>NC_064631.1:530470248-531081967 GCF_023864275.1 Schistocerca cancellata
AAAAGGAAATGGGGGTAATACGATGAATTATAAACCCACATCACCGACGTCGATTTGCAGTAGGATTATCGAAAATATACAGTGTTTGAACATTATGAATTATCTTGAAAAAAAAAGCCGGCTTGTTGCAATATAGTCAAAACAAATACCGTTTTTATGAACAACAGCTAGCTCTTTATTCGTACAAAGTAATGCATACTATCGACAGGGGATCTAAACTTCGTTCCATTTTTATAGGTGTCCAGAAGGCTTTTGACAGCGTTCCTCGCAAGAGGCTTCTAATCAAGTTGCGTGGCTATGGAGTATCATTTCAGCTTTGCGACTGGATTTGTGATTTCGTGTCAGAAAGGTCACAGTACTCATAATCGGCAGAAACCATCGAGTGAAACAGAAGTGATATCCGGCGTCCCCCAAGGAAGTGTTATAGGCCCTCTGCTGTTCCTAAACCGTACCATCGATTTAGGGGACAGTCTGAGAAGCCCTCTTAGATTTTTGCAGATGATGCTGTCATTTACCGTATAATAAAATCATCAGAAGATTAAAACCAACTGCAAAATAATTTCAACGCTATCTGTAGGGGGCGAAAAACGGCAGTTGCCTCTGAGTAAGAAAAGATGTGAGCTTATCACATCAGTACAAAAAGAAATTCGTTAAATTTCGGTTACACGATAAGTGACGCAATTTTAAACGCTGCCAATTCAACTAAATACCTAGGAATTATAATTACGAACAACTTAAAATAGATTACATAGCAGCCGGCCGAAGTGGCCGTGCGGTTAAAGGCGCTGCAGTCTGGAACCGCAAGACCGCTACGGTCGCAGGTTCGAATCCTGCCTCGGGCTTGGATGTTTGTGATGTCCTTAGGTTAGTTAGGTTTAACTAGTTCTAAGTTCTAGGGGACTAATGACCTCCGCAGTTGAGTCCCATAGTGCTCAGAGCCATTTGAACCATTTTTTTGATTACATAGCGTTGTGGAGAAGGCAAACCAAATACTGCTTTTGATTGGCAGGACACCTAGAAGAAGCAATAGGTCCACTAAAGAGACTGCCTATACTACAATTATTCGTCCTCTGCTAGATTATTTCTGTGCAGAATGGAATCCTTACCATATAGGTTTAACGGAGGACACCGAAAAAGACAAAGAAGGGTAGCTCGCTTTGGAGTTTATCGTTCCGGCATGATCCTTTCACGAAATTTCTGTCTTCACCTTTCTCCTCTGAACGTGGAAAAATTTGTAATTCTCGTGGAGAAAAACAGCTTCTGGATAAGGTATTTTAAAAACGGATTACAAACATTCCAAACAAATATTTTATTACGGTCAAAACAGTTTTTAATTTATTTTTAAAGTGAAAATATTTTATTGTCATCAATCTTCATACGGAGAAATGATCATCGCAACGAAATAAGATAAATCAGAGCTCGTATAGAAAGATTTTCCCACGCGCTTTTAGCGAGTGGGAAGGTAGAGAAATAGTCTGAAGCTGTTTCGAAGAACCCTATGCCAGCCACTGAAGATGAATTGCACAGTAATCGATGTAGGGGTGGATATGGATGTTGTGTACGTATACGAAATTATGTTGATATCCGACATGTATTTTGGCTGCTTCACATTTTTGTTATGCTGTTCTTATGACGCCAAATTTTATAGACAGATGGACGATATCTAGACCGAATGTTACACTTAAATAATAAACTTCCAACGGAAGTTAGACAAAAGTTATTGAAACTGGAACCACAGCTTTCGCCATACAGTATTTGTCAAGATAGGCACTAGGTGTATTCCACTACATTATCCCGTATTATTAACGTCGATATGCAGCACGATTTTGGAACTTATGTT
Source organism: Schistocerca cancellata (assembly GCF_023864275.1). Lineage (NCBI taxonomy): Eukaryota > Metazoa > Arthropoda > Insecta > Orthoptera > Acrididae > Schistocerca > Schistocerca cancellata. The sequence continues at coordinate 530,472,089 of NC_064631.1, forward strand.
GTGTTCCAATATTATGAATTACCTCGAGAAGAACGGTCTATTAAGATATAGTCAACACGGATTTAGAAAATATCGTTCTTGTGCAACACAACACTGTACTCAAACAAGGAGTTGAGTGCTAACGACAAGGGATTTCAAATCCGTTCTGTATTTCTTGATTTCCAGAAGGCTCTTACACTGTATCTCACAAGCTGCCTGTAATCAGATTGAGTGCTTATGGAACATCGTCTCAGTTATGCGACTGGATACGTGATTTCTTGCCAGACGGAAAGTCATCGAGTAAATAATAAGTGATTTCTGTTGTTCCCCAAAGTAGTTTAAAGGCCCTCCGATGTTCCTTATCTATATAAACGATTTAAGAGACAATCTGAGCAGCCGCCTTAGGTTGTTTGCAGGTGATGCTGTCGTTTATCGGCTACTGTTTGGTGCGAAAATTGGTAATTGACCCTAAATAACGAAAAGTGTGAGGAGAGTTCTGCTGTGCAGTGTGGGATCCTTACCAGATAGGATTAACGGTGTACATCGAGAAAGTTCAAAGAAGAACAGCACGTTTTGTATTATCGAAAAATAGAGGAGGGAGTGTCACGGACGTGATAAAGGATTTGGGATGGACTTTATTAAAACAAAGGCGTTCCTCGTAGCGGTGGGAGCTTCTCACGAAATTTTTATCACCAACTTTCTCCTCCGAGTGAGAAAATCGACGTCAGCCTACGTAAGGAGAAATGGTCATCGTAACAGAATAATGGAAATCACAGCTCGCATGGAAATGTATAGGTGTTCGTTTTGTCCTCGGGCTGCTACATAGTGGAATAATAGAGAATTATTGTGAAGGTGATTTGATGAACTCTTTGGCAGGCACTTAAGTGTGATTTGCAGCCGGCCGTTGTGGCCGAGCGGTTCTAGGCGCTACAGTCTGGAACCGCGCGACCGCTACGGTCGCAGGTTCGAATCCTGTATCGGGCATGGATGTGTGTGATGTCCTAAGGTTAGTTAGGTTTAAGTAGTTGTACGTTCTAGGGGACTGATGGCCTCAGAAATTAAGTCCCATAGTGCTCAGAGCCATTTGAACAATTTGTGATTTGCAGAGTAGCCATGTAGTTATAGATGTAGATATTGTAGTTGGAAGTCACAACGCTTGGGTGTGCCCCTGCTGTGAACAGTTCTGGACGGTATAGTGTGAAGCACCCGATCACACATCAACGCCAGATTTTAATTATTTGTGGTTTGGGAAGAATGATAAAGGGATCCTGTGATGGAATTCCTGCACAGAAAAGCAGAATGCGACAGCAGCGCGAAATTTTAATGTATGAGAAGCTGTTGTGCACAGATAATTTCTCACAGCAACGATAAATAATAGTAAGCTGCTACTCTTTATTACTCTATTCAGAAAAGTGGCACTTCCAGCTCCAAAACAATAATTTCACTTTCGGACAGGTAGTCACATGGAAATCAACTTTTCTCAAGTTTTGTTGATGATGAGAAGTGAGCAGTTTTTTTGCTGTAGTTCAAGTTTCTTGGAATGGTGATGCTCTAAGAAGAGGTATCAGAAAAAGCAGTATTTGTTAATAGGTCTAATGACGAACTGTAGAAATATATTAGGGTGGTAAATAAACTATTTTGTATGCTGTTTACGTCAAAAATCCTGTGTCAGTTCTGTGGGACAATGAGTAATATTGTGAAGCTTAATTTCCCACGAAAAAATAAAAACGAACGACTTGTTCCCTCCACTTTTGTAACATATACTCAATGTATGGTTTCTCTGGACGGGTCCATTTACTATCACCATTTCGAGGTTAAAAAATGTTATCTCATGACGGAATAACAGTTCAGCTATTACGAGACCACTGTGTGTGTGTGTGTGTGTGTGTGTGTGTGTGTGTGTGTGATGGAAGGTGTACATCAAGCAGAGAAAGTCGCTAAATAAGCAGACGGGGTACGAGCGGAAAGTCCACTACTGCTGCACCACTTACGTCAGACCTTATTAATTCTTCCAGTACATATGTGTCCCTCTAATCATTTACAACGACTATATGGTATAATGATCATCTTTTGTAGCGTACGCCTTTACCCACTCCAGGCCACAGTATAATGCTTAAGTTTTAAATTTCATGTTCAAGAAATCGTTCACACAGCAGAGTCGTACAAACGTACCGTCATCTGACCATCGGACAGGCTCCCGTATGGACGATATACTGGTAATCACCACTGCCGTAGAGAAACAACTGGAAGATTTGAAAGCAAATAAATCACCAAGTCCGAGTGGAATCCAAGTCCGATTTTACAAAGAGTACTCTACGGCACTGGGCCCTTACGCAGCTTGCATTTATTACGAATCTCTCGCCCAACACAATGTCCCATGCGCCGGGAAAAAGGCGCAAGTGACTCCAGTATATAAGAAGAGTAAAAGAACGGATCCACAGAATTATAGACCGATATCTCTAACTACTGTCTACTGCAGAATCTTTAAACATATTCTCAGTTCGATTGTATAAGTTTTCTTGAGACTGGGAATCAGCAGGGTTTTAGAAAGCATCGCTCGTGCGAAACTCAGCTTGGTCTTTTCTCACATGATATACTGCGAACTATGGATCAAGGGCAACAGGCAGATTCCATATTTCTAGATTTCCGGAAAGCATTTGACACGGTGCCCCATTGCAGACTGTTAACGAAGATACGAGCATATGGAATAAGTTCGCTGATATGTGAGTGGCTCGAAGATTTCTTAAATAATAGAACCAAGTATGTTGTCCTTGACGGCGAGTGTTCGTCAGAGACGAGGGTATCGTCCGGAGTGCCCCAGGGAAGTGTGATAGGACCGCTGCTGTTCTCTATATACATAAATGATTTGGCGGACTGGATGGGCAGCAATCTGTGGGTGTTTGCTGATGAAGCCGTGGTGTACGGTAAGATGTCGAAGTTGTGTGGCTGTAGGAAGATACAAGGGGACTCAGACAAAGTTTCCTGTTGATGTGAAGAATGGCAACTTGGCCTAAATGTGGCAAAATATAAGTTAATGCGGATGAGTAGGAAGAACAAACCTGTAATGTTTTTTTTTTTTGTGCAGCATTAGAAAAACGTATAACTAATACAAAATCAAGTAAGATATTAATAAACAAAACGAAATTAAATATTTAGAAAGAAGGAAGGAAGAGAACTGAATAGAGAAGTTATAGGTATAATATTGCCCGTCACCTGGTTGTGGGCGGCGGCCCGGGTCTTGGAATGAACCTCAAGACGCTGGCCGTTGCTCACCATGCCTTTAACATCTACTATCCTAAAAACTACCTTAACTAGAAGAGATTAGGGTACGTTAAAGCTAGAAACTAAGACTAAGACCTCCATGTCCAGCCTACTAAACTATTTACGATATACAATAGAGAGGTAACTGATTTTGTGCTTGGCTCAAAGTTGCTAATGAAAGGGTACTCGTAGTAAAAGTAATAAGGTAATGACGCTAACGGTTTGTGTTGGGCCTACAAGGCTCCTAGTAGAGTACATCAGGCGCAAGCACCTCCCGGCCCCGCCGACAACACGACCTGAACGGTGGTTTTCCCCGATCTACCATAGGTATCCGTCGGGTTGGGCTCAAAAGAGAGGAACCACAATTAAGATCCTTCCATCCAGGACGTGCGCCGCCTCTTACCAGGGGGGCGTGGGTCCCTTGAAGAGGTGCCCAACTTTAAGCTTCAGATGAGAAGTTCTTAGTATAGTGGAGGTTGAGGTATAGGCTGTGTAGGTTAGTTGTACAAACAGTTCACACTGAGCCAATGAGACTTACAATGATACGTGGTGTGGCAGTTAGCACCTTCCGGCCCCGCCAGCAACACAGCCTGAGCGGTGGTTTTCCCCGATCTACCATAGGTATCCGTCGGGTTGGGCTCAAAAGAGAGGGACCACAATTAAGATCCTTCCATACAGACTGTGCGCTGCCTCTTAACGGAAGGCGTAGGTCCCTTGAAGAGGTACCTAGCTTTAAGCTCTTATTGAACATGGAGATGCTGTTAACTGTTTATATATACGGTGCAATCTGTTTTTAGGATTGTGTGTGACTTGTGCACCTCTTGTCGGTTGTTCCACTCTATTCTTTGAATTTAACTTGGTTGACACTATAGAACATCCGAGCTGGACGCTTCAATATCTGTGTTGGTGCCCTGGTCTGTATCTGTTTCTTCTTCATCACTCGTGGTGCTAATCATATCTGTGTCCCCCTGGGCATCGTGACGTCTGTTTGGACCGACTTGCCTTAGGTAGGGTCTGTTGCGCAAGTATTCTATTTGTTGGATCTTCGAGATTTCGTCCGTTAGTTTGTTGAGTTCAGTCCACCTTTCCGGGTCGCGTATTATGGCATGTAGTTCGTTCTGTGTGTTCAGGCGATTTATGTGTACTGTGTGTCTTATGTTCGTGCGTTGTCCGCAGAAGAAGACAGTATGTTCAGGGGAACCTTCTTCCCCGCATGTGCATCTATTAGTCTGCTGCAGACTCACGCGGTACAGGTGCGTGGGATAAGGGCCATGTCCTGTGATGAAATGTACCATACCGCGGCTGGTATCAATATGTTTTAGTTTTAGTCTTTCCCGGATGTCAGGGAAGAAGTTGTATACACGGCGGCCCTTATCGCTGTTGGCCCACTCGCTCTGCCAGGTATCCACTCGCCATGCTCTGAGTTGGCGTGTTGTCTCAATCGGTACACCAGTGATCTGCCGAACCTGGTCTATTCTCCCCATCCTAAGCCAGTACATTGCTGCGCGGTACCTGATGGTGATATCTATGGGGAAAATTCCCATGACGACACATAGTGCGTCATTTGATGTTGTGTTAAATGCCCCTGTTAGTCGAAGTAGAACACTTCTTTGGCCTCGACGTACAATGGTTCTGTTGGTTGAGAGATTTAACCTGTGGGCCCACGTACTGGCAGCAAAGCATAGTACTGACTCGAAGAGAGCGCAATGGTATGTTCGTGTCACTGACAGGGGTAGTCTGAATTGTTCCGAATTTAGCCTAGCCAGTTTGTGTAGTATCTTTTCTGCTTTGTTTGTGCATATTCGCATGTGTTCGTGGAAGTTCAATCGTTCATCAATGTATACTCCTAGATAGCGTGTGACTGCTAGTCTTTTTATGTTTGTGTCCCCGATTTTGACTATTGGGTTCCTGCGCAGGATACCCTTTAGCAATGTATAAGTTGTTTTGTTTCCTGCTATCTTTAATTTATTATCTGTGCACCATTGGGTTATTGTCCTAAGTGTTCCATTGGCTCTTTCTTCTAGCTGGGCACGGTTATTTGCTGAAACTACGACGAGTAGATCATCAGCATAAGCGACAGCTCCATCTGTCAACATATGCTCCTCTAGTAACAGTAGGAGCAGTTCTATAACTATGTCCCAGAAGATGGGGCCGCAGATCGACCCTTGTGGACAGCCTTTTGTAATTCGTTTAATCACTTTCTGGTTGTCCATTTGCCAAACGACCGTTCTGTCTCTGCAGTAGTCCATGAAACTATTATACAGAGACTCCGGTACCTGCAGGTGTCTGAGCCTCTTGAACAAGGCCGGCCACCAGAGGTTGTCGAAGGCACCTGAGATGTCTATCAAAATTGCAAGTGTGTATTTGGAGGGTGTGTCGTGTACTATTTGGAGTACTATTGCGTCGTCTATAGATTTCCCTTCCCTGAAGCCATATTGGTGTGATGTCAGTTCCCGTAGTGTTCGGTGTGCTTGTAGTCTTTTGCAGAGTAGTTTTTCTTGTACTTTACCGAGTGTATTGATAAGGCAAATTGGTCTGTATGACTTGGGGTCTGATGTGTCTTTGTCTGGAGCCTTTTTGATGATAACCGCCTTCGAGGTATTCCACACTGCAGGCACACGGCCCAGCCTTAATGCATCGTTTAACAACGTTGTGAGAAACGGGATGATCTGCGGTGCAATTTGTTTCAGTACCTCAGAGTGGATACCATCCGGTCCAGGCGCCTTTTTGTTTTTGAGTTCTGAGATCGCTGTCGCCACTTCTTCCTGCGCAAATGGACAGGTGACGGTTGGTGTGGTGTATACTGTGTCTACTTCGCGTCTCACCGCTGCGTGTTGTGGTGTGTCTGTGTCTGCGATGTCGTCGGGCAGGAGTTTGCTCAGCAGGAACTCCGCTGTGCGTCTCCAGCCCTTAGTCATCTCACCATCCTCCTGTCGCAGCGTTCCCAGAACCAGTGGGCTCTTAATTTTCTCTGTCACGATTTTGTATGGTTCCCCCCAAATGTTTAGTTGTGTTTGTGCTGCTACATGGCTGTTCCAATGGTCTTTCCTGATCTTATTCAGCTCAAGTTTATATTTATCCTTGGCAAGCCGGTAGTCGTGTAGTCGTAATTGTCTTTCTCTATCTGAAATTGCTCGTTGGTAAAGTTTACGTTTACGTTTTGAGTCTTGTTTGAGTCGTGTTAATTGTGTAGTCCAGGGAATATTTTGGTGTTTTGTCATTCTTTGTGTGGGTATGCAGGTGTTCTGTGTGTGTGTGATGATATCTGTCAGCATGTGTGCTCTGTAATCAACACTGCCGGTGATGTCTTGCGGTATGTGCTCATGTATTTTTTGTCTGACCCTGTCCCAGTCTGTTTTGTCAAATAATAGTCTTTTTGGTAGTGTTTCTGTGTTGACGTTTGGTGTGCCACTTAAGGTTAGTGTGATGATGTTGTGGTCGCTAGCAGTGATCTGGTCATGTACGGTCCAGTCTCGTACGTGGTTGATGGCGGCGTTATTAACGAGGGTGATGTCTATGCTTGAAACAGTCAAGTCGTTTAAATATCTTGGCGTAGCGCTGCAAAGCGACATGAGATGGAACGAGCATGTGAGAACTATGGTAGGGAAGCCCGGCCGGGTAGCCGTGTGGTCTAACGCACGGCTTTCCGGACTGGCACGAATCCGTCCGGCGGACTTGTGTCGAGGTCCGGTGAGCCGGCCAGTCTGTAGATGGTTTTTAGGTGAATGCGGGCTGGTTTCCCTTATTCAAAAAAAAAAAAGCTCTGAGCACTATGGGACTTAACATCTATGGTCATCAGTCCCCTAGAAGTTAGAACTACTTAAACCTAACTAACCTAAGGACAGCACCACAACACCCAGCCATCACGAGGTAGAAAAAATCCCTGACTCCGCCGGGAATCGAACCCGGGAACCCGGGCGTGGGAAGCGAGAACGCTACCGCACGACCACGAGATGCGGGCTTCCCTTATTCCACCTGAGCTACACTATGTCGGCGATTGCTGCGCAAACAAGTTCTCCACGTACGCGTACACCAGCATTACCACCACCACTACTCTACCACGCAAACATAGGGGTTACACTCGTCTGGTGTAAGACGTTCCCTGGAGGGGGGGGGGGGGGGGAGGGGGATTGCACCGGGGACCGAACCGCACAATAACCCTGAAAGAGTTGTTCGGTGTGGGGCGGCGGAGGGGTGAAGTGGACTGCGGTAGTCGTCGTGGGGTTGTGGACACTGCGGCTGCGGCAGGGACGGATCCTCTCAGTCGTTTCTAGGCCCCCGTTACCATACAATACAATACAATACAATGGTAGGGAAGCCGAATGATCGACTTGTTTATGGGGGGGGATTTTAAGAAAGAGTGGTTCACCTGTAATGGATGCCGCCTATAGTATGCTGGTGCCACTTATTCTTGAATACTGCTCGAGTGTTTGGGATTCGCACCAGGTCGGATTAAAGAAATAAATCGAAGCAATTGAGAAGCGCGCTGCTAGATTTGTTACCGGTGGGTTCGAATAACACTTAAGTGTTACGGAGATGCTTCAGGAACGTAAATGGGAATCCCTGGAGGGAATGCGACTTTGTTTTCCAGAAACTCTCTTGACAAAACTTGTAGAACCGGCATTTGGGGCTGACTGCCGAACGATTCTACAAAATACATTGCTGGTAAGGACACCAAGATAAGATACGGGAAAATAGGGCTCATATGGAGGCAAATAGACAGTCGCATTCCCCTCGCACTGTCTGCGAGTGAAACAGGAAAGGAAATGATTAGTAGTAGTACAGGGTACTCTCTGCCACGCACCATGCGGTGACTTTCGGAGTATCTCTCTAGATGTAGGTGTAGAATCCAACTGGCTATTGAAGGTTTTATTTGATGCCAACGGCAGAGGATAAGGGTCACTGTAACGAGGGAGTCTCGACTCCAGTTGAGATGAAGACAACCCGATGATGAAAATATCCCCATTTTCTAAACTTATAGAACGTGACAGTTACGAAGGAAATATAAAGTATGATGACCGGTCTGCTTTGAGGTCACCGAAGACTCAATAACCCCCTCTATTGCAGTCTCCAGTTCAGAAACAGCTTAGAAGCATATCTCCACGCTTGTCTGCTCTGTGCAGGTGTCTTCATCTCTCCTTAACCACTGCGAACTACATGCATTTCATCGTGATTTCTGTAATGTTACCTCCCTGCCGTCTACCCCTCCATCCCCCACGCACACACATTTTCTCCCATTACGAAACTGAGGATTCTTTGGTGTCTTTGATCTGTCTTGTCAACGGACATCTTCTTTCAGTCGAAGTGTGCAACAAAATTGTCTTATCTCCAATTCAGTTCATTATTTCTTCATAAGTAAACCGATCTACCCTTGCATTCTTTAGTATTCTTCTGTAGCATAACATTTCAAAAGCTTCCGTTGTGTAGTAGTCTGAAGTGCTACTGTTCACTTTCACTTCCGCACAAGGCTTCATTCCAGATAAATACCTACAGAAAAGATTTTCATATTTGGTTGGTTAGTTAATTAGTTACATGTTCCCTATACCATTTAAATGATTCTTTTTATCTAAGAGAGTCAGTTTCAGGATATGTATACATCATTAGTGGTAACATTAATGAACCCGTTACTATTTTATTCCTACTCATATAGCTATACTTAACAACAAGTATTTCTTTTGTTAAAAATTTCTCTCTTTTATTTCTTACATTTACCAGCCTGGAATTTACAATGTCCTACATGATACATTGTCGGCTATTACGCTGCTCAAATATAAAAACTCCTCCTTTTAATGTCTCATTTCCTAATGTAATTTCCTGGTTTAATTCAACTACGTTCCATTATTCTTGTTCTGCTTTTGGTGATGTTCGTATTACAGTACCTTTCCAAAATACTATGTATTCCGTTCAACTGCTCTTCAAACTCCTTTATCCTCTCTGACAGAATTACGATACCACCCACAAATCTCAAAGATTTTCTTACTTCTCCCTGAACTTAACTCAACTTTCCAGATATCTCTTTGGTCTCCTATACTGCTGCCTCAATCTACAGAGTGTGGAAGGAACACACAGAAAATGTTGTGGGGAAGGCCAACCAAAGACTGCGTTTTATTGGCAGTACACTTAGAAAATGTAACAGACCTACTAAGGAGACTGCCTGCACACTGTTGCGCAGTGTGGGATTCTTACCAGATAGAACTGACGGAGTACATCGAAAAAGTTCAAAGAAAGGCAGCGCGTTTTGTATTATCGCGAAATATGGGAGAGAGTGTCACAGAAATGATACAGGATTTGGGATGGACAACATTAAAAGAAAGGCGTTTTTCATTGCGACGGAATCTTCTCACGAAATTCCAATCACTAACTTTCTCCTCCGAATGCGAAAATATTTTGTTGATAGCGATTTACATAGGGAGCAACGATCACCAAGATAAAATAAGGGAAATCAGAGCTCGTACAGAAAGATATAGGTGCTCATTCTTCCCGCGCGCTATACGAGATTGGAATAATAGAGAATTGTGAAGGTGGTTCGATGAACCCTCTGCCAGGCACTTAAATCTGATTTGCAGAGTATCCATGTAGATTTAGATGCAGATGAAAATGCGCTACAAACCGGCATCATGGGTTTCCTTTTACATCGTTTCGTTCTTAGCAATGCAGTCTGATTTCTATACAGATTGCAGGCAACCCTTCGCTCACTATATTTTATCCCAGTCACCTCCATAATTTTAAAGAAATTATTCGAGTCAACAATTTTATAAGCTTTATCTAAGTCTAAAAATGCTATAAATGTATTTTTACCTTTCTTCGGCCTATTTTCCAAGACATGTCGTAAGGTGTCAGGTCAGTTCTGCCTAATGTGTTTCTGCATTTTCCAACAATGTTATAAGCTTTGTCCAATTCTAAAATGCTATAAACATAGTTTCGTTTTTTTCCACCCTATCTTCTAATATATCTCGTAAGGTCAGCTCTGCCTAGCGTGTTCCTACATTTGTCTATAACCCAAACTGATCTTCACCGAATTCAATTTCTACCAAATTGTGCATTCATTTTTTTGAAAAATGTCGTTATTTTGCAGCTATGATTTACTAAACTCATCGTTGGTAATATTTACAATTGATAGCACTCGTCTTCTTTTGAACTGGAATGCATTCTCATGGTATTTCTCCCGTTTCATATATCCTGTGTACCACATGGAATAGTTCTGTCATTTCCCGAGAATCTCAGTAAGTCTGTGGGATTGTCGTCTATTCAAGGTGGCTAGTTTTTGCTTACATCTTTCAATCCTCTACCTCATTTTTTCTCGCAATATCATGTCTCATCTTTTCTTTATCTACTTTCTGTTCAGTTTACATAATATTTTCCTCCAGTTCGTTTTCTCCGAACAGCATTTCCATACATTCCTCTCAGATTTAAGCCTTCCCTTCTTTGCTCACTATTGACTTGCCATCTGAGCTCGGAGTATTAAGGAGTGATTGTATCACGCAGACGAAGAGGGCTGCATATTTCTGGACTGGAAACCCAAAGAGTATGTGTGAAATCGTCCTGGACAGAATGTCCCCCCCCCCCCCCCCACTTCACAATCTTCGGAACTACAAATCTCAGTGAGAGAATAAAGTTCCGAATGTCGTTGTGCACAGGGCGCCAAGTGGATGCACACAATACATTGCTCACAGTAAAGGGCAGACTCCTCGCAAACATATGGCATGTTTGGGTTAGTAAAAATTCCATACAAAGCTGGCTTTCGTTATCAATCGAGCATTCTGTTTTCTGTTGCCATGTTTATGTTTATGGTAGGGAGTTAATGTTCTATGGGGTAAAGAAGCTCGATATATTTTACGCGTTCGAAACGGACAGCTCGTGTCCCAGTACTAATTGATAAAATACCTACGATTCTGCCTCGTAGCATTGTAGAATTTCTACATTATACTGTGTAGGGAAGTGGTACGGTACCTTTGGACTTGGCGGCCTCGTAGTCCGGCTTGCAGACGAGTTTGCGGTCCTCCATGAGGTAGAACTCGTCCCCCGTGTTGAGCTGCCGGCTGCACATGACGCAGGAGAAGCACTGTAGGTGGTACACGTGCTCCTGCGCGCGTCGCACCACCTGCGTGGGGGGGATTCCCTGCTCGCAGCCCGCGCACTTGGTCCCGTAGCGCCTGGAACATGCGGCCGCGCCTCTAAGCTAAACGTCGCTGCCGCCGTAACAAACTGACAAAGGCAACTGCAGTACACTGAATCTGTAAACAACGGAGGGGAAGGACTTCCTAGTCGCAGTCCGCGCCGTTGGTAGGTATACTGTATCGCCTGGAATACTCGGGCGCCCCTGTAATCTAATTGTTGTTGCCACCTTAACAAGCTGACGCAGGCAGCAATACACTGAAACTGTAAACAATTGAGGGAAGGATTCCCAGCTCGCAGCCGGCGCACTTGGTCCTGTAGCGCCTGAAATATTGTACATGGCTGCTCCTCTAACGTGAACGTCACTGCTGCCTTAAAAGCTGACACAGGCAGCTAGAATACACTGAAACTGTAGAGAGAGAGAGATTCCCTACTTGCTGCCGTAACAAGCTGACAGAGGAAACACCAATACTGTTTAGTGATACTGTAAACAACTGTGGAGGAGGGGGGGGGGGGTGACGATTTGCTTGACCGCATGTCGCGCACTTGGTTCTGTAGTGCCTGGAGCATGTGGCTACTCCATTAAGCTAAAAGTCACTGCCACTGAAATATGCTCGCACAGGAAATTCCAATACACTGGAACTGTAGGCAGGTGAGAGCGTGAGGGTTGGTGGGGAGAGGGATTTTGCCTGCTCACAGCCCCCACATTTGGTCCTGTAAGACATACGAGGTGCATTCAAGTTCTAAGGCCTCCGAATTTTTTTTGCCGGACTGGAAAGAGATAGAAACATGCTCATTGTTTTAAAATGAGGCCACGTTCATTGTCAATACGTCCCAGAGATGGCAGCACCGTACGGCAGATGGAATTTTACCGCCAGCGGCGAGAATGAGAACTGTATTCAATACTTAAAATGGCGACGTTTTCCTTACTTGAACAGCGTGCAATCATTCGTTTTCTGAATTTGCGTGGTGTGAAACCAATTGAAATTCATCGACAGTTGAAGGAGACATGTGGTGATGGAGTTATGGATGTGTCGAAAGTGCGTTCGTGGGTGCGACAGTTTAATGAAGGCAGAACATCGTGTGACAACAAACAACTTCGGGCTCGCACAAGCCGGTCAGACGACATGATCGAGAAAGTGGAGAGAATTGTTTTGGGGGATCGCCGAATGACTGTTGAACAGATCGCTTCCAGAGTTGGCATTTCTGTGGGTTCTGTGCACACAATCCTGCATGACGACCTGAAAATGCGAAAAGTGTCATCCAGGTGGGTGCCACGAATGCTGACGGACGACCACATGGCTGCCCGTGTGGCATGTTGCCAAGCAATGTTGACGCGCAACGACAGCATGAATGGGACTTTCTTTTCGTCGGTTGTGACAATGGATGAGACGTGGATGCCATTTTTCAATCCAGAAACAAAGCGCCAGTCAGCTCAATGGAAGCACACAGATTCACCGCCACCAAAAAATTTCGGGTAACCGCCAGTGCTGAAAAAATGATGGTGTCCATGTTCTGGGACAGCGAGGGCGTAATCTTTACCCATTGCGTTCCAAAGGGCACTACGGTAACAGGTGCATCCTACGAAAATGTTTTGAAGAACAAATTCCTTCCTGCGCTGCAATAAAAACGTCCGGGAAGAGCTGCGCGTGTGCTGTTTCACCAAGACAACGCACCCGCACATCGAGCTAACGTTACGCAACAGTTTCTTCGTGATAACAACTTTGAAATGATTCCTCATGCTCCCTACTCACCTGACCTGGCTCCTAGTGACTTTTGGCTTTTTCCAACAATGAAAGACAATCTCTGTGGCCGCACATTCACCAGCTGTGCTGCTATTGCCTCAGCGATTTTCCAGTGGTCAAAACAGACTCCTAAAGAAGCCTACGCCGCTGCCATGGAATCATGGCGTCAGCGTTGTGAAAAATGTGTACGTCTGCAGGGCGATTACGTCGAGAAGTAACGCCAGTTTCATCGATTTCGGGTGAGTAGTTAATTAGAAAAAAAAATCGGAGGCCTTAGAACTTGAATGCACCTCGTAGATCTCATGGCTGCACACCTAAGCTAAGTGTCTTTGCTGAAATAGGTATTTGCAATACAGTGAAATCGTATAAATGTGGGGGAGGGGAGGGAGGGGGGGATGAAATATCCTGTTCATAGCTCGCGCACTTTGGCTGTAGCGTCTGGAATACGTGGACGCACTTCTAAGATTAATGTTGCTTCTGTGGTAACAAACTTCAAACTGACACAGGAACCTGAAGTGCACTAAATGTAAACAAATGCCCGCAACCCGTGCAGTTGGTCCTGTAGTGCAGAAACAGATGGCTGCACCACTAACCTAAACGTTCCTGCAGCTGTAATAAACTGACACAGGCAACTGCGAGATACTGAAACTGTGGGCACAGAGCTGCCACATACCAATGTCTGTTACGGAAAAAATAATTTTTATTAGAGTTGTGGAAACATGCATGGAATTACATCAGGCGAGTTTTAAAGTGCGATGATTAAACCATATACACTACTGGCCATTAAAATTGCTACACCACGAAGATGACGTGCTACAGACGCGAAATTTAACCGACAGGAAGAAGATGCTCTGATATGCAAATGATTAGCTATTCAGAGCATTCACACAAGGTTGGCGCCGGTGGCGACACCTACAACGTGCTGACACGAGGAAAGTTTCCAACCGATTTCTCATACACAAACAGCAGTTGACCAGCGTTGCCTACTGAAACGTTGTTGTGATGCCTCGTGTAAGGAGGAGAAATGCGTACCATCGCGTTTCCTACTTTCATAAAGGTCGGATTGTAGCTTATCGCGATTGCGATTTATCGTATCGCGACATTGCTATTCGCGTTGTTCGAGATCCAGTGACTGTTAGCAGAATATGGTATCCGTGGGTTCAGGAGGGTAATACGGAACACCGTGCTGGATCCCAACGGCCTCGTATCACTAGCAGTCGAGGTGTCAGGCATCTTATGCGCATGGCTGTAACGGATCGTGCTGCCACGTCTCGATCCCTGAGCCAACAGATGGCGACGTTTGCAAGACAACAACCATCTGCACGAACAGTTCGACGACGTTTGCAGCAGCATGAACTATCAGCTCGGAGACCATGGTTGCGGTTACCGATGACGCTGCATCACAGACAGGGGCGCCTGCGATGGTGCACTCAACGACGAACCTGGGTGCACGAATGGCAAAACGTCATTTTTTTGGATGAATCCTGGTTCTGTTTACAGCATCATGATGGTCGCATCCGTGTTTGGCGACATCGCGGTGAACGCACATTGGAAGTGTGTATTCGTCATCGCCATACCTGCGTTTCACCCGGCGTGATGGTATGGCGTGCCAATGGTTACACGTCTCGGTCACCTCTTGGTCGCATTGACGGCACTTTGAACAGTGGACGTTACATTTCAGATGTGTTACGACCCGTGGCTCTACCCTTCATTCGATCCCTGCGAAACCCTACAGGATAATGCACGACCGCATGCCGCAGGTTCTGTATGGGCCTTTCTGGATACAGAAAATGTTCGACTGCTGCCCTGGCCAGCACATTCTCCAGATCTCTCACCAATAGAAAACGTCTGGTCAATGGTGGCCGAGCAACTGGCTCGTCACAATACGCCAGTCACTACTCTTGATGAACTGTGGTAACGTGTTGAAGCTGCATGGGCAGCTGTACCTGCACACGCCATCCAAGCTCTGTTTGACTCAATGCCCAGGCGTATCAAGGTCGTTATTACGGCCAGAGGTGGTTGTTCTAGGTACTGATTTCTCAGGATCTATGCACCCAATTTGCGTGAAAATATAATCACATGTCAGTTGTAGTATAATGTATTTGTCCATTGAATACCCGTTTATCATCTGCATTTGTTCTTGGTGTAGAAAATTTAATGGCCAGTAGTGTATTTGCACTTATACCCCTAACACGCTGTATGTTTATCAGCTGCTGCCCGTTATCCATTTGTAGAGGAAAATACGAAACTTAAATACGCCCCTGTCTACAGTGTTGGTGAGTGTGATGAGAGCGTGTGAAGTTCTGTTTGTCATGTGGATGACGACGAGAGAACGAAAGGAGAAGATGAAACCCGATGTCGGCATGCAGCTGCTGTTCCCCAGTAGCACAGAGGACACTGCTGAGATTAATGCCCGTAACGGTCCAGTTACATACATTTCCTTCCTCCCCTGTAAAGTCTTATTTCAGATGTAAACAAAATATGTGTTAAATCCAAACTGCGATGGGAGAACGGCGGCAAGCGAAGAAATGTCTTTTATTATCGTTGTGCAAAAAACCTGTTGCGTGTCGTCAACTAACAACTTATGAGCCACCACTCACCTTCCAGTTCCGGAGAAAGCCGCACTGGAAAGGGTGAAGAACATGCGATGGAAGCGGAGAACAATGGACAAAACAGCACGCTGGTCACAAATCGTTGTTGCAGAGCCATAAAAAAAAGCTTTAAAATGTAAATGCATTCGTCAGTCTTTATTTTGTAGCCATTTGGAACTGCCGTATTGCTGATTGCGCCAGAGTAGGACAGTTACTTCGAGTAGTAATGGCTGTAATTACCTTTAAATAATATATCAATTTATTTGTTCTTAGTAGTTCATTTCCCTTATAAACCAAATGAGATTATTCTGTTTCCTACTGAGCCAAATGCGAAGTTTTAATTAATAATCGCTGAGGGCAATTATGAAATTTATTTTTTGTGTAGTTTAACAGTTAATATTCTTTGAAGTTTAGGCACGTCCGGAAATATCCAACTTTATTCACGTTATCAGGTATGTAGTCTAGGGCCCCTCTCATGATATGTATGCTGGTTAATTAATATTTCCAGAGTCAAATTATTTAAAAGCTTTAGTATTCAAATTCTACCTCAGGTTATAAACCTTACAGTAACTTTTACTAGAAAAGGGAACCGCTGAATCCATCATCAGTACAATGTTACGTACCCTCGGTCTGTCAGACCTTATGGTAACGCTTGGATTTTAATCGAGAACAATGTCAGTGATAATTTCCTCCGCCACTGGGATTCGGAGCGTCTACCTCCGAGTCTAGCGCCGTGGCACAAGCTTGCGCTAGAGGCCTCGACTACAGAGGCCGTTGGCCTGTTGCGACTGTTACGCCGCTCACTCGCCCAGGTGCGCGTCAGTCAGGTAGGCTCAGACATCTCCGCAGCCGTGTCCTAATGCGGTGCACACGCCGTGAATCAGCTGAACACGCGAGACGCAGCCGCTGCCTCTGCCGGCTGTCAGCTGTTGCTGTGGCGATGACAACAGTGGAGCCCCCCGCCGGCGCGCCAGCTGCGCACAAACAACACCTGACGCTCGCGGCCGGCGCTTTGTGCACGCGCGCCCGCTCGCCCTCTCGCGCTGTCTCTGCTCGCTGCGCACACCACCCCAGTCCGCACGGGGGGAGCCACCGAGAGGCCGGCGCCACTCCCTTCTGCGTCCGTCAGAACTACGAGAGGCACCGGTACCCATACCTGCATTGATTACCGAGAACGCCATGTTGTTATTACTACGTTCTCCGTCTGGGAACAGTTCTTCGTTTATACAGGGTGTTCCCATTAATATAACACCAAAACAAATATATCTGTGGTTGGTTGATTGATTTGGGGGGAGGAGACCAAACAGCGAGGTCAATAGGTTCTATCGGACCAGGAAAGGATGGGGAAGTAAGTCGGCCGTGACCTTTCAAGGGAACCATCCCGAAATTTACCTGCAGTGATTTAGGGAAATCACGGATAAACTAAATCTGGACAGCCAGAAGGCAGACGCGGGTTTGAACCGTCGTCTTCCCGACTGCAAGTCCACTGCGCCACATAGCTTGGTATATACACTAAAGATTAAAAAACTACAAACCCGCCTCGATTGCGAAAAAAGCACCTAGTGTTAACCTAGGTTTCGGCGTAGATAACTACACCTTCTTCAGAACAATAAAACCCACAAGTGCCTAAGAAGACCTTTGTCAATGATTAAAAGAACACCATAGCTATACATTTAAAAACGAAAAAAAGGAAAACACAAACAGTACATATGTACAAATTCAAAACCACTACTTAACTTAATGGCGTACGCTCCACCTCGCACCGGCCTATGTTCGATAGGCTATGACCCGCCATAAACTCGGCGGTCAGAGATTAAGGCAGCAAAGTTAAAGTTCTTATACATGGAGAGCCGTATGAAAAATTAAATTGTTAATAAGTTCGTTATTTGTCACTATTGGTGGGTGATAGTGAGAGATATGTTTTTTAGTAAGTGTATGTTTCATTTAAGTGTAAGAAAGATGAAATACAAGTAGTTTGAAAAATGACGTTATCCCGGACGCGTGCTCTAGATGTCCTAGCAGCACGCGCGTCCGGTTTATAAATGTATAGCTACGGTGTTCTTTTAATCATTGACAAAGGTCTTTTTAGGCACTTGTGGGTTTTATTGTTCTGAAGAAGGTGTAGTTTACGCCGAAACCTAGGTTAACACTAGGTGCTTTTTTCGCAATCGAGGCGGGTTTCTAGTTTTTTAATATATTAACCAACGAATGCCGACGCGCTGCGATGTTCAAGGTTCTTATATACACTAAAGAGCCGAAGAAACTGGTACACCTGCCTAATATTGTGTAGGGCCCACGCGAACACGCAGAAGTACTGCAACACGACATGGCATGACCTCGACTAATGTCTGGAGTAGTGCTGGAGGGAATTGACACCATGAATCCTGCAGGGCTGCCCATAAATCCGTAAGAGTACGAGGGGGTGGATATCTCTTCTGAACAGCACGTTGCAAGGCATCCGAGATATGCTCAATAATGTTCATGTCTGGGTAGTTTGGTGTCCAGCGGAAGTGTATAAACTCAGAAAGCTTTCCTGGGGCCAATTTATAGCAATTCTGGGCGTGTGGGATGTCGCACTGTTCTGCTGGAATTGCCCTAGTCCGTCGGAATGCGCAGTGGATATGAATTGATGCAGGTGCTGAAAAAGGATGCTTACGTACATGTCACCTGTCAGAGTCGTATCTAGACATATTAGGAGTCCCAAATCACTCCAGCTGCACACGCCCCACACCATTACAGAACCTCCACCCGCTTGAACAGTTCCCTGCTGATATGCAGGGTCCCGCATCTCGTGGTCGTGCGGTAGCGTTCTCGCTTCCCACGCCCGGGTTCCCGGGTTCGATTCCCGGCGGGGTCAGGGATTTTCTCTGCCTCGTGATGGCTGGGTGTTGTGTGCTGTCCTTAGGTTAGTTAGGTTTAAGTAGTTCTAAGTTCTAGGGGACTTATGACCACAGCAGTTGAGTCCCATAGTGCTCAGAGCCATTTTGATATGCAGGGTTCATGGATTCATGAGGTAGTCTCCATATCCGTACATGCCCATCCTCTCGATACAATTTAAAACGAGACTCGGCCAGGCAACATGTTACCAGTCATCAACAGTTCAATATCGGTGTTGATGGGCCCAGGCGAGACGTAAAGCTTTGTGTCGTGCAGTTATCAAGGGTACACGAGTTTTGTTGAATGGTTAGCACGCTGACACTTGTTGGTGACCCAGCAATGAAACCTGCTGCAATTTGCGTAACTTTTGTTACGTTAAGCGATTCTCTTCAGTCATCGTTGGTCCCGTTCTTGCAGGGCCTTTCTTCCGTCCCATCGATGTCGCAGATTTGATGTTTTACCGGACTCCTCATATTCACGGCATGCTAGTGAAATAATAGCACGGGAAAATCCCTACTTCATCGCTACCTCGGAGATGCTGCGTCCCATCGCTCGTGCACCGACTATAACAACACGTTCAAACTCACTTAAATCTTGATGACCTGCCATTGCAGCAGCAGTAACAGATCTAACAATTGCGACCAGACTCTGTTACCTTATACAGGCGTTCCCAACCGCAGCCCCATAATCTGCCTACTAACATATGTCTCTATTTGAATACGCATGCCTGTACCAGTTTCTTT
The DNA here is from genome assembly GCF_023864275.1 of Schistocerca cancellata. Lineage (NCBI taxonomy): Eukaryota > Metazoa > Arthropoda > Insecta > Orthoptera > Acrididae > Schistocerca > Schistocerca cancellata. The sequence goes on from NC_064631.1 coordinate 530,491,400, forward strand.
GGCGACTCAGTGTTTTTGTGCCTTCCAGACTTTTCCATAACCTCAATCGTATCAAATCTGAACGGTGGTCTACCTCTACTATGGAATAATTCCTGAATCGAGTGATGAAAACATATTTCGGTAAGGAACGTACGGTCTGTCAGTCGGCTTATAATGTTAGGAATATTTTTTTAGTGGCGCTGACGTAACCTTTTGTGACTGGGAATGTGTACTGGTATTCAAATAGCCATAATTAGAATGTTTGGGCGCATGTGAATCCATGAGGTACTCGACCTCGTGCTCAGCAACAGGGACTTGTTATTAATGTGTGTATTGGCATTCTCGGTGATAGGTTGATTGCACCGTACATTCTCCAATTTTGCCTCAACGGACGGAGATACGGAATATTCGTGGAATGTGTGTTGCCAGAATTGCTGGAGGATGTACCTCGGAACGTTAGACAAAGGACGCATTACCAGCACGATTGATCGCCACCCCAATTTATCAGTATTGGGAGAAAGTACCTGAGAACCACCTTCGTGAATAGATGGATCGGCCGAGGTGGTCCTCTGCCCTGGCCAGTCAGGTCACCTGACCTCATGTGTCAGGATTTCTTCCTCTGTGGGCACAGGAAACGGCTCATGTATGAAATAGTTGTGGAAACAGAAGAAGACCTCGTCGCTAGAATTACCCTTACTTGTGGTACCATTGTGCACATGTCAGGAATCTTTGAATGGGCACGACAGTCAATGGTCAGACGATGTACTGCGTGTATACAGCCCAATGGTCGCGCATTCAAGCAGTTCCTGTTAATACCATTGCTGTAATTAGCATGATAAACTACATTCTGTGTAAATCGTCCCTACCATCAGAAATTTCCATCAGGGACAATATGTGTCATAGCTATATATATTTGTTTTTATGTTTCTACCTCCTGCACTAATTAGAACGAATAGTTCTGGGACACCCTGTATACACAATGTTTCCCTGAAACTTCGAACTCTGAGGGGCTGTAGAGTATGTCTTGAGGAACAAACAGAGGACAGGAACCCATGTCCAGAAACGTCAGCCAACGACGTTAAAGAGCGTCGAACTTAAAGGCGCCAGCGCCTGCCTCTTTGCCACCCTTTGGGCAGCAAATGTGACATCGTTCGCTGACCTACCGTAGGAGGAACGTCTCGCAATGCTGTTGTTATACAGTGATCGCGACTGATTGTGCAGGCTCTAGTGTGATGGCTTGACCAGTATACTGCACGGCACCTATACCACATTTTACGGAATCGTGGCTGAACTGAGAAAATTGTATGGAGGATTGGGACTGCGAGGGCAGTTTGAAAGCTCAGGCTCCAGGAAGGAGAAGCAGAGGTTATGAAAATGGACTCGTATTATGGGGGTACGGGTTTCACATCCTAGTTCGGCCATCCACCTTAAGGTTTTCCGTAGTTTCCCAAATCAATTAACGCGAATGTCGGGATGATTTCTCTGAAAAATTCTCAGCCAGTTTTCTTCTCCAGTGCAGTCCAATCTGAATTTTTGCTCCCTCCCTCTCTAATAACTTCGTACCCAGTGAGATGTTAAGTTCTAAGCTTCCGTCCTTCCTTTACCGAAGCTCTGGGCTTCTGATCTGATACTTGTTCACTGATTCTCCAAGTTACATTTACCAAAATTGTTGCGTCACAAATGTCTTGTGTTTCAAAGGATGAATGCTTCCATTTAAATTATTAATTATTAAAATGTTAGTTTTTACAATAATAAATTATGGTCTGGTGTTAAAATCAATTGAAAACATACCAGGTTAGCCAAGGGAGCCAATGCTCTGCCTCCTGAACTCGGGTAGGCGCGCTGGCCCCGAATCGAATCCGCCTAGTGGATTAACGACGAAGGCCGGTGTGCCAGCCAGCCAGCCTGTATGTGGTTTTTAGGCGGTTTTCCACATCTCACTACTTGAATACTGGGCTGGTCCCCACATCCCACCTCATTTACATGACTCGTAGACATTTGAAAACATTCGCACTATTTCATGGCTTACACTAGTCGCAGACAGGGGGATACGAGGTGGCAACAGGAAGGGCATCCAGCCACACTCTGACAGTAATATCGCCAAATCCATAGTAACAACGCCGACCTCACATTGAAGTGGGACGAAGGCCCACAAAAATTATGATGATGTTAAAATCAATTGGATATCTTTATTATAACCATAAATGAATGCCTTTAATGATAGCCATAAATCAATTATAGACCAAGTTAACAAATAAATGTTGAATTGATTCAACTCATTAACGGAGCGCAAATCGAGCTGACATGGCTTGCAGATCGTAAACGTTTGTATGTGTTTTGTGCAGTTGATGCCCCACCAAATATTTAAGGAAAGTCGTCTTTAAACACCACCAACAGCTGCAGATGAAATAATTATTTATTCACTGCTATTTTCGAACGCCGATGATCATCAGTTAACATAAAATTACTTCGTCATATTACCAACAGCTGCAGAACCTTGTCAAGGTCAGTAAGTTACATAAGACGGCAAGATAAACAGCTACACGTTTAAAATATCTAGAAGAAATCCTCGAACTTACAGGCGAAGGGAAGATCTCATAGCAGACTCGACTGCAAAAATGAAGACAGCTTACAGCTGAACGTAAGGCATATATAATAAGAAATATAAGTCCATTCGAACAAAGACCAGACACTACAACGCAGTAATCAAGCCTGTAATACTGTATGCACATGAGACACTAAAATTCCATACTAAAAGCGACATTGAAAGTACACTGGAAGAAGAACGAAAAATCATGAGAAATATTCTCGACCCAAAGCTGACAGAAGAGGGATACAGAGAAGATGTTAGACCTAGCGGCAGATATCAGAAAGAGTAGATCAAAGTTCTATGGGCACATCAGCAGGTTACCCTAATAAGACAAGACTCACCAACAGAAATCTGACATATATGCAAGGAGTCAAGTCTACAATACCATGTACCACGCAAGTCAGACTTGGCCTAGAAAAATCACAAATCGATTCAACAGAAACTGAATACACAAAGACATACAGAGAGAAGATACACGAGTGGAATGTTAGGTCAGACGATGAAGTCCCAAAGAAACCGTGGACAAAGCGGACTGAGGATAGAAAGAGACTCAACAGAGAAAGAAATGCGAAAATTGTGGAAGATTAGAAAGAATGATCAAGTGAGGCAGAGTACTTTGCATGATCCTACAGGGTCTCGACGCAGATAAGTTTAAATTTTACTTGCTAATTCGATAATTGATTAATTCACAAAAAAGTACTATCACGACTGAAGGAAAAAAGTACGGTGAGATACTCATAATCATATGGCTCTAAGTATGAAAATTATTGTTCATAGTGAATAGCAGAGGATTGCCACAAATTCTAAAACTATTACTGTTACCAGAATAAGAGCTGTACTGGAGCACATGATGTACTGCAAGGGACATTTTCTGGTTTTCTTTTTAACGTTTATTTGTGCCCGTATTATTTTCATTCTGTCAAAAGGAACTCTTTTTCCGGTCGTCAGACCAACACATGGGTTTTTCTGCCTGGCCAGCTGCCCAATTGCGAATTTTCTCTCTAAATTTTTTTGTCTGGTATATCAAATGGTTATTCCTACTTTCTTAAGTGTTAATTATATTTATACTTAACATTAAATAATAGTTAGTAACCAGTCACTAAATTTACTGTTTCATCTACATCTACATCTGATGGTGTGTGGCGGAGGGTACCTTGAGTACCTCTGTCGGTTCTCCCTTCCATTCCAGTCCCGTGTTGTTCGTGGAAAGAAAGATTGTCGCTATGCCTCTGTGTGGACTCTAATCTCTCTGATTTTATCCTCATGGTCTCTTCGCGAGATATACGTAGGAGGGAGCAATATACTACTTGACTCATCGGTGAAGGTATGTTCTCGAAACTTCAACAAAAGCCCGTACCGAGCTACTGAGCGTCTCTCTTTCAGAGTCTTCCACTGGGGTTTATCTGTCATCTCGCGATTACTAAACGATCTCTTCTATCAACCCTATCTGGTACAGATCCCACACCGGTGAGCAGTATTCAAGCAGTGAGCGAACAAATGTACTGTAACCTACTTCCTTTGTTTTCGGAATGCATTTCCTTATGATTCTTCCAACGAATCTCAGTCTGGCATCTGCTTTGGTTCAAATGGCTCTGAGCACTATGGGACTCAACTGCTGTGGTCATAAGTCCCCTAGAACTTAGAACTACTTAAACCTAAATAACCTAAGGACATCACACACATCCATGCCCGAGGCAGGATTCGACCGTAGCGGTCGTGCGGTTCCAGACTGTAGCGCCTTTAACCGCTCGGCCACTCCGGCCGGCTGGCATCTGCTTTACCGACCATTAATTTTATATGGTCATTAAATTTTAAATCACTCCTAATGCCTACTCCCAGATAATTTATGAAATTAACTGCTTCCAGTTGCTGACCGGCTATATTGTAGCTAAATGATGAAGGATCTTTCTTTCTATGTATTCGCAGCACATTACACTTGTGTACATTGATATTCAATTGCCATTCCCTGCACCATGCATCAGTTCGTTGCAGATCCTCCTGCATTTCAGTACAATTTTCCATTGTTACAACCTCTCGATGTACTACAGCATCATCCGCAAAAAGCCTCAGTGAACTTCCGATGTTATCCACGAGGGCATTTATATATATTGTGAATAGCAACGGTCCTACAACAGTCCCCTGAGGCACACCTGAAATCACTCTTACTTCGGAAGACTTCTCTCCATTGAGAATGACATGCCGCGTTCTGTTATCTAGGAACTCTTCAATTCAATCACACAATTGGTCTGATAGTCCATATTCTCTTACTTTGTTCATTAAACGACGGTGGGGAACTGTATCAAACGCCTTGCGGAAGTCAAGAAACGCGGAATCTACCTGGGAACCCATGTCTATGGCCCTCTGAGCCTCGTGGACGAACAACGCGAGCTGGGTCTCACCCGATCGTCTTTTTCGAAACTCATGCTGATTCCTACAGAGTAGATTTCTCGTCTCCAGAAAAGTCATTTTACTCGAACATAATACGTGTTCCTAAATTCTACAACTGATAGACGTTAGAGATATAGGTCTATAGTTCTGCACATTTGTTCGACGTCCCTTCTTGAAAACGGGGATGACTTGTGCCCTTTTCCAATCTCTTCTAGAGACCTACGGTACACAGCTGCAAGAAGGGGGACAAGTTCCTTCGCGTACTCTGTGTAAAATTGAACTGGTATCCCATCATGTCCAGCGGCCTTGCCTCTTTTGAGCGATTTTAATTGTTTCCCTATCCCTCTGTCGTCTATTTCGATATCTACCATTTTGTCATCTGTGCGACAATCTAGAGAAGGAATTACAGTGCTGTCTTCCTCTGTGAAACAGCTTTGGAAAAAGACATTTGGTATTTCGGCCTTAGGCTGTCATCCTCTGTTTCAGTACCATTTTGGTCACAGAGTGTCTGGACATTTTGTTTAGATCCACCTACCGCTTTGACGTAAGACCAAAATTTCTTAGGAATATCTGCCAAGTCAGTACATAGAACTTTACTTTCGAATTCATTGAACGCCTCTCGCATAGCCCTCCTCACACTACATTTCGCTTCGCGTAATTTTTGTTTGTCTGCAAGGCTTTGGCTAGGTTTATGTTTACTGTGAAGTTCCTTTTGCTTCCGCAGCAGTTTTCTAACTCGGTTGTTGTACCACGGTGGCTCTTTCCCATCTCTTACGATCTTGCTTGGCACATACTCATCTAACGCATAATGTACGATGGGTTTGAACTGTCCACTGATCCTCAACACTATCTGTACTTGAGATAAAACTTTTGTGTTGAGCCGTCAGGTACTCTGAAATCTACGTTTTGTCACTTTTGCTAAACAGAAAAATCTTCCTACCTTCTTTAATATATCCATTTACGGCTGGAATCACCGATGCTGTAACCGCTTTATGATCGCTGATTCCCTGTTTTGTGTTAACTGTTGCAAATAGTTCTGGTCTGTTTGTCACCAGAAGGTCTAATATGTTATCGCCACGAGTCGGTTCTCTGTTTAACTGCTCGAGGTAGTTTTCAGATAAAGCACTTAAAAAAATTTCACTGGATTCTTTGTCCCTGCCACTCGTTATTAACGTTTGAGTCTCCCAGTCTATATCTGGTAAATTAAAATCTCCACCCAAAACTCTAACATGGTGGGAAAATCTACTCGAAATATTTTCCAAATTTTCCTTCAGGTGTTCTGCCACAACAACTGCTGAGCCAGGGGGCCTATAGAGACATCCAATTACCATGTTAGTGCCAGCTTTAACCGTGACCTTCACCCAAATTATTTCACATTTCGAATCTCCGTCACTTTCCTTCGATACTATTGCACTTTTTATCGCTATAAACACGCCTCCTCCTTCACTGTCCAGCCTGTCTGTGCGGTATACATTTCAACCTGAGTTATAATTTCATTACTGTTTACATCTGGTATCAGACAACTTTCCGTCCCTAGTACTATGTGGGCATTGTCACCGTTTATTAATGAGAGCAGTTCTGGGATCTTTCTATAGACGCTCCTGCAGTTTACTATTACCACATTAATATTGTCATTCCCTGTTGCGTTTTGCCTACTGCTATCTTGTCGGGTCTCAGGAGGCGTCTTGTCGGGCCTAGGGAGGGAATTCTCTAACCTAAAAGCCCCACATGTGCTCTCCACATGTGTACCGCTACCCTTGTAGCCGCTTCCTGCGTGTAGTGCACGCCTGACCTATTCAGGGGGAACCTACAGTTCTCCACCCGATAGTGGAAGTCGAGAAAATTGCATCCCAGATGTCCGCAGAATCGTCTAAGACTCTGGTTTAAGCCTTCCACTCGGCTCCAAACCAGAGGACCGCGATCGGTTCTGGGAACGACACTACAAATAGTTAGATTCAACCCCACGAGCGAGGCTTTCCGCCTTCACCAACTCCGTCAACCGGCTGTATGAACTGAGGATGGATGACCTCTGAACCCAGACGGCAGGAGTCATTGCTGCCGACACGAGCAATAATTTGCAGACGGGTGCACCCAGTGTCCTCTGTCGCCGCCGGCAGGGTCTCCTCCACATCTCGGATGAGACCCCCAGCAAGCAGACAGAGTAAACATTGGCCTTCTTCCCCGACCTTTCCGCTATTTCCCTAAGGGGCTCCATCACCCGCCTAACGTTGGAGCTCCCAATCACTAATAAATCCCTCTCTCCGTATGCCTGCTCGGACCTTGCTGAAGGAGCGGCCACATGTCCACTCACAGGCAGAGCCGGCGATGCCACACGGCCAGCCTCCACATTGACCCTCCGCCTCGTGCGACGCGAAAGCCGTAGAACCCGCCACTCCCCTTGGGGAGAGGGTGGCCCAACGTCGCCCGGTACCCGCGAAGATGTCTCGACAGCAGGGACCGTGTGCGAACAGTGACCAGCTCCTTCTGCGTCCGTACATAGCAGTCACACATGCTATCCATCCTAAGAATTCAATAATTTACTGTAGAGAGTTAAGTAATCAACTTTTAACTAGACTGCTAATTCACTAAAGACCGCTGATAGCTGACTAAACTGTGGTTACTAGAAACTTCTTGTTGGAAACAATGAAAATAAGCACTAACTGTCTCTGGACAACAAACACAAAATCTATGGAACACTATTACTAGTACTCGAAAATTAAAGCTTTCTAAAAGGAAAAACACACGGAAAAAGAAGTGACAAGTAAGAAAAACACAGTTAATACTTAAATTTACGTAGCTTTCTGCACAGGAGATGTGAAGCAGACGGCAGTTACGAAGACACTTTTTCTTGACTTTGATGAATTCCAGAAGCTTCGGTTAATTAAGCAGCATTGCCTTGGGACATACGAGGTGCATTCAAGTTCTAAGGCCTCCGATTTTTTTTCTAATTAACTACTCACCCGAAATCGATGAAACTGGCGTTACTTCTCGACGTAATCGCCCTGCAGACGTACACATTTTTCACAACGCTGACGCCATGATTCCATGGCAGCGGCGAAGGCTTCTTTAGGAGTCTGTTTTGACCACTGGAAAATCGCTGAGGTAGTAGCAGCACGGCTGGTGAATGTGCGGCCACGGAGAGTGTCTTTCATTGTTGGGAAAAGCCAAAAGTCACTAGGAGCCAGGTCAGTAGGGAGCATGAGGAATCACTTCAAAGTTGTTATCACGAAGAAACTGTTGCGTAACGTTAGCTCGATGTGCGGGTGCGTTGTCTTGGTGAAACAGCACACACGCAGCCCTTCCCGGACGTTTTTGTTGCAGTGCAGGAAGGAATTTGTTCTTCAAAACATTTTCGTAGCGCCAGTCAGCTCAACGTCGCCCTTTGGAACGCAATGGGCAAGGATTACACCCTTGCTGTCCCAGAACATGGACACCATCATTTTTTCAGCACTGGCGGTTACCCGAAATTTTTTTGGTGGCGGTGAATCTGTGTGCTTCCATTGAGCTGACTGGCGCTTTGTTTCTGGATTGAAAAATGGCATACACGTCTCATCCATTGTTACAACCGACGAAAAGAAAGTCCCATTCATGCTGTCGTTGCGCGTCAACATTGCTTGACAACATGCCACACGGGCAGCCATGTGGTCATCCGTCAGCATTCGTGGCACCCACCTGGATGACACTTTTCGCATTTTCAGGTCGTCATGCAGGATTGTGTGCACAGAACCCACAGAAATGCCAACTCTGGAGGCGATCTGTTCAACAGTCATTCGGCGATCCCCCAAAACAATTCTCTCCACTTTCTCGATCATGTCGTCAGACCGGCTTGTGCGAGCCCGAGGTTGTTTGGGTTTGTTGTCACACGATGTGCTGCCTTCATTAAACTGTCGCACCCACGAACGCACTTTCGATACATCCATTACTCCATCACCACATGTCTCCTTCAACTGTCGATAAATTTCAATTGGTTTCACACCACGCAAATTCAGAAAACGAATGACTGCACGCTGTTCAAGTAAGGAAAACGTCGCCATTTTAAGTATTTAAAACAGTTCTCATTCTCGCCGCTGGAGGTAAAATTCCATCTGCCATACGGTGCTGCCATCTCTGGGACGTATTGACAATGAACGCGGCCTCATTTTAAAACAATGCACATGTTTCTATCTCTTTCCAGTCCGAAGAAAAAAAATCGGAGGCCTTAGAACTTGAATGCACCTCATAAAAGATGTCGATAATTCAACAAACAGTTTAAATCTATATTTTTGACTGCAACCGATTTTGGACAACACAGCAATATGGCATGGATTTTAGAACTTATGTTGCATGCTTACAGGTAATTTTGATAAGCGTGTGCATGATTATTTCTTATAAGCGTTGTACTTCACATTAGCTAATAGCTATGGCCCTCTATAGACCTTATTTTCTTTACAGTCACAACTATGACTTCCTTCCCCATACGTTCTCAAATCCAGTTGTTTGTTTTCCTCTTTCGATTAGTAATACCAAACATGCATCTCCATATTGCTGTCTGAGCCACCATCAATGTTTTTGCATTAAACATTATTGCCTCAGTGATATAAGTTGGACCTGACAATACACCCAGGTTGTTAATTTTGCATTACAGACACATCGGGGTCTTCATTCTGAATAACCATCCAGTCGCCTTCTACTGACATAATTACAAAATATCAGCAGCTGACTCTGTGACTTCATCGTTAACTGCGCTATTTACTTTTCGATGTGTTGCTTGTACGCTGTTTAGGTTTTCTTATAACAGGCATTCTGGTCTGCTTTCAGCCTAGCTATACAAAACTTTTGTATTCGTTGTTGAAGTTTAGCTACAGTAGAAGGCATGCAATAGGAGAGGCGTGGACGAGATCTGCGCTTTCGGAGCACGGTCGCGTTCCGCCGCATGCAGCTGAGTCTGCTCAGCGTTCCGGCTTCCCACACCATTACGCTATTCTGGCAAGATGTGTGTGAACGAGACTGCTATATACGGGAGGCTGTACCAGCGGAAAACTTTGGAAGACGTGGTTGCATCACAGTGCGACTACTTCTAAGACGTGAATATTGCAGCATACTCCTTTAAGCTGGAATTTATCATTAGTGTTTATTGTCAACTTTTTATTTTTCTTCCAAAGCAATGACTTTATCACTTCCGTAAGTTGATTAGGTAGCACTAGTACAATGAGTAAAACAACAAAGAGTTTTTCCTACAGACGTGTAACACTAAGTTTTGTTGTTTATAAATTTATATACATTTCGGTTTTAAAATCCGTATTACTCTATATCAATAAAAATTAAATATTGTCCGTTGGTCAGTGCATCAATTGAGAACGGACTGGTTAATTTTATTTTTAAAATATTCGTAATAGCCTTTTAGGGAAAGAAAAACTGGAAAAGTGGCCTGGAAAATTGGAAAATTCTGGAAAATCTGAACGTGCTTTTTGTATGGGATTCTTGTGTGAACTCATAACCAAACCCACGATTTGAACATTGGATATATGTAATTTTTTTATTTGTTCGTTATGGTCTTGCAAAAGTTTTCAGAAAAAAATTACAAAGGAAAATCGGAGAATTCGGAGAAACTTCAAAAATAAAACGTGGTATATGTATCACTTACCGTCTGGAAGGAAGTGCTGTGGTGGTAAGAACCACCTACCTCACCTTATCAAGAAGGGGGGGGGGGGAGGGGTTGAGAAAGAAGTTTAGCCCACGACGCGCAAATACAAAAACTTTATTCATCCAGTGTTTGAGAAGTAGATCCCTTAATCATTTGCAACAAATTTGACACATAATTTCCAATCTTTACAAAACTCTTTCTCGTTGACACTCCCACAAAATCATGAAACACAAGCAGTACATCTCTTACTACATTTTCACTGTTCATGCAGTAAAACTGCAGCATTAGCAAGATGTTTTAATTTACTTCTTTTTTACTACTATATTCTCAGCTAATTTTGCAAAAAGAACTGACATATACCACTGAATGTAACTCCAAAATTATATCATTGTATGACACATAGTTCAGTGGATTACACGTCATAAACATTAAGCTGCGTTAAAACGAAACCGCAGGGTGAAATATATTAAATACAGGGTGTTCAGAAACAGTCTGAAAAGCTTCTGAGGGCGTTCAGAGTAGGTTATGCTGAGAAATAGTTGTGAAGAAACAAATTCGATACGTTGCGCCGATTCCGAGCTAATTACCATTGAAGTTATCCAAATCACGTCTTTGTGCGCGCAAATTCAATAGCGTCGCTCTCTTGCTCGTTTTTAGGAATCCAAAAGAGGAAGAACACATGTGGCGACACCGTCTGTGGCAGGCCGCTTGAAAATGCGTGAACAATGGGCTGGTTGGCTAACTGCAAAGCTAAGTAACTTGGAAACGGTGCAATTGGTTCTCAGCACAATACACCCTGCAACACTTTTAGACTACAAGCTTTTCAGGCGTCTATGGGCAATATATGTGACACGTGCCTGTAAAGGTGAAGCCGCAGGTAAAGTGCTACTCGTAAACATCTGCATCGATTTCAGACGAACTTGACAAGGTATACATGTTACTTGTTATCTGGAAAGAAATGCTGTGTGGGCAAGAACCCTCAACGTCGTACTGGGGTGGAGTGATGGACAGAGAAGGGTGGGGACGAGAACGAGAGAGAGAGAGGGGGGAAGGAAGAAATGGACGGGGGGTGGGGTGGAGAGAGATGAGGGAGGAGGAGTTGGACAGAGAGAGAGGAGAAGAGGAGATGGACAGAGAGAGGGGCAGGAGGAGACGGATGGACCGGGGGGGGACAGTGAGAGGACAGAGGAGGAGATAGTGTTATAGAAGACTGGAATAGACACATACCCTAGCAACACCGGGTGCTCAGCTAGTATTTAATATATCCGGAATTATGCTCAGTAATAAATGGTTCAAATGGCTCTGAGCGCTATGGGACTTAACGGCTGAGGTCATCAGTCCCCTAGAATTTAGAACTACTTAAACCTAACTAACCTAAGGACATCGCGCACATCAATGCCCGAGGAAGGATTCGAACATGCGACCGTAGCGGTCTCGCGCGTCCATACTGTAGCGCCTAGAACCACTCGGCCACTTCAGAGAGATTCATGGAGTCTAAAATAATGTCTTCAAAAAGTCATCACTCAATTCCCTTCAAAGCTCTACGCACTCACTGCTGCAGAAGGAAAGCGCTTTCAAAATCTTGTGTATCAGATTTTTGGTTGTCTTCTGCAGCATGTATATGATAACAAGAACCAATCACCCTATGTTATGTTGTACTAGACAGACACTTTCTAACACCTATTTTACAACACCCTGTACAACAAAATATTTAGGTACATGTTCTTTCTTTGTTTCTCGGGTAGCTGTGCATTACTTTTGGTGAAATGTAATCTCCTTGTATGACTTCTGTTTCAATTCTGAATTTCTCCTCATGTAGTCGATTAGAAACTGCACATACATACATACCCTGCGGTATATTTTCTCAGGTCGTGTCAGTGCCCTTTTGATCAGTTAGTAATAATTTTGTTGATTCTGAGTGAAGGTATTTCTCAATATCTATTAGTCCCAGAAAAAGTAGTACCTCATAGTCACTGCCCCGTTCCGAAGCATCATTAGCGGCTGCACAGTGATCCGTAATGCTACAGGCACTTGTAAAGTCAACTTGTTTCTTGATTAATTAGAATGTAATTTTTTCTATAAGTCAGGTAATAATTTAAGTTAATATTGCATAGCTTACAGAGACGATGTTTACATCTATGTAGTTGTTCTGCTTTATCTGTCTCCTTCCTTGTGAAGAAGAATAACTGAATTTGGGGAACTGCCGTCCTTCGCAGATTTCTATAAAAAATTTTGGGGGTTCCTTTTGTAGCACTTCGCTTTTAATATTTATTATTTGCCATACTCTCCGTGGGCCTTTCCTTTCTTCCTACTTCGGCTGGCATCATACACCTCAACTAGCATTAATTCCGAGAAGTCAATGTTTTCATTATATATAGTGCCCCACAAAAAAAGTGAATCACCCAGAAGACACGGTCGAACTTCAATGCAGCTTCGTACACATTTACACTATCGGCAGCTATATAAATGATTAGAGCAACAAACCTCTGTGCACGGTATAAGGCAACCTGAATGCATTAGCGTTGTTCGCGTTTAGTGTAGCTATCCGGCCTAGTAGGGTATACAGGGTGCAAGCTCTTTGCCATGCATATTCTGGGAATAGGTAGTGCAGACCAACACAAGAAAAAAATGGACAACAAACATGAGCTCTGAAGAGCTATGAGCACTTGTTCATCTTGGCAACTATGAAACACATCTCTTCTACCGAACAAGTGCTTATAGTTAAGGTATGCATTTTAGAACCCATGTTTGCTGGACAATTTCTTCTTGTTGTCTTCCTCCAAAAAATATGGAAAGCAAAGAACTTGGAGCAGAAGAGATGTTTTTCACAGTACCGAAGATCAAGAACTGCTCGTAGCTCTTCAGGATGCACTTTAGAATCCGTTTTTAGTAAACTTTCTTGCTTCGAATGGTCGTTCCTGTCATATCCATGAATACTGACCATTCCTTCTGGGACATCCTGTATAAGGGGCTTTAATAGACGATAAGTGATGACTGTGAAAAACATAGAGACGCCGCGTACACCTTTGAGACAGCGTTATCAGCACTTAACAGTGAAAGTGCTGGATGGTCGAATCGTGCAATATTCATTGGGGCATTGTGATATGACAGTGGCCCGATGATGCATGGGAACTGCATGGGAACGTGAAGGCAGGCATACTCTTTATCAAGGCTCCAGTCCGTGATGTCTGTCCACCCGAAGGGAGCATCGCCATATTGTGTACCAAGCACATCGTAACCCTTTTACATCTGCGCTTGCCATCCGAAAATAGGTAACGGATTCCCTCCAACATTCAGTCTCATCCTGCATCATTGCAGCAGCAGTAGCCGAACTAAAGAATTATCGTCCCAAGTGTAGGCTGCCTTTAACGTCACAACACAAGTTGCTGCATTTGGAACGGTCTACTGACTGGAAAGCAAGGAATGCTGATGAATGGTGTAACATTGTACTTAGCGATGAATCGCGGTTTTGCACTACCCCGGATGACCATCTTTGGTGGGTGTGGCTGCGACCTGGGGAGAGATCCCATTCTTCCAATGTTTTGGAGGGGCACAGCGGTGGTACTGCTGAGGGTGTGGTGTGGTGAGACATCGGGTATAGCTTCAGATCATAGCTGGAAATAATTGAGGGAACTCTGACGTCACAATGGAACGTCATATGCATACTGCGTCCTCATGTGTCACCTCTCTTACAACAATGTCGCAGTGCCATTTTTCTACTGGACAATAATCGTCCACATATGGCAGTTGTTTATATTAGCTGTCTGCTTGGTGATGAGGTACTCCTGTGGTCAGCAAGATCATCAGATCTGTCCACGATACAACATGACTTGGGACAGCGTGCACGCCAATTTCATCCCAGTAACAATATCCACGACATCAAGGACGGTTACAAAAGCTGCGGACCAATTTGCCTCAGGAGAGGATACAGTGGCCTTCCCGTTCGAATCGGTGCATAAATACAGGCCAGGATGTGCAATGTCACACTGAAAAGTAGGTTCATACTATCAAGTTCTTAGTAATTCTGACCCGATTTTGTGATCAAGGAAATAAGACCGCATACCCTCTCACCCTTTCACGATGCTTCACTTTTTTTCATCAGGCACTACATGTAAGATGTATAAGTGTATACTCACTCTTTGGTAAGAAATACCTTTGGAGTAAAATGTAATGGGGTTACCATTCTTGCGTCATTAATGAGTCATCATAGCTCCTAAACGTCACAGCCATCAGTGACTAAACAATAACGCAGTCACCAAACTGCTGAACGAACTACATATGTCAGTGAGCCACGTATGATGGTTACACACAACCCTTCGATGTTCTCACGTAACAACTTCCCTGTAGTTGGCATTTTTAGTTTCATCTTTCAGGCCTTCCAGTCGGGGATACGGAGAAATGTCAGTCTTTGAGACCGTGACAGGAATTCAATAGCATCTCTTCACCTATATTTGTCCAACTGAAGTGTCATGCAAGTATGATAAGTACTTAGTTTGATACTATAGTCCTACACTGTCTTACTGCAGATAGCAAATCTTTAAACAGCTTTCGAACGGGAGAAAGAACCGACGTTGAAGCATAGAGACACACACGATTTACCAAACCATATGATGGAGACACATTAACCCCGGCAGGTTCACTTCCTTATCTACACCAACATGGAAATTCAACCAAGACACATGGTATTGGTGATTTGGCATAACGTTAAGTTTGATTGCACCTCGACAGACCAAATAATTCTTCCTGTAAACTCCTCATACGCATGAACCGTGCCCTCAAACTCTACCACTACTAGCCGCTTTTGGTCCGAATCGTTCTTCTTCATAGTACTCAATAGTTTTGGAATATTCATCAGTGTACAGAATACACTGTACACTTGAACAGGTCGAGCGAGGTGGCGCAGTGGATAGCACATTGGACTCGCATTGGTGAGGAAGACGGTTCAATCCCGCGTCCGGCCATCCTGATTTAGGTTTTCCGTGATTTCCCTAAATTTCCTCCAGGCAAATGAGGGATGGTTCCTTTGAAAGGGCACGGTCGTCTTCCTTTCCCGTCCTTCCCTAATCCGATGAGACCGATGACCTCACTGTCTGGTCTCCTCCCCCAAAAACAACCCGGCACTTGAACTGCTTATCCTTCTTGCTTAGTGATTCAATAAAATTTTTGGCATCATCGCATAAGGAGTCTCACTATTCTTATTAGGAATAGGCATTTCGTGAACGGTACTTCCGGCTTCAAATTTATCCCAAATATGGACAGTTGTTTGGAATGTCGGTGAGTGAGGAGGAGGTGGGGCAGTCGCGTATCATGGATTTCGAAGAAATTTGGCACAGATGATACTCTATAACCAGTTGGCTAGTTGGATGGGTGGGCGAGTGATGGACGACATACTCCCATTTGTGAACACAGGTTTTGCCCGCATCCCAATTTTAAATAAGTTTAAAAAAAATTGGGAATCACCACGTCACTATTATAAATACGAGGGCGTGAGGAAAAGTGATACCTCCGAATTTTTTATGCGAAAAGTCTTAAAGAACTTGAGTAAAACAAACATTATTGACATTCTACACCTTTATTCTTCATGCATACGTATTTATTTCCCAGAGTAGTCACCTTGGCGCCGAATACATTTCTCCCAGCGAAAGAGCAGTTTGTTTATGTCCACTGTAGAATGTTTGACTTTGTTGGAGGAGCCACGTCGTCGCCTCTGCTTGCACCGCATCATAACTATCAAAGTGAAGCTCCCGCAGGTGTTCCTAAAGTTTGGGAACAGATGAGAATCGGATGGCCCCAAGTCGGGTCTGTATGGAGAATGGTCGATGACAGTGAACACATGGCGTCGGATTGTTGCAGACGTCACAACGTTCGTGTGTAGTGTGGCACTGCCATGCTCGAGGAGAGGATGTTCCATGTATGGACGAGCTCTTCGAATTCGAAATCGGTTGCATCACGTTGTTTCTCACGGTCCGACGTAGTTACGTTGCACACTGACATGTTGCGCCCTACAATTCGGAGTCCTCTACGGCAGGGGCTACAAATATTTAGAAATCAAGGATAACAATATAGAAAATTAATAACGTTTGTTTTATTTAAAAAGTTCTAAGAATTTGTACATAAGAAATTCGGAGGAATTACTTTTCAGTACGCCCTCGTAGTTCTCTTACAAAATACTTGCGTCCTTGGAATTTTTCTATAATGGAGCGTGCATTGGAACCTTTTCACTAGTACATGGTGTTGTACGCTGTCGGTAACTGAAAAGTGGACTTTAGATAAAGTCGGTCAGGCCTGTTTTTCGCATTCGGTACTGCATAAAAAATGCCATTGTGACTCGGTGTGGTTTATTGTCTAAAAGACATAATCTTTCTGGTATCTCCTCGACAAATTACTTCTGAACTCCTGAGAAATAAGGAGCGTACAACCAGAAATAATGTTTATGTCACGTGATAAAATAGGTTAAGCTTATTAGGACAACCACATTTTGAAAAAGAGGGAAAGATAACGGATTTACTTCCTGTCGATGATGAGGTAATTAGAGACGGAGCGCCAAGTTCTAGCTGGTGGGGGTAATAGGCTGTGTCTCTCTCAAAACAACCACTTCAGCATTTGCATTAAGCGTTTTAGGAAAACCACGGGAAACCTAAATCTGGATAGTCGATCGAGGATTCGAATCGTCGAATTCCCAAATACGAGTTCACTGCATTGCTTCTGAGACAAATCGCTGATGGAGCCCTGGAAATGCAAGCAACCGAAAAAGTGCTTCAATTGATTATTCTATTATTAGAGGAAAAGTAAGATCAGAGTTGAACGGTCTGTCGATATCGATGACATTAGTGACGGAGCTCAGGCCAGGACTGGGGAAGTAGGATCCCGTTGGAAATCTGCCGTGTTCTTTCAATGGAACCACCCCGGCATTCGCCTTAAGCCTTTTGGGAAAATCGCAGAAAACAGAAAACTGGACCTGTTCCTACAGCGTTATGCGCAGCGCTCTAGCTTGTGAGACAGGGAGTTGAACCAAATCGGGATCGAATAAGCTCGGCGGATTAACGACCGTGGGCTGGTGCACCGGAAAGCATGAATGTGCTTTTTAGGCGGTTTCCCACCTTCGTTCAGATAAATGCTGGGCTGATACCCAAATTACACCTAGCAGAATACGATACCCAAACAGTTAAAATACGATGACACACAGAACAAAGTTTACACGATTCACAGACAAATGCCGAATACGACTTCCGTCCCTTGTATCATCTTGACGACTACTGCATCACAAAGCTAAATAATGAAATAGAGTTTGCCAAATATTGAAAAGCCGGACCCCTTCTAGACGAGATGAAGGCTACCCGAAGAGTAAGAGTGGAAGACGGAAAATCTAAACATGGGTGGTCGGTCTGGTATTTCAACAGCAGCCCTCACTAATGAAAGCCCAGTTTCTTACCACGCACCACCTCCCCAGGTCTCATTAGATGGTGGTAGTGATGACAAAAAAAAAAAAAAAACAACAAATTTAGAATATTGGAGTTGTACTGAGAGTGTCTCAGATACAACAAGTTTATATGGTTACATCATGTGCACTAAGTACAAAGCGCCCACCAAAGACGCGTAATTGAAGCACTGCCCACTAAACTCACCTCATCATAAGTGTGATGCACGTCTACTCCACCATACAACCTTTGTTTTCTTTACTTATACTGGCATTTAGCAAGTGGAGTATTCCCCAACCTATGATTCACATAGTGATGAAATGCCTGCTGTCTGAACTACCATTGCAGTATGTCGATAGGCGGCTTCGCTGCTGCTAGGGTGAAGAGAAAAAAAAATGAGGTGTGAAGGGAAGCACTTGTCGTGTGAACTGATTCCCAAAATAATCTTTATGTCCCCAAGCGACAGGTTTCGATAGCTAAGAAATTACAAGGGAGAGCTGAAGAGTAACGCCTCCATACTTTTTATGCGAAAACGGTTAAAGCTTTATAAATTTAACTAACGTTATTAACATTCTCCACCTTTATTCTTCATGTCTGCAGCACTGCGCCACTACTGGGCTCCGTATAGTTGCGTGTAACATTGCGGTGCGTAACGTAGCTATGTTATGCGTGAGAGAGAGCGTGCCGTAATCCAGTTTCTAAGAGTTAGTGCGCACATGGAGCACCTTCTCCGTCAGCGGGGCAGTTCCAGGCCACACGCAAGAGCTGTGACGACTGCAGCAATTGGACGCCTTGGGTTCACTGTCATCGATCATCCTCCATACCGTACTGACTTGGCTCTATCCGATTTTCAACAGTTTCCAAAACCTGAAGAACACCTTCGAGGATTTTACTTTGATAGCGACGAAGCGGTGCAAGCAGGGGTGAGGATGAGGCTCCGTCAAGAAAGTAAAATATTCTGCACTGATGATGTAAGAAACTGGTCTCTCGTCGGGTGAAAAGTTTTCGTCGCCACGATGACATTGTTGAGAAACAGATATATAAATAGGAAGAACAAATGTCTAATGTTACTAAAGTTTGTTTCGATTGCTGCGCAAACACTATCTCCACGTATGCATACACCATAATTATTCTACCACTCAAACACTGGGGGCAGTGTCGTAGAACCGTTGCTATTCACAATATACATAAATGACCTTGTGGATAACATCGGAAGTTCACTGAGGCTTTTTGCGGATGATTCTGTAGTATCGTAGAACCGTTGCTATTCACAATATACATAAATGACCTTGTGGATAACATCGGGAGTTCACTGAGGCTTTTTGCGGATGATTCTGTAGTATATCGAGAGGTAGTAATAAAGGAAAATTCTACTGAAATGCAGGAGAATCTGCAGCGAATTGACGCATGGTGCATGGAATGGCAATTGAATCCCAATGTAGACAAGTGTAATGTGCTGCGAATACACAGAAAGAAAGATCCTTTGTAGTTTAACTACAATATAGCAGGTCAGCAACTGGAAGCAGTTAATTCCATAAATTAACTGGGAGTACGCATTAGGAGTGATTTAAAATGGAGTGACCATATAAAATTAATCATCGGTAAAGCAGATGCCAGACTGAGATTCATTGGAAGAATCCTAAGGAAATGCAATCCGAAAACAAAGGAAGTAGTTACAGTACACTTGTTCGCCCACTGCTTGAATACTGCTCACCGGTGTGGGATCCATACTAGATAGGTTTGATAGAAGAGATAGAGAAGATCCAACGGAAAGCAGCGCGCTTCGTTACAGGATCATTTAGTAATCGCGAAAGCGTTACGGAGATGATAGATAAACTCCAGTGGAAGACTCTGTAAGAGAGACGCTCAGCATCTCGGTACAAGCTTTTGTTGAAGTCTCGAGAACATAGCTTCACCGAGGAGTCAAGCAGTATATTGCTCCTTCCTACGTATATCTCGCGAAGAGACTATGAGGATAAAATCAGAGAGATTAGAGCCGACACAGAGGCAAACCGACAATCTTTCTTTCCACGAACAATACGGGACTGGAATAGAAGGGAGAACCGATAGAGGTACTCAAAGTACCCTCCGCCACACGCCGTCAGGTGGCCTGCTGAGTATGGATGTAGATGTAGAGGTAGATTGCTGCGCAAACAGTGTCTTCACGTAAGCGTACACCATAATTATTCTACTACGCAAACATTGGGGCTACAGGTTACACTCGTCTGGTATGAGACGTTCCCGGGGGATGGGGGGGGGGGGGGGTTCCACTGGGGCAGAACCGCACAATAACCCTGGGTTCGGTGTGGGGCGGCGGTGCGGTGGGTGGACTGCTGTGGCCTGTTGTGGGGCTGTGAACCACTGAGGGCTACGGCGGGACGAAGCCTCTCCGTCGTTTCTAGGTCTCCCTTTCAATACACAAAGTTTGTTTCATTTAAAAAGCCGTAAGAGTTTTCATACGAATAAATTCGGAGCAATTACTTTTCAGCACGTACTCGTACTACAAACAAGTGCTCCACTTCCCTCACTATTTTTCTCCTGTGCACTGTAGCGAAGTAGAGGGTCAGCATGCCCGCACTTTGGCTGAGCCCTCGCCTGTGGTTAATTGGGAGGTCGTTCCAAGGCGTGGCAGGCAGCGAAAGACGTCCCCGGAGGCTGATCAGAAAGCCTCCCCGGTGCATCTGACAAACAGGTTTCAGGCACTGTCTCTGGCTGAGCCAGATGCAGCTGCCTGCCCTATTTCAGAGTATGATTCTCGGCCTTCAAGGTCCGGGCAATCGCAGAGGGTGGGTTTATTGGTAGTTGGGAGCTCCAATGTTAGGCGCGTAATGGGGCACCTTAGGGATATGGCGGCTAAGGAGGGGAAGAAATCCAGTGTGCACTCCGTATGCATTCCGGGTGGAGTCATTCCTGATGTGGAAAGGGTCCTTCCGGATGCCATGAAGAGCACAGGGTGCAGCCAGCTGCAGGTGGTGGCACATGTCGGCACTAATGACATGTGTCGCTTTGGATCTGAGGAAATTCTCTCTCGATTCCAGCGGCTATCTGATTTGGTGAAGGCTGCCGGTCTTGCTTACGAGATGAAGGCAGAGCTCACCATTGCAGCATCGTTGACAGAACCGACTGCGGACCTTTGGTGCAGAGCCGGGTGGAGGGTCTGAATCAGAGGCTCAGACGGTTTTGCGACCGTGTTGGCTGCAGATCCCTTGACTTGCGCCATAGGGTGGTGGGGTTTCGGGTTCCGCTGAATAGGTCAGGAGTTCACTACACTCAGCTGGCGGCTACACGGGTAGCGCAGGCTGTGTGGCGTGGACTGGGCGGGTTTTTAGGTTAGAAGGCCTCGGGAAAGTACGGGGTGGGCTGCAGTCTCAAAGGATGCATGGCAAATACAGGACGTGCTTGGATCAAGGAACAGTCGGAATTGTAGTTGTAAATTGTTGTAGTTGTGCTGGAAAAGTCCCTGAGCTGAAATCATTATAGGTACAGAAAACTGGCTAAAGCCTGAAATAAGTTTTGCAGAAATTTTTACGAAGTCTCAGACGGTGTTCAGGAAAGATAGATTAGGCAGAAATGGTGGTGGAGTGTTTGTGTCTGTCAGTAGTGATTTATTTGTAGTGAAGTCGAAGTAGATACTCCGTGCGAATTGCTATGGGTGGAGGTTATACTTAACAGCCGAACTAAGTTAATAATTGGCTCCTACTACCGATCCCCAGACTTCGATGATATAGTCGCTGAACAGTTCAGAGAAAATTTGAGTCTCGTAACAAATAAATACCCCACTCATACGGTTATAGTTTGTGGGGACTTCAACCTTCCCTCGATGTGTTGGCAAAAATACTTGTTCAAAACCGGTGGTAGGCAGAGAACATCTTCCGAGATTGTCCTAAATTCTTTCTCCGAAAATTATTTCGAGCAGTTGGTCCACGAACCCACGCGAATTGTAAATGGTTGCGAAAACACACTTGACCTCTTAGCCACAAACAATCCAGAGCAAATAGAGAGCATCATGACTGATACAGGGATTAGTGATCACAAGGTCGCTGTAGCTAGGCTCAATACCGTTTCTTCCAAATCCACCAGAAACAAATGCAAATAATTTTATTTAAAAAAGCGGATAAAGTGTCACTAGAAGCCTTCCTAAGAGACAATCTCCATTCCTTCCGAACTGACTATGCAAATGTAGACGAGATGTGGCTCAAATTCAAAGATATAGTAGCAACAGCAATTGAGAGATTCATACCTCATAAATTGGTAAGAGATGGAACTGATCCCCCATGGTACACAAAACAGGTCCGAACGCTGTTGCAGAGGCAACGGAAAAAGCATGCGAAGTTCAGAAGAACGCGAAATCCTGAAAATTGGCTAAAATTTACAGACGCGCGAAATTTGGCACGGACTTCAATGTGAGATGCCTTTAATAGGTTCCACAACGAAAAATTGTCTCGAAATTTGGTAGAAAATCCGAAGAAATTCTGGTCGTATGTAAAGTACACAAGAGGCAAGACGCAGTCAATTCCTTCGCTGCACAGTGCCGATGGTACTGTTACCGACGACTGTGCCGCTAAAGCGGAGTTATTGAAGGCAGTTTTCCGAAATTGCTTCAGCAGGGAAGACGAGTGGAATATTCCAGAATTTGAAACACGAACAGCTGCTAGCATGAGTTTCTTAGAAGTAGATACCTTAGGGGTTGCGAAGCAACTCAAATCGCTTGATACGGGCAAGTCTTCAGGTCCAGATTGTATACCGATTAGGTTCCTTTCAGATTACGCTGATACAATAGCTCCCTACTTAGCAATCATATACAATAGCTCGCTCACCGATAGTTCTGTACCTACAGATTGGAAAATTGCGCAGGTGGCACCAGTGTTTAAGAAGGGTAGTAGCAGTAATCCATCGAACTACAGACCTATATCATTGACATCGGTTTGCAGTAGAGTTTTGGAGCATATACTGTATTCAAACATTATGAATCACCTCGAAGGGGACGATCTATTGATACGTAATCAGCATGGTTTCAGAAAACATCGCTCTTGTGCAACGCAGCTAGCTCTTTATTCGCACGAAGTAATGGCCACTATCGACAGGGGATCTCAGGTTGATTCCGTATTTCTGGATTTCCGGAAAGCTTTTGACACCGTTCCTCACAAGCGACTTCTAATCAAGCTGCGGGCCTATGGGGTATCGTCTCAGTTGTGCGACTGGATTCGTGATTTCCTGTCAGGAAGGTCGCAGTTCGCAGTAATAGACGGCAAATCATCGAGTAAAACTTAAGTGACATCAGGTGTTCCCCAGGGAACCGTCCTGGGATCTCTGCTGTTCCTGATCTATATAAATGGCCTGGGTGACAATCTGAGCAGTTCTCTTAGGTTGTTCGCAGATGATGCTGTAATTTACCGTCTATTAAGGTCATCCGAAGACCAGTATCAGTTGCAAAGCGATTTAGAAAAGATTTCTGTATGGTGTGGTAGGTGGCAGCTGACGCTAAATAACGAAACATGTGAGGTGATCCACATGAGTTCCAAAAGAAATCCGTTGGAATTCGATTACTCGATAAATAGTACAATTCTCAAGGCTGTCAATTCAACTAAGTACCTGGGTGTCAATATAACGAACAACTTCAGTTGGAAAGACCACATAGATAATATTGTGGGGAAGGCGAGCCAAAGGTTACGTTTCATTGGCAGGACACTTAGAAGATGCAACAAGTCCACTAAAGAGACAGCTTACACTACACTCGTTCGTCCTCTGTTAGAATATTGCTGCGCGGTGTGGGATCCTTACCAGGTGGGATTGACGGAGGACTTCGAAAGGGTGCAAAAAAGGGCAGCTCGTTTTGTATTATCACGTAATAGGGGAGAGAGTGTGGCAGATATGATACGCGAGTTGGGATGGAAGTCAGTAAAGCAAAGACGTTTTTCGTCGCGGCGAGATCTATTTACGAAATTTCAGTCACCAACTTTCTCTTCCGAATGCGAAAATATTTTGTTGAGCCCAACCTACATAGGTAGGAATGATCATCAAAATAAAATAAGAGAAATCAGAGCTCGAACAGAAAGGCTTAGGTGTTCGTTTTTCCCGCGCGGTATTCGGGAGTGGAATGGTAGAGGGATAGTATGACTGTGGTTCGATGAACCCTCTGCCAAGCACTTAAATGTGATTTGCAGAGTAGTCATGTAGATGTAGATGGCAGTTTACGTTGGGAGCATTTCGTCACTAGGTGTATCATTATAGTCCCAAAATACCAGGATAACCATGTAAATGATGTCAGCCGTCTAACTCCCAGCCAACCATTTATTCACCTTCCACCTAAAAAAATAGTGATTTCTGCATTAGAGCTAAAACGTGGCAGTAATTTGAATTACGTTTTGCGAGCTGCTCCCAAAAAAGACACATAACCATGCTACAAAAGTAGTATTACATGTAGCGTTTGGACAAACATATGGAAACACCAAATACACAAAACATAAGGAAGCCCATCGGCTTTCAAAACAGCTTCCTTTCGTCTTGGGATTGATAAAAGAAGATCCTGTGTGGTTTTCAAGGGAATCGTATAGCATTTTTCCTGCACATACTGCCAGGTTCAGGCAACTATGATGGAGATGGATACGATTTCGCAACTTTCTCTCCAGGCTACAAAGACTCAATGATACTGAGATTTGATTACTGTGGTGGCTAATAATGATAGCATAATTCGGTTTCATACCCACAAAAACAGTCCTGGAAGATGCAAGTTGTGTGAGCAGGGATCCTGTCCTCCTGGAACATAGCATAGCAGTTAGGGAACAAACCTTGTATCATGGGATGGACTTGATGAGCTAAACTGGTTACATAATCCTTGGCAGTATTGCGATCTTGCAGAACAGTCATGGGGCCCATGGAATACCACGATGGTGCTGCTCAAATCATCACCGAACCTCCGCCATATTTCACTCCTGGGACGTAAACGCGGCCATAAGTAGGAAACATTGTGGAACAATGCTCCATTACCCGTGTTTTACAGCTACGGCACCACATTTTCCTGTAACGGGCATTCGCACCACTATAGGTGTAGCTTTGTAATTCAATCTTGCCCTGTAGTTCGCTGCTTAAGCTCCCTTCGTGTTGTTTTGCTACTGACAGCAGTTCTGCAGTGGTTTTTGCAGCTGCCGTCCTCTTATTTTTCGTCTCAGTCTTCTTCAGTGACCGTCCGTCACGACCACTAAGCACATACTTTCGTCTGCGTTGTGATTCAGCTGATGATGTTTCCTCCGCCTTTCCAGTATGCGGTATAAAACGCCTACAAGGTGAATCTTGAAGCACCAAACACATCGGCTCCCTTGGTTACGAAGCACCAACAATTTGCCCACGTTCGGCTTCAGTCGGGTTTGACGTATTCACTCAGCACTACACAGGACACTGTTCTGACCACGACTGACACTTGCAACTTGTTGAGGACATTTCACAGATGCCGTTCGTGGTCAAATACAGCAGCGCAGAATGCAGACTTGGCTGGCTTCTGCATTTATGTTCAAGCACGCATTTCTCGCGGTCTTTCCATATTTTTGTCCAATCCCTGTAGTTCCAGCCATTATAATGGTGCGGACTTCTGTTAAAGCTTTGTTGGGAATATTTGTCTGTATGAAAGTTTTCGCTGTTTTATTGAAAGCGAATTGCTACTTATGCCTGAATAACATATTTCAAACTCCCTAGAGGGTCATATAGATTTCACCTGTATTCTTTATTTTCGCACTAATTGCCTCCAAGAAGTCTGCTCATTGCAGATTAGCATATAATAATGAAACAGCTATGACAAAGTAAAATAAATATTAGCTCGTAATGAAATAAAAATGCGAAGTTTCCTTAGTCGTTAAATGAATGAACTATTTATACAGGGTGGGGCAAATAAAAGTGGCCCGGACGAGTGGATGCGACTGGACATGGACGTAGGCATATAACCTCACCACCTAATACGCACACCACGTGTTCGCCCGCCACGTGATCCACACCGGTTCAGAGTGTAGTGCGGGCTGTCAGTGTGAGTGCAGCAGTGCAAAGCGGGCGACGGTGCTCACCATTACTGGTTAGGAACTAAACATCTATGGTCCATAGAACGCTAACACGACAGTACTGGCGAGCCCCTGCAACACAGTTACTACTGGAAACCCAGATGTGCGACCAGCCGAAAAACAGGCAACCACAGGGAAGCCGTACTGTACACAGCATGCAAACCAGCCACACACACCCCCTACACCGTCCGTGAGCCGATCTATGACCGATCGCCCACTAATCTACAACGACCTTGAACTGTTGCAGGGACGCAGCAACCGCAGCAAGCGCCGCAACAAGCTCCAGCAACGACAAAGGTAACGATGCACGATACCTCGAATTAACATAACCGCACCTTGCATGCTCTGTCGCAGCTAGCAAGCCGCTACTGCCCTTACTACCCGTCCTACTGTCGCAGAGGTTTTTTTCCCTTGGCTCTTGCCTTGGCACTTTTTTTCCTCTGCCCTTACAACCGCTACCCTTCAATCGTTTTCGACCACTTCTATCTCCTGATGGACCATGTTAATGAGTAATCTTACTCAGACGCATGGATAACATCACAGCCGCATCCTGTGACGCCTGATTCAAAAACTAACATGTTTACGGAGGTGACAGTAGAACTTTTGGTTTGGTCACCACGTTGGTGTGGGCGTGGAGGGGCCCCATCCTTTGTGCTCACAGTGGAGCAGTGACTGTTCGTTGTGGAAAGTTACGAGACAGCAAAGTCGTGGAAACGGTGTGGTCAGTTGTGTGTTGAGAAGTTTAATGGTCTCAGAGTGCTAACAAAGAGTGCCATGCAACGCTCAATCCGAAAATGGCGTCAGACGGGATCAATTTTCAAGAAGTCAAGAAGCATTCAATAACGTGCCCGCACACCGGAAAATGCTTCAGAGTCTTACCAAATCAACCCGACGCCTGCCGCAAGAGACCGGCGTATCACGTCGATAATGCGGACAAATACTCCACCTCGACCAGCGCATGCGTCCCTACCGAGTGTCTGTTCAAAAAATGGCTCCGAGCACTATCGGACTTAACTTCTGAGGTCATCAGTCCCCTAGAACTTAGAACTACTTGAACCTAACTAACCTAAGGACATCACACACACCCATGCCCGAGGCAGGATTCCAACCTGCGACCGTAGCGGTCGCGCGGTTCCAGACTGTAGCGCCTAGAACCGCTCGGCCACCCCGGCCGGCCCGAGTGTCTGTTGATCATGCTTTAAAACCAGCAGATGCTCCTCAGGGCCTCCAGTTTTGTGAGTGGCTGTTCACTGAGATAACCACGAATGGCTTGGACATGGCTCTGTTCTTTGTGTCTGACGAACCCTGGTTCCACCTGAGTGATTATTTCAACACATAGAATCACAGGTTCTGGGCAGCGGAGAATCCGCATAACTTCCACGAAACACCACTGCGTGATCAGATGGGTCGTGTTTGATGTGTAGTGTCTGCGCGCCGCATTTTGTCCCATCTTCTGTCATGAGATCCTGACTTTGACGCGTAACATTGCCAATATTTTGAAACCATATGTGGCAGCATTAACAGAGCAGGTAAAGATCTACAGTTACAACAGGATGGAGCTGGTCGAATCTTGGAGCACATTTATAAATCTTCATGCCTGGCAGAGTTGTTAGCAGAGGTCAGTCTGGTCGCGGCCCTAGCTGGCCATCCAGGTCACCTGATCTGACAGGATACGATTACTTTGTGTGGGAAGCTCTCAAGTGTAAAGTTTATTGCAACAACCCTCAGAGTCTTCGAGAACTGCAGCAGAGCATTTGGGTTGAGACTGCGGCAGTTTCAGGAGTTCAGTTTCGACCCAGCTTCAGCAACTTGCTGAGCAGTGCCCAAAAGTGCCAGGAAATGAATGGTGATCACTTTCAACACCTGCTGCTGTGTAGAAAGCTCTCAAGTATACAGTGTATTGCAACAACCCCCCTAGCCTTCGATAACTGCAACAGAACATTTGGGTTGAGACTGCAGCAATTTCAGGAGACCAGTTTCGGCCCACCTACAGCAACTTGCAGACCATGCCCATAAGTGCCAGGAAATGAATAGTGGTCACTTTCAACATCTGCTGCAGTGTGGGAAGCTCTCTAGTGTACAGTGTATTGCAACAAGCCCCGAAGTCTTCGAGAACTGCAGCAGAACATTTAGGTTGAGACTGCAGCAGTTTCAGGAGTCCAGTTTCGACCCACCTTCAGCAACTTGCTGATCAGTGCACGAAAGTGCCAGGAAATGAATGGTGGTCACTTTCAACATCTGCTGCAGTAGGTTAGCAGTGTATTTCCTTTCCTCTGCTGTATTTCTTTGTACCCTGAAACTCTGTTCTCCGGGTCACTTTTATTTGCCCATCCTGAATTATTGAATAGTGATGCTTTGATAAAAATCTGTTTTACTGCTTCGTCTTCCATTGTAAGTTATACCATCGTACGTGAAATTGTAATAGGAAAGGAAATTATTTGGATCCACAATGAATGCCACGGCCGAGATCGATTCAGATTTTTTCCTTGTGGCGGAATTAACTGTGAAGAACACGGACTACTGGCTGTGTAATTTTCTAAGGCTAGCACTGAAGTGTGCTTGCAGGGAGACGCAGGCCTCGCGGGTACTCACTTGAAGAAGTCCTCCTTGCAGAAGACCTGGCCGTTGCGCGCGAAGCACTTGTCGCTCAGCTGGCCACTGCACTCGCTGCACTTGAGGCACTTGGCGTGCCACGTGCGGTCCAGCACCTTCAGGATGAACCTGTCCAGGATGAGCTGCTGGCAGCCGCCGCACTTGGGGATGCTCGCTGCAACAGCACGACGGGGACACGTTCAGACTGGCGGGCAGCGTAATGCGTTCTACATACTGTATATAGCATTACCAGGGTTACACATCAGGTCGTAATTATCACTTACTTTTTTTTTTGTTTATAGGCACATGTTGTATAGTTTGGCTCTAGCAAAGGGAAAGGCGTCAGAGAGGCAATTCTGACGTTGCAGTTGATAGTGGAAGCCAGACTAAAGAAAAATCGAGACACGTTCAAAGGATTTGTCAACCTGGAAAAGGCGTTCAACTGTGTCAAATGGTGCAAGATGTTCAAAATTCTGAGGAAAACTAGGGGTAAGCTATAGGGAAAGAGGGTCGATATACAAAATGTACTAGAACCAAGAGGGAACAATGAAATGATGATGTTTGGTTCGTGGGGCGTTCAACTGCGCGGTTATTAGCGCCCGTACAAATTCCCAACCTCAGTCCAGTCTCGAAGCTTTCATGAGTGTTGATGAAATGATGAGAACAACACAAACACCCAGTGATCCCGAAGCAGGTGAAAATCTCTGACCCCGCCGGGAATCGAACGCGGGACTCCATGCTCGGGAAGCGAGAATGCGACCGCGAGACCACGAACTGCGGACGGGGACAATAAGAGAGGAAGACCATGAACGAAGTCCTCGGATTGAAACTGGTGTAAGACAGGGATGTAGGCTTTCGCCGCTACTGTTCAATATGTACATGAAAGAAGGAATGGTGGAAATAAAAGAAAGTTTCAGGAGTGGAATTCAAATTCAAGGTGAAAGGATATCAATGATATGATTCGCTGGTGACTAGCACTGGCAGAAAGGGCATTCATGAGCAAAAGAAGTCTGCTAGTATCAAACATGGGTATTAATTTGTAGAGGAAATTTCTGAGAATGTACGTTCGGAGCACAGCATCGTATTATAGTGAGAGATCAACTGTGGGAAAATCAGAACAAAAGGGAATCGAAGCATTTGAAACGTAGCGCTACAGAAGACTGCTGAAAATTAAGTGGACAGAGAAGATAAGGAATCAGGAGGTTCCCCGCAGAAACGGCAAGGAAAGGAATATATGGAAAACACTGATAAGAAGGAGGGACAGAATAGTAGGACATCTGGTAAAAGACATCAAGGAATAATTTACATAGTAATAGAGGGGGCTGTAGAGGGTAAAAACTGATGAGGAAAACAGAGACTAGCAAAGAACTGAGGAGAGAGATTGCAAGTGCTACTCTGAGATGAAGAGGTTGGCGCATGAGAGGAATTCGTGCTTGGCCGCATCAAACAAGTCAGAAAACCCATGATTTAAAAGAAAAGTACATGTCTGCATTGCTGCTACACATTTTAATCCTGGCGCCACTAAGTACCGTAGCGCGCAACTAGATGAAGAAAATAAAATGTCTCAGCCCTTCACTTTCTCCACGGGCTCCCATATTTTGGTCTGGTTCGTCTAGTGGCATGATACGGCACTCGGCGCCAGCATTTCAATGTGTACCTGGACTGCAGATGTGTACGGGTGGATACAATTAAAAGTGCAGCTGCCCATAGAGGTCCATTGTGGCAGCGAGTTCTGGGTAGATTATCGTAATGTGTTAATGCGGAACCGATTCACACAGGAAAAAAATTAGTTCCAATTTTGGCCACTAGGTGCAAATCTGCCACTGTGAATGTAAGAAAAAATGGTAAGTAAGCTGTTTAGGTTTCTATGTCGGTAACGCCACATAGCGCTCTGTATGAAAATCACTGACTGTGCTGTGTGCAATCTGTGGCTGTTTGGCATTGCTGGAGTTTCGCTATTGTAGTGTTGGGCAGTTGGATGTGAACAGCGTGTAGCGATGCGCAGTTGGAGGTGAGCCGCCTGCACTGGTGGATGTGGGGAGAGAGATGGCAGAGTTTTGAGAGCGGACGATCTGGACGTGTGTCCGTCAGAAAAAGGAAATTTGTAAAATTGGATGTCATGAACGTTCTCCCTCAAACTCTTTCATTTGCTAACTATGCCTATCAGTAGTTAGTGCCTTCAGTAGTTAGAATCTTTTATTTAGCTGGCAGTGTTGGCGCTCGCTGTATTGCAGTGGTTTGAGTAACGAAGATTTTTGTTAGGTAAGTGATTCATGTAAGGTATAGGTTATTGTTAGTCAGGGCCATTCTTTTGTGGGGATTATTGAAAGTCAGATTGCGTTGCGCTAAAAATATTGTGTCAGTTTAGTGATGATCAGAATAAGTAATGAGAGAGCTGTCTGAGTACGTAGAGTTTTGCTCAGCTGTTTGGAAATCAAGTAATGTAGAAGTTTACCAGCACAGTCATTTATAAATTTTTGTAAGGGGATGTTTCACAATATATAAATTTTTCTATACGTATTGGATTAGGATCGGAACGTGGGCAGAAAACGTCAAACAAGTGTGAAAGACATGACGTTGATTTTGTTATTAACTGCCGCTTACACAGTTTGTTCAATAAGAGCGCCAAAGACGTCAACGACATGCTGTACAGCGCCAGATTTGCACATAGTGGCTACAAGTGAAAGAAATTTTTTCCAGTCTAAGTCAGCTCCGCAGTACCAGATTAAGTATCGGTCCCATACTCTGTTATAACCTACACTGCCACTTACTTATAACCACCCGGTACCTACAACCAAACAAAAATTAAGAGAATTTTTTATTTTTTATTTCTTTACTCTTGAGGTGATAATTAAAACTTTATGAGTACCCTGCTCCTTGCGCGTCAGATATGTGAACAACTGTATAACTATTTTCCAAATTACTATTCTAGGCCTAATTTTCAACACAACATGGAAGTAACATTTCATAGCTGAGTTGTATAACATGTCGATGGCAGGTAATGAAAATCTCATATGTCTGTGAAAGTCCTTATTTCCAGTAACCAGTATCTCTTTTATCAAACAGAGATTAGAAAGCGCATGAATTTCTCTAATCTGACGATAACTGGCCTTCTTATACATAGTTTCAATTGTAGAAGCTTTATCTCTATCGCTTTATATAAGTTTTAAGAAACCGTCTTTGCTTCTCCTGTAAAATTCAGCAAAATGGATTACGCGGTTTTCATTCCCTGCTTATCGATGTGTCTATAGCATTATACAGTGTTTCTCATTTATGATGGGCACCGCTAGTAACTATTTGTCCAGAAGTAAAATTAAAAATGTATCAAGCAGATATTGTTCACATATCATCGGGACATTACCCAGCATAACTGCTTTCCTTCTAAAATTATTCATTACAAAGATAAGAACAGCAGTACGTTTTTTTCAAACAGCACCCTGTATAATTTATTCGGCAATCCACTTCCTCTCCTCAAGACTGAGACGGGCATATTTTAGCCCCCTTTGATGTTTATGTAACAGACTTCCCCACTAATATGATATCTCATAGGAAACATTAAGAAACTATACATATTTTTTCGTTGTTTCCTTTCTTTTAAATTTCCTTTAGTCATTTTGTGACGTTCTAAATGCGATTATGTGATATGAAATCGTTAAGTAAATTAATACCGGTTTTTTTGGTTGTAATAGTATTTTGATCGTATCTGTGTATAATGTCTATGAGTTTCTGGAAGCTTCGGTTCAAGAGGGAAAGTGGTATCCGTGTGAAAGTTTTACGAAAGCAAGAGAGATAATTTATGAGCAAATTAGTTCAAGGAGGGACTCAGCAATGTTAAAACAGGCGGTTGTGGTAAATCAAATTACTTGTAGAGAAGGCAGTTATATTTCGTTAAGAAAAATGTTTCTGAGCGGTTTTGGTCGGAAGGCGAAATTTGGAAAAAGGGAACGTGCAGACTAGAAGAAGAGGAGACCAAAGCAGGAGGGTGGAAGTGTTGAGTCGATCGGTCGCGTGCGTGATGGGAATCGGTAAAAAGTTTCGTTAAACTGTGGAGAAAAGAGTGGTTTTAGCAGTTCTTACAGAGCAAAAGGTTTGGAGGAAATCAAGGTAGAAATATTGAGACGGAGAACGTCATTATTTTTCGCGAGGAAATGCGAGTAGAACATGGAACATCCCAGAAGATGGCTGCTGCACTGGTTTTGCTACAGGTTGCAAAAACTGTAGCAGAGTAAAGAAATTTATTTTGGAGTCGACGCAGGAGAGGAAGCGCAAGAGTAGAAGGCATCGGGAGTAGAAAGAAGGAATTACAGGCAAGATCATCGCAGAAGACGACTCAGAGCGAAGAAGATACCGAAGAGGCATAAAACCTATTTATAGAATCAGCAGCAGTCAGGTTAGGAGAGTGCCACTGTGTCGTGACGTATTCCAAGCAACCAACAAAACTAATCTGCGAGTTATTGAAGGACAGACAGAGACTATGTATTTTATTGTTGTACGGATTTTCGAGTGAAATTTGACCTGTTGTGTCCTCTGCTCCGAACTGCGAATCGGGTTGTTCTTAACTGTATTTAGAAGTGAGTGAGGACCAAACTTCCGATTGCTTATTTTGAATTGAGAATAATAAAGCGACGACTTGATATTAAATTGGACAGCCAGTAAGTTTTCATTACTGAATGTGAAAATTTCGTATTCGTAATTTTAACACAACAAATCCCTTCCCGCACTTGTCGAACCAGTTTTGTTTTATTTACAATGTGTCCTGTTACGGAAAAGCACACGGAGCCACAACTTAATTTTATTTCAGTTTTTGTGATTAATTTTTATAAGTAACGAGGCAGTCATCGCCATCTTAATACAGCTCAGCGAAAATCGAGTACAGAAAAACATCGACTACAGAGAACCACGCTGCAATCTTCACGAGGTAGGCTACATCTGTGACTCGGCGATCAACATGTAGCTATTTGTGTTGCTGTGTCGTACATCACAGACCCCAACAAACATCATATTAGAGTACCCACACGTAAAGACCCGTATCAGTATTCCTTAAGACGATAATTGACCGATAGTGTATTAATTACTTTCGCAACACACGTAGATTTCTCCCACTGTCAGAACTTTACAAACAGTTAACATAAAGCACCACTTCAGTCTTCATGATTTAGACAAGTATAGTAGCAGTGCCTGTACGGAAGTGTTTACGAAGTGCTTATATTAAAGTAAAATTTAATATTGATTTGCCGGAATTTTCAATTACTAAACCGAGTCTGTTATGAGAAAGAACTTGTTCCGAAGTGTAACAGCCCATCTCCTCTCGTTGCACCCTCGCTCTGTAACTACAGAGGTGTTTTCGAAGTTATTATGAATAAGGTGGAAAATAATCTTAATTTACCGGAGCTTACAAGTTCATAACTTTGCCTGTCGTGAGAGAGAACTCATTGTGAAGTATGGCAGAACATTTTACGTGTCACATTCTACGGAAGTCCTATTAACTCTCACTGCTTTCAAGTACTAATCAGTACAATCTAACTCCAACTAGGATTCAGATAGTCGAATGCTGCTAGCCCATACAGTAATTAACATTTGGTTATTAGGATCGACCTGAGCTATGCCCACGCTGATCTGTCAATCCACGCCAGCAAACCTATTCTTTTCACTTACTCTATTTACATAAAACTTATTTGAATTTACCTACCCATACGTCTACTTTTCGTACCAAACAGCTAACATAAAGTAGCACTGTCAACTGTGTGAACTTTTTTATTAACGTAATGTTTATGTGCTTGGTATCCTGCGATACGTCATCGAACAGGTCTTGAGGACAGAAAGTGGACTACTGAAGATAAACAATGAGTGATATTTAAAAAAGACGTACTGCTGTTCATATCTTCGTAACGAACGAGGCTACAAGACAGGCAATCATGCTAGTTAGTGCCCCCCGACAGATAACCAGCATTTGCCTGATACCTCTGTTTAATTTCGCTCCTGGACAAAAAGTTATTCTGGGCGCTCGTATGGAACGAACGTAATATTAAACGTCTAATTATCTGCAATTAAGATCAGACATAGTAATAAACAAAAACCCATAAAAACAGCACAGAAAGTGATACAAGTTTTGATAAGGCAAAAATAAACAAACTGTATCTTGTAGAAGATGGAATTTCTCTCCAACATATTCGAAGAGATGACAGTAAGGCGCCGGGCACGTCGCATCGATTTAAAAGTTTGTTGGTTCAAATGTTTCTGAGCACTATGGGACTTAACATCTATGCTTATCAGTCCCCTAGAACTTAGAACTACTTAAACCTAACTAACCTAAGCACACAACACCCAGTCATCACGAGGCAGAGAAAATCCCTGACCCCGCCGGGAATCGAACCTGGGAACCCGGGCGTGGGAAGCGAGAACGCTACCGCACGACCACTAGCTGCGGACAAAAGTTTGTTGGGAAGCTATTGAAAAACAATAATAATAGGCTTTGACTTAGGTAAGGAACGTTGTCCAACATTTAAATTCACGAACCTGTCACCTTCGGGCGTTGTGGCATAACAGATCACACCCGGACGTGAATTACAAAGTGACCTTTCGGACGTGAGTTCTTGCTGTAGCTAGCAGTTAGCTTTGTAGAACCGACATGCTTGGAGAAACTCTCTCTTGGGCTGTGCACTTCGTTTTGTTTACAGAAAAAGAGAATATTCGGGCTCTCCTATGGACAAGACCAGTCTGGTAGCAAGCGGCTCATGCCCAACAGCTGGGCCTGCGGCTGGGGGACTGAGTAGAGGAAAACTACCGGGAAATCGCGTTGCGGCAGCACCACTCGCTCAGGCAAAGCATCCAAACTAGCACCCAAACGATCTGCGAGTAAATTCGAGGCTTCTATCAACAAATGGCTGAGCAGGGCGTTTCTCTGTCTTGTGGGTATTCCAGGAGTTGCGAAATAGGTGGTGAGTATGTAGAGAAAGGTCTAATGTTGCTCACAAAGAACAAATATCCCCTTCGTTCCGCCAGCGCAGCCCGCCGAAAGCCGCCTACACAGGTATGATCTTATCCTAATGTATGTGTGGACGTCATTGTGTGACGAAAAAGGTCTACAAAATGTGGCAGACATTCGTTACTGCAAACAGCAAAGAAGTGTTCATCCCTTCACCTCCCCTCCTCCACTACAACTTGCATAAGCATCCCCATCCCGCTCACTGTGTCTCAGTCGTAATCATGCATCGAAGTAGAACATCTTCAACCCTTATGACTACAGTGTGGTAAATATTTTTTTTCGGTTTAAATAAGGGGACATCCATTAATTGGGTGAGTTCAAAGTGGAGGAGGGGATCCGGATAAATCTCACCAAATCTCGTTTAAAGGGGGGTGGGGGGTGGGGGGGACGGCACTGGAAATCCTTCGTCAAGTTTTAAATTTTGAGAATATACATTATTATAACAGATAAGATTTTGTTTGT
Organism: Schistocerca cancellata; assembly: GCF_023864275.1. Taxonomy (NCBI): domain Eukaryota; kingdom Metazoa; phylum Arthropoda; class Insecta; order Orthoptera; family Acrididae; genus Schistocerca; species Schistocerca cancellata. Next base: position 530,527,482 of record NC_064631.1, read on the forward strand.
GTAATTAATGCCGATCATAGACAAAATTAAAGTGCCTACCAATAATTAAGGTCTCACTGAACTGAACTGGACGTTTTACACGCGCCGATATCCGGGATTCTCCAATTTGAAGCAAATGCCGCACAATTATTAGATTTCATTCGATTGCGTGTCAGTCAGTGAGGTAGTCGTGATATTGCAACGAATATGAAGCCGATATTTTGTGTTCAATATGAATTTGCATCAAAAATTTTGCAGGGCGTCTGTTAAGCAGAATGCCGACAAGTCGAAACGCATGTGGAAGCAAGAAGTTAATCGTTTATGGGAGGACGTTAAGCGGAAGTTCACCGACAAGAATTCTCTTAGTGATAATGTAAATCAAGAGATTGAAAAATTACTTAAAAGGAAGGCACAAACAATGTTGCCCTTTCATTTGCAAAATACTCGAAAGTAAAGGTTCAGTGACATTTTATGCATATAACTGCCAATACAAGGTTAGTTTTTTACGGATCCGTCAAAACGGTTAATACTGTTTTCGTGGAGCCTTTTTGTTCGTCTGTGTCTGTCCGTCTGAACACTATTCAGCGTTAGCATGCTTAAAATGAAATATTTTAAATTACTTGTAAAAAAAAGAAGGGTTAGTACACTTTGTAAATAAAATATGGTTTATTAAAGTGTCTTAATAAATGTGTAAAACCAATAAAAATAATTTTTACGTACTTTTATCCAACTGCGGGGTAAACCTCACAGCTGGTAAGAGAGTCTGACCAAGTCTCACGTAGGGGGGAGGTGGGATCCAGATTTTGAAGAAAACCCCTCACGTAATTAATGGACGTCCCCTAACTCAGGAGTTGCCTCTGGCAATCAGTTCCTTAAATTATTCCCTTTTGAATAACAATTCTATACAATTTCATGAGTTCTTTATTCATTAAAATAATAAAAGTAAAATAAGCTGTTTAGTGAACTCTAGTTCTATACATCTAGAAAGGCATCTGTAAAAGCATTGATATTTCAGTATGTTACAGTACTGTTTTGAAAATGCTTTATGAAGAAATGAAACGTAACGACACAAGTGTTTCGTCAGTTCTAGCTTTTGTACCACGACAATGGAGTTGTGTACCGGGCGCTCTCGTCTAGCCTTGGCGGCATTGCCCGTTTTATTTTGCCAAAGATGAAAAGCGCTTTTAATAAAAGGTATTTCACAACATCGAGGACACTAGGGCGAATAACAGCTGGTGCGTTGACGGCCAGCCGCGCGGAATTAGCCGAGCGGTCTGGGGCGCTACAGTCATGGACTCTGCGGCTGGTCCCGGCGGAGGTTCGAGTCCTCCCTCGGGCATGGGTGTGTGTGTTTGTCCTTAGGATAACATAGGTTAAGAAGTGTGTAAGCTTAGGGACTGATGACCTTAGCAGTTAGGTCCCATAAGATCTCACACACATTTGAACATTTTGAACATTTGTTGACGGCCAGTCCATACAATGAGCGCCAAATTCGCTGTGATGTTTGGAGCAGGCGACATAAAGATCTCGTATAAGGTTTGGTGCTGACCATATTTCTAAGATGGGCTCGTGACTTTTCAGTCTGTGTACACAATGACAGCATAGTTGTTTCCTGCCGTTGCTTACAGTGGGAAATATGACGTTTTGTTGCTGTTCAACTTATCATATACTTCGTTTTGGCATCTGCAAAAATCAGTTGCTACCTTCTTTAAAGCTGGCTTGCTGAGATGAGCGTGACGCGTCCGCATGTGTCACACTTTGGAAGTTCATCAATAGTCGCTCTACAAGCGGAGAAGACTTATTTGCTATCTGTAAGTGAATTACAGGATATATTTAGTGGAGAGATAGCCACGATGATTTCAAGGCATCGCTGATACACAGTGACAGAAGACGCCGTCTTGACCCCTGTAGTATCAGCGGAACACGCTCTGACTGAATCACGTCAATACAACGTGAAAAGATAGTTCTGGAACATCATGTGAAGAGGAAAAAAATCGCTTGAGATTGCTACAAGATTTAATGATCTGTTCTGGCTTTATAACCAGACTTTTACAAACGTCTAGTGTATAAACAGAGCACACGCTTAGGAAACTGTTCGGTGATTTGTTCTTCAACACTACCCTAGTACATGAACTTCGAAGACAACAGGAAAGTAAGGAGAAAGAGATCAATGGCCTTCTGTCACATTTGTATCTTGCCATTTTTTGCCGTTACAGAATGCAGTGAGGTGACAAAAGTCACGGCATACCACCCAATACCGTGTCGGACCACCTTTTAGCCTGCGTAGTGAAGCAATTGGATGTGACACGGACTCAATAGTTCGCTAGAAGACCCTTGCAGAAATATTAAGCCAAGCTCCCTCTATAGCCGTCCATAATTGCGTAATTGTTGCTGGTTCAGGACTTTGTGCACAAACTGCCCTCTCGATTATGCCCCATACATGTTCGATGGGTTTCATGTCGAACGATCTGGCTATTCGGCCGAATTGTTCAGAACGTTTTCCAAACCAGTTGTGAACAACTGTGGCTCGGTGACATTGCACATTGCCGTCCCTCAAAAATTCTATCGTTGTTTTGGAATATGGAGTCCATTAATGACTACAAATGGTCTCACAGTAACCTAGGATAACCATTTCCAGCAATGATTGGTTCATTTGGTCCAAAGGATCCAGGCCATTCCAAGTAAACACAGCCCACACCATTATGGAGGCATCGCCAGCTCGCACAGCGCCTTATTGAGAACCCGGGTTTCATGGCTTCTTGGGGTATGCACCACACTCTAACCGTACCATCAGCTCTTACCAGCTGAAATCGGGACTCATCTAACGAGACCACGGTTAGGTCACGAGCCCGGGAGAGGCGCTGCAGGCGTGGTCGTGCTGTTAGCAAAGGCACTCGCGTCGCTCGTCTGCTGCCACAGCCCGTTATAGCCAAATTCCGCCTTACTGTCCTAACGGATACGTTCGTCTCATGTCCCACAATTATTTCTGCGGTTATTTCAAGCAGGCTGCTGTGTGACTACGCAAACGCAGCTGCTCTCGGTCGTTAAGTGGAGGCCGACGGCCACTGCGTTGTCCGTGTTGAGAGGTAATGCCTGAAATTTGGTATTTTCGGCACTCTCTTGACACTGTGGATCTCTGAATAATGAATTCCCTAACGATTTCCAAAATGGAATGTCTCCTGCCTCTGCCTCCAACTATCACTCTGCCTTCAAAGTCTATTAACTGCCGTCATGCGGTCATAATGACGTCGGAGACCTCTTCACATTAACCACGTGAGTACGAAAGACAGTTACGACAATGCGCTGCCCTTTTATAACTTGTGTATCCGATACTACCGCCATCTGTATACGTGCTACCCCATGACTTTCGTCACCTTAATGCGTGTGCTGTCTGTAAACGAATGACAGAACTTATACTGCACAGTGGTGGCCATAATAATTGGAAGACATTGCCCATAAATAGCAGCGGAAGACGCCTGCCTGTCCCCTGCAGTATTACTGAAATACGCTCTGTCTTTATCATGTTAATAAAACGTGAGAACTTAATTCGGCGACATTATGGGAAGTGGAAAGAAACCACTTGCGACTGCGACAAAATTCAGTTTTATAAGCAAACTTCTACGAACGTCTGGAGTACGTGCAGAGCATACGCTTAGGAAACTGTTCCGCGACTGGTTCTTGAACACTGTTCTAGTTGTGGAGTTCCTTCGAAGCCATAAAGAAAAGAAGGGGAAAGAGATCAATGATCTCGTATTAAATTTTTACCTTCCCATTTTTTTTATCGCAGAATATAACTCACGGGTGATTAAAAACATAATAAGAACTACTATTACTACTATTCATCTCCGGCTGGTCCCGGCGGAGGTTCGAGTCCTCCCTCGGGCATAGGTGTGTGTGTTTGTCCTTAGGATAATTTAGGTTAAGTAGTGTGTAAGCTTAGGGACTGATGACCTTAGCAGTTAAGTCCCATAAGATTTCACATACATCTGAACATTTTTGAACTATTCATCTTGCTATTAAAGATCACTTTTTATCCGTGTCTGGTTCCTAACATGTAATTACGGAAACATGGTTCCTCCTTGAAGAAACACCAATTCTTGTTTAATGCCGTAACATGCTTCGGTGAATTTCCACCGTCGTCAGCTCATTCATCTACTTCCTGTCAAATAACACAAACAAAAATTCTATTGATGGTATTTGAAAAAAGCACGAAACATGTTTGTGTATTAAAAAATAATAATTTGTGTTTGCTCAAGACAGAACAGTATTCCCATAATTATATACTGCTACTGCTACACCACGCATACGCTAGTCTCAAATATTTGTTCAACGATTATGTGGCAAAAACTGTAGAAGAGAATCAACGACAGCACGGATCCCCTTAGCATATTTCCAAGAACCAGTGTTCGAGGCAATACTGACTATTGCTGCTTCCAGTAGGCCTCCCGCATAAGAATCATAAAGAGGAAGTCGAATGCTAAGTTTTCCCTGTCTAACAAATTGATTAGCATTGTAATTAAAATAATTTTGGAGGAATTGAAAAATAAGATATTTCTCACCATAGATTTAATGAGAATGAAGTAACGTTAGATTTCTTTGGGTGACTTCGCTCTAAAAGCAAAATAAGAAGCCTGAGAGAAGCTGGCAAGAATAATTCCCACTGGACATTTGAGTACGCCGCTGACTGATTTAACAGCTCTCTCCGAATCTCTCTCATCTCTACACAATGCTTGATCGGCAGCTCACACGAAATCCAAAACTTTTGCCTGCTCAACACACGAACTTCTCTTAGAGCCAGTATCCGAACTCTGCAATTAGTAGCAGACCTGTGATTTTTTTTTACTCTTCTCGCAACACATCGCGCGATCGCGCGGATATTAAGCTACGGTCTAGTATTACATTCTTAGGCCTATTATAAAATATACAAAAAAGTAAATTAACAACATGAATGTTCTAATTGGCAGAACGATGTCGGAAAGTTGTTTAAAAATTGTAAAGTACATATAACTTCAAATTGCAAATACTTTTAGTCAGAAGACCTTTTTACTAACGATAAAACTTAAGGTTTGTACAAAACACATTTCAAAAAAATACGATCTGTCCACTTCACCATTTCGCTAACGCACAATTTTTTTCTTGATGGTATTTGTCTTTCTATGGTTTCTCGTCGGTTTTTGTTACGGGACCAGAGCCGATACTATGCAACTATGTAGCCAAATGTAGGATCCTGCTTGTATTTTTCTCAAGTTACTCACAAAAATGCAAATATCTGGATGAGCCGATACGGACAAGGGGTTAAAACAAGAATGAAAACTCCCGATCGTATTTTTCGTTGTTCAAAGAATAGAGCCTGAAGAGGAAGTGGGGAATTGAGGTAGGGGTACTAGTGAACTATTTCCTGACCTTTTTTGAATTACGGACAAGATTGAAACTGCCAGCATACGCCGGATTAACTATTGTACGCTGTGGATAAAATACACCTAGAAAGTTTTATTAGGATGTATGTCTTTATTTTGACAAAAGTGTAATCGGTTAAAGAGCGCTTTTAACAGTTTAGCACTAGCTATGCCGCGCACATAATTGTATTGTATTATTAAAAGTATCCCACTGAGAGGATCGGCGACTAAGGCAATCGGATAGCTACGCCCATATAATCAAACCTCTTTTATTGTTAGATACTGCTAAATTATATATTTAACATCCCACAGCCCACATGATCACTATCAGATAATCGCACAGTGAGATTATACAGATTTAACATTGTCTAGTTATTTGACGTCTCGTGATTTCCGCTTTTCAAATGTGCAAATATCTGAATGACCTGCAGAATAATTAGCACATTGTCTCTCTTCTCATCAGCATTATCCAAGATTAAGCTCATACAAGATTTAAGAAACCGGAAAAAGGAGAGAAAATTTCTGTGTACGACAGCAGCTAGGTGTTTGCTACAGAAGTTTTATTCTGGCGTATCGACGTAGATGAAGCGCAAACCCCCCCCCCCCCCCCCCAAAAAAAAAAACACATATACAGAAACACACACACACACATCAACACCCGAAACGGAAGGAGAAAGACTTAGTGATTATTCCTTTCACACAAATTCTACCGATCACTGAGATTCGCGTAAAAATTGATCACCGATCACCAACAGTTAACTTTCCAAACTAACCTCCGCAATAATTCATATAAGCTGTATAAAATTAGTACCACGAATTGAAGAGGGATGACACTGGTTAGCACGGTCGCGCGCACACGAGAACGAACGCACCCACAGGCACATACACACACACACACACACACACACACACACACACACACACACACACAGACACACCTACATATATAATTGAATAAGTGGGAGAGAAAAGAAAATGCCTTTTAGCCACGGCGAATGAGAGGCAAAGTTGGAGAGGGACTAATATTCGAATGTGAAATGGAATTATTTATGCAATTAGGAAGGTGTGTTGAATAATTTCCTTTACGTTGAGACATAGAACCGCTGAAGACATTATCTGTTTATGAAGAATTATTTATGATGTTGTCAAACACATCAACACCACATCGGAACTTCTCTACGTATTTCCCTCAGTTCTTCTTCCATCCTTTCCTCCCTGGTCCAACTCCTTCCTCCCTCTGTACACTTGTCTGCTCCCCTCCACTTTCTCTGCCCCTCCTCCATACCCCCTCCATTTTCCTTGTCTCTCCCTGCCTCTCTCATTCGAGTCGGCGCACATGCACGGCTACCTACTGTCTACATACCAGTAAAATCCTATTCTCAAAAAAAAAAAAAAAAAAAAAAAAAAAAAACATACAATGTGCAGTGTTCACAGAACTAATAATTAGATACTTGTGTATAGTGATTAACAGAAGTCACCCTGCCTTGTAACGCACTCTCTATTTTAAAAAAATGCAACAACACAGAATAATACTAGACAAGCGGGTCTGAATAGCCTCACGTAACTATGAAATTTTATATAACATTATGCACATCATCACTACTCTTAGGTAGCCGCCCGATCTGAGGCGTAACTTATTTACACAATGGTTTAGAGAGAAACATGCACCACAATAGCGAATGTGAGTTGACCTAATGCGGTAACGCAAGTGACAGCTTATTCATATCCTACAAGAAAACTGTTTTTGATATCTGGCCACGAACATCAAACAACCGACTAAGTCTTTGTTCGTCTACGTGCAGGTCTGTGCGGAGAAAACACTGACTGTTGCCCCATAACGTCTTATGCTGCTTGTTGTGTACGCCTGCTTTTCAGTCTGGCAACGGACAAAAACTCATTTTTTGCAGATGACAGCCCAAGTAATGACGAACAAGGTGCTGCACACTTTCCCTTTCGCGACGCACTCTTCGGTCGTACTCGCCACGGGCGACTCACCTAGGAGCGAGGGCGGGAAGCGGTGGTCCACGGGCAGACTCTCGGGGCTGGAGTGCGGGGGCGTCAGCGGCTCGGGCGCCCCGCGGTACACGATCATGTCTCGCCACTGCTCGCCGGCTTCCGCGCGCCACCCCGCCTCAGCGCCGACTGCAGGCGCCACCCTCCGCCGCGCGCCGGCCACCCCCACCACCGACCGCCGCCAGTTGCAGCCCCAGCCCGCCTCCCCACCACGCGGACGCAGCCGGGGTCGCCTATTGGTCAGGGCGCCCCGGGACCCTCCCCTCATTGTTGCCGGCGGCGAACAAAAGACGCACGGGGTGCGCGATGACAGTTCGCGACTGCAGCGCCGACTGCGAGTAGTTTGCCAGTCCTCGCAGCGCACATGTCCGCTGGCTTTGTCCTGCGAAATGGCGCAAGGACGACCCTTGGCGTCTGCCTTTTTTGGTCTGGAGGTTTCTTCCTGCCTTGTAATCCACGGTAGAGATAGAGACGTTTGTACTGCACCGCCAGTTGGCTGACTAGACCGTGGAAATATTGAAACTCAACCTTCACTGAACAATTCTGCTTTATTTTTCATCATCTTCTCCATTATTTTTATTTGAGAGTCAGAACTGATAAAATAATTTACTGGAGATATCAGTTCCACAGCTACACTGTACTCATTTATGTTTATTTCTATTTTTATTTCTAAAGGTGATGTAGATTACAGGCAGTCTACAGCAAGAAGATCACTTCTAATAAAGAGGAATTTGTGAACTTCTCTGCAACTCTATGCCTATAAATTGAAGTTTCCTGCTCGCTTATGTCTGTGTATTCGGGCTAATCTCAGGAACTACTGTAGGGATTTTGATCTGGTTTCCACTAATAGATGATTGATCACGAGGAGGGTTCGTGTATATATAAATACTAGTGAACCCAGCAATGCCTCACATTGTTAAATATGTTTGGAAATTGGATGTGGATTCTAATCACCTTCTCCCCCCTCTCTCTGTCCAACTTCTCTCACCCTCTCTCAGTCCGTCTCCATCTCCTCCGCCCTCACTGTACCGTCTCAGACCCCCGTTTCTCTCCATCCTTTTCTCCCACGTCTCTTTATCCATTTTCTTCTTCCACCTGTCTATGCCCATTTCCTCCACTCTGGCCACCTCCTGTTGAGCCTTCTTTACTGCTATTGCAAATTTGTACTACTTAGTACTATTCTAATCGTAAGCCGATAAGGCATATTCACAACTTTGGTATTTTCTGCGAAACCCGACTGCGAGGAAGAACATGATATTAGGCATTGTTGCGTATACTTCATTTAAAAATATATATGATGATAAAAGAATATATATGGGAGAAAAAATTTGTCTGACTGTGAGAAATGAAACAGAACAGCACGGTTTCGCTGGAGAATACAGCGCAGGATATTCTTTATCGGAGTTGGTTTTAAAAGAAAACCTCTACATTGTTGTTTTAAAGAAAATGCAGCTCTTGTCCATCCGAATGTCTATTAGAGTATCGTGTAAAAGTTTAAAGTAAATCTGTTAAGAACTTCTGGACAATTTTTCGACAACGTTTCTCCCTTACGTGTTATGTATATATTTACTTATTTAAAAAAAGAATATAGCGTATGTCCGTTCGAATGTTCATTAGAGTATAGTGTAAAAATTCGAAGTAAATCAGTCAAGAACTACTGGTGATTTTTCGTAACAATATTTCCCCTTCATATATTACAAGTATATTTACATATTAAAACAATATATAGCCTGTGTCTGTTTGAAAGTTCAATAGAGTATCGTGTAACTGCTGGAAGTAAATCGGTCACGAACTTTCTGAGATTGTTCGTAACATTTCCGCTTTGTATATTACATAAAAGTTTGTCTGTTATATGTTTAGACCCTGCATCCGTCCGAACTATCATTAGCGTGTCGTCTAAAATTTTGAAGCAACTCGCTCAAGTACTTTTAGAGAGATTTTTGGTAACAACTTTGAATAATGACTTATATGTACACTGAAGAGCCAAAGAAACTGGTACACCTATCTAATATCGTGTAATGCCTTCGCGAGCACGCAGAAGTGCAGCAACACAACGTGGCATGGACTCCACTAATATCTGAAGTAGTGCTGGAGGGAAATAACACCGTGAATCCCGCAGGGATGTCCATAAATTCGTAAGAGGAAGAGGGGATCTCTTCTGAACAGCACATGGCAAGGCATCCCGGCTATGCTCAATAACGTTCATGTCTGGGGAGTTTGGCGGCCAGAGGAAGTGTTTAAACTCAGGAGACTGTTCCTGGAGCCACTCTGTAGCAATTCTGGACGCGTGGGATGTCGCATTGTTCTGCTGGAATTGCCCAAATAAGTCGGAATGCACAATGGACATGAATGGATGCAACTAATTGGATGCTTACGTACGTGTCACCTGTCAGAGTCGTATCTAGACGTATCAGGGAACCCATTTCACTCCAACTGCACACGCTCCACCTGTCTGAACAGTCCCATGCTGACATTCATGAGGTTTTCTCCATGACCATATCCGTCTATCTGCTCGATAAAATTTGAAACGAGACTCGTCCGACAAGGTAACATGTTTCCAGTCGTGAACAACAATATTGGAGGCGAGGCGTAAAGCTTTGTGTCATGCAGTCGGCTTCGATAGCCCATATCGATGCTGTTTCGTTGAATGGTTCGCACGCTGACTCTTGTTGATGGCCCAGCATTGAAATCTGCAGCAATTTTCGGACGGGTTGCACTTCTGTCATGTTGAACGATTCTCTTCAGTCGTCGTAAGTCCAGTTCCTGCAGGATCTTTTTCCGGCTGCAGCGATGTCGGAGATTTGATGTTTTACCGGATTCCTGATATTCACGGTACACTCGTGAAATGGTTGTGCGGTAAAATCACCACTGCGTCGCTACCTCGGAGACGCTGTGTCCCATCGCTCGTGCACGGACTATAAAACCACGTTCAAACCCGGTTAAATCTTGATAGCCTGCCAGTGTAGCAGCAGTAACCGATATAACAAGTGCGCCAGAGACTTGTCTTATACAGGCGTTGCCGACCGCTGCGCCTTGTTCTGCAGGTTTACACATCTCTGTATTTGAATACGCATGCCTATATCAGTTTCTTTGGCGCTTCAGTGCATATGTAGCCTATGTCTCTGCGAAGAGTATCGTGTAAAAATTTGTAGTAATTCACTCCGGTACTTTTCGACAGTTTCAATGTTTCCTCTTTACATACAGGGTGTTTCAAAAATGACAGGTGTATTTGAAACGGCAATAAAAACTAAACGAGCAGCGATAGAAATACACCGTTTGTTGCAATATGCTTGGGACAACAGTACATTTTCAGGCGGCCAAACTTTCGAAATTACAGTAGTTACAATTTTCAACAACAGAAGGCGCTGCAAGTGATGTGAAAGATATAGAAGACAACGCAGTCTGTGGGTGCGCCATTCTGTACGTCGTCTTTCTGCTGTAAGCGTGTGCTGTTCACAACGTGCAAGTGTGCTGTGGACAACATGATTTATTCCTTAGAACAGAGGATTTTTCTGGTGTTGGAATTCCACCGCCTAGAACACAGTGTTGTTGCAACAAGACGAAGTTTTCAACGGAGGTTTAATGTAACCAAAGGACCGAAAAGCGATACAATAAAGGATCTGTTTGAAAAATTTCAACGGACTGGGAACGTGACGGATGAACGTGCTGGAAAGGTAGGGCGACCGCGTATGGCAACCACAGAGGGCAACGCGCAGCTAGTGCAGCAGGTGATCCAACAGCGGCCTCGGGTTTCCGTTCGCCGTGTTGCAGCTGCGGACCAAATGACGCCAACGTCCACGTATCGTCTCATGCGCCAGAGTTTACACCTCTACCCATACAAAATTCAAACGCGGCAACCCCTCAGCGCCGCTACCATTGCTGCACGAGAGACATTCGCTAACGATATAGTGCACAGGATTGATGACGGCGATATGCATGTGGGCAGCATTTGGTTTACTGACGAAGCTTATTTTTACCTGGACGGCTTCGTCAATAAACAGAACTGGCGCATATGGGGAACCGAAAAGCCCCATGTTGCAGTCCCATCGTCCCTGCATCCTCAAAAAGTACTGGTCTGGGCCGCCATTTCTTCCAAAGGAATCATTGGCCCATTTTTCAGATCCGAAACGATTACTGCATCACGCTATCTGGACATTCTTTGTGAATTTGTGGCGGTACAAACTGCCTTAGACGACACTGCGAACACCTCGTGGTTTATGCAAGATGGTGCCCGGCCACATCGCACGGCCGACGTCTTTAATTTCCTGAATGAATATTTCGATGATCGTGTGATTGCTTTGGGCTATCCGAAACATACAGGAGGCGGCGTGGATTGGCCTCCGTATTCGCCAGACATGAACCCCTGTGACTTCTTTCTGTGGGGACACTTGAAAGACCAGGTGTACCGCCAGAATCCAGAAACAATTGAACAGCTGAAGCAGTACATCTCATCTGCATGTGAAGCCATTCCGCCAGATACGTTGTCAAAGGTTTCGGGTAATTTCATTCAGAGACTACGCCATATTATTGCTACGCATGGTGGATATGTGGAAAATATCGTACTATAGTGTTTCCCAGACCGCAGCGCCATCTATTGTTGACAATTGTAACTACTGTAATTTCGAAAGTTTGTCTGTCTGAAAATGTACTGTTGTCCCAAGCATATTGCAACAAACGGTGTATTTCTATCGCTGCTCGTTTAGTTTGTATTGCCGTTTCAAATATATCGGTCATTTTTGAAACACCCTGTATATGTTCACTGAGCAACCAGAACATTACGACCACCTGCCTAATAAACACAAGCTGCGACATGGTTCAGTCATAGTTGCCGATGTAGTGGTGTTAACGTTGGCACAAGCATGGGTCGTCGGCTGCGAAGGCCCATCGTTTGGAGTGTTCGGTGCAATGTGTGTTCAGGCACACTTGCACAGTGCACAGCATTAAAGTCTAATGTTAGTTCCGACACAGCTCGCTGCCTGTCCTGTATTACCAGTCTGCCCAGCCTACGACTTCGGACATCTGTAACGAGGGGTGGTAGTCCAATCCCTCCATGTCTAGACGTAGGTTCACCTAGGTTTCGCCATATGTTGAAGAAATTCACCGTAGCACTCCTCGAACACCTGACAACTCGTGCAGTTGGCCTTAGGGCCATCACAATCTGCTCTCGGTCTAACTCAGACAGATCGCACACCTTCCCCAGCGTGCACATGAAAAGCACGATCAGTGATACTACAGCCACAGTGCATGTGTCTGAGTAGCAGTCATTCCTGTGCAGGCGACGCTTTTATCTCGTCGACGGCTTTTTATCGATAGTGGGTCGGTGGTCATAATATTCTGTGTGTACAGAATATACCGTAAAAATCTAAAGTAAATCGGTCAAAAACACCCCGAGATTTTTGCTAATTTTTTTTCTTTTTTTTCCTTTATTGAATTTCGGGCTGGCAGCAGCCTAGTACGCTGATCTGCAGCCTACAGACTTTTTAAAACGTAAGAAGAAGGTAAGAAACAATAAAAGCAGGCGATAAAACGGTGACTTAAACTGTAAAACGGTGAAAAATTGTGGAAGTTAAAACAGAAAGAAAAGGGTTGGCAATGCTAATAAAATACACAGGAAGCAGACAGGTAATATATAGACAAACAATTAAAAAAACATGGCGACAGTCTGGTTTCTGTTCGCAAGAGATATAAAAATCACACCCAGCGACAGTATGATGTCCGTTCGCAACACCTCAGAAAAGACACACAACACTGAACACTAACTGTAAACACTGCACTAAAATGTCGGCACAAAGATGACACACTGTGGTGTCACCGCCAGACACCACACTTGCTAGGTGGTAGCTTTAAATCGGACGCGGTCCATTAGTACATGTCGGACCCGCGTGTCGCCACTGTCAGTAATTGCAGACGGAGCGCCACCACACGGCAGGTCTAGAGAGACGTACTTGCACTCGCCCCAGTTGTACGACGACGTTGCTAGCGACTACACTGACGAAGCCTTTCTCTCATTTGCCGAGAGACAGTTAGAATAGCCTTCAGCTAAGTCCATGGCTACGACCTAGCAAGGCGCCATTAACCGTATCTAGAGAGAGTCTCACTTGTATCATCAAGAATGCTGTATACAAATGATGGATTAAAGTTAAGTATTAAAGAAGCTACGTACTTTTCTTTATAGCATTCATTACGTATCCTGTTTCAGACCTCAGCAAGCCTGCTTGAATTTAACGCGTGCATTTCGGCTACTTCCGAGTGGCGTGGCTGACTTGATACGCCACAACACACACCAAAGCCAAGGGCAGATGAGGGGGAAAAACGAAAGGGGGGGGAATTTTTGCTAAAAAACGTCTCCCTTTTACATATTCTGTACATAGTTATTTATCGTATATATTAAAAAATGTGTAACGTGTGTCCGCCTGAAAGTTTATTAGAGTCTGATGCAAAAATCTAAAGCGAATTGGTCAAGAACTTTTCGAGGTTTGTGGTGGCAACGTTAAATTACGACTTCTCTATAATAGCGGTATAGATTTCATGGAAACTGGCTGAACTGTGATGAAGGAAACCCGCAGCCGCCGAGAAAACGATACCATTGCCATCTAACCGTGAATGGCCGAACTTGGAGGCACAGCTCTGGATGGTGTGATTCAGCTACGGCAAACTGAGTGCGCGCGACAGCTCAGCTTGCTTTGACGTACGGGCAAAGGGCGGCGCGGTCAGTGTGGATGCGAGTTACTCTAATCACAAATTATTTATTTGGACGTTTTGAAATTACGTATAAGACTGTTAAATCAATGTCACTTTCACGTGCTCATAAACATTTGTGGATTCGCGAACTTCTTCAAGAACGAAGGAGTACTTGTATTAGTTTTGCAATTACCAAAAAACAAAAACCAGCAGTACATTGCAGGTACAGCCAGGAACATCCCATCGACCACAGAGACGCGACACTGCCAGTTGCTCAACGAAGCGTTGCCTTCGTGAGCCGATAATCAATTGATCAATATACTTACATGTAAATGCGTTATGGAACCCCATCACTAATCCTTTCTAATCTTTTGAATGTCGTTTTTCTTCTACTTATTCCGTTTCACCCCAAAAGCCTTAATTTAACTTCGTATCCCTCGCTACATGTGACTGTCTCTGAAATGCGCACTCACTAATCCATCTTACCTTCGTTTGAAATGTATACCATAATAGCTGATCGGTATGAGACACACACGCCCTTGAGTTCTCAGCAGTGGAAGACAAACCAAAGAAAACATTCCCCCGTTCATATCATCTGACCCCACAATGGCCACGCTACTTGCCGCTCTGCCTCTGAGGCAAGCTGAGAACTTTGCTTAGCTCAAGTTCGCGTTCACCAACGTCTGATAAAATAAGCCCATCTTAAAAACATCCCTGTTTCTGTATTTTTGCTTGCTACTAAACAGAAAAACTGCAATCTTAAGATGCTCTTCACGTTAGTTGCCTGTTTTGGATTCGGCTCTTAGTTTGTAAATGCATATTATTATAAAACACGGCCGAGAACCGCAGGCCGCACGCGGCCCGCCGTTTGACGAGCACTGGTATAAACTCCAAGACAACTATACTGCCATGTTCATCGTCCACCAGCACGCTGTGTGGGAAGCACAACGTGCTGTGCCTACAAACAACAACACTCCTCGAAAGTCCGGTGGAGGGCAAGCGGTGACGACGGGCACCATCTTCTTGAGACCTTAAATATGTAGAATGGAATGAAACTCAGAAATTCCGTGCGGGTCTCTACAGAAAATTTCAAAACACTGCTACAGATGGTTAGGGAACGCATTTTGGAAACAATGACTGCTATTTCAGAATGCCAATTTGTATTTCATTCAGATTAGCAGCCGCAATTCGTGCTCATACCTCATTGCACGTTCTTCGAAAAACGGGCAATGACTTACTTATCTTCGATCGGAAGCAATCTTTTGAGAACGTCGTTGCGAAAAAACATGCGAATCCAAAATCTGTAGTTTTCACTCGCTTCTGTACAATAAAGCGCTTTCCGAAAAACTGTTTCAGGAAGGGATGCAACTTTCATTCGTTTACAAACAGATTTCTTTTATTCCAGCAGCGCAGCAGCCCTGTGAGCCTGGCTGTTGTCCTCCTGGAATACGGAGTCTCCACAGTATACTCATCATGAAGATGTGGAAGGAAAGCCAACACCTGCTCACCGAGAATGTAGAATGGGCCTCAGTGATGGTACGAAAAACATCGCCAAAACATCATAGAACCATTCTGACCTATACCCAAACCCCTACACACTGCTGGCTAAACGTCTCATTAGGTCGTCGCTGCACCTGAGACCATGCATAATTTACAAAGAGGCGAAATCGTGACTCGTCGTACCGTACTGAAAGGCTCCACTCAGCTTCTCGTCCTGCTCAGTTCCTAAGTCGTTTGGCTCATGAAAACGTGCAGTTTCATGTGCATCTGTGACTCACGGTCCTTTTGCCCGACTTCAAATATCAAATGGTTGCAGTTCGCATTGGTCACTCGAAAACTGGTTGAAAAGAATCTGTATTCACTGACAGCAGCAATCCCTGCAGTGTTCGAACCTGATTGTCGGTGAAAAAGTGTAGCAATCTACCGTTCTTATCGATTGCGATATTTTAATGACCGCTGTTCTTATTCCGTGTTGCGTGGCTGCTCACAGCTCGAAACACTTTTTCTCGGGAATGGATAGACGTATCACGTTGAAATTTATGTGACATGCTAAGATCTACGGTGCTTTAGCTATGTATAGAAGTGGCTGTGCATAGGGAGTTAAAAATAATGGGCTATAGTGGTCGAGCAGCTCTTCCACAAATTTCTTAGTCAGAAGTAAAGATGAGGTGAATCATTTTTACAGCATTGTGTATTGCGTATAGCCTAGGAACAGTTCGGAGACGATGAGCGTTTGCATCAGCATGACGCCCTATTATGAAGCAGCGTCTGAGAAGCTATATTTTGTAGAAAGTATCATTCCTCAAATGGATTATCCTGCCCTGAGTCCTGACCTAAGCCAAATGGAACACCTTTGGAATGAATTAAAATGTCGACTTCGTACCAGATCTCGGAGTCCAAGACGAGTGCTTCTCTGCTTTCAGCCTTTGAGGAAGACAGGTTACCTTTTCTCCACAGACATTCAGACACTTCATTGAAAGCGACCCCAGCGAGTTCAAACCGCCCTAAACGATATGTCCGATAGTAAACACCCGTAAACTTTTGACCGGATAGTGCACTACCTTGCATTTCGGACAATTGACAAATTATGGTCTCACATTCATTCTCAAGTTCTAACCACAAAAGAACAGGTCACAAAGACAGAAGGTAAATCAGAACCCTATCGACAAATTGACAGAGGAAAACAAGAAAAAAATGACAGTAAAAACGGGCTCTAAAATACACAATTTAAGAGCTATGAGAAC
Organism: Schistocerca cancellata; assembly: GCF_023864275.1. Lineage (NCBI taxonomy): Eukaryota > Metazoa > Arthropoda > Insecta > Orthoptera > Acrididae > Schistocerca > Schistocerca cancellata. Next base: position 530,544,295 of record NC_064631.1, read on the forward strand.
TTGTACATGTACGATATTGTGAAATATATCTCTTCTACTGCAACCTCTTTACTTTCAGTATTTTCGGAGCAAGTAGAATGGTCCAAAACAAGAAAGAAATGTCCAGTAAACATGGGCTGTAACATACATATCTTAAGAGATGTGAGAACTTGTTCAGCAGAAGTGATGTGTTTCACAGTAGCGAAGATGGACAAGGGCATATAGCTCATATGGTATGCATTTTATAGCCAATGTTTACAACATATATTTCTCTTATTTTAGTTCGTAATACCACCCTTGAATGTTTCTCGGTGGACTTCTGTTTCAATCTGAAGGAAGTTCATGTCTGGCTTGTTAACAGACAAAAATATTTTATGTACGTAGTGTCTGTTCTTTTTGGACATGTCCAAAAGAACGGACGCCATTTTGATCCTGCTGCCGTTACGAATCAGGACACAAAGGAGTCACAGAAATTAGCTGCCCAAGGTGCTCTGATGAGGCAACTTGAAAATTTGTGCCAGATTGGGATTCAAACCCGGCTCTCATGCTTACTAGCAGATGGGCTGACCACTATACCATCCGCACATAGTGGTTACCACAACCGCGTGGAATACCATAGCACGCCTCCCGTCAGACCCAAATTCTCAACATACACCTCACACTACTGGTATAGTGCCCCTGTGCATTAGAATCATCGCTCGCTGCATCTCGCCGACTCCCGTAAAAGTTCAAGCTTGCTATGAGTCTGCACTGAAGGAATCATTAGTGGTCATCCCCTTAATTACATATGTGGTGTCTGCTCTGTTCGAACATGTCCTAAAAGAACAGCACCACATATAGGGTGATCGGAAATTCCTGTTACAAGCTTTCATGACTTGTAGCAGGGAATAAGTACATAATATTTTGAACAGGAATCAATGTCCGGAAACGTACCGTTTCCGTTTTACGACGGTTTCAGCTCTGATATGTAACGCATCCACGTATGCTGGGGGAAAGAATAAAGCATTGATTGTCCTGGTATGCAATAGCGTAGTCAGAATGACGCGGACTGCTTCTTGTGGTGTCGTTTGCAAAGTTTAATTTATGAGACTCCTGTAGTGAAAGGAAGATCTGCTGGCACGAGTTCTGTCCACTGCGCTAGAAATTTAGGAGACATCTAGTGGGATGGAGAGTGTTTATCACAACATGCTTCGTAAGTATGTCTGTAACAAAGATGGCGGCAGCGACATCGAGCCGCTGTTGTAATGCGTCCGTACTGTTCTGCACTTACCGTATGCCGGGTTCTTTTTTGTTTTGGAATAATGTAAACACGTAATGTTTAAGTGTTAATACCAACAAATGTGCTTAACTATAAACGGATGATTCGTTGTGTTTCCTTTCGGATTGTTACGTAATGATTGTACTGTGTCATACCTAATTCAGTTCCTCAAGCAGAAGTCGATGAGAGAAACAACTGATTGGAAATGTCGTAGAACCGAAACGGTGTACTTCCGGGCATGGCTTCTATTCAAAATATTATGTTCTCACTCCCCTCAACAGGTCCTAGAAGTTTTTAACAGGAATTTCCGAATACCCTGTATATATTATTAAGGCGATGACAGGTAATGATGCCTTCAGTACAGAATCACCCCAAACTCGAACTCTTACGGGAACCAGCAAGATGCTGCGAGTCATGAGGCTAATGAACAGGGGCGCTGTAGTATAAGTTGAGAATTTGGGTCTTACGGGAAGCTTGCTCGGATAGACCGTGCGGATGTGGTGATCAATTTGTCCGGATGGCGTAGTGATCAGCAGATCGGCCTACTAAGCAAGAGGTCTGGGTTCGAATCCCAGTCTAGCACAAATTTTCAAGTTTTTCCACTGATATGAATCAGTGCCCACGGGCAGTTAAATTCTTTAATTACTGAGTGTTCTAAAAATATTTTAAGTAGAGCAACCTGAAAATTTGTATTAAGGCCTATAGGTATTAGCAGCATGTCGTAATACATCTGATTTTAGCGATGGGCATGATAATTCCAAAAGCGGGAAGATACATGTGTAGGCCTCAAGTTTGAAATATAATACTTATTAAACACAGTAGTGATCACCTTTGAATTCATGTTGAATGTTTATAGACGGATATATTACCTTTCGGAGACAGCACTTGATAATAGCCTATAAGGCCTAAATTGGACAATTGTGCGGAACGTAATAAAGTAAATACTAGTTAATTAAGCAACAGATAAGGTTTGATCGTGACCTAGTCCTTCAAAAAATTCACGGCTGCGGTGCCTACATGAAGAAAATGATTTGAATGATCACCTGTTCAATGTCTAAGAGACGAACTTTGGTAACGTGAAAAAACAAAACACCGACAATAATTAACAGGACCAAAAACACTCACACAACCAGTGAGTCAGTTGCAACAGTAGACACGTGGGCCAATATCAATGAGAGCACCTGTTGCCCACACTTTAACTTTATGTACTGAGTCTTTTGATACCATATTGCGTAACTAGTTGCAGTTAATAACAAAGTTTGAGAATTGGCATGTCAGCCCGAAGCCGGTAACCATTGCACCAGAAATTGTATATCAACACAACTGAGGCATACGAAATAATAAAGAATTCCAATTTCCTCAATGCTGAACAGTTCTGTACCTACTGTTCCGTGGTATCATTTTTCGAATCAACAGTAAACTTGGCAAAAGGCAGATTATGACATTCAGATGTCAATATCATCGTTGAAAATGAAGTTAGTGTTGTGTTTGATATAAGACTGCCTGATTGCAGAAATGATCTTGAATGTGAAAAAGTGGCTTTAGTCAGTTGTCGATATTGTTCTGTTGCACTTTGCTTTGATCACCTCACTGAAATACCACACCTGCACTTCGAAGACTGACTTGCTTGTAACAAGATTAAATCAGTAGACAAAGCTTTTTGTTCAGATAGAGTAATTGCTTTAAGCATAGTTTAATGTAGCGATACCTCACGGCATTGAAATATTTGTGTTTTCGGTCCTCTTATAACGACAGTTTGTTTCTTTGCTTTACCTCACTTAGATCATTGAAATGGCTCTCGTGGGAGGAATCGCAGTTCTGCAAGCGAAGGGTTCGTACTACCGTTTTTGGGATGATCGATCTGTATTCTAAACACATTTTCATGCAGTTCGGAGCTTTTGACATCACACACTTCCCTTGTTAGTAGCAATCACGTTACAGTGTCTTCTTCTTTTAGTTCTGTATAGTGTTTAATAGTGCTTGTATTAGATTCCCTTTTTAACATAATATAATCACTACCAGTGATGGAACAATTTTCTCCTAACTTCGCCTGTAGAATATGTAGGGCAATACGATACCCTGTAAGTAACATTAAATGTTACATGTGGTAGCAGGCTATAGGACAACATCCAATTTTCTAAGGTGATCAACAGTTTAGCTCTCCTACGAGTATATAGAGCGTGCGTCATAGTTCACAGAAAAAACTAACACGGGTGAAAGTGTAGCGTATAGTTGAAACAAAAACATTCCAGTAAAAAAGGGTCAACAAACGAACCGTTCGCGAAATAAATGTTAGTGTGTGGCTGCCATCTGCCATTACCTTCAGTGTGAAATGTTGCCCTAGTTCAGAGGCGGGCAAACGTTGCACGCGGTTCATGAGCGCACAGCGCTGCACGTGTGCTGCTCGCGTGCAGGCGTCGACCGGGCCTGTGGCGACAGCCGGCAGGTTGCGGCAGTGTAGTGCCAGGCTAAGCTGCGGACGTTGATGCGAAGCGAGCACTATGTAGTGAATGTTGTATTTCAAGAAACGGAGAAGTGGAGATTTGCTATCTTTTAAAAAGTAATGGCAGAATCATTTTTTCTTTGTGCAAAAACGTGAAAATTCGAAATGTTTAATATGTGGCAGTGTTCTCGCTGGTCAACGAAAGTTTAGTATTGAAGACCATTATAATAAATTTCACAAGGACGAGTACAATTTATTGTCGGATTCTGAGCGGATGGGGAATTGACTGAGAGCGATCTGACGATACCAGATGAATCTGTCGTAGTTGGCCGGCCGGAGCGGTTCTAGGCACTACAATCTGGAACCGCGCGACCGCTATGGTCGCAGGCTCGAATCCTGCCTCGGGCATGGATGTGTGTGATGTCCTTAGGTTAGTTAGGTTTAAGTAGTTCTAAGTTCTAGGGGACTGATGACCACAGGAGTTAAGTCCCATAGTGCTCAGAGCCATTTGAATTTGTCGTAGTTGCTGTTGTCACGTGAGATCTGCGACTTTCTCTCGTCATGTCTCTCATCTAACTGATTTAACATTTTATGGAGCACTGTTTTCAAGTTTTCAGGACGACAACAATAATAGCCCAGCAGTATGTGCAAGTTATAAGACTGCGCTTAATATAACGAGAGCTGGAAAACCATTTGCTGAATTAATAAGTCTCGGTTAAGAGCAAACATCAGTGATGAAAATTTACGTAACTGTTTGTGTTTGTCTGTATGTAGAAATTTTGTTCCAGATATTAAACGTATTGTAAACTCCACCTGTGATAATTAAATAAAACGTATCGTAGGTAATAGGTACTCTTTCAAACCATGATTTCTTTCAAGCACTCCTACTAACCTTATTCATTCACTCAATAAAGCAAGCTAGGAAACAAAACGCATTACAGAGGAAGGAGCGGACAGAAGGTATGGTGGGGATGGGAGATAAGCGGGTGGCCAGCTTGCCCCTGTGTGCACGCGGAACACCTGTTAACTGCACGCGTGCAAGTGCACCGCACATGTGCAGGATTCCTGCCCGCCCCTGCCCTAGTTAGAACAAATGAACTTGAAGTGGAAACTAATAGACTAAGTCCTTATCTAATTCGGCTCCCCATGACTGGGGAATGTTCTACACTCTTGCTTCTGATGCAAGACACCATTTAAAGTATGGTCCAAGTTGGATAAGTCGAGAAGGACCTGTACCTTGAGCTTCAAGATCAGATTACCTCTAGAATATCCGATTGATAGGGTTGAAGAAGTGGAACAACAAATTGCAAAGTCTTGACGAGATTTACGAGATGATCCATGAGTGTTTGTAACTCACTGCAGAAACGCTTGGTGTCAGTACGAATGCGCCAAGTTCCACAACACGTGAGCCATACTGCGCCAGCAAGAGACACATCGGAAAAGAAATTAGTAGGGTAGCGTTACAAGCCATTTAGAAGGAACATAAAGAATTTATGCCTACCTCATATAAAGCGGAGTTGGCCAACAGTAAAATGCATGTTCTAATGGATGAACTGCATTGACTATTGCATCGACTTTGTGGATATAATGCAAGACTTTGCTGCGATTTTTTTAAAGAAAATTGAGGTGTGTGAGTACTTAACATCAAACCACGACTTCCATGTGCTGGAGGAAGACTATCAGGGATGCACTAATGTTATTCATAATACATATTATACCAATAAAACCGTATGAGATTTTTAACTTGGGCGTTACAAGTATTATTCGTAAGCTGTGCACTGTGTCTTTTTACCAAATAACCTAGCAGTATTTAAAGTACGTTCCGTGCGATAAGATTCTATTGTGGCGTAAACTGGTAGGAATCCATTTGTTTGCTAAATTGCTAATTCTATTCATAAGAAAATAAGGAGGAAAAAGTTGCTGACATGTGCTAACAAGGAGAGTCCCCAGCGGTGCGATCGACTTTTTGAAACTATCTATACGGTGATGTAGGTTAAGATCCCAGATATAATACACTGCAGCAATTCATCCTGATTGGCCCTCGTTTGGGATTAATTAACGAAATAAAAATTCGGAATTTTGTGTGACACATTCAATAGCATCTTAAAAAAGTCGCAGTGCATAGTCTAGTTGCGTGGTGTAATGGACGGGATAACAGTTACATATGCAGGAGATTCTTGGTTCGAATGTCATCAGGTACACAATACGTTTTTATTTTTACATCGTTATCGAAATTACTTCGAGCATTAGTTTTATTCAGCTAACTGGTTTAAATGTAATTTTTTAATTCCATTCCTTTGTCACATAAATTTAGTCATATTGTTAATTTCTTCATTTGCTCTCGATTTTTTTCCTATCATTCTTTCTCCGCTTGAAATCTTTGTTCACATGTTTTTAAATAATTTTATGCATTAATTTCAATTTAATTTCTTTTGTTTTATCACCCTGTTTTTCGTCCACTTCATTTTCTATCTATTTCTCATTTTGCTTGAATTTTGTTTTAGTTATAAACCTATCTTTCATTTAATTTTCATCTGTGTTATTTTGTCCATAGTGCAATAGGTATTTAGGTTATATTTTAAATGTTTGTATGACGATTACCATGAAATAAAAGAAATTGCCCATCTGGTAACAAAAATAAATTTTTCACAGCATTGCACGAATATAAATAGATCATTTCGTATTTTGTTTTTTAAGTGATAGAGCGGAATTTTCAAATAACTGAGTTCTATAATAGATAAATATAGTTGTATTCGTATTTACAAAAATTCCGATTAGAAAAAGAATGAAATAAAGAAGAAATGAAACAAATGAAAAGTTCACTCAGTGATTACATCATGTGACAAAGGAATAGAAATAAAAAATTGCATTTAAGCCAATTAACTAAATAAAAATAATGACCGAAGTTTACTTGACTTCGATTACAACAAATATTATTGCCTGTTATTTCCTAATTTGAAACCACTGATCACAATTTCAACAATTTTTTTTATTTCTCCAGCAGTATCAGTGATGGGAAATTCAGTGCTTTCAACATATAAAAACTGACTGATTTCTATATGAAATTGACCAGTTTTCAATGAGGAGGTAGTCAAAGATTTGGTCCGCATGATTTCGTTTCATATCACATCGCTATTCTGCTGGTCAGAGTGGCCACTGCTGAATCGTAAGAGCGGGCTGGCAACACTATTTAGTAGCTAGCCAACCTATCTCTCTATGTCTTATGGTTTGACTGTCCAACAATTACGATAGTGCAACAAATACACTGTTGCTACAAAGCGGAACTGGTTCAGGACTAGTTCCGTTTGAGTACAAAACATATATGTAACAAGCCCTAGGAAAGGTTATAATCTATGTCCTATCTACCAGTAGTTTCTAAATATCTGAATGTAAAGTATGTGGAAATCTAAGTTATGCGTCCACCTCCATTGCTCTGGAAATTGCATTTCAAAATCAGAAGAAGTGCAAATGCCACAGAAGACTGTAGTTCTAACGCATTATCGTTAATTTCTGGAGGGAGTACCACACATGGCGTTACTGCACTTAAAAAACATGACTGATAGACGTGTGGAAAAATCTGTGTTACACATATCTGATTCCATTGCTCTACAGAATGACTGTCTATTCATTGTAAAAAAAATTACATTTCAAATGGTTCAAATGGCTCTGAGCACTGTGGGACTTAACTTCTGAGGTCATCAGTCCCCTAGAACTTAAAAATACTTAAACCTAACTAACCTAAGGACATCACACACATCCATGCCCGAGGCAGGATTCGAACCTGCTACCGTAGCGGTCTCGCGTTTCCAGACTGAAGCGCCTAGAACCGCACGGCCACACCGGCCCGCAAATATATTTCAAAATCAGTATGGGAGACTGTAGGTTTTTTAATGGAACATTTGCTAATGGTGGGTGGCAGTACTCCATACAATAATACTAGGTGGAGAAACGTATTTTTCTCAACCTAGGACATGCTTCTCCAAAATACTGTGAAATATACAGGGTGGTCAGAAACGACTTCAAAAACTTCTAAGGATACTGCAGGGGCTGTTGTGCACAGAAATAACTGTAGAGAAAAAAATTATATACACTGCATAATTTCCAAGTTATTTAGCATTGAAGTTGGCCAATCAGGGCGTTACACAAGCAAGTTCAGAAAATTGCGCGCGCTGAAGTGTGGTGATGTAGAGACATCTGTTGGTCCTTGAGTTACCACTTCTTCAAATGCTCATTGCCAGTTAAAATGTGCATTTTTCGTAAGTGAGAAGTTTAACCTATTGAGCAGAAGCTGGTTTCTTTGTTTTGAGGCAACTAAACTGAAAACAAGTTTGGCGACACTGTCTCTGGCAATTTGCTTGAATTTGCGCACGCGATGCTCTGATTGGTTGACCTCAAATAACTCGGAAATAGAGTGACGTATTGAACTGTTTTCTTAACAGTTACTTCTCAGCACAGCCTCCCATGTAACACACTTATAAGCTTCTCAAACTGTTTCTGAGCAGCTTGTATATATCCCACGTTAGTTCATCATGGAGGACAGTATTTCACTGGATGTTGACAGTATTCTGGCCGGTCACTGTTATAACAGCTTCGATACCTCGCGTACTGGAAGACTGATCGAACACTGCTGTTAACTGCATAAGAAGAAGCGACTGAAATTGTAGGATGGTGTTCCGCTGACCGAAGTCTACATCGACACCCAGAAGTCGTACAAATTTGGTAAACCTCCGGAGAAACCTCTTGAACACACGGAAGTCAAATACACTCCTGGAAATTGAAATAAGAACACCGTGAATTCATTGTCCCAGGAAGGGAAACTTAATTGACACATTCCTGGGGTCAGATACATCACATGATCATACTGACAGAACCACAGGCACATAGACACAGGCAACAGAGCATGCACAATGTCGGCACTAGTACAGTGTATATCCACCTTTCGCAGCAATGCAGGCTGCTGTTCTCCCATGGAGACGATCATAGAGATGCTGGATGTAGTCCTGTGGAACGGCTTCCCATGCCATTTCCACCTGGCGCCTCAGTTGGACCAGCGTTCGTGTTGGACGTGCAGACCGCGTGAGACGACGCTTCATCCAGTCCCAAACATGCTCAATGGGGGACAGATCCGGAGATCTTGCTGGCCAGGGTAGTTGACATACACCTTCTAGAGCACGTTGGGTGGCACGGGATACATGCGGACGTGCATTGTCCTGTTGGAACAGCAAGTTCCCTTGCCGGTCTAGGAATGGTAGAACGATGGGTTCGATGACGGTTTGGATGTACCGTGCACTATTCAGTGCCCCCTCGACGATCACCAGTGGTGTACGGCCAGTGTAGGAGATCGATCACCACACCATGATGCTGGCTGTTGGCTCTGTGTGCCACGGTCGTATGCAGTCCTGAGTGTGGCGCTCACCTGCACGGCGCCAAACACGCATACGACCATCATTGGCACCAAGGCAGAAGCGACTCTCATCGCTGAAGACGACACGTCTCCATTCGTCCCTCCATTCACGCCTGTCGCGACACCACTGGAGGCGGGCTGCACGATGTTGGGGCGTGAGCGGAAGACGGCCTAACGGTGTGCGGGACCGTAGCCCAGCTTCATGGAGACGGTTGCGAATGGTCCTCGCCGATACCCCAGGAGCAACAGTGTCCCTAATTTGCTGGGAAGTGGCGGTGCGGTCCCCTACGGCACTGCGTAGGATCCTACGGTCTTGGCGTCCATCCGTGCGTCGCTGCGGTCCGGTCCCAGGTCGACGGGCACGTGCACCGTCCGCCGACCACTGGCGACAACATCGATGTACTGTGGAGACCTCACGCCCCACGTGTTGAGCAATTCGGCGGTACGTCCACCCGGCCTCCCGCATGCCCACTATACGCCCTCGCTCAAAGTCCGTCAACTGCACATACGGTTCACGTCCACGCTGTCGCGGCGTGCTACCAGTGTTAAAGACTGCGATGGAGCTCCGTATGCCACGGCAAACTGGCTGACACTGACGGCGGCGGTGCACAAATGCTGCGCAGCTAGCACCATTCGACGGCCAACACCGCGGTTCCTGGTGTGTCCGCTGTGCCGTGTGTGTGATCATTGCTTGTACAGCCCTCTCGCAGTGTCCGGAGCAAGTATGGTGGGTCTGACACACCGGTGTCAATGTGTTCTTTTTTCCATTTCCAGGAGTGTACGTCTAGCAGTTGGTAGTATCTTGTGCTGCATGGTGGTATTGTCAATACGGAAACGGCAGTGTCTTTTACTCCGTGTCCTTCATGCACTGACAAACTTTTGTTACCAGAAAATACTGTTAAAGCTGATGTATTATCATCTCGGATGATTTTATGAAACAGCTCTTCTCGTCACTTCTGTAAGTGCTCTTTGTTGACTTTCCCATAAGATGAGGCGACAACTACAATATTACCCGCGTGAAACAAATTTTGTTCGGCACGCGGCTCAAACGATCCGATTGGCTCTTTTTAAACAATTAACAGAAGTGGCAGCAAGTGTCTATTTGCAGATATCGTTGACATAATTGTGTAGCTATGAGTCGTGCTACAAACGGACTGCACTACTCTGACGACATCTTTTCCTCCTTTTTCCGCAAGAGTTCGACCTGACGTCATTTCTGAATTAAACCCACTCTCATCCACATCGCAAACATTCTGTTTATAGACCGCTTCCATAACAGCTCTTGAGTCGGCGACGAATTTTTTACAGGCAGTAATTATGGCTGTTTAGATATATAGCTTTTTTGTTGTTGTAATATGTGTTATCTTTCGTGACACAGTACCATATCCATCCTTGAAGGCGTAAACCCACCCAGAAAATGCCTTGAAATCATTTACGCCTACCTCCATTGAGGCTTTGAACGCCCCACTGCTATACGTTAACGCCGCGGATGGTGAACTTATCACTGTATGGTTTGTTAAATTTAAGGAAATAGGTTATATTTACTTTTGCAAGCGTTCGGCGATTCAGATCCCTTTTCTGTTTTAAAAATTTAAAGCTCTTCTTGACGGTCTTGAGAAATGCACTCTCTTTCTTTCCAAAAGGCAACGGCCCGTTGCATGTATTCCGTTGTTACGGACACGGGAATAGTGGGATTCAACGATTTTACATCGTCCTCGATTGCAGCTGCAGCCCCGTTGAAGCAAAGAAAGTGTTCCGGTAATGTGACGGTGGTAAAATGCCAGCTTTGTTGTCGTTATCATCCTCTCGTGCACATGCATTGAACGTCAACCCACTATTTTCTTCTATATCTAGCACGTCTTCATCCATGCAGTGCGTCATGTGCTTTCGTTTCCGTGCATATAAGTTCGTCCAATAACCACAAATATTGATGCTTAGTGGTCACAGCTTTCGAGAGTCATAGTTCTTTGACATTTAATCACTGCTGTTTACCTCCATCATTCCATACCCCCCCCCCCCCCCCCCCAGAGGTGTTGCACGACAGCTTGTGGATTCACCGACATCATGAAACAAACCTCTTAAACTCCGCGCACCGTACTTCGCCTTCGGCCACCGTGAACCGGTACGTGTGACAAGAAATCCGAGCGCGCGAATGTTTAAAATCTGTACGTTGAGAAAGGGCCATGACAGCGTAGTATCTGCATAATGGCCCGAATTTTCGCGTGAGGTCTATTGCTGGATTGATATCTCTACGAGGTTGAGTTGATGAAGTTCTCTTGTCAGTCTATTAACGTCGCGCGCGATGTGAAATTTAAAAATTTTCCGGTTAATTAAATGTTCGAAAAGATTTCGGGATTGCAGCCGGTCGTCGTAAACTTCACTACACGATATTTCGACTGCCCACCTGCCAGTCGTCTTCAGGTGAACCATCGAAGAATCCTCCGAATGCGAAAATATTTTGTTGACACCGACCTACATAGGGCTGAACGATCACCTCGATAAAATAAGGGAAATCAGAGCTCGTACGGAAAGATATAGGTGCTCATTCTTCCCGCGCGCTATACGAGATTGGAATAATAGAGAATTTTGAAGGTGGTTCGATGAACCCTCTGCCAGGCACTTAAATGTAATTTGCAGAGTATCCATGTAAATGTAGATGTAGAAGACTGACGAAGACGTTTTCCACTTCGCACTATATAGCGAGCTGATAGTATTGCCGCTCATCCGTCAGAGTAACGGTGACAGGTTGACCACAATGCCCGGTGCCAGCGTCCTTGCCGGCGGAACTTCGAAGAGCAGCTTCTTCGGCATTGCCGCTAGCCGCAGCCATCTCGGAAATGACGGGATTCCACGCATTATACAGCTGGTAGCCGCTGTCACGGTTCATTAGATTTTTCACGAAGCATGCATGTTTTAACGGATTCTTTGACAATGGTGTCCCAAAAACATGTTACTGAGGCCAAAATTAATGTTTTGTCAAGCTCCATCGACTGTCCGTTGGAGATACAATGTTCCACAATTGCCGACTTTCTGGGTTGCAAAAGGTGAGTGCAGCGTTTATGTTCTGCGCAGCTTTTTTACGATGTGCGTGTTCTTTGTCCTATATAGGCCATACCACACTGGGAAGGTATTTTTTAAATTCCCGCCTTTCGCAATAACAAATTATCCTTCACTGATCCCAGCAGGTCCAAAATCTTATATGGTAGGCGGAAAATCACTTTCACCTGAAAATCACTAAGGATCCTTGGTATTTTAAAGGAAATATTTGCAACGAAGGGAAGAAAAGTTAGGGAATTTGCTGGCGCGTTCTCCACTTTATCCACTTCCTGGTTCTTGATTTTAGCTGAAAATGCCATGTTAATTTTCCGCGTAGAGTATCCACAGCCTCTGAACACTGTTTTTAAATGCGCAATCTCTTTGGACAAACTATCTGCCTCCGACACTACGTGGGCTCTCTGTACAAGGGTTTTAAGCACACTCATGTTTGGGATGGGTGACGGCAACTTGACGAGTGTAAGTACAAATCACAATGAGTGGGCTTACGAGCCGGCCTGGGTGACCGAAAGGTTCTAGGCGCTACAGTCTGGAACCGCGCGACCGCTACGGTCGTAGGTTCGAATCCTGCCTCGGGAATGGATGTGTGTAATGTCCTTAGGTTAGTTAGGTTTAAGTAGTTCTACGTTCTCGGGGACTGATGACCTCAGAAGTTTAGTTCTAAGTTCTCGGGGACTGATGGCCTCAGAAGTTAAGTCCCATAGTGATCAGAGCCATTTTTGGGCTTACGATAAACAGAATGTCCCGGAGAGCCGTCACTCTTCCGTCTAACCAAAACATCCAGGAATGGGAGACAGTCATCTTTCTTTACGTCCATAGTAAATCAAATGTTCTCATAAGGAACTAAGATGATGTAAGAACTCCATGAAGTTATCTTCTCCGTGGGGCAACACCGTTGGTTTAAGAATCGCTGTGTCAAGTGCTCTTTCCTCAATATCTTCCATAAAAAAGTTAGCCACCATGGAAGACAAGGGGCTACCTATGGCAATGCCGTCAGTCTGCTCAAAATATTGTTGGTTAAACATAAAACAGGCTGAGTAGAGGCGTGCTTAGACAAAGCAGTGACACCCACCTGAAACGTTTACCAATTAGTGCCAAGGAATCAGCAAGAGGTAGCTTTGTAAAAGGAGATAACACGTCAAAATTCACTAAAAGATACGAATTACTTAGGCGGAGAGCCCCAGTCTGTTGATATAATCGGCTAGGTTTCTTATAAGATGCAGACATTTGCTAACCAACAGTCTCAGCAAGGAAGCGGGATGTTTGGCTAAATGCGATGCAGGGGCGTCAATATTAGTCACTATAGGCCGTAAAGTAAGACCACCTTTGTGCATCTTAGGAAGACCATACGATCTTCATAGTACGCTTCCATGTGGTCTCAGGCGCTTGTGGTCTCTGGAGGTGACGAGGAAAAATTTAGGAATGTTCACGTCTTCCGTTGCACACGTGCTGTAGGGCTGTGATTAGTCTTCCTGTACATTGTATCACTAAGGAGGCCATACATCATTTCCAAATACAAACTACGAGGTAACATAACAGGTGAGTTACCTTTATCAGCCTTAGGCACCACTATGTCCGCATCCTCTCTGAGATTTCGTAGTGCAGCCCTTCCTTCAGAGGTTATATCGTGCACTGAAGTTTACCACGATCGGCTGCAATTCGAAATCTCTTCAGACAACGTCATGCTCATTATACGACTCGTATCACTTGGCCTAGGTGCGCCGTGTACGATATAATAGAGCACACTTTAAGAAGTTCTGGATGTGAGTCTTGATGGTTCCGCTGCTTGTGAAGCTCTCTAGTTATGTAGAATACTGGTGCTTCCCGCAGCTGCACTTGTCTATCAGTAGTTTTGTTATAACGTATGATCGTGAGTAGGTAAGCTGTTGTACGTAGGATGACGTCAGCCGCCTACACGTCTGCCTGTTCACGTAAGCGTAGCTCGTGATATGCACCATTCCCCAACGGCCACCACATAGGACGACACGTTATGTGCAACTGCTGACCGGTGTGTGCAGAGGGACGTGAGTCTATAAATACAACGCCTGCATCATGCAACAAATTTAAGACTTTTTAACGTGGTTTATGATCTTCCATTCCTTATTTCTCATTATAGGGTAGTTTTTTTGCGTTCTACAGTAGCATACGTTATTTCTCAGGTTGCAAGTTAACTTCATAGCAAATTTCATGGAAACTGGTGCAGCAGTTTAATCATGAAAACGCAACTTACAGAGCTACTTTCGCATTTAATAATGTTACATTGGAAGTGTGGATTGCTGCTCGCATATCAGTAACGAAAGGCGCATATGACTTTATTGCTGCGAGATCCCGTTTAGGTTGTTCGACCACTTGGTGCAATTCTCCTTATCTGACGCCTGTTCGGCGACTTCTGCGTCGGCTACGGTAAAACGATGTCGAAGACAAAACACACCCAGTCCTGAGCCGAGAAAATCCGATTCACCCGGGAATCGAACACAGTACTCCGTAACTGAGGGTCAGCAGAACTAATCACAAGACGACGAGCTTGTTGACGTGCTTTTGTTACGATGAGTAATAGCGACGGTACTAAAATAAAATGTGGACCTTCTAAAATTATTAAGCGGAATAAAAACTGCGAAGCAAGAAAGAATTAATTTGTAGTTGAGTGCACCGCCCATTTTATAGTACTTGTATATCAGTAATTTCAGCTGTCGTTACTTGTCTGGCTGTTACCTGTGGCTGCGCTCAAATATTATAACCAAATGCAACCTCACTAAAAACCTCCCAGGTTATACAAGTTTGTCTTACAGCACTTAAATGGTGTCGTCATTTTCAGTTTTCAAGCATCCCAAAAGATATAAGACACACTTGACGCTCAGAGACTAAAGTGCGACAGACTTGTGATTGATATTAGTATGGAAGTATGAATTACACACCTTGAGGGGTGTACACCGAATCGTCAAAGAAACTGGTATAGGCAAGCGTACTCGAATACAGGGATATACGAGGGCAGTTCAATAAGTAATGCAACACATTTTTTTTTCTCGGCCAATTTTGGTTGAAAAAACCGGAAATTTCTTGTGGAATATTTTTAAACATTCCCGCTTCGTCTCGTATAGTTTCATTGACTTCCGACAGGTGGCAGCGCTGTACGGAGCTGTTAAAATGGCGTCTGTAACGGATGTGCGTTGCAAACAATGGGCAGTGATCGAGTTTCTTTTGGCGGAAAACCAGGGCATCTCAGATATTCATAGGCGCCTGCAGAATGTCTACGGTGATCTAGCAGTGGACAAAAGCACGGTGAGTCGTTGGGCAAAGCGTGTGTCATCATCGCCGCAAGGTCAAGCAAGACTGTCTGATCTCCCGCGTGCGGGCCGGCCGTGCACAGCTGTGACTCCTGCAATGGCGGTGCGTGCGAACACACTCGTTCGAGATGATCGACGGATCACCATCAAACAACTCAGTGCTCAACTTGACATCTCTGTTGGTAGTGCTGTCACAATTGTTCACCAGTTGGGATATTCAAAGGTTTGTTCCCGCTGGGTCCCTCGTTGTCTAACCGAACACCATAAAGAGCAAAGGAGAACCATCTGTGCGGAATTGCTTGCTCGTCATGTGGCTGAGGGTGACAATTTCTTTTCAAAGATTGTTACAGGCGATGAAACATGGGTTCATCACTTCGAACCTGAAACAAAACGGCAATCAATGGAGTGGCGCCACACCCACTCCCCTACCAAGAAAAAGTTTAAAGCCATACCCTCAGCCGGTAAAGTCATGGTTACAGTCTTCTGGGACGCTGAAGGGGTTATTCTGTTCGATGTCCTTCCCCATGGTCAAACGATCAACTCTGAAGTGTATTGTGCTACTCTTCAGAAATTGAAGAAACGACTTCAGCGTGTTCGTAGGCACAAAAATCTGAACGAACTTCTCCTTCTTCATGACAAAGCAAGACCTCACACAAGTCTTCGCACCCGAGAGGAGCTCACAAAACTTCAGTGGACTGTTCTTCCTCATGCACCCTACAGCCCCGATCTCGCACCGTCGGATTTCCATATGTTTGGCCCAATGAAGGACGCAATCCGTGGGAGGCACTACGCGGATGATGAAGAAGTTATTGATGCAGTACGACGTTGGCTCCGACATCAACCAGTGGAATGGTACCGTGCAGGCATACAGGCCCTCATTTCAAGGTGGCGTAAGGCCGTAGCATTGAATGGAAATTACGTTGAAAAATAGTGTTGTGTAGCTAAAAGATTGGGGAATAACCTGGTGTATTTCAATGCTGAATAAAACAACCCCTGTTTCAGAAAAAAAATGTGTTGCATTACTTATTGAACTGCCCTCGTATAAAAGGCAGAATATGACGCTGCAGACGGCAATGGCTACATTAGACAAGTGTCCGGCGCAGTCGTCAGATCGGTTACTGCTGCTACAATGACACGTTATCAAGACGTGAGTGAGTTTGAACGTGGTGCTATAATCGGCGCACGAGCAATAGCACACGGCATCTCCGAGGTATCGACGAAGTGGGAATTTTTCCGTACGACCATTTCACGAGCGTACCGTGAATATCAGGAATCCGGTAAAATATCAAATCTCCGACATCGTTACGGCCGGAAAAGTATCCTGCAAGAATGGGACAAACGACGACTGAAGAGATTCGTTCAAAGTGATGGAAGTGCAGCCTTTCCGTAAATTGCTGCACATTTCAATGCTGGGCCATCGTCAACAAGTGTCACCGTGCGAAACATTCAACGAAAAATCATCGATGTGGCCTTTCAGAGCCGAAGGCCCACTGGTGTACCGTTGATGACTGCACGACGCAAAGCTTTACGCCTCGCCTGGACCCGCCAACACCGACATTGGACTGTTGGCGACTGGGAAACGTGTTCCCTAGTCGCATGAGTCTCGTTTCAAATTCTATTGAGCGGATGGACGTGTGCGGATATGGAGACAACCACATGAATCCATGGACCCTGCATGTCAGCAGGGGAATATTCAAGCTCGTGGAGGCTCTGTAATGGTGTGGGGAATGTGCAGTTGGAGTGATACGGGACCCCTGATACGACTCTGACAGGTGACACATATGTAAGCATCCTGTCCGATCACGTGCATCCATTCTTGTCCATCGTGCATTCCGACGTACTTGGGTAATTTCAGCAGGACAAGGCGACACCCCACATTTCCAGAATTGGTACAGAGTGGCTCCAGGAACAGTCTTCTGAGTTTAAATACTTTCGCCGGCCACCAAACTCCCCAGACATGAACATTATTGACTATACTATATTTCGGATGTCTTGCAGCGTGCTGTTCAACAGACATCTCCACCGCCTCGTACTCTTACAGATTTATGGACAGCCCTGCAGGGTTCATAGTGTCAGTTCCCTCTATCACTACTTCAGACATTAGTCGAGGCCACGCCATGTTGTGTTGCGCCACTTCTACGCACTCGCGGGGGCCCTACGCAATGTTAGGCAGATGTACCAGTTTCTTTGGCTCTTATGTGTGTTAGAGTTTAATCGTACACTGTAGAACTTTACGAACAATAAAGCCATTTTCAGAAATATGATGATGTTTAAAAGTCAAAGAGTAAATAGTTTTTTCAGAGAGTAATTTTTTCGCGGTATATTCTTCAAATCAATAAATAACTTGTGCTAGTTACTTTCTAAAGTGGCCTATGTTTTTCCTCATCGTTCAAATTACCTCCGTACCAAATTTCATCAAAATCAGGTCGGCGGTTTAGTCATGGAAGCGTAACAGGGAGATTTAATTTCGCATTTCCAATGCTAGTATGGATGAGGTTCTCAAAACCGTGTGATTTGTGGGCTGCGACTGTATGCGGAATAGTCAAGAGTAGCTATTGTGTTCTGGACTTGGATACGGTTTTCAGGCGAGACACAGAGCGTCATACGCTGTTATGGTGTTCGCAGCAGTCCTGTTCGTGAACGTTAGTTTTCTCCCGGTCCAATTCAAGATACATTTTTTTAAATATATTTATTCTCGACAAAGAAGTAAGTGTTCTTTAGATTAAACCAGCTGGCAATGACGAGAATTGTCGGTGGCTTACAGCTAAATTTTATGAAGTCTTGGCGTAGTAGAGAAGGTACTACTTGACGTCATACTAAGTATCGCTTACTTCGGTAAATATGATGGCGTGGGAAACATTGTTCCAAATAATTCTTTCCAGTTTTTACTGGGATACTTCGCTCTGACGGGGTTTTGCGAACGCTGTGCTGTGAGTGATTTGTAGCTCTTATTGGTGCAAATTTTCTTCAGAACAAGATGAATATAATTAAATTCTATAAAATTTTTGCGAACGCGGTCTATGTCCGCATTTATATGGCAGACAGTGGAAGACGCGACTGCCGTCCGCCGTTCCTGTGCATCCATATTTCGTGATCTTATTCACCTTCCGTCTACGGATCTCCTAGAAAAAGTTATTTTCGATTTTATTCGTTTTGAAACTAATATATGATTAGTAAGGTTGGAAGAGTTGCCATAAATGTAGCCCACGCAGGGGAAGTAATATTCCTTTGTGTGTTTCTTCCAATACTCTGTTTCTGGAACACTTCCTACATTATGGTTTAACATATCGGAACAACCAATCAAACTGTTCTTTGTATCTTAATTAAAATCGCCGCTAGACCGTCACGGTCGGCACGTGTTTTGATCAAGCTTCTTTGCTCTCTAGAGATGTGGCGGCTGTACCGCTAGGTGGCAATGAGATCATTTTCACAGCAGTGGGAGACTTAAATTCATCATACTTCAGCCAATTTCCATGAAAGATTAATAAATTAAATACACAAACCTTCCTAGTAAGTCAGTCTATCTATCTGTCAAAATTGGATGAAAACGGAAACGGAACACGGAAAGCAGGGCACGGGACTTATATAATTATATATAGATAGAAGACAGACTGATTACGAAACTAGCCGGCCGTTGTGGCGGAGCGGTTCTAGATGCTACAGTCTGGAACCGCGCGACCGCTACGGTTGCAGGTTCGAATCCTGCCTCGGGCATGAATATGTGTGATGTCCTTAGGTTAGTTAGGTTAAAGTAGATATAAGTTCTAGGGGACTGATGACCTCAGCAGTTAAGTCCCATAGTGCTCCGAGCCATTTGAACCATTTGATTACGAAACTAATCCCACAAGTCAGTAGCAATAGTGGAAATGTAAACTCATGGTAAATTCAGATTTATAGTACACAGTTCTTCTGTAGTGGTCAATCCAAGGATTGGTTTGCAACAGCTACAATGGCAGCTTGTCTCCATTCTGTGCGTCTTTCAGCTTTTCTTTTCATTTCTTTATAGGTGTTACATCCCACATCTTTCACGATTTGATCCATGTACCTCAGTCGTGGTTTCCCTCGACATATCCCTCTATGATTGTGTTCAGGAGTCTTTTGTGTCTTAATAGATGGCCTGTAAATTGCACTCTTCTTTTAACAATGAAACTATAGTACACATTATTAGCACAAAATTATTGACCATCATCAGAAACAATAAAAGATTCTATTAACCATAGTATATCATGGGCCATGCACTGTATGAATGTTGCAGGTAGTTTACACGATAGATTAAATTTACTAATACTATTTTCTGCCCAGTATATGGCGTAGAGTGCGTGTTTAAACAGGACAGCTCCATCCCTCCTGAATATACAGACCAGGTGGAAGCGACTTGTTCCATAGTTAAGGCTCAGATATTGGTAGCAATGTGAATTTTTCCTTTGTCTTTTGTAGGACGCCCTGATATAACGCTATAATTACGTTTCTGGTACGCCTCCTGAAACCAGTTGCTGTTCTGTGGGATCACAATTCGTTGTAATCAGAGATAACAGCACCAGCTCACCATCACACTCGCTTTACGTTTCATAGGAGGCTAAAACTGTAACCCAGAAGCAGCATTCATCAGTATATCTTTCAGTGCTTACGTGACTAAACTTTTAGTTAGTGTTATGAGTAACTCATATGATAAGAGATCTCATATCGAGTCCGTATGCTTTGGTATCTGTTAAGAGTTTGGTGGGTTACGTTTACAGAGTATCTCCCCCAAAGCAATGTTTGCAATTCTTTTTGATTTTGTAGTTGCCATGGTAGTGCTATGAAGCGTTTGACACTGACGTCTTACTCAGATTTGCTTTGAGTCATCTCCATAAAGCATACAACTAGTCCTAAGGCCTCCATATTTTGAGCCAGGAATCGCGTACGCAATACTCAGTACAAACGGTTGAAGATTTCGAAACAAAATATTCAGCGGGTGACTGATAATACCCAAAGAGATTGAAGAGTTTGTGCCAGTAATTGATATATTTTCTGAGACACTGAATCAACTAGCAAAAGAAAAAAATGGAAAGATGTAAAAGTTTATGGCCTCACTTGTTCTGGAAAAGGTGAGCACAGTGTGAGAGGCAGTGGACCAAACAGCGAAGTCATCGGTCCCACCGGATTAGGGAAGGATGGGGAGGGATGTCGGCCGTGCCCTTTCAAAGGAACCATCCCGGCATTTGCCTGAAGCAATTTGGACAAATCATAGAAAACCTAAATCAGGATGGCCGGTCGCGGGTCTGAGTCGTCGTCCTCCCGAATGCGAGTCCAGTGTGCTAACCACTGCGACACCTCGCTCGGTACAGTGTAAAGCCGTCGGCACACGGACCGTGCTGTCGAATGTTAACGTTGAGCGTGCCAAGTTCAGCGTTCTGCTGAACGCTCAGGAACGATGCGACTTGGGCATACGGTACGTGGGCCCCAACATGGTATACGCGATCGCAACGCACTCCAGCGGCAGTTGAGGGATGTTTCTAGTTCGTAAATCGTACTGTTTACTCAATGGGCGGCGTAAAATTCGCACGTTAGCACTATTAAAATGCACATTTCCTCCATCGTCCACGAAAAGGAAAGTACGATGTCCAATCAATGAGGTCACAGGCTTGTAAAAGTTCCATTACAAACAGTGCGGTACAAATTTGGAATACCACTCTGCATAAGATAAACATTATTTCATCATTCCCACATGTTAGTAAAACCCTAAGGTCAGTCTTACTTCATCACTGTTCCTACCCGGTAGCAGAATCTCTGCATCATGTGAATTACGAAGCGTAAAAGAAAAAGGAGCAAAATATCTTTATACAAGTAGCGCAAGCTGCCCTGTAGATTAAGCCAATCGAACAAAGTCACCTCTCAAAAAAAGGTGAACTTATATTTACATAACATCAAATATTATAGCATATACTTATATTAAACTAATAATAAAGTATCACAACCTAATAAAAACGCGAATGTTAGGAAAAAAGATTTGGAAGTGTTCCGACGCGAACCACTGCCCCAACAAAAACTCATTACTGGACAGAGACGCCACTCATTACGCTTAAAAAAAAAAATCTGATTTTGTTCATTGTCGTTCGTTGTATCTGCTCGGAGCGGACGTCGAAAGACAGCCGTTTCAGTTCGTTGTTGATCCATTAACTCAGATCTCTTATTACAAAGAATAGCTAACCCTCTGACCGAACACGGTGAGCTACCTTTTTTATTTTTTATTTTTTTATACAAACGGATGAAAGGAAGGCCGTTCCTCTTCGGCTACATAAACAGAATAATAGGAACTCGTCCCGTTACGACAAAGGATACTCCATACTACAGCCCGCTGCGAATTTTTCGATGACTGTCTTCTCGTTGCTGTGTTGTTTCCGTTGTTTGTTCAATCTCATAAAAAAATGAACTGGGAAGAGGTGCTATGGTTATCTTCTCATGTCATCGATAATCCAGCTGCGAGGCGGATTATGGAATGCGCTCCAAAGAAAGTTAGAAAAATATTGCCTATATTTAGGGTTCTTGACGATCGCACAATGTCGTTCGTTGAGGTAATACCAAAAATCGGGTTCTGTCTTTTCGCCATTACCGAATAGGTAGTGAAACAGTGTGGCCGCTGATCCACGTCACAGAGTTCGTTTTTGCTCATGGGAAATAAGTCTTATCGGGGAAAAGAAGTGATCGGGTAGTTATTCTGTCGGGAGTCGTGCGTGTGAGAAAAGCCAATATCTGACGCACCAAATACCAAACGTCCTTTGCCGACTCGCATTCGAAACGATGTTCATCCGTGTCGATCACTTGGCATGTGGCACACAGGGGTGAATCGGCGAGGTGGATGTGATGTAGGCGGGACTGGCACAACTATTTCCCATTAACAGTTCCGTACCACGCAGACTGGACGTCAGTATCAAGGGTGGTGGCATTCACTGCGTGCCACACAGCGCGCCACTTTGTAGTGGGGTGTTTGCTTTCAATCACATTCGGCGTCCTGTTCATTTGCATGGCAGCATATACCGCCCTCGTCATTATCAAGTGTGTGGGTAGTAGTGTGGTGCGGATGTAGCTTAATTCAAGGAAGAATTGGCTAATGTAGAAGAAAGGTGCTGGGATGTCCGATATCATCACAGGGGGTGCGAGTGAGATTGGTCGTAAGGCTTCCAGTAAGAGACTTGTGAGGCACGTCGGACTTCGTCGCCACAGTTGCAGGTGACAGCTGACGAACAGGGCCTTCGCTCTGTTCTGAACATGACAAAGACCTAAACCTCCTCTGCTCCTCGGGAGGGTTAGGGACTCGTAACGAATCTTAAATAACATGCCCGTATTAACAAAGGATCCCAAAACCGCCAACATACAGTGAGCCAGGGTAGGTGGTATCGGGAGTATCTGTGCAAAATGGGGGATAAGTGACGCCAAATAGCATATCGTGTCCGTTGCAGAAGGTCTAGATGCCTCAGACGGTGGTCACTTATTCCTGCTCTCATCTGATTCAATAAACGCCTGTAGTTAAGGGCTGTTGAACGCTTCATGTCAGATGTGAAATCAGTGTCAAGACAGCGGATTGTGTCACTGATTCGTAGCGGTGCGACGCTCTCGTCGGGTAGGCCTATGCCTATAGACAGGGCGTGTGATTTGTGGAGATTGAGATGTCTCCCCGATGCCGCGCCGTAGGTCGCCACCCGCGCCAGTGCTGCGCGAACATCGTCATTATTGCGAAGAAGGAGTACCAGATCATCCGCATAGGCAGTGCAGCAAAAAGTGTGTCCACCATGGGACATCCCAGTCAGGCGTTGTCGGAGGCCGCAGAGGAGTGGTTCCAAGACGAGGGCGTACAATATCGCCGAAAGAGGGCAGCCTTGTCGCACCGATCGCTGGATCTGTATCAGCGGCGTAAGACGGCCATTATATAACACCTTGGACGTCGCGCCGCGTAGGAGACGCATCAGTACATTAACTATGACGTCCGGATACCCCATGTGTCGCAGTACCTCCATCAAAGATGTGTGGTCGACTCTGTCAAAGGCCTGACTAAAGTCGAGTGAGGCCAAAACTCCTGGCAGTTGGCGAGCTTTGGCTAGCGCGATCATATCTCTATATCGGCACAATGCAGTGCGATGCCTGGTCCTGCGACACAACACATCGTACTGATCGCTTTAGGCGTGCCGCCAGAAGCCGGGTGAAAATCTTCAAGTCACTGTTGAGTAAGGTCAAGGGCCGATAGTCACTGATCCTGGATCCGCCTCGTGGTTTGTGTATGGGCACAATCAGTCCTTCTAGGAAGGCCCCAGGTATCTGGGTCGTGGGAGACATAAGTTCGCGGCAAATATCAGTCCATGCTGGTGCCAGCAGTTGTTGATATGTCCGGTAAAATTCCAGAGGAAGGCCATCAGGTCCTGGGGACTTATGAGCAGCCCCAGCCTGTATTGCTTCAATGATTTCCTCTTCCGTTACATCTGCAGTCAAATCCGCCGCCGCTGTCGGAGAGATCGTGCCAGAAGTGATTTTAGAGACTTCTGCGATCACCTCTGGGGGATGTCGATGTTCCGAGTACAGCCTAGTGTAGTGAGCATGAAGGGCGTTTCCTATGTCGCGCTGGGCATCAAGGCGTCGTCCGTCTTCCGCCGTGATAGCTTGGATCAGTGTCCTGCGTCGGCGCCGTCGTTCTGCAATGACGTGGTACATGGACGGTTCCTCCAGGGCCACTCTGTCTTGAGTGCGCGCTCTGACGATCGCACCCTCAAGGTGGCAACGTGTTAATCTGATGATCTGTGCCTTGGCACGGTTCACCGTCACCTGCCGTGAAGGTGAGTACGGCAGTGCTGTACATTCCCTTAAGATGCTGTAGTAGATGTAAAAGTCCATGGTATGTCTCTTTCTTGTTCTTAATCATATTATGTTACCTCCTGCTTAAAAAAAAAACACGTTAATTTTAGATAATTATGTTACTAATTGAAACTTAATTATAACAAATTGTACCAAGAAGAATGCGTTTTGGGTGGATCTTCAGTGTGTCGCTGCCTTCAGATAGCCTACTCTCATAATACGAAAGTTACAATAAGGCAGCGTGGAGGGCAAAAATCGTAGAGGGAGACCAAGAGATGAATACACTAAGCAGATTCAGAAGGATGTAGGCTGCAGTACGTACTGGGAGATGAAGAAGCTTGCACAGGATAGAGTAGCATGGAGAGCTGCATCAAACCAGTCTCAGGACTGAAGACCACAACAACAACAATAATAATAATTGTTTTGCCACGAATATGATGTTTCTCATTATTTTATTGGAACGAATCACACAACTAACACCGGGTCTTCCAGTGATTCTCAATTTGCTGATGCTCAGAAACGGCATATATACATATAGGCTTGAAATGAATGCCAATATGGCGCCTCATAACTCTGTACTGAAGGGAGACGCCGCGCGTGTGACGTAGGTGGCGTTGTGCCATCTCATTGGTCAACGCTCAGACGCACGCTCGGAATATCTGACATGCCAGATATTGCTCTGGACGTTCGGAAAGGCTCCCGAACGTGATATTCTACGCTATGACGTCAGAAACTCGGCACGCTCAACGCTCAACGTTCGGATGCACGGTCCGTGTGCCGACGGCTTAATGTTTTTAGCTTATTTCTGGTATTCAAGAAAAGTGATGGAAGCTCCATTTTCTTTCTCTGTGTCATACTACATATCCGTATACTGAATATTTTTCAAATAGGGGTTTTCAGTATTCGATATGTTATGCAATAGAGGGTCTGAATGCAAGCAAAGTGATGTTTGATTGCCAATAGCATTACCATTGCTGTGGTATTCTACAAGAAGCTAGTGAGTGAGTCTGGTGTTGATCATGCTACTGAGTGATCTGGAAACAGCTTGCAGAAGATATACACACACATCCATGCCCGAGGCAGGATTCGAACCTGCGACCGTAGCGGTCGCGCGGTTCCAGACTGTAGCACCTAGAGCCGCTCGGCCACTCCGGCCGGCCTGTCATATGGACTGCACTTATAAGTTATGTTATAGATTCACCATTCCCTTACCGTTTCAATAATTAATTTCTAAGTGAAGTCAAATTTCAAAATAAGAGGTAATTTTTGTAAAGATGATCGTAACAGCGAAAGAACGAGCTTCACTATTCACAGTACGTGTAGTTCTTTTAAGAAGGTTATTCTCTTTTCAGTCACTCAGCTAACTTAAAATTCTACCACCGTCTCCTCATGAAAGTTTATTTTCTGATTATGTGTGTCGTCGGATTGCACTTTGTGGAACACAGTAATTCAATTATGATCTACTTAGAATAGTTACAAGTCTTTGCACTGCACTGCGCAAGGCTTTCTTTCTTATTTAGCTGGTTTCCTACTGCGCTTATGTTTAATGTTCATCGCCTCGAGGAGTACCGAGTTTACGTTGCCGCAGGTAAGCCATGAAAACTACTTGGGGCCCGTTTCACATTACAGTCAGCGTAAAATTAAATCATCTGCAGTTAGGTATTGCATTCAAAACCATCGACAGGTGTAGTTTATAGAAAGTTCATTTTTAAATTACATTTTTTATGCAGAAAGTTTTATTCTTTCCGTGCAGCATTACTCAGTGTCTGGAATTTTATTTAGTCAGTTCTTGTTCGTAATTTCACAGGGAATAGATAGAGAAACATTTTAGGTTATTTTTTCTTTAAAAATTCATTACTTAATTTTGCGTAACATCTTTGTTGTATTAATTTTGTGTGTCGAAGCTTCAAGTCACGTACTGTGACGTCACGCACTGTAGTACTGCTCACTGCACTGCACAGCACAGAACAGAACAGAATTTCACGGGTCAGTTTCTCTAGCATACAGTTCTATGATTCCTAATTTGGTAAAAGTCTATTCAAATACAGTTACACAATTTCAGGTAGTTTTGGCGACTCATTTAATCAGAAAGAGTTTCTGTAATTACACCACTCGCATTGTTCAAGACGACAATGCAGACACACGAAGTTTAAGTGGTCCACAAGAAATAAACATATTTATTCAGAAAACTTACAACAGTTATAAAGTTTATTAATCATACAATGCAAGCTTTGGAGGCTGGTACTGACAGCACTTAAAATTTCCGAGCTATTAGGCCGTGGTCGATGTACAAAACTTTCTCCTAGCGTTTTCCGGCGTTTCTTCATAGGTAAAAGGGCGAAATGCAACCAGTACTCGAGGGTGCACCGAATATACAGTCTATCACATGACGTTGGTTATGTGATTATCCCTGGTATTGCCAAAATTCTCTACTGAAAGAAGTCGATCGTCATTCTTACGTTGCAATGTTGACATCCAAATTTTGTGTAATTTAACACATTCTCTTTTCTGTCAAATGATTATGATGTTTATAAATCTCAATAGACTCTCTATATATACTCGCATGGTATTGCAATGGTTTCGATGTGACACTCGTCTCAGTGAATTTCATTTCGTGATATTCTAGGTGCCAATTTCTCTTGTGTTCAACGAGACGAGAGTTAACTCTTCTTTTTGTGGTGCCAATATAAACAAGTCCACAACATCGAGGAATTTTATTACATACACATACTGTAGCCAAAGGATGTCGTATATCTTTTGCCGATCTTAACTCTTGTTTTATCTTCCTGTTGGGTCTAAAGGTAGACTTTGTGATCATAAGTATCCGGACACCCCCCCAAAACATACGGTTCTCATATTAGGTACATTGTGCTACCACCTACTGCCAGGTACTCCATATCAGCGACCTCAGTAGTCAATAGACATCGTGAGAGAGCAGAATGGTTCGCTCCGCGGAACTCACGGACTTCGAACGTGGTCAGGCGATTAGGAGTCACTTGTGTCGTACGTCTGTACGCGACATTTCCACACTCCTAAACATCCCTATGTCTACTGTTTCCGATGCAATAGTTTAGTGGAAACGTGAAGGGATACGTACAGTACAAAAGCGTACAGGAAGGCCTCGTCTGTTGACTGACAGAGACCGGCGATAGTTGAAGAGGGTCGTAATGTGTAATAGGCAGACATTCATCCAGACCATCACACAGGAATTCCTAACTGTCTGAGGTTCCACTGCAAGTACTACGTCAGTTAGGCGGGAGGTGAGAAAACTTGGATTTCCTGGTCGAGCGGCTGTTCATACTGATGAACGGAAGGAAAACTTTCTCTTTGGGCGGGCGTCGTTCCTCATCGGTCCTGGTTCAGTCCGTAGGGCGGAGTGCTCTGTCTATCTCCTTGCTAGAATAATAATTCTTCTTGAATGTCGACCATAGATGTTCAAGCTCATCGTTTAAGTAAATCGGTTCACAAATTTTATGCGCCCTATCTACCAAAGTTTTAATCACCCCTCTTTTCTGTCTGTGGTGGTGGTTAGAATCTTCAAGCAGGTAACGGTCAGTATGCGTGGCTTCTGAAAAGTCTATGGCCCTACGTACGTTCCGCGCTCGATAACAGACACACCCAAGAAATTCAGCTGGCCGTTATTCTCCGCCTCCATGGTAAATTCTATTTTCGGATTGGTACTGTTGAGAGGTACCGGGAAGGCATCCAGTTCCTCTGCACCGTGCGTCCGTAACTACGAAAGTACTATCAACGTAGCTGTACCACCTGGCTGCAACGCCTGGCAGTCTGCAACGCCTGTTGTTCAGAGTTGTCTAAAAAGAAATTGGCAACAGCTAGACTAAGAGGACTTCCCATAGCCATCCCGTCAATCTATTCATAAGAGACATTATTGTATTGAAAATAGGTCGTGGTGAGGCAATGTCTGAGCAACTCCACAATATCTGCTGGAAAAATATCAGCCATACTTGAGATAACTTGATGATATTTAAGATCGGCAAAAGATATACGACATTCTTTGATTACCGGCTGTATGTAATAAAATTCCTTGTCGTTGTGGACTTGTTTATATTGGTGCCACAAAAAGAAGCGTTAACTCCTGTCTCGTTGAACACAAGAGAAACTTCCGCCTAGAATATCACGAAATAAAATTCACTGAGACGAGTGTCACATCGAAACCATCGGATTACCATGCGCATATGTATAGAGAGTCTACTGAGAATTATAAACACCATAATCATTTGACAAAACAGAGGAAGGTGTTAAATTATACAAAATTTGTATGTCAACATTGCAACGTAAGAATGACGATCGATTTCTTTCAACAGAGAATTTTCGCAATACCGGCGATAATCTCATAGCCCACGTCATGTGATAGACTGTGGTGCCCTCTACACTGCCTGCATATTCGGTGCTCCCACAAGTTCAGGTTGCAGTTCGCCCTTTTACCTATGAAAATGTCTCTCGCAGCCCGACAGGAAACGTTAGGAAAAAGTATTATACATCGACCACGGCCTAATAGCCCGGAAGTTTTAAGTAATGAAAATTTGCGTATATTTGCACTGAAATATTTTGCGAAGTTAGCCGTTTGCGGAACAAGAGCTCGAAGTGTCTCAGCAAAACGTGGTGTCCACCACATTACGATGGTGTGCCGTACGACTACGCTAGGCACTGTTAGCGGCACCACGTCATCTTTTCAAAGGAGTCCCGTTTCTAAGTGCAGCACCATGATGGACAACTTTGTGTGGAGGCTCTGAGGAGCACGAACGTTCTCAGATCGTCTTCATTATAGACTTATCGTAATATAGACGAAGCCCGTGTGGTGGGCTACGCGAGCTTTCCGAACGTGTTGTTCCCCATCCTTTGGTATGTGCCACAGGTACCGTGAGACTTCCTACCAAGCACTTTGGGGCAGAGGTTTTCCGACCAGATCCCCCTTCCCCCTGCCCCCCGCCTTCTCTTCCCACCTTCACCAGTGCTGACATTTACGCGTCGTTCATCAGCAGCCGATATATTGTCGTCGTCACTCAGTGCCTTCGCCGACAGCCCTCGCTCCCGTATAGCTTCGTAGGTCTACTTGAGGACTTCTCACTGTTACTAATGGAAATCATTGCAACATCAACAAGGAAGGCATGTCTTCTCAAGACTAGTGCACAGAAACTGTGAAGAGTATATAAACTTGTTGTACCTGAAGGGAACAAGTTCCGAGGCTGTTAATAACTACAAATGGCAGAATCGTCGCCGAGTAGCGTCATTCTTGCCTACCTGACGAAGCAGATGTGCAGATAAAGAAAGGAATGCATAACTGCAGGAAAATTATATGCGAAGAACAGACAGTGCCTGTTAAGAAGAAATTCAAGATTTGAAAGGTAAAGGTTTAGGTTTTATCGCAGATATGCCAAATTACGAGAATTCAAAGACTGCATTGCATACAGCAAGAAGGGAACCTAGTGGGAAGATCTAGAACGTTGAACAAGTTCTGCGATTTAACTAAGTGAAGATATCTGAAAATTAACAGAAAGCAATAATTTTTTGAATATTGACGGAGGATCTGTCGCTGACAAAAGAATCCAGGCGTTCTGTCGTGAAGAACCGGAAAATATCCTGGGAGGCAATGGAGCTGTTATTTTGGATTAGATATTTGACAGTTGTTCGAAACGATCCAGATAACTGCACACCATAAACTCTGATATCGGGAGCACAGAAGAAGAGACGAAAGTATTTGCTTTCCTCCCAGACAAAAGTCAAAATAAATATAAAAGACATTTTTATGTTTTGAAAAGTAAAACTCCTATGTGGTCACCAAAAAATTAAATGCTAGACTTCGAAAGGTATGCAATAAAAGATATGAAAACAGTGTGTCCCGAACACATCCCTCTCCGTTTGCAGTTTCACTACAATCAATGTCTGTGGAAGATAATACACAAACTTGTGACTAACGGAGGAATACAAAGATGGAAAATAAGTTCGATTGTTTTGCAGCGTGTGTCATGCAGTGGTATATCTTCCACCAAACAGTGTTGAGGAAGCGTGGATGGTAATAATGGAGGGAATGCCGAGGGGAGAAAAGGTTATGAAGTACGCAGACTATATGGCCAATCAAGGAATGGTAAATCTTAGTATACCAACTGAAACGTGGAATTTTTTTCATCAGCGGCGTAGGACCACGAATGAAGATTGACATAGAGAACTAAACGCCACCAAAATCGAAAACTTCCGTACATATAGATTCTAATAAACGAGTTGACAGAGGAACAAATAAAGGATATATCTGAAATTGGGAAAGATTGAATTTCCTCGCCCCTTCGAAAAAAAATGCACGTAGATCCTGACAAAAGATTAAAGGACACTATACGAATATAAACTGAAGAGTCACAGAAACTGATACACCTACCAAATATCTCGTAGGATCCCAGCGAGCACGCAGAAGTGGGCAGCATGACGTGGCATGGACTCGACTTCTGTCTGAAGTAGTGCTGGTGGAAATTGACACCATAAATCCTGCAGAGCTGTCCATAAATCTGTAAGAGTACGAGGGGCCGAGAACTCTTCAGAACAGCATGTCGCATGGCATCCCAGATGTGCTCAATAATGTTCATGTCTGGGGAGTTTGGTGGTCAGCGGAAGTGTTTAAATTAAGAAGAGTGTTCCTGGAGCCACTCTGTAGCAATTGTGGACGTGTGGGGTGTTGCATTGTCCTGCTGGAATTGCCCAAGTAAATCGAAATGCACAATGGACATGAATGGTTCAAATGGCTCTGAGCACTATGGGACTTAACTTCTGAGGTCATCAGTCCCCTAGAACGTATAACTACTTAAACCTAACTGACCTAAGGACATCACACACATCCATGCCTGAGGCAGGATTCGAACCTGCGACCGTAGCGGTCGCACGGTTCCAGACTGTAGCGCCTAGAACCGCTCGGCCACCCCGGCCGGCGGACATGAATGGATGCAAGTGATCAGACAGGATGCTTACGTACGTGTTACATGTTCTAGACGTATCAGAAGTCCCGTATAACTCCAACTACACACGCCCAACATAATTATAGGGCGTCCACCAGCTTGAATAGTCCACTACTAATATGCAGGGTCCATGGATTCATGAGGTTGTTTCCATACCCGTACACGTCCATCCGCTCGATACAATTAGAAAGGAGACACGATCGACGAGACAACATTTTTCCGGTGATAAACAGTCCTGTGTCAGTGTTGACGGGTTCAGGAGAGGCATAAAGCGTTCTGACGTGAAGTCTTCGAGGGTACAAGTGGGCCTTCGGCTCTGAAAGACCATATCCATGAAGTTTCGTTGAATGGTTCGCACACTGACACTTGTTGATTGCCCAGCAATGAAATCTGCAGCAATTTTCAGAAGGGTTGCACTTCTGTCACGTCGAATGATTCTCTTCAGTCGTCGTTGGTCTCGTTCTTGCAGGATGTCTTTCTGGCCCCAGTGATGTCGGAGATTTGATGTTTTACTGGATTGCTGATATTCAAGGTACAGTCGTGAAATGGTCATACTGGAAAATCATCACTTCATGGCTACATCGGAAATGCTGTGTCCCATCACTCGTTCGGCGACTATAACACCACGTTTAAACTCACTTAAATCTTAAGAACCTGCCGTTGCAGCAGCAGCAACTGATCTAACAACTGTCCCAGACGCTTGTTGTCTTGTAGAGGCATTGCCGACTGCAGCGACGTATTCTGCCTGTTTACATATCTCTGTATTTGAATACACATACCTATACCAGTTTCTCTGGCTCTTCAGTCTATAATGACTTGGGGGGTTTGAGATGTTTAAAATCTATGGCTTTCTTACAAAAAATTGAGCGAGAAATTACTATTCCTAACATAAGACAAGAAGTTTAATCATTATCTGCACTAATGTTATAGATAGAAGAAAGGTAAAAAATTAAAAAAAAAACAGTAAGGTAAAAACAAAAACTGAAAAATCATTTAAACATGCATGTATATTGTGTGCATGTCCAGTCTTAAGACTGGATAAAATGTGTGGGTATGTTCTTATTCCAACACAGTCGGCAGAGCCTTCCCCACTGTTGAGACTTCCTTTGATGATAGGCCGGCCGGAGTGGCCGTGCGGTTCTAGGCGCTACAGTCTGGAGCCGAGCGACCGCTACGGTCGCAGGTTCGAATCCTGCCTCGGGCTTGGATTTGTGTGATGTCCTTAGGTTAGTTAGGTTTAATTAGTTCTAAGTTCTAGGCGACCGATGACCTCAGAAGTTAAGTCGCATAGTGCTCAGAGCCATTTGAACAATTTTTTTGATGATCGGAAAACCCATGGCTAAAATACTTGTGGTCAGAAACAATATGTAAATTTGACAGGTCACAAAGGCTATGGTCGAAAAGCCCGTGACACCTGTCAGGTGTCACTGGGTATGTAAATCACTTCCATCTGACTAGGATTGCCTGTAATTTCAAAAGCAAGTATTATTTTTCTGACGTTTTCAGGCTGACGAATGTGTCCTATTTTCTAGGTGTGCATGATTCTATCTATCAAAAGGAATAACCAAGACCATTGATCGTGTTGTTCTGACATAGTTTGGCACAGAGGGTGTAGGATTGTATGAATGAATGGTCTCGCGGCGATATGAATTAATAAATAACTGCGCTGCTGGCTGTACCATCGCTAGTGCTCTCTTCCGCGCCCTATATGATTATGTTTTCGTCCTGGGGCCATTGCGCCTGCTTCAACCTCGCAGCGGACGAGTCCCAGGTGATGCTGCAGCCAAGGTCTGTAAAACCTTTGTGTCTTAATTAATAATGGCTGCCGGATCAGAATGGTATCTGTTCTTGTACATATCCTTGACACGATATTACGAGCTTGTTAAATGGAGGATGATTAAACAATGCATTTAAGTTGTCGGTTACGTCCGCTATTCTTTGCATTGTGTAAAGCATTTATTTGTGGCATGTTTCTGAAGATATTTTTGCATGTAATAAGCAAAAGATGGTTAGCTTACAGGTGTTTTCTTGATTTTACTTCATTCTGTCTTTCATTGCAAAGTACAATGGTAGAATTGCTTCTCAGACCTTTGTGCAACATTTCTTCAATTTTTCACATTATTCTTCATGGTTAAGCCCTAGCATGTCACCAATGTGCTTGAATGGTGTTGTGGAAGAAGTTGTATTGTGCTTCCTTATTAATAGTGTTTATGGCTGCGTGTTGTCGCCTGGGTACTTTAGGTATGTTTCTAAAGCATGAGTTCAAATTTTAAAGAAATACTGCCGTTTTCCTTGATACAAAATCATGCTATTCTTTTCATCCTCTGTCGGTCAGTGCTGCAAAGCGTAGTTAAGGTAAAATAGGCAATACAAATCGATTCCTTTTGGTTCTTCGTGGGATGACACCTAGATTTACAGAGAGATATGAAAAACCAACAAGTAAATAGTACAAAAGGTTGAAATGCTCCACTTATGCTAATATCGTGGGAAGAATTTCTTATGTTTACCGATGACCTTGTAAAAGGGCTAAAAGGTTATTGAATTTACCAAGTTCAAGAAGATGGCTTCCAAGAAGATATTTGCATTGCGTTGCATTACATTTATGAAAAGCCACCTGGAGTTAAACTACAGGATACCGCAATATAGCAGTTTCATGCTTTTGAAGACATTGACAGACATCAGGTTGATCGATTTTTCAATCAAGCCCGCGGTTTTAAATAAAGCCCTTTTCCCTGAACCAGCTGAATCATCTTCTACCACAAATATAAACCACACTGACGCTTTTTTTTTTTTTTCGAGTCATCTGTGTTCGCACTGGTTTGATGCGGCCCACCACGAATTCCTCTCCTGTGTCAACCTCTTCATTTCATTGCACTTGCAATCTACGTCCTCAATTATTTGCTGGATGTATTTCAATCTCTGTCTTCCTCTACTGTTTTTGACCTCTACAGCTCCCTCTAGTACCATGGAAGTTATTCCCTGATGTCTTAACAGATGTCCTATCTTCCTGTCCCTTCTCCTTCTCAGTGTTTTCCACATGTTCCTTTCCTCCCCAATTCTGCACAGAACCTTCTCATTATCAGTCCACCTAATTTTCAACATCCTTCTGTAGCACCACATCTCAAATGCTTCGGTTCTCTTCTGTTCTGGTTTTCCCACAGTCTATGTTTCACTGCCATACATTGTGTAATGCCACAACAAAGCATAGCCAAGGTGCAGCAGTTGAATAAGTGAACGCTCATGCCATCTGTTGGATAATTACGCAAACAAAAGCACAGGTGCTTCCGCCTGGCGGCAGTCAAATGAAATAGCACTACAAGTAAGACAGTATCTGAATAGGATAATATTACGTATAGGATAATATTACGTATAGTAAAAATATTAATTTAATATTAGTTTTATATGTATATATGTTTGCCAACGACATTGAATTCAGTCAGAGACAGCAAAGGACTTGGAAAAGCAGTTATACAGAATGGACAGTGTCTTGAAAGGAGCGTATAACATGAACATCAACAAAATCAAAACGAGTGTAATGGAATGTAGTCGAATTAAATCAGGTGATGCTGAGGGAATCAGATTAGGAAATAGGACACTTAAAGTTGTAAATGAGTTTTGCTATTTGGAAGCAAAATAACTGATGATTATCGAAGTAAGGAGGTTATAAAATATAGTCTGGAAATGGCAAGAAAAGAGTTTCTGAAGAAAATAAATTTGTTAACATCTGAAAGTATTTGTATGGAGTGTAGCCATGTATGGACGATAAATAGTTCAGACAAGAAGAGAACAGAAGCCTTTGAGACGTGTTGCTAAGAAGAATATTGAAGATTAAGTGGGCAGATCACATAACTAATGAGGATGTTTAAATACGAGCATTTTAGGTTAGGCTATACAGAGACTGGTACTGACATTAAATGAAACAATAAGTTTTCTGTTACCAGTCACTGTGGCTGGTAACAGCAAATTTATTGTTTCATTTAATAAGGAGGTATTGAACAGAACTGAGGAGAAGAGAAATTTGTGGTACAGCCTGATTAGAGGAAGGGATGGGTTGATAGGACACATTCTGAGGCATCAAGGTGTCAGAAATTTAGTATTG
The DNA here is from genome assembly GCF_023864275.1 of Schistocerca cancellata. NCBI lineage: Eukaryota > Metazoa > Arthropoda > Insecta > Orthoptera > Acrididae > Schistocerca > Schistocerca cancellata. The sequence goes on from NC_064631.1 coordinate 530,579,601, forward strand.
GAGGGCAGCGTGGGGAATAAAAATCATAGAGGGAGACCAAGAGATGAATACAGTAAGCAGATAAGAAGGATGTAGGTTGGAGTAGTTCCTCAGGGTTGAAGAGGCTTGCACAGGATAGAGTAGCATGGAGAGCTGCATCAAATCAGTCTTTGGACTGATGAACACTGTTTTGGGAAACAGCATCCTAAACGCCCTACTCCTTAAACTGATGTCTACAAGATGGTCGTGGATGAGTTCCACACATATTATTCTCACAGCACGTTTGTTAACAACGAAACTTTCTGAAAGAGGAGTTACCCTATAACATTATTCCAAAGGACGTTACTGAATGAAAATGCGCAAAATATATTCACATACTGATCTGTGTCTCTCCCAGATTTGCAATGATTAGAAATGCAAATCGAGCTGAAAGAAGTTGGGTTAGGAGTTGCAGAACATTATTTTTTTCAGTTTTAATTCTCATCAGTTTGGACACCCAATATTTTTGGAATTTCCAACTTAGTTATTAGTTACCCACAATCTATAATATTTGCCATTAGATTAGTATCCCTAGATGTCCAGAAGTGAGGATGGACTTGTGCGGAAAACCTCCGGCGCCAGTAGCTTGGTCCATTCAAGGTGTTGTCTGACAGTCGAACGTGTACAGGATGAACGAGGACTGGACTGACAATATTTGGGAGATGGTGGTATGGACTGAAAAAAGAAAAATAGTGTCCAGCAAACATAGGCTTTAAAATGCATACATTAAGAGCTATGTGAAGTTGTCCATCTTCGATACTCTGAAAGAGATCTCATCTACAGCGGCTCTTTGCTTTCCGTGTTTTGGGAGGATGTAGTGTGGACAGAAACAAGAAAAAAGTCCTAACTGCATATCTTGAGACCTAAGAGCACTTTTTATGCAGAAGAGATGTGTAACAGTAGCAAAGATGAACAGTTTCTGTTAGCTTTAAGGTGTGCACTTGAATGCCCATGTTTAGTGGATTCTTTTTCTAGCGTTCTACGTACTACCATCTCTCAAAATACGGTGACAGAGAGTTTGCAATAGAAGAGATGTACACTACTGGCCATTAAAATTACTACACCACGAAGATGACGTGCTACAGACGCGAAATTTAACCGTCAGGAAGAAGATGCTGTGATATGCAAATGATTAGCTTTTCAGAGCATTCACGCAAGGTTGACGCCGGTGGCGACACCTACAACGTGCTGACATGAGGAAAGTTTACAACCGATTTCTCATACACAAACAGCAGTTGACCGGCGTTGTCTGGTGAAACGTTGTTGTGATTCCTCGTGTAAGGAGGAGAAATGCGTGCTATCACGTTTCCGACTTTGATAAAGGTCGGATTGTAGCCTATCGCGATTGCGGTTTATCGTATCGCGACATTGTTGCTCGCGTTGGTCGAGATCCAATGACTGTTAGCAGAATATGGAATCGGTGGGTCCAGGAGGGTAATACGGAACGCCGTGCTGGATCCCAACGGCCTCGTATCACTAGCAGTCGAGGTGACAGGCATCTTATCCGCATGGCTGTAACGGATCGTTCAGCCACGTCTCGATCCCTGAATCAACAGAGGGGGACATTTGCAAGACAACAAACATCTGCACGAACAGTTCGACGACGTTTGCAGCAGCGTGGACTATTAGCTCGAAGACCATGGCTGCCGTTACCCTTGACTCTCCTTCACAGACAGGAGTGCATGCGACGGTGTACTCAACGACGAACATGGTGCACGAATGGTAAAACGTCATTTTTTCGGATGAATCCTGGTTCTGTTTACAGCATCGTGATGGTCGCATCCGTGTTTGGCGACATCGTGGTGAACGCACATTGGAAGAGTGTACTCGTCATCGCCATACTGGCGAATCACCCGGCGTGATGGTATGGGGTGCCATTGGTTACACGTCTCTTGTTCGCATTGACTGCACTTTGAACAGTGGACGTTACATTTCAGATGTGTTACGACCCGTGGCTCTACCCTTCATTCGATCCCTGCGAAACCATACATTTCAGCAGGATAATGCACGACCGCATGTTGCAGGTCATGTACGGGCCTTTCTGACTATAGAAAATGTTCGACTTCTGCCCTGGCTAGTACATTCTCCAGATCTCTCACCGATTGAAAACGTCTGGTCAGTGGTGGCCGAGCAACTGGCTCGTCACAATACGGCAGTCACTACTCTTGATGAACTGTGATATCGTGTTGAAGCTGCATGGGCAGCTGTACCTGTACACGCCATCCAAGCTCTGTTTGACTCAATTCCCAGGCTTGTCAAGGCCATTATTGCAGCCAGACATGGTTGTTCTGGGTATTGATTTCTCAGGATCTATGCACCCAATTTGCGTGAAAATGTAATCACATGTCAGTTGTAGTATAATATATTTGTCCAATGGATACCTGTTTATCATCTGCATTGTTTCTTGGTGCAGCAATTTTAATGACCAGTAGTGCATGTTGCAGTAAATAAGATGAACAAGTGCTTATAGCTCTTAAGGCATGCACTATGTCTAGTAGACTTTTTTATTTTTTCTTACTTGGTCCATACTACTACCTCTGAAAGTTAAGCGGTGGAGTTCTGCTGGTTTACCCTGTATCATGCGAGGCGTTTCCGTAAAAGATGTAAAAGTTGCAAATAATGTCTTAGACATCTGCAGACTGGTTTTTCTGTATCAAGGCAAGGCACCTTCAAGGCGGTTGTGTTATGCAGGCAAGTGACTGCGAGGAGATGACGTATCACGACGCGGCAGGTCGCAGTGCGCGAAACGGTGGCCGGCGCCAGCCATAACTCAGGTCGCGGCAGGTCCGTGCGGATAGGGGAGGGAGGGCGGGGCGCGAGATTAAAGAAGGTGGCGGCGCAACCTTATTAGGCGCTCTTCTTGCGCAAATAATGGATGGCTAATTCTAGGGGCGCGCGCCTACATTATTCATGCCACCCGGGGCGACGAGCAGCGGCGCTCGTAAGGGACGCCGGGAGGGCGCATACGATAGAAAAAAAAGAGAGGAGAAAGAATACCCGAGGGGCGAAAAAGGAGAAAATGGGCTGTGGGTTGAGGAACAGAGAAGAGAAACTAAAAAAATACAGGGAGGAGGCTAGAGAAGGCTGCCCGCGAACGGAAGCCGAGAGAGGAGAAATCGCGGTTCTAAATGAAATTTTGACGTCTCTCGGGATCATCAAGGCGGCTGTGTTTTTTGGGGGACGGCGTGGCGGGAGCGGCGTGGAAATTTACCGGCATCCGGTGCGCCCCTGGGTTAAACGCACGGTGTTTGCACCGCGACTGCCGCTGCTGAAATATGAAATTAAAGCAGGGGATGGGGTCGAAGAGGGGGCGGCGGCGCTGCCCCGGGGCGGGGGAGGGGGGGAGTAAAAAGAGAGAGAGAGAGATGGAGCGGAGGCTGGGGGCCGCGGGGGCGGAATGCCGTCTGCGGGGGCGGCCAGCGCCACCGCCTTCTTTACTTTTTTCTTCCCTCCGCAGCGACTGTTTGATTTGTTTTATTAACGCAGTCGGCCGGAGCGTTAGCAGCTCTCTCTCGCCGGCATCACACGTGCTTTGCGGCTCACTGCCTCCGCGCTCAGTTTCTCATTTTATGTATATGTACACATTTTTCTTCTTTTACCCGGCGCTGTTCCCCCTTTAGCCACTGTATAAAGACGTGGGGCCAGTCCGTAAAGGAGTGTTTCAAAAGCGCGAATTTTCATTACATATACGTTTACTTTTGCGTTTAAATCACTACGCCACACAGGGGCACTCGTACATTTTTACCCCTCTTCTTCGCTGGAGCGCCTTTCGGATCTTCGCCGCCCCGTCGCCACTACCCCTTCACAGCCGGCGCTACCGCCACTCGGTCGCCCGACGCCATTCACACAGCGTCCAGTCCCGGTGCCCGTTGCTCGAGAGTTAATTCAACTTCTAGAATAACGTCTCTCATTTTTTCTCCCCCTTCCACCCTCCCTCTTTTTCTCTCTCTTCTTTATTACTGAGCGCCGTCCAGCGCACGGACGGGTGAATGAAATTTCCGCAGGCTACTCGCTACTGAACCACTGCGGTAATTACTGAGCTCGTACGCGATTTTCTTCGCTGCGGACTTTTTATGCGCAGAGTAAACACGCAGCCAGTTTTTAGGCGCTGCGCCGCGGGGGGGAAATCCCCGCTTCGGACGCCGCCGGCGGGGCCGGAGCTCCAGTCCTGCCAACCTCGCGCCGGGCATCTCATTTGGCAGACGGCTGTTTTAATATACTGCGCTGCACCTACATTTTTCCAGCTCGCGCTCTCTTTTATTTATTTTTTTGTTGCAGACCCACTCCTAAGTGCCGTAAACGTGTATTTAATTTTTGCTTCCGCTAAAAGAGCGCCGGCCAAAGAGAGAGAAATTCACAGCGCCGAGCGCCGACGGCGTTTCGGCAGCAGGATTCGTCCGCAGGAGGCTCTTTAATTAAAATGTGCCGGCCGAGTATGCGGCTCATTAGGTTTACCACAACGGTCATAACAATGGCATTTATTTTTCAGAATCGTGTTCGTCTGCATAATGGGAAAACTATTTTTATTTTTATTTTTAATTCGGCGTCCCGGAAGCGGAAACAATCTTTGTCAGCGAGTTGATGTTGAAATGAGGCATTGTTCTAAATTTCTTTTTCCGCTCGCAGTGTATATTTACGGACGTTTGTGTAGGAAGTGTTTCTGTGGAGTTAAACGTTAATAACACTGTACCTTTACACAATTTTACGGGTAATGAATGTGAGAATTTCTCCTTTTGTTGCGCGTTTCTTGCCACAACAGACGTCTGCAGAACGCCTAATGCTTTCAAACTGCCCAGCTAATACTGAGTTCTGAAGCTCACATGCTCCATCGTGAGGAACTCTAGTAGTTCGTAAAACTATCGAATGTACCTGCCTACCCTCTCCCCTCCCCCTCCCCCAACCTCTCTGTAGCTATTAGGTACAACTTGAGTTTCGAGTCAAATTTTTATAGATCTGTGTTAGACACACTGGAATAATTTATTTCGTTTAAAACACAGTCCAGGATCAACATCTAAAGCTAACGGTAATTAATTAACTGAGCTTCACAAGTCTGACTGCGAATGGTCTCCAAATAGCCGAACAAAATCATATCCAGCCACACCACACTATTATGGAGCCACCACCAGCTCGCAAAGTCCCTCGTTGACAACTTGGGTCCATGGCCACACTCGAACCCCCCACCATTAGGTCTCACGAACTGAGGTCAGGACTCGTCCGACCAGTCCGCGGTTTTCAAGTCGCCTAGGGTCTAACCGATATAGTCACGAGCTCGGGAGAGGCGCTGTAGGCGATGTCGTGCTGTTAGCAAAGGCACTGGCGTCGCTCGTACGCTTCAATAGTCGATTAACGTCAAATTTCGCCACCCTACCCTAATGGGTACGTCCGTCGTGCGTCCCACATTGATTTCTGCCGTTATTTCAGGCAGTGCTGCTCGTCTGTTAGCACTGATAACACTACGCTAGCGCCGCTGCTCTCGGTCGTTAAATGAAGGCAGTCGGCCACTGCGTTGTCCGAGGTGAGAGGCAATGCCTGAAACTTGGTATCATCTGCACACTCTTGACAATGTGGACCTCACATTATTAAATTCCGTAGATTTCGGAAATGGAATGCTCCATGTGCCTAGCTTCAACTGCCATTCCCCGTTCAAAGTCTGTTAATTCCCGTCGTGCAGACGTAATTACGTCGGTACCCTTTTCACAAGAATCACCTGAGTACAAATTACAGCTCTGCCAATGCACCGCCCTTTTATACCTTCTTATGCGATAGTATCGCCGTCTGTGTATGTGCATATGGCTATCCCATGACTTTTGTCACCTTAGTGATATGTTTTCTTCCTGCTGATGAAGTAACAGAGTGAGACGGTGCAGTGGTTAGCACACTAGCCCCGCAATCGAATTTTCAAATTCCGTCTGGCGAAGCAGATTCATGCTTTCCGCGATTTCCGTAAATCGCGTACGGCGAATGACTGGTTTGTTCCTTTCCAAGTGCACGGCTGATTTGCTTTCGTATCCTTCCTTAATCCGAGCTCGTGCCCCGTCCCGTTGTCGACGGACGTTAAATTCTAGTCTTCCTTTTCTTCCCCTGGTGGAGAAACTTTGAACCACAGCACACAACCGCCAGTCGCCGCACGTGTCTACATCTACATTTATACTCCGCAAGCTATCCAACGGCGTGTGGCGGAGGGCACTTTAGTGCCACTGTCATTACCTCCCTTTCCTGTTCCAGTCGCGTATGGTTCGCGGGAAGAACGACTGCCGGAAAGCCTCCGTGCGCGCTCGAATCTCTCTAATTTTACATTCGTGATCTCCTCGGGAGGTATAAGCAGGGGAAGCAATATATTCGATACCTCATCCAGAAACGCACCCTCTCAAAACCTCGACAGCAAGCTACATCGCGATGCAGAGCGCCTCTCTTGCAGAGTCTGCCACTTACGTTTGCTAAACATCTCCGTAACGCTATCACGCTTACCAAATAACCCTGTCACGAAACGCGCCGCTCTTCTTTGGATCTTCTCTATCTCCTCCGTCAACCCGACCTGGTACGGATCCCACACTGATGAGCAATACTCAAGTATAGGTCGAACGAGTGTCTTGTAAGCCACCTCCTTTGTTGATGGACTACATTTTCTAAGGACTCTCCCAATGAATCTCAACCTGGCACCCGTCTTACTAACAATTAATTTTATATGATCATTCCATTTCAAATCGTTCCGCACGCATACTCCCAGATATTTTACAGAAGTAACTGCTTCCAATGTTTGTTCCGCTATCATATAATCATACAATAAAGGATCCTTCTTTCTATGTAATCTCAACACATTACATTTGTGTTTGTTAAGGGTCAGTTGCCACTCCCTGCACCAAGTGCCTATCCTCTGCAGATCTTCCTGCATTTCGCTGCAATTTTGTAATGCTGAAACTTCTCTGTATACCACAGCATCATCCGAGAAAAGACGCATGGAACATCCAACACTATCTACTAGGTCATTTATATATATTGTGAAAAGCAATGGTCCCATAACACTCCCCTGTGGCACGCCAGAGGTTACTTTAACGTCTGTAGACGTCTCTCCATTGAGAACAACATGCTGTGTTTTGTTTGCTAAAAACTCTTCAATCCAGCCACACAGCTGGTCTGATATTCCCTAGGCTCTTACTTTGTTTATCAGGCGACAGTGCGGAACTGTATCGAACGCCTTCCGGAAGTCAAGAAAAATGGCATCTACCTGGGAGTCTGTATCTAATATTTTCTGGGTCTCATGAACAAATAAAGCGAGTTTGGTCTCACACGATCGCTGTTTCCGGAATCCATGTTGATTCCTATAGAGTAGATTCTGGGTTTCCAGAAATGATATGATACGCGAGCAGAAGAACATGTTCTAAAACTCTACAACAGATCGATGTCAGAGATATAGGCCTATAGTTTTGCGCATCTGCTCGACGACCGTTCTTGAAAGCTGGAACTACCTGTGCTCTTTTAAAATCATTTGGAACCTTCCGTTCCTCTAGAGACTTGCGCTACACGGCTGTTAGAAGCTTCGCCTACCACGCGACGCTCGGCCGTCGCATCAGCATTACAGGGCCAGCGTGTTTTACTGTCGGCCGCTAAAGTCGACCGCATTATCGCAAAACAGATTGCAGCTGCGTCCGAATTGAACGCGGCGGCGCCGACAACTGCAGTCGCAAGTGCTAGCCTGAAGCCCGGGCAATGGGCGCGCCCATTCTCAATGATAAACGATCTACGGCGAGCGAATACAAAACGCGATACTGCTGGCTGTTTCGGAGTCGCCTCCCACCCCCGTCCATCCCTGTTGGCCGTACCCAGCCTGCACTGCGCGCGCGATGCGGCGGTGCGGTGGTCCGTTTCGGTCCGCGAATATGCGCGAAATTTATATATGCAGCCCGCTCGCACTGTATCTATGTCTCTTTCTCCTGCATTTCCCGTCTCTTTTATTTTTTCCCCCCTCTCCTCATCCAGTTCTCCCGCCATGCGAGACCCGACTGCTGCGCTATTGTGCGCATATATTCGCGGCATCTGTCGCAAAAGCACGCGCTCGCGCGCACATTCACTCACTCACTCGCTCTCTCTCTCTCTCTCTCTCTCTCTCTCTCTCTCTCTCACACACACACACACACACACACACACACACAACCCACATACCACGAAAATAGAGCACGCGTCTCTCCGGAGCTCGCGATTCTGTCCGCATATGTCTCGGCGCCAGCGCACATTCACGTGTTTGCTTCCGTAGCGCAGAAGAAAAAAATAATGGCAGCAGGAAGGAGAAAGAGATCGCCTTCCGCGTCGAGCAGAACCGATACGCCCTGAGGCTCTAGGGCCGTGACCGGCGCTGGGCCACCTTTCTGGAGCGTCATCCGCCGGTACCTCTCGACAAAGTGGCGACCGCGTCATTCATTGTCGCCTCGGTTCCATTGTGCCACGGCTCCGCACCTAGGCGCTACTTGGCGGTATCGGAGGCCGACGCGGGGTTTCTTGTTGCCTCTGAAGCTCGGCGCCGTGCGTCGCTGTTCTCTCCGCCGGCGTGCGACACGCAGCGAGGTCTGCTTTTGTGCTCGACGCGGGCGCGATTCGGACCGATGAATAGCGTTCGGCGCACTTCCAATGAATACATTCCCTGTGACGCCACGGTTGGTTACGTGCGTGATTTATTTCAAATGGCTTCGATTGGCAATACAGTCCTGGTAATATTGCTCCTCATTTTTCTTCCGCTTTTGATTGTACATTTTATTCACGTCACCTGGTTCAGTTAAAGCCCATATGTTCCTTTGCGGCTTTTCATTGCGGCGACTTGCTTGGAACCGCATGCAAATGTGTCGTAATAGTGTGCAGGAGACTGACCAGAGTCGATTTCTGAAGACTCGTACATCTTTTGTGCTGATATTTGTAGCAACCAACTAAAGCGAAAAATTTTCGAAAGGTGAAAGGAAACATGTCTAACACTGAACACTAAATGGAAGTTAAAAGGGAATATTACTATATCTGAGAAACGAAAGATTTGATATGAATTCACAATTTGACTTTTACAAAGCGCACACATGAAAAACAAATTAATGAACGTCAACATACATTGATACAGAAAACTTCGCATATGAAGTTTCTGTTCCATTGATCGCTAATTGGTTTTCTAGTTTCGACACGGCTAACCTGCCATCGCCGGATCCACAGAGTGCAGGTTATGAAATCACGCAGAGTGGTGCACCACACGCTTGTTTGCGCACTGCATGATTTGATAGCCTGCACTCTTGGATTTGAAGATGGTGGCTTAGTCCTGTCAAAACTAATAATCCAGTGCACCTACACCTGATCAAAGTAACAGAAACTTCATATCTGAAACTTTCTTTACATTAAATTCATTGATCGCTCTCCAGCCGACGGTGTGTCAGGTACTTATAATTCATTCACAGCTTAAGGCATGTTGTCCTCAAATGTTTTCTAAACATTTTAAGATCTCCTAATTCGGCTTTCAAACAAGTAAATTGTTAGGAGAGCCTCAGCAAAAAACAACGTATAGTCATTTGCTATAGCAATGTTAACTACACATATATCGTTCTTTTTCGAATGGAGCTATAGCATGGAGGACACAGAATAACCATCCCCGGCGTTCAGAAGAAATTGAACGAGTTGAAAAAAAAAAAAGAGAGAGTTGACAGGTCTAGATGAGGCCCAGTTCGATTTTACAGGAGTCTTCTGCATTGGTCCCATATTTTGCTTGCATTTACCGCGAAACTTTCGCCCAGCGCAAAGATCCAAGTGATTGGCTAAAAGCGCAGGTGACTACCGTGTGTAGGATGTGCAAAGGAACGGACTCGCAGAATTACAAAAAAATGGCTCTGAGCACTATGCGACTTAACTTCTGAGGTCATCAGTCGCCTAGAACTTAGAACTAATTAAACCTAATTAACCTAAGGACATCACACACATCCGTGCCCGACGCAGGATTCGAACCTGCGACCGTAGTAGTCACTCGGCTCCAGACTGTAGCGCCTAGAACCGCACGGCAACTCCGGCCGGCGCAGAATTACAAACCAGTATCCTTAACGTCGGTTTGTTGCAGAATTTTTGAGCTTTTTCTTCTTCTTTTCTCCTTCTTAACTTCTGCATAGGCTAAAGACTCTATCCTTCAGTACCCTAAGTGTATCCTGAGGATGTCACTCCATCGTTCCCTCTGACATAGTCGTTTCTTTTACAGGCTGGTGATTTATTTCTTACAATTGTGACAGTCTCATTCACCCATCCTGTTTATGTGTTAGTTGATTCATGCTTTCTCGTCTGTACCCATTTGTTAATGGAGCTCACTTTACATAATTTCCTCAAGCTTTCACTTCTCTCTCTATCTTTCAGCGTCGTCTCTACAATTCTCCGCAGAATTTTCATATCCGTGGTTTCCAAAAGTCTTATAATTTTTCATGATACAGATTTTGTCTCAGCTGTGTACGCCATAATAATTGTTTTCACTATTCGTTTGCATATTCTTTAATGTGAACCTTTTCCCATATGTTAATTTTTCAAATTGTATAATTTAAACAACATTCCATTTTGTTTCCTTTTGCTACTTGTTTTGTAACATCTTTCTCGACATTTGCACTAGTGGACAATTCAGTATCAGGGTCATTATCTGTTGAATATTTTCCATGTACTTCCAATCTGCATCTAATTGGTGCCGCTGACATGGTCATACATATGACTTTTTGTGTGGATATTACCATATTTAGGTTTTTGGTTGTCTCATTAAATACACAGGGTGTTCAAATCAAAGTGTCAAATACTTTGGGAGGTGGTAGTACTCATCGAAACAAGAAAAATAAGTCCAATACACATGGGCCCGGAAACGCACACTTTCTGCGGTATACACGTGTCTACAAGAGGTGTTCAACGTGGCGTCCATTTGTGACAATCCACTCCTCTGCCCTCCGACATAAGGAACGACGCCCCCTTTGAAGTGTATCCGGTTGTTGTTGTTCCTGCTGGCACGTATTGAAGACGCGACCCTGTAGTGTCCACACATCGTGGCATAGACAAGTATCCCCATAACCAAAAGTCTAGGAGACTGAGGTCTGGGGAATAAACAGGCCAAGATGTAAGACCGACCAATCCAGTAGTCCTGAAATGTCTGCCTCAGATGTTCGCGCACATCGTGACGAAAGTGTGCTGGTACGCTATCACGCATGAGCCATGTTTGTATTCTTTGCTGCAGTGGCACAGTCTCCAGCAGGGTATGCAATACATTAATGAGGAAGTCCAGATAATGCGACCCAGCAAACCTTTGTGGTAGTAAGTACGGCCCTATTAATCTATCACCAAATGCGCCTGCCCATACGTTGACTGACGATCGGTGTTGATGCCCTCTGTCTTGAATTGCTTGGGGATTTACATGTGACCATATTACCATACATGTTGGTTATGGAAATTTACAACACCATCTCTTGTGAACATGCCTCATCGGTAAATGAAGTCTTGGATGTGAACATTGGATCTGCTGCATACTTCTGCAACATCCACCAACAGAAACGCCGTCTGCCGTGATGACCCTGTGGCCTTAGGGCCTAGACGCGCTGTAGGTGATATGGGTACAGCAAGTGTTCATGAAGTACCCACTAGATAGTGAGACACGCCTTCTGCTGCTGCTTATCGTAGCACACTGGTCAAGGGGTTTACTCCACCGAGCGTAGCACAAGGTCCTCCATGTCACGCGTGCGGACAGTGCGGGATCTTCCACTGTCAGTCTTCTGAGGTGCAAGGATACCAGTGTCCCACAGAAGCTGGAAAAGCCTGCCGAACAGCTTATCAGAGGGCACTGTGCGCTGTGGATATTTTTCAGCTTAGAGGGTACGGCTTAGTAGGCTACGTCCATTTGCTAAAACATAGAAGAATATCATATCCGCCATTTCACTTGTCGAGTAGTAGGTTCCTATTGCTAACAAATGTTGGAAGAGAGAAAATATTAATTGCACTCTACCATTTGAACGTACAGACAGCGCGATAACAGTAAACCCAAAATTGAATACGCGTTTGGAAGAAGGTAAAACACCATATACGTACCCAAGGTTGACAGCACTGTACAATAATGCAAACAAACACGACGAAAACTAACGTAGCCAACAACACGACTCAGACATCACAACTGACTGCAGGCCACCTAATGGTAGGTAGAGTACTGTTAATAAGACGTCATTATACCGTGCCGACACATTTGACAGAGTGCAATGCAACGACTGTACTAATACGCGCAACCAACCGTCGGGCAGCCCTTCCTATAAACACGTGTTTATGTCGGAAAGTGTGCGTTTCGGGACAGTGTTTATTCGACTTATTTTTCTTGTTTCCATCATCTTCTGGACGAACTTTCAAATTTAAAACAAAAAAAACTCACCATAAATCGTAAATGGTTTTTATTATAAAGGTTCTGCTAGAATATGACTGTTAGATCGAAACTAGTTCCAGAAATTAAAAAAAAATGCTTCGTCTTTGATTAGCATACTGACGAAAACTATCTCGGCTTCGGGACGCGAAGCAGCGCATTCGCCAATGAAACCATGAGTTGTGTTGTCAGTAACCCAATAGCAATCAAACTGTGTAACATATTACCTCAAATACACTCCGTTAAATTGGTTTTTATTTAATTTATTTTTTTTGTAAGGATGTTATGTGTATAGTAAACCAAAACGCGGCTGTATTCGAAGACTTCTTATCAGGATCTTAGTTTCTGATGTTATAAGGTTATTTTGGCTCCACAGCCATTGTCAAGCATTCTGCAAACATATGGAGTCGTTAGTGAATCTGTCTACGTCTGTTCGTAACTGATAACAATTTTGTATGTATCTGCTGTAGTACTTACTTCCATAACACATCATTAACGCTGTGGCTCATACCTCTTATTGCTAAGGAATCCTTTCAGTGCGAGATCGTAAGGCCAATGATGTTTACAGCATTCGTCGCCCACATATTGCATATTGTCTAACATGCAAACACAATTTTGGCTGCTGATGACAACAGGGGGTGGGACTGTAGCTTTCCAACGATGAGCATAGCATGGCGCTACAGAGCGTAGTTGAAGTGCTTTGTCGACGAGTAACTTACAACAGTACTACAGTGCTATTGGTGTTGATACATGACGACATGCGAATAAAACACTGCACTATACCTGCAACAGCAGTTGGCGAAGTTGACACTTCGTCAGAAAGGAACCCAAGGAATTTCTCAAAGCGAGAAAGAAGTGCCAAACGAAATATTTGCGATTCTACAACATGAGTCAGTGGATTCCGTGGTGTTGCATATGCTAGACTGTGCAGGCAATGTGCGTGATGAGTACAGTGATGACGATACGTGCTTAACAAGCGACAGTGTATTGGAACTCGTGTCGACCCATGAAGTTCATCATCCTTGTCGGACAGGGAGACACAAATCACGTCTCCAGGGAAATGCAGTAAAGGACAATCGTCGACCAAGGAGCGCGTACTAAACAAAAGTACATACGTGGAAGATCATCCGCACCATAGTAAAAAACAAAAAAAATATGAACAGATTTCGAATGACTCATCAGTGTGACTGTGTAGTGCATAAGAAAAGCTGCGGATATTCATGGGAACAACAAGATGTACTTGCTACAAAAATTGGCGTTCGCGCATTTCAAGGACGCTCTGTACAATTGACAGGATGTGCATGATAGTGACCTACTACATTACGCACATGAAACTGCGCGCGACATACATTACAGAGATTTCAAGGGAAGCAGTGAATGGTTGCATACCTTCAAACCGTACTACAGAACTGGAAGACGTCAGACAACGAAATTTTAAACAAAGCATCAACTAGACGATGCACAATGAACTGTGGAATCGGACCGAAAATTTGTGGATGGGATAAACAAATTTATCCCATCATTCAGTAAGGAACTTATTTTCTGCTCCGACCAATCGGGATTTGAAGAGGAAATGCACATGAAGGAATCCTGGAAATTAAAACTACTAAGACAGTTGTAGCAAGGTCAACTAACATCAATGCCTTAACGCAATCGTATACAATTATGTCGACTGTTAATCTGGGTGGTAAACTGACTGGAAAGTTGTTTATTGTGCTGCGAGATGTTGGAGGTACTCTGGTCCTACGATTCTTTCTCGTGTGCGTGATCTTGCAAGGGCGGTAGGGAATATTTACGTCACAGCAAGCGACAGTGAGAAAATGGGCATAGGAGAACTACAGCTGTCGTATGAGCACTGCGTTTTGCCAGTAGCTGGTCAAAATAACTTACTTTTGCTTGATTCCTGGTCCGCATATAAAAATCATACTTTTTTAAGAGCAAACTATCCCTTCCGAAAAGTGTGCGACATTGTAGTTCATACTAGCTGGAACCGTTGGACAAATTCAGCCTCTGGATGTTTGTTTTTCCATGCCTATAAAACATATTATTGCACTATCTGCAGCTACGCCTTAATGGATAGCCAGCTTCACGATAAGCTCCACGACAGACTGAGTTCCACGACAGGCAGTTTCGCATTCGGTAGCATCACATCGCGTTCCATCAGCCCTCATCATCTCGTTACATCATTATGGTTCTATATGCATTCTTTAAGAGTGGATACCTAGCTGGACGTGCTATTGGTTTCTGGCTCCTAAGCAGTTCGCCATCAACCTTGATGGTGCCAACCTTTTTGATCACTGTAACGCCCCAGTTTTCATTCGGAAGTAGTGGTGCAGGTTAATGGTTTGTTTTGAACATTTCTTGAATGTCGACGATGTCCATTTTGTGAACTGTAACACATGCATCTCAGACAAGGTTGACGTTTGTACCTAGCAGACACTCGTTTTCTGTCGCCCTCCTGACGCACATGGTGTGTCATATTTTGCCTCTCATAATTGTTATCCCAACGCTTCAAATGAGCCTTACTAATGACTGAACTTGCGACCTCGCAGTCAAGGAGTTCTTAGTTACTAGAGATCCCAAACACTCGAGCGGTACTCAAGAACGGGACGCGGTCTCCTTTATGTGTGACTTACACTCCCTAGAATTCTCGCTAGTAAACCGAAATCGAACTATTCATCTTCCCTGCAACCCACCTTAAATGCTCGTTCCATTGCACGTCACTTTGCAATGTTATTCCTAGATGTTTAATCGGCGTAAGCGCATTACACAGCACAACACCAATGGTGTATTGGAACATAGCAGGCTTTCTTTTTCTTGTATATTGCCTTAACTTACAATTTTCCACAGTCAGAGGAAGCTACCACCAATTACATAAAATGAAAATTCTACCCAAGTGATCCAGTATCCTCCGATTGTCACTCTAAAGCGGCACTTTCCCACACAAGCAGACGTCATCAGAAAGAGTCGCAGACCGCTCTTTACACTATCCGTCAGATGGTTTATGTATATAGAAAACAAGAGTGGTCCTATAACACTTCCCTGGGGAAAAACTGACGATACCTTTATCTCTGTTGAAATCTCTCTTGCAGAAGAATGTACTCGGTCTTATTACCTAAAAGGCCTTCGAACCACTCAGATCCCCGGGAACCTCTGCCATACCCTCTTCCCTCCGTTAATCTGCATTGCGGCACTGTATCAACTGTCTTCCGGAAATCTAGGAATATGGAATCAACCTGTTGCCCTTCAGCCAAGTTTCCCAGGGTAGTTTCGAGGAAAGGGACACTTTCCCAAGCCGTGCTGATTTGTGAATAGAAGCTATTCCCTCTCAAGAAGCTTTTTTATACCGGAAAAACATTTATTATGTTCATGATCCAGTACTGCTAGCAAGTAGTGAAGATAGCCCGCAGAATATTTTGCATACAGTGTGTTCAAAACAAAGTGCCGAATGCTTTGAGAGTTGGTAGTACTCATCGAAACAAGCAAAATAGGTCTAATAAACACGGTTCCGAAACGCACGCTTTCCGAGATAAGCACTTTTTTATAGGAAGGGCTGCACGACGTTTGGTTACGCGTATTAGTACAGTCGTTGCATTGCACTCCGTCAGATGTGTCGGCAGGGTATAATGATGTCTTATTCACAATACTCTACCTACCGTTAGGTGGTCCGCAGTCAGTTGTGCGGACTGTCGTGTTGTTTTCGTCGTGTTTGTCTGCATTATTGTACAGTGCTATCAAACCTGGCTACGTATATGGTGTTTTACCTTCTTCCTCAACGCGACACCGAGGCTACCCCACGGTATTGGCAGTCATTAATAGAATTAAAACAAGCAAGAAATAAATGCGCAGAACTTTAGGACTCCATAATATATGTTGTGTGTGCACATGATGGCGATAGAAGGTCTCATTTAGCTCACAACATATTTTCAAGCTCGTTTGGTATTTGAAAAATGTGACAACGATTCTCTTGATTTATTTATCATTTCTTCACTCTCGCTATCAAGATCCTAGGTCCAGTCACCCATCACTGAAGGGTTTCAGTGGCCAGCCGATGTGGCCGAGCGGTTCTAGGTGCTTCAGGCTGGAACCGCACTGCTGCTACGGTCGCAGGTTCGAATCCTGCCTCGGGCATGGATATGTGTGCTGTCGTTAGGTTAGTAGGTTTAAGTAGTTGTAAGTCTAGGGGACTGATGACCTCAGATGTTAAGTCCAATAGTTCTTAGAGCCATTTGAACCATTTTCAGTTCCAGTGACCTTGATAACGGTGTCCCATCGTACGAATGAGTTGGTGGAAGCGTTCATCAAAAAAATGGTTCAAATGGCTCTATGGGACTTAACATCTGTGGTCATCAGTCCTCTAGAACTTCGAACTACTTAAACCTAACTAACCTAAGGACATCACACACATCCATGCCCCAGGCAGGATTCGAACCTGCGACCGTAGCGGTCACGCGTTTCCAGACTCAAGCGCCTAGAACCGCACGGCCACCGCCGGCGAAGCGTTCTTCGTGATCATCACTAACGGCTCCCAAATTTTTCGGAAAGAACTCGAGGTGGGAAAGTAAAAAACGAATTTTAAGTGACATTCTACATCCCATGTACTTATAATTGTCTAAGAGATCATTCACAATGGAAAAGTAGTTATCATCTCTTCTGTTGCCTAAAAACCCGTTTCGCAATTGCTCTCATAGTGGACCAAGCGCGTAATTCTATACTTGTGAGTTTGGTACCAAAGTTGGATTTTTCATCAGTTTTCTTATATGTGATCCAAAGAATATACCTTCTTTCGGCTTTGCAATTTAGGAAACTTTTCTATCAAGTGACTGAAGGCCCGACCTCTACTTTATCCATAACTTTCATGAAGTTCTCCATAAGCCCCAACTTGAAATGAAGAGGAAGCTAAATGATTTTATCAGGTTCTACCAATGAAGGGTTTTCACATTTTCCTTTCCAGATCCGTATGATTTCGTTAAAGGTATTTCTTGGTCGTATAGTCGTTCTTGGTGTCACGGCTTCCACAAATTTGCACAAATAACAGCAGCATTTGGTGACCTCGTCCTGTAAACCAGTGGCTTGCAGGATACTGACAGGAACAGGCAACCCTTCATTTCGGGGCACGGGCAAGTGCATTGAAGATACATTTAGGTACTATATTTTATTTCAGATTTAGTTGACTGGCCTTCAGTATTTGCGAGGCAAGAGTAAGAGTCTGGAAAATGGTGCTAGACTCACACCGCACCATTGTAACACGAATGGAATGGCTCGGCGTTTTCGTTTCAACCATTCGGTTAAAGTGGTAGAACAGGCAGTGCAGGCAATATGAGTTGCAAAATTTTTATCTTTGTCACCAATAGGAGAATATACGCTATATTTCTTATTCACTAAATCAGTGATCGGCTTTCTTTGAGATTTTGGGGCAAATTCCCCAAACGCATAGCAATGGTTGGAGCGGTCTGCCAGTTACTATTTTTACCGTGTGTGAGTTTTAAACACAATAACGTTCCGCTATCTGACACACGAAACATTCAATAAGGTAACAAAAATTCACATTACACAGTTGGCTGAGGTAAGTGTGATGAGAATATCACCATGCGTGTTCCAACATGTGGTAAGTCATAAAGTCTCTTTTGAACTGCAGACTATCTTGCCATGAGGAGAATAAAGTTTAGTAGCTTTATCACACATGCCATCTAGTGACGATTTGTAGACCTACTAGCACTCCTGTATCGAAGAAAAAAAATTAAAAAAAAGTAGACATCTAAACAGTAGAACATAAAGAGCGAAATACAGAAAATAACCAATAAACAATAATAATAATTAAAAACTCAAAAATCTGATGTGCTAGATCATTTTAAAGCACAGATTCGGATTCTACACACCAAAATACATACTAATTGATATATAACATCCCAGGTGAAAAATGGCTGTCAAGTGCTGAATGGAGGACATGCAAGCGCCAATTACAGGAAAATTGCCTGTATTCTGTAACGCAGGAAGAGCAAAGTACGTAAAGCAATTACTTCTTGTTCGGTAAGCATCTGAACCTCAACCCTAACAGCTCAATTTCACTCTTGTACGCTTCTTACAGTACTAATTAAACAATTTTAGCGTCACTATGTTCTGTTCCCATAGATTGTTTTGAGAAACTAGTTTACTGTTTGTTTTGCTTTATACACGTGCTATTCAGACGACGAAATTTAGGTGAAATATCATATACGACGCTTGGAAATTCTTATTATTTACACGAGATTCTATAATTTTATGCGTCACTTTTAATCACAATACTTTTGTAACAACTCCCTATCACTATCTTTTCTCCTTTATTAATAATTGCTTGTCTTGTTTATCAACATATTTTATGTGTTTTACTCTTGATCTACATTAATCTGATAGTTTATTCACAGTTCGCATTGTGTACTGTTCCATGCAACATCACTCTTCTCTGACTCAAAAACTAATTGCCTCCATCCGACTCAAACAACTGACTGATAATAAAATTGCACGCGCGCTCGAATGGTAAATCAAGCATTGTCAAGACTTCAACGCACAACGAATGCTCGTTGGGATACCAAAGTTCAGGCGTGTGTAGATACGGTACGCTTACACCTAGATACTATACAACAACTTACTCTTTGCTCTGAATATCAGTTCCCTCAGTTTACCACCGAGATATGCGAAGCGCAACTGTGCTGGGCAGTTAACCATCGATTCTCATGATGGACTCTATTTATACGAACAGAGCGTTTGGTATCACTTTTTAATAGTCTATATCCTTGCAATTCTCCTACTGACCTTAAGTTCTTTCATTCCTAGAAGACAGGTTGGAAGAAAGGCAAATTTACGTTTGTAGCATTTGCACAATTAGATAAAGCTTTCGACACCTTTGACTGGACCGACTCTTTGAAATTTTGGAAGTGTCAGAAATAAAATACAGGGAAAGGGAAGTAATTTACAACTTGTACCGAAACTAGACGGTAGTTATAAGAGTCGAAGGACTTGAAAGAGAAGCACTGGTTGAGACAGGGCTGTAGTATACCCCCAGTGTTACTTAATCTGTACATTGACCAAGCAGGAAATGAAACCAAAGAGATAGCTGGAAAAGGAATGAAGTTCAGGGAGAAGAAATAAACACAATATAATTATGTCAGAGGCTCACAATACTAGGCAAAGCAGTTCAAGGGAATGCATAGTATCTTGAAAATTGGTCATAAGAAGAACACCAAAAAATGCAAAACAAGGATTGTTGATGTAGTCGAATTAAATTAGGCACTGCTCAGGGAATTGGATTGGGAAATTGGAAACTAAAACTAGTAGATGAATTTTGCTATTTGGGCAGCAAAATAACTGATGGTGAACAATGTCTAGAGGATGTTTAAAGCTTTCCCGGCGTACTGATTGTTCCATAAAAACACGGGAGAACTGCCGGATATCAGTAACTTCCTGCCACGATATTTCGGCGCAGAGTCTTCTGGCCATCTTCAGGTGAATGCCACTGTAGTAGTACTGGCGAGTACGCGCTGAGCTCCGCTATTTAAAGCCTTCTGAGGTGACATTGCGCATGCGCTGCTCAGCGTGCGAGTTCATAACGGCTCCGTGCGCTGCGCCTCGCGCCCTCCACTGCGAAAGCCTGGCGTATCGGTGTCAGGTCGATTTCCATCTTTATGCAGATAACTACGTCGACTACGAAGTTTCTCTATAACAGGATTCCAAGCAGAGTTCAGCTGATAACCGCTATCTCGATTGATGAGAGTCTCGTTGTCAGACAATCTTATTTCCACAGATTCATTGATAATCGAGCTCCAAAAGTTTGATGTATGGACCAAAATTTTTGTGTCGTTGTAATTCATGGAATGGTCTGTGGAAATACAATGTTCGGCGATTGCGGACTTGGTGGGTTGGAGAAGGCGAGTATGCCGTTGGTGTTCCACAATGCGTTCCTGCACAGTTCGTGTTGTTTGCCCTATATATGATTTGCCGCATTCACACGGAATTTTGTAAACACCTGGTTTACGCAGGCCCAGGTCGTCTTTAACGGATCCCACCAGTGATGAAATTTTGGAAGGAGGGCGAAAGATGACTCTCACTTGATACTTTCTCAATATTCTGCCTATCTGTGAAGAAATATTCCCAATAAATGGTAGATAAACAGTCGACCTGAAGACCTCTTCCTCTTCCTTGTTCCGTCGTTTGTAGGTCTTCATCACTCTGTTCACTTGCCTAGGTGAAAAGCCATTCTTCAAAAATACTTTTTGCAGGTGTTCCAGTTCCTCTTGAAGACAGTCGGCGTCAGAGATAGTATGGGCACGGTGGACCAAGGTTTTGAGAACGCCCATTGTTTGTGCTGGATGGTGGCAACTAGTAGCTTGTAGATACAGGTCTGTATGAGTGGGCTTTCTGTACACTGGACCGTCTCCAAGAATTTTCACGTCACATGAACTCCGTACATGAAAACATAAAATTTACCATGGAGATAGAGAGAGATGGTTGTCTGCCATTTTTAGACGTCTTGGTGCGACGGAAGAGTGATGGCACACTTGGTCACTGAAGATGGCCAGAAGACTCTGCGCCGAAATATCGTGGCAGGAAGTTACTGATATCCGGCAGTTCTCCCGTGTTTTTATGGAACAATGTCTAGAGGATATAAAATGCAGACTGGCTACAGCGAAGAAATTATTTCTGAAAAAAATGTAATTTCTTAATGTCTAATATCAATTTAAGTGTTAACATGTTCTTTATGAATGTACGCCTATTTGTCTGGAGTTTAGCCTTGT
This sequence comes from Schistocerca cancellata, assembly GCF_023864275.1. Lineage (NCBI taxonomy): Eukaryota > Metazoa > Arthropoda > Insecta > Orthoptera > Acrididae > Schistocerca > Schistocerca cancellata. Next base: position 530,600,769 of record NC_064631.1, read on the forward strand.
ACGGAAGTGAAACGTGGACGATAAGTATTTCGAACAAGAAGAGAACAGAAAATTGATGCTAAGAGAAGAATACTGAAGTTTAAATGGGTAACTCGAGTAACGAATGAGGGAGTGCTGAATCGAACGGGGGGAAAGAAACTGGTGGCACAACTTGACTCAAAAAAGGGATCGATTGATAGGATTCATCCTGAGGCGAGAAGCAATCATAAATTTGGAAACGGAGGGAAGAAGGGTGTGAGTGGGAGGGGGATAAAAATTGTGAAATTGTGGAGGGAGACCTAGACAAGAGTACAGTACTGTGTTTAAAATGAATGCAGCTTGTCGTAGTTATGCAGAGATGAAGAGACTTGTGCAGGGTGGAGTATCGTGGATAGTTACAGCAAACCAGTCTCCAGAATGTAGACCACATAACAACAACATAACTATTTCATGTTGGATTGACCTTGATGTACACTGATCTCTAACATTTCTCTCACAAAAGGCAGTTGACAGTAGTACATAAATTGATGTGATTTTAGTGTTTCCCTCACATGGAAGTCATTATGACATGGTACTAGATAAGTTGCAGCATAACTGAGGAACGAAAACAGTGGCTTGTGGAGGGAAGTATGCCAGTATTCTCATAAAATTATTTGACGAAATCGAAGTAGCTTATATCGTGTTGGTTAGGTGAGGATTGAACTCGTCTCTTCCGAAATGCTATTATATACTCGTTACATCATTTCATGTAGGACTAACCGTAGAAGATAAAGAAAAGTTGATGTTTTGTTTCCAAACGTACGTAAGACATTTACATCTCGTCGACTTGTGTACTACTCGCCAGCCTGAGACTCTTAGAGGAGGTAAAGAAGATCCAAAGAGAACTGCATGTTTCGTCCTAGATTCGATTAGCAGATGCAAGAGGGTCACGTGGGTGGCCATCCAAATCCAATGGGAGACGCTACAAGGATTGTATTGTAAAATACGGTATTACTGTTCGTTAAAATTCCGTGAGAATACCATCCAAAAGCATTCAAGCGACGTAATACTTTCTTCAGCTTTTGTCTGACATAATTTTCGTGACGGACCAATCATGAGTATTCGAGATTATACAGAGACTTTTCTCGTCTTTCTACCATTCTATTTGTAATTGGAACAAAGCAGCGAGAAATGACTGTGGTACGCGAAGTACCCTTCACCGCACACTGTAATGTGGATTGTGGAAGCAGTTACTGTAAAACCCCCTAGATTGAGGACAGCACTGTTAACTGTTACGTTTAATCCTTAAAGACTGTGGCGTGCGGGATACCAAGAGCGTTGTAGTTGCCGTTAATTGTACTTCTCCGCCACGCCTTCTGTGAGCTACCACACCTTCCCTACAATAATTTGTATTTCAGACAGTTTTTCTAGATTTATTTTATTTCCCACTCGTAAAGAGAGAAATAATTATCGTCACACACTGGCGGAAATGGAAAATGTTACACTATGATCGCCATGACTGACGACTACCAAACTCACATCCTAGTACGAGGCAATTACAATTAAAAGTGCAGCTACTCGCAGAGGTCCAGTGCAGGTTGTAATTATGGTATGGCAGCGGAAGTTGTTAGATATTCTAACGCGTTAGCGCGGAAGCAGTTTACGCTGTAAAAAAAATTAGTTCCAATTTCGGCCACCAGGTACAAATCTGGTGCTATGAATGCAAGACAGACTTACAGGAACGTTTCCATGTGTAATGGGTTAGGAACGGGACGGGGGCAGAAAAGGTCAAACAAGTGAGAAATGCGTAATGTTGAATTTGCTATTAACTGCCGCTTTTACAATTTGCTCAGTATGAGCACCTGAGACATCGAGGAGAGGTTGTACAGTTCCAGATTTGGACCTCATAGCCAAAATTGGAATTAATTTTTTCCATCTAAATCGGTTTCGCATCAACACATTAGAATATCTACCATGTTTCGCTGCCATACGATAATTACAGGCCACAATGAACCTCTCTGAGAAACTGCACTGGTATTTTAACCACTTTGTATTTTATTGAGGGGGGTTACGTTTACAGAACGTTCATTTTTCTTCTCCGACTTCCTCTTCTGCACTTCAAAGCTTAGGCAGTATGCCTGTTCTGACTTCACATAATTAACTCCAGCTCTTTTTCAGTTGCCCTGCATCTCTTCCTCCTGGCGGCTTGTGCTTATTTACTCAGCTCTGAGTAACTTTATTTTTTGAACTTTTGTTTATATTTCCAATTGAAGTAAGATGAATTTTTTTTTGTTTTCTTTTCTATGTCTTCGACTATGTCCAGACTTACGTCATTGCTTCATTAACTGAAATTGGAAATTTTCTCAAATACTTTGTTTTCGATAACAGTCTTAGGTCGAACTGTGAATTTTCTGTAGTTTCTTTCGTTTCAATAGCAGATATTTTTAGATTGTAATGTTTACTTCTCCATTCATATAACTTATACATGGTGTTGTAAGTCTACACCTCTGTATGTTGTAATACAATTACATGGTTTGCATACAGGAAAGCATTTAGGTGGTAGTTCCTTCTCAGCTACTTAGCTTCGTGGACTTCCTTCTTCCAGTTTCTTATGAAGTCTTCAGCATAGAAGTTAACAAGAGTCGGTGACATGCTGCATCCCTGTCTGATACCTCGTCTTATTATTATTTCTTTTGTTTTCGAAGTCCTGTATTTATGATTATTCTGGTAACTTCATATATGATCATGATTACTTGCGCAAGATACTTGGGTTATCCTCGATAGTCCATCATTGCTCATAGTCTATTTCTAGCAATGGAGTCAAACACTTTTTTGAAGTCAAGGAAATACCATGTGATCTGAATTGACTTCTTGTCGTATTTCTAAAATTCTCTTGATGCTAAAAATACTATCGCTGTACGAGTGTCCTTTACGAAACCCACTTTTCTCTTCACCAAATATGCATCTGTTATTACTATCGAGCGAGTGTTTATTATTTTTGGGAAAGTATTATAAACTGTATGCGTGCGACTTATACCACAGTAACTGTCACTGTCATTTATTTCGCTTTTTTTTAAAATAGAAATTACTTCGGCGATTTTCCTATTTCAATCTTCTGAAAGCTTATTTTTAGTACAGAGAAAAAGCCACTCACATAGAGGAAAATTGGCGTGATTACATAATAGTTATCATACAGGGCGATTACTTGTTGATGTTACTAACTTTCAAGGATGATGGGGGAGGGTAAATGTATCAATTTGAGGTAAGAGATCCCGATCCGAAAACGACCGAGTGGAAAGTTATCGGTTTATACCTCTGACAGTGGAGTACATGTAACGGTACTGTTATTGCTAAGATCATAGGGCAGACAATCCCGACGAGCAAATAGCTATAGAGGATGATGGAGTCCTAATTCTGTTTCAGTTCGGACTGAGAGTCCCCGAACACGTGGATCAGACGTTCCCTGAAAAGAGGATAGGCAGAGGAGGTCCGCTTCGTGTCTAGCAAGTTCGTCTTATCTCACATCATTTTATTTCTTCTTGTGGAGCTATGTGAAAATTCTTGAGTGCGACACGCTTGTCGTGGCTAAGGAGGATCTCCTGGCAAGGAGACTCGCTGCCTGCAACATTACTCAAACGACAGCGGCGGCATTGGAGCGCGTAGCCAGAACTTTGTAAGACGATGCCTGCACTGACGCAAGAGGATGACATTTTGAACAACTGTTCTAAATGAAGCAGCTGGTGAAATTTGTGCTGGTGAATAAAATTCATTATTACTATACCTTAGGATTAAGATTTTCGGTCTTTATGACATCAAGTTAAGTGTGCCGTTAGTAGTGCATCAGCGAGGGAAATTATCTGAGGGCGTTGGGGAGTATGCAGCGGGAAATCTGTACCTCATGATCAGAGTTAAGGACTTTACTTCGAGGACTGCGGGAGGCTAAGGCAAAACTCTAGTAGCTTTTCGCTTATATCTTTCGACTCGATCGTTTCCGTACTAAGATCCCTGACCTCAGATTTATGTATTTACCCTTTTCCATGATCGCTGCAATTTAGTCTTTTAACATCATCACGGAATCACCATTTATGTGTCCAATGTTATTATGAGTACGTAAAGGTAATCGCTATTTTTTGAATTTTGAGAAACGTTGAATCTTTGATATGAGAGAAATGGAAGCATCATCCCGACAGGTCACACAGTGCAATGAGTCCAAAGGAGGAAACCAGTGACAAGAAGTGTAGACACGTGTTCTTCCTGGAGAACTACGACACGAGAAGAGTGTACGACAAACGCAGACCAGTAGAAGGATGGCAACAGTTAAAATTCGGGTAAAAGGTTACAGGTAGAAAGTCACCACGAAACGTCTGAGACCGATTGCTTGTAGGTGAACTGAGATGAAGAGTTGTTAAGTGTTGTTTACCGCTGACACCATGCCATTCACAAGAGACATTTTTACATTGTAGAGCCAGAGTCACTTGGGACATTGAGTGACATTCTGTGGTGTTCATAGATGCATTTCGATTCCGTCTATCGACTGTGACATGAAGAAAAGTCAAAGGAAGAAGGGATTCTCAAGACTCATACGAGTGGCGTTCAATAAGTAATGCAACGCATTTATTTTTCTCGGCAAATTTCGGATGAAGCACCGAGCAAGGTGGGCCAGTGGTTAGCACACTCGATTCGCATTCGGGAGGACGACGGTTCAATCCCGCGTCCGGCCATCCTGATTTAGGTTTTCCGTGATTTCCCTAAATCGCTCCAGGCAAATGCCGAGATGGTTCCTTTGAAAGGGCACAGCCGACTTCCTTCCCCGTCCTTCCTTAATCCGATGAGACCGTTGACCTCGTTGTTTGGTCTCATCTCCCAAACAACGCAACCCGCAACCCCCCCCCCCCCCCCCCCTCACGGATGAAGATATGTGGAATTTGTCGTGGGACATCGTGCGATATTCCCGCTTCAGCCCCCTGTAGTTTCATCAAGTTCCAACAGGTGGCAGCGCTTACACAGCCTTCAAAATGGCGTTTGTAACGGATGTGCTTTCCAAGCAGAGAGCTGTCATTGCGTTTCTTTTGGCGGAAAACCAGAGCATCACAGATATTCAACGTAAGGCCTCCCAGAAGTCCGAGCACCCAGCCCGGATCTCGCACTTTCCGACTTTCATCTATTGAACCCAATGAAGGACTCACGGTGCGGGAAGCGCTATGTGGTTGATGCGAAGATTATTGATGTAGCAAGACGTTGGCTCCGACGTCGACCAGCAGAGTGGTATCATGCGGGCGTACCGGCTCTGGCAGTAAGGTGGCGCAAGACCGTCGAATTGAACGGAGATTATGTTAAAAATAGGGTTTTGAAGCCAAAAGACTGGGGAATAATATGATGCACTGGAATCCTGAATAAAAGAAACCTGCATTCAGAGAAAAGTGTTACATTACTTATTAAACACCTCTCTTACGGCCGGCCGAAGTGGCCGTGCGGTTAAAGGCGCTGCAGTCTGGAACCGCAAGACCGCTACGATCGCAGGTTCGAATCCTGCCTCGGTTTAACTAGTTCTAAGTTCTAGGGGACTAATGACCTCAGAAGTTGAGTCCCATAGTGCTCAGAGCCATTTGATTTGAACCTCTCCTACGTCGTCAGTTTCTGAGATCACTGAGGCAGCAACTATTGGGTATGATAACAAGACCGATTTGGTAATTGTTGAAGGGAGGCGGAATGGTCGAAGTATGTCGCAAGAATGATAAACCCTGTTCTCGTTCCCTTAATGAACAGGTTATCAAATGAAATCTTCCAACAGGCTAATGCAAGACCGCACGGTGTAGTTCGGACAAGAAATGCCTTGAGGATAGTACGGTTTCCGGTCTGGCCGACTCCCCTGCTTATCACACATAGAATCTGTTTAGGCATTCAAGAGGCGTCTGCGTCCACGCCACAACGAATACGAATTTCTTCGTGCCCGTTACGGGTCACAACTCATACGATGGACGTCAGTTTCGAATGGAATGAAAGTTCAATTAATACTTATTATGTACTGAACATATCTACATAGTTTGATAAATATCGGACTGATGCTTCATGGTGTTCCATATTACACTTTCGCCAGTGTATTAGTAATTATTTTGCGGCAATAAAGCTGTCTTAGATCTGATGGCGGCTATTCGAATTTCTAAAGCAGAGCCCTAATGGTAGCCGATTCGAATACACGAGGAAAATGTTTTGCCCCTGCATTTCAGTACCAACAGAAGGATAAAAATAAATGCAGAACATTTGCAACTGCTTCCTTTTATTATGTTCTGCCAAGCACCAACGGAAAATTCGGTTAATGTTAGAAGGAGGAATGTTTGTTGTAGTACACAAGCATATTGTTAATGGTGATGCTACACATAAAATGAGCAACTCTCTTTAATTTAAGAAATAGCGAGCCAACACAAAATCGAGACTACTAAAAGTGGTGGAAGGACATAAACGGTAGGAAGGAAGATTAGGGTTTAACATCCCGACGACATGGAGGTCATTAGAGACAGAGCACAAGCTCTGATTAGGGAAGGAGGGGGAAGGAAATCGGCTGTGTCCTTTCAAAGCAACCGTCCCGGCTCTAGCCTGGATTCATTTAAGGAAATCACAGAAAACCCAAATTATGATGGCCTGACGTGGTTTTGAACCGTCGTCTTCCCGAATGCGAGTCAAGTGAGTTAACCACTGCGCCATCTCGCTTGGTCGAAAGGACAAGATCACAGTATTTAGGTGACATGGACGAAACAACAAAGGAGTCTACATTACCTACTTTCTGAAATATAATTAGTGCTTTACATGTCGGTCTGCACAGGTTATCATCTCTTTCCCTAAGAATATTCATAAGATACTTGTTTCGTGTGATAATGCGATATTAATCTCTGATTGGAACGAGCAATTAATCAACAATCAGACCAAGGAAATTAGCGTGAAATAACGCAACGAAATTATGAGTCTCCTTTATCTACAGTATAAGAGACGCCGAGATAGACTCTTACCATTGAAAGGTTTATATTGCACTTCAGAACACTTCTAGAGCTTGCTGATTCAAACATATAATTTGAGTTCGTTGGTACAGAAATAATTTGTAGGATGTTTTAATTTTATTTCTTAATTTTGTAGAAAGCTTTACGAAACAAATTCAGTGCGAAAGAGGAGAACATTTTCCTCATATCGTACGGCAAATTGTCATTACTTCTGTGTTTTGAAAAACACGCTGTGTTTGGGGCTGGTGCGAGTACCAACAGTACTCTCATAATGAAGGCTTTGATTTTCATTAAAATCACAAGAAGCGTTCTTTGAATTAAGTAAATGTTTTGTTGTTGGTAGATATGATTTCCTAAGCGCTGTCAGATTTGTGTAACAAAGCAGCAGACGCCTGTAATTTTTAATTCGATACTGTCAAAACTCTGATTTTGTCAGTCAGTTCTATTTCACCAAGTTCAGTAGTTGTTTACAAGCTGAATAATCACTGAATACAGGATAAATTCTTTTGCGAGAACATTTTAGTTTTTCTAGTAAATTTATTATGGATTTCCAGACATGCTCAGGAGGAAAATAGATATGAAATGTTCGAACCTAGAATCCTTCATAACGCGATTCGATACTAAGTCCATTTGTGTTGCTGCCGTTGCTGTAACGTTTGGCTATAAACGTTTTTGGTATATGTAATGTAATATGATCTGCTTCTGATCTGTTTGTTTTTGATTAGGCAGTCACAATTTTAACAGTTTAGCGACAGGGTAATCTCTGTGCTGACTCAAAATTTTCCTTTAGTGATCAGCGATCTGCTGTGGGCTACATAGACATACATCATTCTCGGCCTAAATTCTTCAGCCCTCTGGTATCTTTCTTCTGTTTTGCTGGACTTCTCATTATCTTGCTGGTGCTGCAATCCTGAGACAAGGATATGGCTTAACTACAGACAGTGGGTTTCTTTCGATTTGAAAGTTTCACTGGAAAGAGGAGCGTCCGCTGTTACGAAACTGATTTAAAATGTCAGTTATTGGTTCTTTCACAATGACTCCTGATTAAAGAAGATTTAGCTTCAGATAACCGCCTTTATCACATTTGTATTTTATTTATTATGCATAATACGTTTGATAACTTGTGACTTGATCATACAGTTTGTGGATAATACGATTTTTTTTAGAAAGAATAAGTTTATTAGCTTAAAAAACTAGGTTACAGAAAAAACTGATTTAATTACTAATGATTCTTCGTACTGAACTACTATTGCGTTAGTGCATAAGTTCGTAGCGTGTTTGTTCCGCACGTTGGTATTCGGGTTTCTATGGGTTTATTTATGGACCATCATTTTGCATTTGTACTTCACTGTTGCCATTTGAATTCACATATTGTCATTTTGTCATTTGGAGTTCGAGAGTGGAGCTGTGGATGCTAGAAAATGGAGTACCAGTTGGAAAAATCGGAACTTTTCCGACATATTCTTTTATTGGAGTTCAATAGAGGGTTGACAGCAGCGGAGGCAGGAAGAAACATTTGTACCGTGTACGCGGAAAATGCCATTGGACAGAGCGCGCAAGAAAATGGTTTTCTCATTTCAAGGAGGATCATTTTGAGATTGCTAACTCTCCACGTACAGGAAGACTTTCGTGATTTGATGAAGATAGTTTAAACACATTAATCCAGAATGATCCACGTCAGTGTACTCGATAACTGTCAAATGTGATGAAATATGATAATTTCACCATCGTGCGACATTTGTATGTAATGAGGAAGGTTAAAAATCGGGTGTATAAGTACCATATGGCCTAAGACAAAACCACAAAAATGAACAGGTAGTCATATGTGATCTCTGCCTGCAGGTCATCAATTAGCTTGTGAACAACACCGAGCGTTCCTATAGTGTATCGTTACTGGTGACGAGAAATGATGTCTTTATAATAAAGTAAGGAAGAGAAAGAAATGGTTGAGCCAAAACAAAGGACCCCGCACAAAGGCTGAGTGCATCCACAAAAGACAGTGTTATGCGTCTGGTGGAACAGCGACGTTGTGGTGAACTACGGATTGCCTCCCCGAGGTGAAACCATCACTGCTGCTGACATTTATTGTCAGCAACTGAGGCGTCTTACAGGCGCAATCCAAGAACAACGACCAGGAAGACTGCGTGAAGTGATGCTACTTCATGAGAACGCCAACCCGCATTCCGCTACGGTAGTAGTTATTATTAATTGCATATGCAGACGCTGTTTAAGAGAACAGTATTCATTTGTTTTTTCGACGTACTTCTTCACTCAATGATTAGGCCTTCGGCCTGTCCTGGTTGACCGAATGCTGCCTACAAGGCAGTACGAGGAGCGATCTACACTCCTGGAAATTGAAATAAGAACACCGTGAATTCATTGTCCCAGGAAGGGGAAACTTTATTGACACATTCCTGGGGTCAGATACATCACATGACCACACTGACAGAACCACAGGCACATAGACACAGGCAACAGAGCATGCACAATGTCGGCACTAGTACAGTGTATATCCACCTTTCGCAGCAATGCAGGCTGCTATTCTCCCATGGAGACGATCGTAGAGATGCTGGATGTAGTCCTGTGGAACGGCTTGCCATGCCATTTCCACCTGGCGCCTCAGTTGGACCAGCGTTCGTGCTGGACGTGCAGACCGCGTGAGATGACGCTTCATCCAGTCCCAAACATGCTCAATGGGGGACAGATCCGGAGATCTTGCTGGCCAGGGTAGTTGACTTACACCTTCTAGAGCACGTTGGGTGGCACGGGATACATGCAGACGTGCATTGTCCTGTTGGAACAGCAAGTTCCCTTGCCGGTCTAGGAATGGTAGAACGATGGGTTCGATGACGTTTTGGATGTACCGTGCACTATTCAGTGTCCCCTCGACGATCACCAGTGGTGTACGGCCAGTGTAGGAGATCGCTCCCCACACCATGATGCCGGGTGTTGGCCCTGTGTGCCTCGGTCGTATGCAGTCCTGATTGTGGCGCTCACCTGCACGGCGCCAAACACGCATACGAGCATCATTGGCACCAAGGCAGAAGCGACTCTCATCGCTGAAGACGACACGTCTCCATTCGCCCTCCATTCACGCCTGTCGCGACACCACTGGAGGAGGGCTGCACGATGTTGGGGCGTGAGCGGAAGACGGCCTAACGGTGTGCGGGACCGTAGCCCAGCTTCATGGAGACGGTTGCGAATGGTCTTCGCCGATACCCCAGGAGCAACAGTGTCCCTAATTTGCTGGGAAGTGGCGGTGCGGTCCCCTACGGCACTGCGTAGGATCCTACGGTCTTGGCGTGCATCCGTGCGTCGCTGCGGTCCGGTCCCAGGTCGACGGGCACGTGCACCTTCCGCCGACCACTGGCGACAACATCGATGCACTGTGGAGACCTCACGCCCCACGTGTTGAGCAATTCGGCGGTACGTCCACCCGGCCTGCCGCATGCCCACTATACGCCCTCGCTCAAAGTCCGTCAACTGCACATACGGTTCACGTCCACGCTGTCGCGGCGTGCTACCAGTGTTAAAGACTGCGATGGAGCTCCGTATGCCACGGCAAAGTGGCTGACACTGACGGCGGCGGTGCACAAATGCTGCGCAGCTAGCGCCATTCGACGGCCAACACCGCGGTTCCTGGTGTGTCCGCTGTGCCGTGCGTGTGATCATTGCTTGTACAGCCCTCTCGCAGTGTCCGGAGCAAGTATGGTGGGTCTGACACACCGGTGTCAATGTGTTCTTTTTTCCATTTCCAGGAGTGTGTGATAATGCAACTTGTGATCAGTACGTCGCGTACCCCTCCAGCCTTTATTGCCAGTAGGCGAATTCTGACGATGCCGCTACTTATTTATTGAAGCAGCTCCTCGTTTGGCCTCACAAGAGTGAATGGGCTCCGTTACAGATCTCAGAAAATCCAGGGAGCTACCAGGGATAGAACGCGTGTCCTTCCGCGCCGATGACGGCGACGCTCTCCATGTGGGTCTTGAGGCAGCTCTTGGAAACTTCGGAATAACGAACATTAAAATATCTTTCAATAAAGGTAAAAAACTGCGTCATTAGCTAAAACATACAGTAAGTTCCAGCATAATTGTACCAGAGCGCAGTGGAGCTTTAAAGCGAGATTTTGCGAACATACAATCACTTTTAGACTCAACTATCACAAGCAACTTCACGTACTTCAGCAATCACATGATGAATGATATAGTGTTTCAGCTCACAGTCCTGCACGCGGAAAACAATACGAGAAACTTGGAACTGATGAAGCAATTAAATGGTTCAAATGGCTCTGAGCACTATGGGACATCACACACATCCATGCCCGATTCGAACCTGCGACCATAGCGGTCGCGTGGTTCCAGACTGTAGCGCCTAGAACCGCCCGGCCACTCCGTCCAGCAAGAAATTAAAGGTGAATCCGTGAAAAACATAGTTTACTAATAAAGATACTCGATGAACAGACAATGATATATAGCCACTACAATTACAACAGTTTCTGTGAAACTATTTTGCAAGACAAAAAAAAAAATAGGTTTAGTAATTAGGTCTTCTGAGGTCTAAAGAAATATCAGTTTTTTTCTAGGGAAAATCAAGACCTTTTAAGCTACAAATTGTAAAAATTGTACTTTAGATGTTATGTCTTTAGCTCGTATATAGTCAGTTCTGTATGGCTTTTCATACTACTGCAGGGAGTACATGTGTACTGTGTCCACTTTCGAGTGATAGTATACGTTGCATTGGATACAGTCTATGCTGTTCAGTAAACTGCACCTGAACCTCGTATCTCAAAAATTGCATTATAATGAAGAAAAAAGCCTCGTATCTCTCGTATCCTAGCTGTTAGTAAACCAGTGAGAGATAATGACGTATGTGGTTCCCCGTAATTATGACAAACGGGAACCAAGTATGTTGCTAGGCAACCACGTTAAGTGAAAAAATCACGCATAACTTACGAAATTTGTTGTACGTTTTTAATGATTTGCAGCAGTTTTCAACAGCTAAAGCACATATTTGGCATCGATAAATACGTACACTTCCGTTTACTGTCGATTTACCTTTAATTTGAGGTATTAATCAATACCCCCTACAATTTTACTTCTAAAACGCAAAAATTAGATGTGAAAATCAGATATAAAGATTAGGTCAGATAGAATGAAAACTCATAGCTAAAAATCAGTTTACTTAATAATCTGTACAATTTGTGTTTTGTGAGATACGAGGTTTTGGTTATAAGCCGATGTGTAAGCTGGTGCTATGGTCGGCGCAAGAGCGATAGGGCACAGCATCTCCGAGTTAGCGATGAAGTGGAGATTTTCCCGTACGACGATTTCACGACCGTACCGTGGACATCTTAAATCCGGTAAAACATCAAATTTCCGACATCGCTGCGGACAGAAAAAGATCCTGCAAAAACGGGAACTGCGACGATTTACAAGAGTCATTCAACATGACAGAAGCGCAACCCTTCCGCAAATTGCTGCAGATTCCAATGCTGGGCCATCAACAAGTGTCAGCGTGCAAACCATTCAACGAAACATCATGGATATGGGCTTTCGGAGCCGAAGGCCCGCTCGTGTACCCTTGATCGCTGCACGGCACAAAGCTTTACGCCAAGCCTGGGCCCGTCAACACTGAGACTGCACGGTTGATGGCTCGAAACATGTTGCCTGGATGGACAAGTCTCGTTTCAAATTGTATCGAGCGGATGGGTATGGAAACAACCACATGAGTCCATGGACCCTATGTGGCAGCAGCGGACTGTTCAAGCTGTAATGGCTCTGTAATGATGTGGGGCATGTGCAGTTGGAGTGATATGGGACACCTGATTCGTCTAGATACGACTCTGACAGGTGACATCCTATCTGACCACCATCCATTCATATCCACTGCGCATTCCGATGGACTTGAACAATTTCAGCAGGACAATGCGACATCCCACATGTCCAGAATTGTTACAGAGTGGCTTCAGGAACACTCTTCTGAGTTTAAAGACTTCAAAAATGGCTCTGAGCACTATGGGACTCAACTGCTGTGGTCATAAGTCCCCTAGAACTTAGAACTACTTAAACCTAACTAACCTAAGGACAGCACACAACACCCAGCCATCACGAGGCAGAGAAAATCCCTGACCCCGCCGGGAATCGAACCCGGGAACCCGGGCGTGGGAAGCGAGAACGCTACCGCACGACCACGAGACTTCATCTGGCCACCAAACTACCCAGACATGAACATTATTAAGCATATCCGGGAAGCTTTGCAGCATGCTTTTCAGAGGAGGTCTCTACCCCCTCGTACTCTTACGGATTTATGGATAGCCCTGGAGGATTCATGGTGTCAGTTTCCTTCAGCACTACTTCAGACATTAGTCGAGTCTATGCCAATTCATGTTGTGGCTCTTCTGTGTGCGCGCGTGGGCTCTACACGATATTAGGCAGGTATACCAGTTTCTTTGGCTCCTCACTGTATTATGCAAAGCAAGACGCAGTGGAGCAAGGGGAATATGAAGTGCACTTCAGAAAATAAAGATATGCATTTAGCAGATATAGTGTTCAAGAAGAGTATTGGAAAATTCTCTCTTCAAACAAGTAGTCTTTGTGGACTTCATAATAACGGTAGGGAAGTGCTGTTCAAATTATTGATAAAATTCAGTGTGGATGGCTATACAAATTATCGAGTAGACACTCACAGGGACCCGTTCGAAGGGCAGACTTGTGGCGGAGCACTGTAAGAAGTTTGATACTAAAACAGGGGCCAGACAGTATGATGGGCAGAGCTCGCTCGGTTAGCCGATCGGTCTAACGCACGGCTTTCTGGAGCAGGAAGGAGGCCCTGGTCCCCGGCACGAATCCGCCCGGCGGACTTGTGTCGAGGTCCGGTGAGCCGATCAGTCTGTCGACGGTTTTTAGGCGGTTTTCCACCTGCCTCGGCGAATGCGGGCTGGTTCCCATTATTCCGCCTCAGCTACACTGTGTCGGCGATTGCTGCGCAAACAAGTTCTCTACGTACACGTACACCACCATTACGCTACCACGCAAACATAGGGGTTACACTCGTCTGGTGTGAGACGTTCCCTGGGCCGGGGGGTCCTTTGGGGAACGAACCGCACAATAACCCTGGGTTCGGTGTGGGGCGGCGGAGGGATGGACTGCGGTAGTTTCCATGGGGTTGTGGACGACTGCGGCTGCGGCGGGAACAGAGCCTTTCCGTCGTTTCTAGGTCCCCGGTTAACATACAACATGATAGGCAGTCTTCATTTCTCCCTGTAGCGTAGTCACTATTTATTGGGCTTTACTGTGAAAGTAGGAGACAAGTCACAGTAATTGGAGAGTCTATAAGCAGCTGGCAAGCCCCAAGGCGTCGGCATGCCAGTTCCAGCTACAGACCTGTGAGACGTTCCGTGCGAGCACCGCAATCCATTCAATGAAGCTCTTGCAGGGGAGGCCAAGCGGTTGAAGCCACGGATCTTTTATTCCATATGTGCCTCGTCACCAGGTGTTGAATGAGTAATGCAACACATATTTTTCTCGTCCAAGCTCGGTTGAAAAAAATGCTGAATTTGTTGTGGTACATCGTGGAATGTTCCCGCTTCAGGTCCTATGATTTCATGGAGTTCCGATAGGTGGTGGCGCTATACGTAGCCTTCAAAATAGCATCTGTAACGGAGGTGCGTTCCAAGCAGAGAGCTGTCATAGAGTTTCCTTTGGCGAAAATCCAGAGCATCGCAGATATTCATGGATGCTTGCAGAATGTCTACGAAGACGTGGAACCGAGCAAAAGCACGGTGAGTGGTTGGGCGAGGCGCCTGTCATCATCGCAGCAAGGTTGCGCAGACCGGTCCGATCTCCCTCCTGCTGGCCGGCTGCACAAAGCTGTGACTCCTCCAACATTGGAAACTGCGGACACTCTCATTCGAGGTGATCGACGGATCACAATCAAACACCTCGCTGCAGAAATGCACGTTTCTATTGGTAGTGCTGACGTACTCGTCCACCAGTTGGACCCGGATCTTGCACCTTCGGACTGCCGTTTTACCCAATGGAGGATGCACTCCGTGGGAAGCAGTACGTGGATGATGGAGAGGTTAGTGATGCAGCAAGACGTTGGCTCTCATGTCGGCCAGTAGAGTGGTACCATGCAGGTATACAGCCCCCCCCCCTCCCCCCACCCCCCTGTAATGTGTCGTAAGGCCGTCGATTTTAACGGAGATTATGTTGAGAAATACTGTTCTGTAGCCAAAAGAGGGGTGTATTGGAATACTGAGTAAAAACAACCTGTTTTCAGAAAAATATTGTTTTATTGCGTACTCAACGCCCTTCCTATGTGTTAGCATATCTGGGCACAAATGCCACGGCTGGCATCCTGGGGCGTATCATGAGTCATTTACATCACGCGTTACAGGGGCGAGCGGCACTACAATTGTATTAGCACAAATCCAAATGAAATGTGTAACTTTCTGATATTGTTTTCCTGATGTACCAACGGTGTGCATCCTCAATTGGATACATGGCAAGGTGAGTGGGATGTAAGTGATAAGGGACGTAGACTGCACGACTTTCTCCCTGACATAAGGGAGCGGTTGAGAATTAGACATATCGATCCCAGCCGCGGTATGGTACATTTCTTAACCGGGCACGGACCTTATCCCACGCACTTAAACCGCGTGAGTCTGAGGCAGACACCTACATGCACATGCGGGGAAGAAGGTTCCCCAGAACACACTGTCTTTTTCTGCGGGCAATACGCGAACAATAGACATACACTACACTTAGATTACACAGATGCAGACATAGATATATACACAGCAATAAGAGACGAAGAACAATGGGCACAATTAAACGCACTGACAAAACAGTATTTCAAAAACAACACATAAAGAGTATATGCGGACACGACATCAGACATGCCTATGTGCAGCGTAACAGAAATCTCCAGAGGATGGACAGCGATACCCACAGTGACAGCGAAAATAGTGACAATGAGGAGGAACAGGAGGAGGAAGCTGAGATGTGACAGTAAATAAGCAAATTGCTGGCAATCTAGCCACGAAAACACCAAATGCTGTACATGATGCGCACCTAATGTAGTTAATACATAGGATTAGTAACAAATAGGATAAGAAACATTATTTCTCTACTAATAACCATTTGTGTGTGTGTGTGTGACTGGCGGTCAACGGCTCGTTGAAACCATTCCGAGGTATTCACCATCAGTCACACTCGGTGATGGTACTAACAAATCTCTCATCTATCCTATCTTCTTTTTATATTCTTCTTAAAAACAACAAAATTTTATTTATATTTCAACCTCAAATTGTTATTTTGAATCATTCTTTGTAAATGTTGTAGATAAAACAAAAGGAAATAAAACTGTAAAAAGATGAAAAACGAAAATTGTAGGATGTACGACCTGTTTTAAACATCAGGTAACAGGTCTATAATTTGGCAATAAATAAAATAAAAAAAAAAATAAAAATCCTCACCACGCGTACCGACACAACCCAACGCTGCAGGAAGTACTGTTTACCCCGGACCATTTTATCTTCAATTATGATTTCCGGACGTTTGTGAATTCGATCCAACTATCTCATTACTGAATAAACCCACAGGGATGTTCGCTTTGCGAGTAGTTTCTGCCTCCCGCTTATTTTTCTCCTATTTTGAATGCTCAGATTACATTATGAGAGATGTTTCATAGTGACTGTTTACATCCAAATTTATAGTCGAATGTAATTCGTTCCGATTGTGATCCTATTGGAGGTGGGTAGCAATGTGATCTTCAGCAAATGTTTTTTCTTTGTCATAGATTTTTTGTTCGGAAACCTCGATATTGCAAGTTTCACGGCAGTGTACACTGCTAACCATTAAAATCACAACACTATGTAGGCGGCATGCAACAAATGCCAATTTGGCGTCAAGCGGAACTCCATAGTTGCATAATCCTGGCAGAATAAAACTGTGTGCCGGACTGTGACTCGAACTTGGGACGTTTGCCTTTCGCGGGCATATGCTCTACCAACTGAGCTACCCAAGCACGACTCATGACCCGTCCTCACGGCTTTGCTTCTGCTAGTATCTCGTCTCCTACTTTCCAAACTTCACAGAAACTCTCCTGCGAACCTTAAGGAATTAGTAACCCTGGAAGAAGGGGTATTGCGGAGACATAGCTTAGCCACGCCAAGTGCTCACGGAACGCAAAGGTCCCGAGTTCGAGTCTCTGTCCGGCACACAGTTTTAATCCGACAGGAGGTTTCATAATAGCGCACACTCCGCTGCAGAGTGAAAATTTCATTCTAGATACATACATGCAATTAGATTTCAGCAACGGCACAAAATAGATTGGAGTGACGACACCTAAACTGCGTGTACAATGTGGCAGAGGCTTTCTCATTCAGAAATCGTATTTAATTATTGGTGTATACTCAAGTTTAGAAAAAAAAAAGAAAAAAAGAAACCAGAACGCCTTGACGTATAGAAATGGGACGTTCATATTCACCGGACATGTACATTAGTATGATCTGCAGAAAAGATTAGCATTTGAACCATGTTGGCCCGCGAGTTCAAGGACAACATCAATATCACGGCTCAACACCATACCGGTAAAATGTGCTGATTGCGATATCGACGGCATCTTCATTGACAGCACCCGGGGAATTGCACGCTGCTGACAACTACGCAACAGACGGCTCTATTGAAGGTTGACAATTTCTGAACTATATGAAATAAAAACATCATACCTTCTGAACGGTTAGGACGTTCAAACTGCACGGTTGGTCGCGGGGCATGATGGGAATTAGTATGCGCTGTATGGTTTGGTTTAGCGACGAAGCCCACTTTCATTTGGATGAGTCCATCAGTAAGCAAAATTGACGCATTTGGGGTACTGAGAAACCGGCATTTCGCGATCGAGAAGGCTCTTCACCATCAAAGGGTGAATGTGTGGTTTGCAATGTCCAGTCACGGAATAATCGGTGCGATATTCCTTCTTTGCACGGTGACTACCAAACCACACGTGAAAGTTTTGGAAGATGATTTCATCCCCATTATCCAAAGTGACTGATTTGGACAAGATGTGGCTTTTGCAAGACGGAGCTCGACCCCATCGAAGCAGGAGAGTGTTTGATACCCTGGAGGATCAGTTTGGGGGCGGCATTCTGGGGTACCCAGAGGCCACTGGCATGGGCCGCAGTTGGCCGAGATATTCTCCGCATTCGAATACATGCGACTACTTTTTGTGGGGCTATTTTAAAGACAAGGTGTACAGCAATAACCCCAAAACCATTGTTGAGCTGGAAACAGCCATTCAGGTGGCCATCGACAGCATCGATGTTCCCACACTTCAGCGGGTTTTGCGTAATTTTGCTATTTGTCTGCGCCACATCATCGCCAATGATGGCAGGCATATCGAACATGTCATAATTTAAATCCCAATATATGTAGTGAAGTTTACATGTTGAATGATGTGTGCACGCCGTAGTTTGTAACTAATTTACGTTCTCTTTCATATAGTTCAGTTATTGTTGCCCAGTAAATATCCTACCAGCACGCAAGTGGGCGAGCTCATTCTTCCATTGCTCGTGGTCTCCATTGGAGGTCGCCAAGCATACACGCCACCAGAGGACAAAGAACTGACATAACCTGCCTTGGACTCTGACTGACCGACGAGTCTTTTTAAGCAGCTGCAATTCAGAGCCTTGCCCAAAAAGCAGTGCATATACTGACTTATCAACATCAGTACATAAGCTATAGTGAGGGCAATACATCGATGTACCATGATGCTACTAAACATTACTACGTGTCAGTGTCTTATTCAGGTGTATCAACATCCAGGACTATTTGTTAATATCAAGAAAATTAGTCTCATTCCTTATAAGTCAGCACCACAGAAGAACTTAAAGCAATGCAAAATTATACGAGCAATATTTATCTCAGTTATTAAGTGCACGTTGTGTAAATAATATATCACTAGGAGAAAGATAGATACCGCCTACAGGAAAACTAAAGAGGCATTTAGAGAAAAATAGGCAGCTGTGTGAATATCAAGATCTCAGATGGAAAACCAGAAGAGAAAACTGAAAGGAGGAAGCAGTATATAGAGGGTTTATACAAGAGACATGTACCTGACGGCAATATTATAGAAATGGAAGAAGACACAGATAAAGATGAAGTGGGCAATATGATACTGCAAGAATAATTTGACAGAGCACTGAAACACTTAAGTCGAAACAAGGTCACTGGAGTAGACGACATTCACATTCACGACACCTTAGGAGAACCAGCCGTGATAAAATTCTTCTATCTGGAGTGCAAGATGTTCAAAATGGTTCAAATGGCTTTGAGCACTATGGAACTTAACTTCTGAGGTCATCAGTCCCCTAGAACTTAGAACTACTTAAACCTAACTAACCTAAGGACATCACACACATCCATGCCCAAGGCAGGATTCGAACCTGCGACCGTAGCGGTCGCGCGGTTCCAGACTGTAGCGCCTAGAACCGCTCGGCCACACCGGCCGGCAGTGCAAGATGTATGAGACAGACGAAGTACCTCACATTTCAAGAAGAATGCAATAATTCCAATTCCAAAGACAGCAGGTCCTGACAAGTTGAATATTACCGAACTGTCTGTTTAGTAAGTCATGGTTGTAAAATAGTAACACGAATTCTTTACAGAATCACGGAAGAACTGTTAGAAGCTGACCTCGGGGAATATCAGTTTGGATTCTGGAAAATATAGGAACACGAGAGACAATATTGACCCTATGACTTATATTAGAAGATAGGTTAAGGAAAGGCAAACCTCCGCTTATAGCGCTTGTAGACTTCAAGCAAGCTTCCGACATGTTGACTTTAATACTATGTTTGAAATTCTGACGATATTAGGGGCAAAATACAGAGAGCAAAAGTCTGTTTACAACTTGTACGGAAATAAGATGACAGTAATGAAGAGTCGTGGGGCATGGAAAGAGAAGCAGTGGGTGAGATGGGAGTGAGTCAGGGCTATAGTCTATCCCCAGTGTTATTCAATCTGTACATGAGGAAGCAGTAAAGGAAACCTAAAATATTTGGCGTAGAAACCAAAGTCCAGGGAGAAGGACTGAAATGTTTGAAATTTGCTGATGACATTGTAATTCAGTCAGAAACGGCAAAGGACTTGGAAGAATAGATGAAAGGACTGGACAGTGTCTTGAAAGGAGGTTACAAAATGAACATCAAAAAAAGCAAACAACGGTAATGGAATTTAGTCGACTTTAATTAGGTGATGCTAAGAGAATTAGACTAGGAAACGAGACAGTTGAAGTACTAAATGAATTTTACTATTTGGGCAGCAGGATAACATGTGATGACCGAAATAGGGGATATAAAACGTTAATTGGCAATGGCAAGGAAAGCGTTTCTGAAGATGAGAAATTTGTTAACATGGAATATAGATTTTAAGTATTATGAGGTCTTTTCTGAAAGTATTTCTATGGAGTGTAGCCTCGTATGGAAATGAAACATGGACGACAAACAGTTTAGACAAGGACAGAAAAGAAGCTTTTGAAATGTGACGCGACAAGGGAATGCTGAAGTTCAGATGGGTCGATCACGTACCTTATGAGGAGGTGCTGAGTAGAGGTGGGGAGGAAGAAAATTTGTGGCACAACTTGACTAGAAGAAGGGACCGTTTGATAGGACTCATTCTGAGACTTTATAGGTTCAGCAGTTTAGTAGTAGAGGGAAGTGTGGAGGGGTAAAATTCGTAGACGGAGACCAAGAGATGTATACAGTAAGCATATCCAGAAGAAGGAGGTTGCAGTAGGTTTTTTTGCGATGCAAAGGATAGAGTATCGTGGAGAGCTGCTTCAAACCAGACTTCGGACTGAAGCCCACAACAACAATGTAAACAAACTTATGAATGTAATATCTTTTTGTAAATGTCTGATTGTCTTTATTAGGCACTTCTACTATCGACAGAACATTGATGAATCATGAGGGTAGAGTGACTAGTGACAACGATTTGCTTTGTTTATGTCTCTGTAACAGTCTTTTGCATGTTGCGGTAAAGAACGTCCGACCGCCACGCAGCTTATACCGCTTATACCAAGCGGTGCCCTGATGAGGGTATGGCGGAGGTGGGGAATAATGGTGTAACCATAAAATGCACCAACAATTAGCCATTGCGTTCTGAAGAACTAAGAAGAAAATCGATTTGCAAAATAGACAGTCATTGCACTGTATGCATTCTGAACGGATGTGTTCGTACACTGACGGAAAAAAAACCGCAACACCAAGAATGAGTTTTGCGACATAAACGCAAGTTGGTAGGCGTGTTTCTACATCTGAAAGATGTCTGTTCAGATTTCGCGCATGTCACAAAAGAACGGCGCTAGTAGCGCCACATCAGGCTACAAATCAGGTTTGCTTTAAATGCGCGCTGTAGCTGTCCTGTGCGTTAGTTACCTTTAAGATTGGACGTAGTGCGTTGACATTAGTTCAGAATGGAACTAAACGTCTAATTGTTGTTCTTTATAGGCCCACAAAATGTAACTTCAGAGCATTTCTGCTCAAGCTAGAGAGAGTTCTTGGTTCACTTTGTAGGAAGTACCAAAAGTTAGTTATTTGTGGTGAATTTAATATTAATTTTTTATCTGATTGTGCAAGAAAAAGTATGTTGGAAGATCTCCTAAACCAATATGATCTGCTTCAGACTGTGTTTTTTCCGAACCAGAGCACATGGGAACAGTAGCACAGCCATAGACAATATTTTTATTCATTCTTCATTACTAGATGGGCATTCTGTTACTAAAAGGTGCCGGCCGGAGTGGCCGTGCGGATCTAGGCGCTACAGTCTGGAACCGAGCGACCACTACGGTCGCAGGTTCGAATCCTGCCTCGGGCATGGATGTGTGTGATGTCCTTAGGTTAGTTAGGTTTAATTAGTTCTAAGTTCTAGGGGACTGATGCCCTCAGAAGTTAAGTAGCATAGTGCTCAGAGCCATTTACTAAAAGGTGAATGGCCTTTCAGACCATGATGGACAAATTTTAACACTAAAAGCCTTTTGTACTCAACCAAATATCACATATATTTACAAACTATGTAGAAAAGCTAATGGAGAGTTTTTTAAACCACGTTAAGGAACAAGAGTGGCAGGATGTTTATAGTGCCAATAATATAGATGACAAATATAGTGCTTTCCTCAACACATTTCTCATGCTCTTTGAGAGCTGTTTTCCATTAGAACGTTCTACACAGGGTACTAACAGTAAAAGTAAACTGGGTGGCTGACTTGTAGGATTAGTATATCATGTAGAAGAAAGTGGGAAATACATCAAAATGTTAGAAGTAATCACAATAGAGCTACAGTAGCCCATTACAAACAGTACTGTAAGGTGCTTAAAATTTTTACTGGGAAGGTAAGGAGTATGTGTTACGCAAATAGAATAGTTAATTCACAGGCTAAAATTAAAACCATATGGTCTGTCATGAAGGAAGTGTCTGGCCAGCAGCACAAGGTGGACGATATAAAGTCATTTGGTACTAAAAATATTTCTGTTGCTGATAAGTCGGATATACATACAGTATTTAACAATCATTTTCTGAGCATTGCTGGTGAATTAAATGAAACCATAATTTCTACAGGGAATCATATAAATCTCTTGGAAAATGCCTTTCCGAGATTGACATCTGAAATACTCCTCTGTGATACTGACAAGGGAGAGATTGAGTCAATAATTAAGTCACTGAAGACTAAGGACACTCATGGATGGAGTCTCTAGCAAAATATTAAAGCACTTTGCTGCACATGTTAAGCCGGCCGCGGTGGCCGTGCTGTTCTAGGCGCTTCAGTCCGGAACCGCGGGTCTGCTACGGTCGCAGGTTCGAATCCTGCCTCGGGCATGGATGTGAGTGATGTCCTTAGGTTAGATAGGTTTAAGTAGTTCTACGTTCTAGGGGACTGATGACCTCAGAAGTTAAGTCCCATAGTGCTCAGAGCCATTTGAACCATTTTTTCACGTGTTAACCCTGTACTTAGCCATATTTCTAGCTGTTCTTTCAAGAATGGTCAGTTTCCTGAATAATCAAAGGATTCAGTAGTAAAGCAGCTTTAGAAAAATGGAGGAAGGGATATGGTAGACAATTTTAGACCTATTTCTATGCTATCGGTGTTTGCTAAAGTTACTGAAAAGACTGTGTATGTAAGGATAATTGATCATTTTATGTCACATAATTTGCTATCAAATATTCAGTTCGGCTTTAGAAGTGGTTTAACATCTGAAATCGCTATATTCTATTTTCTCTGTGAGGTACTGGATGGATTAAACAAATGATTTCGAACGCTAGGCATCTTTTTTGATTTAACTAAGGCGTTTGATTGTGTTGATCACAAAATATTGCTTCAGAAGTTGGACCCATTATGGAATACAGGAAGTAGCTCACAATTAGTTCACCTCTTACTTTAACAACAGACAGCAAAAGGCCATTATTCACAGAGTTGAGAAGGGCTGTGATGTGGGGTCTGAGTGAGGCACGCTCAAATGGGGGATGCTCCAGGGATGAGTGATGGGGCCACTCCTGTTCCTTATTTATATAAATTATATGCTCTCTAGTATTACAGGTAATTCTAAGATATCCCTGTTTGCTGATGACACTAGCATGATAGTAAAGGATGTTCTGTACAACAGTGTCCCGATTTCAAACAGTGCAGTTCATGGTATAAGTTCATTGCTTGTAGAAAATAAACTAACGATAAATTACAGTAAGACTCAGTTTTGACAGTTTCTGACACACAATTCAACAAAAACCGACGTTTTCATTTCATAGAACGGGCATATGATTAGTGAAACTGAATAGTTGAAATTTTTAGGTGTTCAGACAGATAGTAAACTCTCGTGGAAAGCCCACGTTCAGTATCTTGTTCAAAGAATTAATGCTGCTACTTTTACTATTCGAGCGGTATCTGAAGTAAGTGATCGTTCGACACGAAAAGTAGTCTACTTTGCTCATTTTCATCCTTTTATGACGGGTATTACATTTTGGGGTAACTCTTAGCATTCTCAAAGGATATTTCTGGCCCAGAAACGGACAGTCCTGGCAATAAGTGGTGTAAGTTAACGAACCTCTTGTCGACCCCTGTTGACTAGTCTGGATACTCTGACATTGGCCTCTCAATATATATATTCTTTACTGTCGGTTCTTGTTAAAAATATCAGCTTATTCCCAAGAATTAGCTGCGTTCACTCAATTAATACTAGGCAGAAATCTAATCTGCATTTGAATCGCACTTCCTTGGCTCTTGTCCAGGAAGGTGTCAGTATACTGAGGCATTCATTTTCAATAATCTACCACAAGAATTCAAAAATCTTAACAGTAATCCACACGCTTTCAAATCTAAACTAAAGAGTTTCCTCCTGGGTCACTCATTCTATTCTGTCGAGCAGTTCTTTGAAAAATTAAGCTGATTCCTATGTCATATTGTTGACTGCGTGAACTTAAATTTATGGCTTGACTTTTTTTGCTTCCGTAAATCCTTTATTTTATCTGTTATTACTTTTGTATTGCAATTTCATGTACTGACCTTGGAGATTTGCTCCTCAGTTTTGTCCTACGGAACTAGACGTGTAGAATAAAATAAATAAAATGCGTTTAAGACAACCAAGAAGCCATTATCGAGACAACACCTCACTGGGTTTGAGCGAGATCGTGTGATAGGACTAGGTGATGTTGTACAGGTTTATTACAAATGATTGAAACGATTTCACAGCTCTACAATAACTTTATTATTCGAGATATTTTCACACACATACAAAAACTCAAAAAGTTTTTTTAGGCATTCACAAATGTTCGATATGTGCCCCTTTAGTGATTCGGCAGACATCAAACCGATAATCAAGTTCCTCCCACACTCGGCGCAGCATGTCCCCATCAATGAGTTCGAAAGCATCGTTGATGCGAGCTCGCTGTTCTGGCACGTTTCTTGGTAGAGGAGGTTTAAACACTGAATCTTTCACATAACCCCACAGAAAGAAATCGCATGGGGTTAAGTCTGGAGAGCGTGGAGGCCATGACATGAATTGCTGATCATGATCTCCACCACGACCGATCCATCGGTTTTCCAATCTCCTGTTTAAGAAATGCCGAACATCATGATGGAAGTGCGGTGGAGCACCATCCTGTTGAAAGATGAAGTCGGCGCTGTCGGTCTCCAGTTGTGGCATGAGCCAATTTTCCAGCATGTCCAGATACACGTGTCCTGTAACGATGTTTTCGCAGAAGAAATAGGGGCCGTAAACTTTAAACCGTGAGATTGCACAAAACACGTTAACTTTTGGTGAATTGCGAATTTGCTGCACGAATACGTGAGGATTCTCTACCGCCCAGATTCGCACATTGTGTCTGTTCATTTCACCATTAAGAAAAAAATGTTGCTTCATCACTGAAAACAAGTTTCGCACTGAACGCATCCTCTTCCATGAGCTGTTGCAACCGCGCCGAAAATTCAAAGCGTTTGACTTTGTCATCGGGTGTCAGGGCTTGTAGCAATTGTAAACGGTAAGTCTTCTGCTTTAGCCTTTTCCGTAAGATTTTCCAAACCGTCGGCTGTGGTTCGTTTAGCTCCCTGCTTGCTTTATTCGTCGACTTCCGCGGGCTACGCTTGAAACTTGCCCGCACGCGTTCAACCGTTTCTTCGCTCACTGCAGGCCGACCCGTTGATTTCCCCTTACAGAGGCATCCAGAAGCTTTAAACTGCGCATACCATCGCCGTATGGAGTTAGCAGTTGGTGGATCTTTGTTGAACTTCGTCCTGAAATGTCGTTGCACTGTTATGACTGACTGATGTGTGTGCATTTCAAGCACGACGTACGCTTTCTCGGCTCCTGTCGCCATTTTGTCTCACTGCGCTCTCGAGCGCTCTGGCGGCAGAAACCTGAAGTGCGGCTTCAGCCGAACAAAACTTAATGAGTTTTTCTACGTATCTGTAGTGTGTCGTGACCATATGTCAATGAATGGAGCTACAGTGAATTTATAAAATCGCTTCAATCATTTGTAATAGCCCTGTATATTCCTTCTGCGATCCTGCAGAAAGACTTGGCCAGGCGTATTGTACATTACGGCTGATAGCGGTGGTCGCGAGAACGTGCGGTCGCAAAAACGCCGGGCTCCGGACGCCCATGGGGCACTATCTAGTCGGAGGCCTATGTGATTGACGTGTGGCTCTGGCGCACCGTTCTGCAAATGCAGCAGCAATTTCAACAGCAGTCGGGCCACAGTGACACAATAAACAGTTGCCAATAGATTACTTCAAGGACAGATCCAAGAGAGACGCTCTGTTGCGTGCATTCCACCGACTCAAAACCACCACCATTTGCGACTTCTGTGGTGTCAAGCTAGAGGTCATTGGAAGGCAGTGTGGAGATTCCTTGTCATTCCTCATGAAAGCTAGTTCTGCCTCGGTACCAGTGATGACCGTGTTTTGGTTAGGAGGAGGCCAGTTTAGGGCTAGCAAGCAGTCCGTGTGCGTGCTAGATACATGGGACCTACAACTCGTGTGGTGGTTTGGGGTGCGATTTCGTATGACAGCAGGAGCGCTGTCGTTGTTACCCCACGCACCATGGCTGCAAATTTGGACTTCAATCTGGTGATTCGACCTGTTGTGCTGCCACTGATTAATAGCATTCCAGGTGGTGTTTTCCACAGTATAATGCTCGCTCACATACCGCTTTTGTAACCCAACATGCTCTACAGTGTCGACTTGTTGTCTCGGCCTGCTCGATCACTACATCTGTCTGCAGTCGTGCATATATGGGACAGCGTCATCCACAGCCAGCATTAACCGCCTTTGTATTGACCGACCAAGTGCAACGAGCACGGTACTCCAAACCACAAAGTGACAACCGGAACCTGTACAACACAATGCATGTTCATTTGCATGCTTGCATTCAACATTCCGGTGGTTACACCGGTTATTAATATACCACAATTTCACATTTTCGATGACTTACCTCGCGCTTACTTCAGTCGGTGATCTTTCGATGTTAATCACTTAGTGTGTCACCTAGCCAAACGCATTCCCCAAATTTCATTACTCTGCATTTATTATTTCTTCGTGTTTGGAGAATTTATCCGTCAGTGTAGTCACGCTACCTATTTTCACTGATTATTCGAATTATTAGCAAGCTAAATTCTATGAGACACAGTGCCTGCAATTTTAATGGGAGAACAGATCACGTCTTTATGCCAGGTGTCGATGGTTTATATTACAGAGTGGATTGATATAAAAGTCTGCTCATTTTATTTTTAGGCCACGTGTTTAGCATGCAGTTTTTAAATCGCTGCGTGAAACTACTGGGAATATTTACTCAATGGGATTGTTATTCTGAAATATTTTGTGTTTTTAGCAGCGCCTAAGCAGCGGAACATTTTATTCAGTCACATGTCAATCGTGGGTCCCAGTTATGAGTTTTAGACTGGATGAAATAATTATCGTAGGTTTCTTCTTCTTCTTATTATTATTATTATTACTAGGCATGGTGATGTTGTGGTTCACACGAGCCGAATTATGGAAAAAGCTTGCGTTTATACTGAACTGTAATAGGTTATCTGAAGACTTTAAATAGGAGCTGCCTCGTTTTTAGGTTTCCGTACTTCAATCGGTAGAAATGGAACCGTAACAGTATCACTGTTGTTTGTCTGTCTGTCTGGTACCGATTATTGTAAACCCTTTTCCTCAGAAATGAGTAGGTGTATCGAGTTAAAATTTAAGCCACACATTAAATGCCACGGTTGCTTAGTACTGCAAAAAAGTGAAGCTTTTAAGTCAATGCAATCGAATGATACGGCCATGTATATGAGATATCTCGATATTCGCAAACTCACTCTCCAAAACCTACACGATACTTCCCCTTGACCTAATAGCATGAAATTTGTCAAAAACGTTTTACACTACAACGAAAGGAAAAACACCCGAAACTTGTTAATTTGTAATTGTATTACGCGAAAATTTTTTTGTCATTTATTATCAGACTATCTGTCATTCGGCGGCTGTAAAGCCCCCTTTCTTTAGGAACGGGTGGACGAATCAAGTTGAAATTTATGTCACATGCTAAGGTCTATTTCACGTGGCGGTATAAAAAATGTAACCTTCTAAGTCAGTTCAACGAAAAGATGCAGCCATTTATGTCACCTATTTTGATGCAAAGTCACATGTTTTGATACTTGCGAACTCACTCATGGAGACCTGCAGGGTACTTCTCGTTGACCTAGAATCAAGAAATTTACCAAGAAGCAAGATTTCACAGTTCTTCATAAGAAAAATACGAAAATTGTGAATTTGTAATTGAATCACACGATTTTTTAAAAATTTGTTAGCTGTCTGTCTGTCCGTCCATCTGTTGAAACCCATTTTCTCAGGAATAGATAGACGCATCGCGTTGAAATTTGTGTCACACACTAAGGTCTGGCGGCGTAATGACGTTAGCTTGTGAGTCAGTGCAATCAAAAGGTACGGCTAATGATAATACATATTTTGAGACTCGCAAACTCAGTCATCAAAACCTATAGGGTACTTCCCATTGGTTTAGAATCACGAAACTTGGCAAGAAGCAAGGCTTCACAGTACAAATAAAGGGGAAATTCCAGAATGTTAATTTGTAATCATACCACACGAAAAGAAATATTGTTTTCGTTTGTTTCCCACTTCAAACATGATATCAAAACAGTCTTTCGGCATGGATGAACTGCCTGTATACAGAATTAAGTTTGTACAGAACCCTCAGAGAGCGAGTCCTGCTCCCACCTGGCCGGTTTTTATTTTCAGAAGGGATCCGTGATAATATTTGGGCTTCAAAATAATCGGTGGGCTGCTTTTACGGACCATTCGCTCTGACCACTTTTAGCAGACACTCCCCCACTTTGAAAGTAAAAATTTACGGCCGAAATCTCAGAGTAATAAAGACGCTCCCATGTTTGCACTCCCTAGCAGCCACAACGAACGTGGTGACATGTCCAGGAGGACTACATTACCGCACCACTGGCGCAAAAACTGTTCCTGCGGAAGTTGGGTCGCCGCAGTGGCGTTCGCACATCCTCGCAGTGATGTTCTGGGGAAAAGGGGACACCATCAGCGCCGAGATTAGTGGCTGGTGTGAGCTAGGAACGCCCTGGACTCCGCAGACACTGTGTGTGAAAGAGTGTTTGGGGGGGGGGGGGAGGGGATCTGTCACCCGATTGCAATAAGCAGTAAAGCTGCGCTATTAGCGGGGCAGGCAGAGCGAATCACGCATCCGAATCGAGAGGCGGCGGATAATGAAATCAGCCGAGGGGACGAGCCGGCCGCTGTTGTTTCGGCCGCTTCCGC
The DNA here is from genome assembly GCF_023864275.1 of Schistocerca cancellata. Classification (NCBI taxonomy): domain Eukaryota; kingdom Metazoa; phylum Arthropoda; class Insecta; order Orthoptera; family Acrididae; genus Schistocerca; species Schistocerca cancellata. Next base: position 530,630,051 of record NC_064631.1, read on the forward strand.
GAGAGGGGGTGAGGCGGTCGCTATGGTAATTGCCGCGCGCAAAACCGCGGCACTCATCTTCCATTTGCGATATTATCCGCGCCGCCGAGGCTAGAGCCGCTCTGTGCAGCGGCGATAATCCCGGCGCTATTTGCAACTATTGCCGGATCTGCAGCGGCGGCGGCGACGGCGGCGGTCTGGGGGTTGCGAGTGCCCAGCGCGCGCGCGCGCGCGAGGGAGAACCGTGCGTGAAGCGCCGAAATTAATCAATCCGCACGGTAGGGGTTGGGCCGGTCGTTGGTGAAGGGAGGGGGGGGGGGGAACGGCAGGTTCCGGGGCGGGGGTGGGTCCGGCGGGCAGCGCTGTTGCTGCTGCGGTATCGCCGTCGCAGCTTACCAGCAGCGGCAGTGGCGGCGGCTGTTGCTAAAAGTGGCCGCCGGCCGCCTCATCGCTTATTCATGAGCCCTGGTGTTGCCACCACTCTGTGCGCGCCGCCTCCGCCGCTTCCATTGAGACGGGGTGTTAAAGGATCAGCGCTTCGTCCCGCACCCCTCCCCCTCCAGCGTCCGTTCTTTCCGGGCCACAGAGCTGGGGTCAGGACCAGTGCTCTGCCTCGTTTACGCCCAAAAGCTGGTGAGTCTGCAGGCGCGGCTCATGTTGCTGTACTGCCCGCTAGTAGGAACAGGTGCACAGTTCCGCTGCCAAGGTGTCAGTAGACTGTAGGCGCAGGGGAAAACAGGGGAAAGCAGTCAGTACCGAGCGTAGTCATTTGATAGCTGCTGTTCAGTCATTAACCATTGAAAGATCTGTACATGAGCCTTTCCATAATGATTCTACCCACGTTACCTTCACTTTTCCAAATCATTGGCACCTGACACTTTCGGTATAATTAGTAAAGCTTGTCTCAATAAAGAGTGAGCAACTGAGCATTACTTTATCAGCCACAGTTTCACATACACTACTGGCCATTAAAATTCCTACACCACGAAGATGACGTGCTAGAGACGCGAAATTTAACCGACAGGAAGAAGATGCTGTGATATACAAATGATTAGCTTTTCAGAGCATTCACACAAAGTTGGCACCGTTGGCGACACCTACAACGTGCTGACATGAGGAAAGTTTCCAACCGATTTCTCATACACAAGCAGCAGTTGACCGGCGTTACCCGGCGTTACCCGGTCAGATGAGTATCGGGTAATATCAACAGCAGCAGAAAATGGTATAACAGGTGTAGGATTCGTTATGAATAGGAAGGTAGGGCAGAGGGTGTGTTACTGTGAACAGTTCAGTGACCGGGTTGTTCTAGTCGGAATCGACAGCAGACCAACACCGACAACGATAGTTCGGGTATACATGCCGACCTCGCAAGCTGAAGATGAACAGACAGAGAAAGTGTATGAGGATATTGAAAGGGTAATGCAATATGTAAAGGGGGACGAAAATCTAATAGTCATGGGCGACTGGAATGCAGTTGTAGGGGAAGGAGTAGAAGAAAAGGTTACAGGAGAATATGATGGGCTTGGGTCAAGGAATGAAAGAGAAGAAAGACTAATTGAGTTCTGTAACAAGTTTCAGCTAGTAGTAGCGAATACCCTGTTCAAGAATCACAAGAGGAGGATGTATACTTGGAAAAGGCCGGGAGATACGGGAAGTTTTCAATTAGATTACATCATGGTCAGACAGAGATTCCGAAATCAGATACTGGATTGTAAGTTGTACCCAGGAGCAGATATAGACTCAGATCACAATATAGTGGTGATGAAGAGTAGGCTGAAGTTCAAGATATTAGTCAGGAAGAATCAATACGCAAAGAAGTGGGATACGGAAGTACTAAGGAATGACGAGATACGTTTGAAGTTCTCTAACGCTATAGATACAGCAATAAGGAATAGCGCAGTAGGCAGTACAGTTGAAGAGGAATGGACGTCTCTAAAAAGGGCCATCACAGAAGTTGGGAAGGAAAACATAGGTACAAAGAAGGTAGCTGCGAAGAAACCATGGGTAACAGAAGAAATACTTCAGTTGATTGATGAAAGGAGGAAGTACAAACATGTTCCGGGAAAATCAGGAATACAGAAATACAAGTCGCTGAGGAATGAAATAAATAGGAAGTGCAGGGAAGCTAAGATGAAATGGCTGCAGGAAAAATGTGAAGACATCGAAAAAGATATGATTGTCGGAAGGACAGACACAGCATACAGGAAAGTCCAAACAACCTTTGGTGACATTAAAAGCAACGGTGGTAACATTAAGAGTGCAACGGGAATTCCACTTTTAAATGCAGAGGAGAGAGCAGATAGGTGGAAAGAATACATTGAAAGCCTCTATGAGGGTGAAGATTTGTCTGATGTGATAGAAGAAGAAACAGGAGTCGATTTAGAAGAGATAGGGGATCCAGTATTAGAATCGGAATTTAAAAGAGCTTTGGAGGACTTACGGTCAAATAAGGCAGAAGAGATAGATAACATTCCATCAGAATTTGTAAAATCATTGGGGGAAGTGGCAACAAAACGACTATTCACGTTGGTGTGTAGAATATATGAGTCTGGCGATATACCATCTGACTTTCGGAAAAGCATCATCCACACATTTCCGAAGACGGCAAGAGGTGACAAGTGCGAGAATTATCGCACAATCAGCTTAACAGCTCATGCATCGAAGCTGCTTACAAGAATAATATACAGAAGAATGGAAAAGAAAATTGAGAATGCGCTAGGTGACGATCAGTTTGGCTTTAGGAAAAGTAAAGGGACGAGAGAGGCAATTCTGACGTTACGGCTAATAATGGAAGCAAGGCTAAAGAAAAATCAAGACACTTTCATAGGATTTGTCGACCTGGAAAAAGCATTCGACAATATAAAATGGTGCAAGCTGTTCGAGATTTTGAAAAAAGTAGGGGTAAGCTATAGGGAGAGACGGGTCATATACAATATGTACAACAACCAAGAGGGAAAAATAAGAGTGGACGATCAAGAACGAAGTGCTCGTATTAAGAAGGGTGTAAGACAAGGCTGTAGCCTTTCGCACCTTCTCTTCAATCTGTACATCGAGGAAGCAATGATGGAAATGAAAGAAAGGTTCAGGAGTGGAATCAAAATACAAGGTGAAAGGATATCAATGATACGATTCGCTGATGACATTGCTATCCTGAGTGAATGTGAAGAAGAATTAAATGCTCTGCTGAACGGAATGAACAGTCTAATGAGTACACAGTATGGTTTGAGAGTAAATCGGAGGAAGACGAAGGTAATGAGAAGTAGCAGAAATGAGAACAGCGAGAAACTTAACATCAGGATTGATGGTCACGAAGTCAATGAAGTTAAGGAATTCTGCTACCTAGGCAGTGAAAGAACCAATGACGGACGGAGCAAGGAGGACATCAAAAGCAGACTCGCTATGGCAAAAAAGGCATTTCCGGCCAAGAGAAGTCTACTAATATCAAATACCGGCCTTAATTTGAGGAGGAAATTTCTGAGGATGTACGTCTGGAGTACAGCATTGTATGGTAGTGAAACATGGACTGTGGGAAAACCAGAACAGAAGAGAGTCGAAGCATTTGAGATGCGGTGCTATAGACGAATGTTGAAAATTAGGTGGACTGATAAGGTAAGGAATGAGGAGGTTCTACGCAGAATCAGATAGGAAAGGAATATGTGGAAAACTCTGACAAGGAGAAGGGACAGGATGATAGGACATCTGCTAAGACATGAGGAAATGCTTTCCATGGTACTAGAGGGAGCTGTAGAGGGCAAAAACTGTAGAGGAAGACAGAGATTGGAATAAGTCAAGCAAATAATTGAGGACGTAGGTTGCAAGTGCTACTCTGAGATGAAGAGGTTAGCACAGGAAAGGAATTTTGTGGCGGGCCGCATCAAACCAGTCAGTAGACTGATGACAAAAAAAAACCGGTGAAACGTTGTTGTGATGCCTCGTGTAAGGAGGAGAAATGCGTACCATCACGTTTCCGACTTTGATAAAGGTCGGATTGTAGCCTATCGCGATTGCGGTTTATCGTATCGCGACATTGCTGCTCGCGTTGGTCGAGATCCAATCACTGTTGGCAGAATATGGAATCGGTGGGTTCAGGAGGGTAATACGGAACGCCGTGCTGTATCCCAACGGCCTCGTATCACTAGCAGTCGAGATGACAGGCATCTTATCCGCATGGCTGTAACGGCTCGTGCAGCCACGTCTCGATTCCTGAGTCAACAGATGGGGACGTTTGCAAGACAACAGCCATCTGCCAGAACAGTTCGACGACGTTTGCAGCAACATGGACTATCAGCTCGGAGACCATGTCTGCGGTTACCCTAGACGTTGCATCACAGACAGGAGCGCCTGCGATGGTGTACTCAACAACGAACCTGGGTGCACGAATGGCAAAACGTCATTTTTTCGGATGAATCTAGGTTCTGTTTACGGCATCATGATGTTTGCATCCATGTTTGGCGACATCGCAGTGAACGCACATTGGAAGCGTGTATTCGTCATCGCCATACTGACATATCACCCGGCGTGATGGTATGGGGTGCCACTGGTTACACGTCTCAGTCACCTCTTGTTCGCATTGACGGCACTTTGAACACTGGACGTTACATTTCAGATGTGTTACGACCCGTGGCTCTACCCTTCATTCGATCCCTGCGAAACCCTACATTTCAGCAGGATAATGCACGACCGCATGTTGCAGGTCCGTACGGGCCTTTCTGGATACAGAAAATGTTCGACTGCTGAACTGGCCAGCACATTCTCCATATCTCTCACCAACTGAAAACTTCTGGTCAATGTTGGCCGAGCAACTGGCTCCTCACAATACGCCAGTCACTACTCTTGATGAACTGTGATATCGTGTTGAAGCTGCATGGGCAGCTGTACCTGTACACGCCATCCAAGCTCTGTTTGACTCAATGCCCAGGCATTTGCATTTCTTCTTGGTGTAGCAATTTTAATGGCCATTAGTGTATTTTTTGCAACTATGTCTATTTTGTAACTGGTTTACACGTATGTATGTAGAGTCATAATATTTATGCTGATCTTCAGTCCAAAGATTACTCTGATGCAGCTCTCCATGCCACTCTGTGCTGTGCAAGACTCTTCACCTCCGAGTAGTTACTGCAACCGACATCCTTCTGAATCTAGTTACTGTATTCGTGTCTTGGTCTCCTTCTACGAATTTTAACCCCTTCTCCTCAACCCACGCTTTCTCCGGTACAAAACTGGTGGTCCCTTGATGCCTCAGAATGTGTCCTACCCACCGATCCCTTCTCCTAGTCAGGTTGTGCCACAAATTTCTCTTCTCCCCTATTCTAGTCAGTACCTCCTAATTAGTTACGTGATCTACCCATCTAATCTTCTGCATCTTTCTGTATCACCACATTTCAAAAGCTTCTATTTTCTCCTTGTCTAGACTGTTCATCACCCATGTTTCACTTCCATACGAGGTTACACTCCATGCAACTACTTGCAGAAAGGTCTTCGTGACACTTAAATCTATACTCGAAGTTAACAAATTTCTCTTCTTCAGAAACGCTTTTCTTGTCATCGCCAGTCTATATTTTATATGCCCCCAACTTCCACCATCATCAGTTATTTTGCTTCCCAAATAGCAAAACTTGTCTGCTACTGTAAGTGACTCATTTCCTCATCTAATTCCTTCCTCAGCATCACTTGATTTAATTCCACTATATTCGTTTCCCTTTCATTTATGTTCATCCCACTTTCTTCTTTTAAGATACTGTCCATTCCGTTTAACGGCTCTTCCAAATCCTTTGCTGTTTCTGACAGAATTACAATGTCATCGACAAACGTCACTGTTTTTATTTCTTCTCTCTGGACTTTAATTGCTACTCCAGATTTCTGTTTCCTTTACTGCTTCCCTAATATACAGACTCAATGACATCGTCGATAGGCTATACCCTTCTCAAATACTGCTTCCGTTTCGTGCTCTTCCACTCTTATAACTGATATCTGGCTTCCGTACGAATTATAAATAGTCTTTCGCTCCCTGTATTTTACCCCTGATGGACTGTGCGGCTGGTCCCGGCGGAGGTACGAGTCCTCCCTCGAGCATGGATGTGTGTTTGTCCTTAGGATAATTTAGGTTAAGTAGTGAGTACGTTTAGGGGCTGATAACCTTAGAAGTTAAGTCCCATAAGATTTCGCACACATTTGAACAATTTTTGAACTTTTTTTTTACGCCTGCCACCTTTAGAGTTTTTTTGTCAAAAACTTTCTCTAAGTCTACAAATGCTATAAACGTAGGTTTGCTTTTTTGTAACCTATCTTCTATGGGGAGTCGTGAGGTCAGTATTGCCTCGCATGTTCCGACATTTCTCCGGAATCCAAACTGATCTTCCCGAGGTCGACTTCTGCCAGTTTTTCCATTCTTCTGCAATGGATTCGTATTGTGCAATCACTATTACATTTTGACAGCTTGTAGAACTTTTACATCTTAAGCTTACGCAACTGAGGCATCAGCTGTTATTATGGTAGATCGACGTTGGACCTCTTTTGGCTAAGGATAGTTTACTTTTCCTAGACTTTTACGGATCCCCAGTACACGATAATTTGACGATCATCTTGACAGCTATACGTTATTGTCAATGACCCTACGTATCGGTTTACACTCTTATTAAAGAACAACAATTGATCAATACTATGTCACGATGTGACGTAGCCGGCCGAGGTGGCAGAGCGGTTCTAGGCGCTACAGTCTGGAACCGCACGACCGCTCCGGTCAGAGGTTCGAATCCTGCCTCGGGCATGGATGTGTGAGATGTCCTTAGGTTAGTTAAGTTTAAGTAGTTCTAAGTTCTAGGGGACTGATGACCTCAGAAGTTAAGTCCCATAGTGCTCAGAGACATTTGAACCATGTGATGTGACGTATGTCTATTCTCCAGAGTGTACCAGTGTCTACTTACACTTCAGTCTACTGTACAGTCAGACTAGATTTTACATATGGCTAGTCAATGTTCTTTTAAGTAATTAATTACTTGACACTTACACTTCTGATTAGTTGCTACAGTATACCACCATGATAGCTGCTCCTATAGACATTCCAAGATCTCCACTAAAATGCTCTAACAACATTTCATATTTCAATGCTTTTGGATCTTTTATTCCATGTAATATGCATGTAGAGTAGTACAATCAAACGCACCAACGACTGTAACACAGTGGTAACACCGGTTCCTGTAAGATCACCGAAGTAAAGCACTGTCGGTCTGGGCTAGCATTTGGATGGGTGACAATCCGGTCTGCCGAGCGCTGTTGGCAAGCGGGGTGCACTCAGTCCTTGGGAAGAAAACTGAGGAACTACTGACTGAGAAGTAGCGGCTCCGGTCTGATAAACTGACATACGGCCGCGAGAGCGGTTCGCTGATCACTTTCCCCTCCGTATTCGCATCCAGTGACGCCTGTGGGCGTGTCAGTACCGTTGGGCGGAGTTAAGTTAGTACATTCAAAACCAACTTTCTACTAGGGTGCTTTACCGTAGCCAGACATCTTGTAGAACTTTTACATCTTAAGCTTACGCAACTGAGGCATCAGCTGTTATCAGTCCCGACACGTAATTGAAGCAGCTTATCTACGTGAGATGCAACCCCGTTATTAACCACTTTTGATAAGTTGTTCTTTCTGTCATTCCATATTTATTTAGGACTGGTCCTACAGAACAAGCATACCATCACAGGATATCTACGTCCGCCAATGAAGATTGTAATTCTGTTGCCGGCCGGAGTGGCCGAGCGGTTCTAGGCGCTACAGTCTGGAACCTCGCGACCGCTACGGTAGCAGGTTCGAATCCTCCCTCGGGCATGGATGTGTGTGATGCCCTTAGTTTAGTTAGGTTTAAGTAGTTCTAAGTTCTAGGGGACTGATGACCTCAGATGTTAAGTCCCATAGTGCTCAGAGCCATTTGTACCATTTTTTGTAATTCTGTTTATTTTATGGCGTTCTGATTAACTGGACGACGGACATACATCAATCTTCTACCATGATAGACAGTTTTTGTTTTGGTTTTATGCTCCGTTTTCTTGTACTTACCACCGACGCCTTGGTCTACGCATTATATTGACGTGAGATGTACTTTGTGTGTGGTTAATGGACATCCACTCCACAAATACCTAAGTCATATTATTTACACAGCAATGATAGATGTACAATGTATTGCTCACTTATTGGTTGTCGTCGTTTACCAACACCATGATTGTTACTAAGCACCTAGACCTCAGCCTACATTGTGGATAGATTTCGTACTTCCTGTCCGATAGTTAGCACTTAAAGACTGTGTCAAATTTATAACGTATATTTTATCTGTAATCCACATACTGTACTTTAATTACAGTTGTGTGTGTGTCGTCCTCCTAGTGACTGATGTAAAAGCACATGCTTTACCGAGCGAGGTGGGACAGTGGCTAGCACACTGGACTCGCATTCGGGAGGACGACGGTTCAATCCCGCGTCCGGCCATCCTGATTTAGGTTTTCCGTTATTTCCCTAAATCGCTCCAGGCAAATGCCGGGATGGTTCCTTTGACAGATCACGTCCGACTTCCTTCCCCATCCTTCCCTAATCCGATGGGACCGATGACCTCTCTGTCTGGTCTCCAACCCCAAAACAGGCCCCACAGGCATATGCTTTTATCGCTTTACGCCTTGTAACAGAAATGAGCAGAATCGAGTGAAGTAAATGTGCTACCTTGCTAATTGTTATCCCCCAGTTTCTTCGACATACTACACTGAGGTGACTAAAGTCATGGCGTAGCTATGTTGACTTACACAGATGGCGGTAATATCGCTTGCACAAGATATAAAGGGGCAGTGGATTGGCGGAGCTGTCATTTGTGCTGAGGTGATTCATGTGAAAAGGAGTGCGATGTTATTATGGCCGCACGATGGGAATTAGCAAACTAATCACGGAATGGTTGTTGGTGCTCAACCCATGGGACATTCCATTTCGGAAATCGTTAGGGAATTCAATACTTCGAGAGCCAGAGTGTCAAGTGTGTGCGGCAATAGTACATTTTAGTCATTACCTCTCATCACGGACAACGCAGTGGCCGGCGGCCTTCACTTTACAACCGAGAGAGCGGCGTTTGAGAAGAGTTGTCAGTGCTAACAGACAAGCAACACTACGTATAACCGCAGAAATCAATGTGGGACGTACGATGAACGTATCCGTTAGAAAAGCGCGGCTAAATTTGGCGTTAAAGGGTTATAGCAGCAGACGACGGACGCGAGTGCAGTTGCTAACAGTAGGACATCGCCTGCAGCGCTTCTCCTGGGCTCGCGACCATATCGGTTGAACCGTCGAGCAGTGGGTAATCGTGGCATGGTCAGATGAGTCCCTGTTTCAGTTGGTAAGAGTTGATGGTATGGCTCTAGTGTGGCACAGGCCCCACGAATCCATAGGCCCAAGTTGTCAACAAGGCTCTGTGCAAGCTGATGGTGGCTCCATAATGGAGTGGTCTGTGTTTACATGAAATGGAGCAACTAAACCGATCATTGACTGGAAATGATTATATTCGGCTACCTGGAGACCATTTGCAGCCATTCATTGACTTAATGTTCCCAAACAACTCTGGAATTCTTATGGATGACAGTGTGCTACGTCACCTGGCGATAGTTGTTCGCGATTGGTATGAAGAATATTTTGAACAGTTTTAGCGAATGATTTGGCCGCTGAGATCGCCCGACATGAGCACAACAGCAGTCTACCAGTGCCAACACCCTACCTCCACCCGAGCCAATGGATGCAGAGCTCAGCAGAGTCAGCACAGAGGCCAAGACGGAGGCGACATCGTCCACCACATTACAATAGCAACCGAAGAAGCCGAAGAAGAAGAGGCTTCACTGCCCTCCATTGAGGCGAGAAAGGGGGGGGGGGGGGGAATGTTGTATCCCACATCACTGTTCCTGCCAGGTAGTCCATCCTTCTGAGGTACTGAAATGTCAGCATGCCTGCATTGAGGTGAGGCCAGGAGGGGTTAGTCCTCTGATGCCACCATGGGCGACTACACTATTTCGCTACCCCTCATTACATGAGCCAATCGCAAAATAATGACGTCACCTCGCTTTTGGAGCTAGCGAGTGATGTCCATGTTACTAACCACAGCATGAGCCAGTAGTGCGGTTCAGTGCAATAAACCAAACTGGGTCCACAGCTCGTAGTCGTGCGGTAGCGTTCTCGCTTCCCGCGCCCGGGTTCCCGGGTTCGATTCCCGGCGGGGTCAGGGATTTTCTCTGCCTCGTGATGACTGGGTGTTGTGTGATGTCCTTAGGTTAGTTAGGTTTAAGTAGTTCTAAGGTATAGGGGACTGATGACCATAGATGTCAAGTCCCATAGTGCTCAGAGCTATTTTTTGAAACCAAATCGGCTTAGCGAGTCAGAGGATTCATCGGGATTTAAAAAGAGTTCATCATCATCGGAGCCAAGTTTTCAGGATTCCTAGACAATCAGCAGTTTATTATCGTCAGCCAGGAGACTGTACTCCCCAGTTCCCACTCAAACGGATCAGCTACGCCGTTCGGAGTTCACGTTAGCAACACTCGGAAGAGAGATGAAGGATTTTCACATCGTTTTAAGGTGAATATTGCTCCGAGATCAGATTGCATCCAGTCACGATTTTATTAAAGCTTCTGATTTAACTGTGATGTAGTAAAATTCGTTGGTAGTTGTTCTTTCTGATCGTATATTAATTGCTGTTCTAGTAAAATTGACTGCTCCCAGAATAGATGAAACAGCTGAGATGGTCTGATCCGAGGCTGAAATGATCGTTTCTAATAATGTATGCCCTTTCAGTTGTGCATTGTATGATGCAGTTCTTAACAGTGAAAAATATCGTCCTCTCGGTGATACAAAAGCAGAGGGCACTCACTAAGGGCTATCGCTAACATCATCGTAGCCGGCGGCATGTTAAATTGTACTAGACAGCTTGACAAACGCGAAGAAGCTCACAGAAGCTTGCAAACTTTTAGCTAATTTGTCATCATATAGAAAATGTTCTTCTCTTAGATTATAAGAACGTTCTGCCAAAAATTAATAAGCCTATAAAGCAATCATAAGTATTGGGGGGCTAGGGCTGTCAGAAGAATCAAAAATATCTGATTAACTGACGTAGCAATCTCGTAATTTTGTTGTGCCCTCCAAGGAAATCGTTAACATACGTTCGTATGCTAAGGTTGAACGAATTTCATACCACGAACTCAAGAAATTTCCGTAGTCAACAATAAGGGAAAAAGCAAGACTCACAACACGAACCTAATGTAGATGAATGCCGAACTTCAGCGTGGCAGAACAACGACGAGCTTCGTTTGGTTACCGGCACATGAGACAGTACGTCAAAATGAACAAGTAAACGTTCTTGCAGAAGAGGGAATACACAGTGTCGGTAGCTGTCAATAACTGATTTCAGTTCATATAGCTACTGGAATACATTCCTAAACTCAAAGCGAGACCATACGAAACGTGAAAGAAAAGTAAGAATGGAGGGGGGTACCGAGGTCTCACAGAGGTCGTCAGTACTCAAATATAAATCGTTTCGTTCCAAAAAGACGTTGCTAATTGACTGCAGATACTATAGACGTCAAATAATCGTTGTGCGTCTTGAACACGGCAACTTACCTAAAAACTTCCGCCATACGTATCAGACAGACACCAACTGGCCGTATGATACAATATCATGAAGTGGGCTAAATCAGTTTGATAGTACCCTCAATACAACAGATAGCAAGTCAGTTAGTGTAAATACTTAAACAAGCTAAGACTCTTTTTCGTTTCTACTATGTTCATACTTCTCGAATCACAACTCTCTCCATCATAAAGCTACAATGGATAGCTGTAATAATTCTAATTTATGGATGTAACTGTATAACTTAACCGCTGAGAGAATTATCATGTGCGAATATACATTAAATTATGCTTTTTCTAATTCATTGTGGAAGCCACATTACTGAGAAGATTTGTATAAGAAATTTATGTTGGACAAATTTTCGCATTGGTAATTCATTTTCGTATATGTTTTTTCTCTTATATATTTAAAATAGGCATTACTAGTCGATTGTTGAAGTATGTACAGGGTGTACATAAAGTTCGGGAACAATTTCAATAATTTATGTACACCCTGTACATCAATGGATTACAGCATGGCCTGTAGATCCTTGTACATCAGATACGTCATAAAGATAGTGTATGCTAATTCACAAGCTATGCGTCGACTATGTAACAAGGTTCCAGCTCTATGCCATTTGTATACCAAAAACAGATAAATATTTACGTTTTTAGAGATGAGTGGCTATTCACTATCGCCACCTGTGTGTCCATAACTTGCAAGCAAAAGTCTTGGGACATTAGTAGAACACTAAAAGCTGATGTAATCAACGAACTAACCAAACTCGGGTAGTACAAATTGTATTGCTTTTCTTCTGTTCTTCGCTGATAGTTTCAAAGATTGCTTTGTTTTGAGAGGAACCTTCTGAGTGACCATGCATAGACCGCAAGCAATCACTAACTGTCGCGGTGTGCTTGCACAATCGGAGTTTAAGTTTCTCGGACACATAGGGTACAATCTAGTAGTACTACTGAGTACCTGTAAATTTAAAGTTTTTCTGAATTTTCGAGAATTTGGCAAGTTTCCGTGGGATACGACGTATAAGGGACGATCAAAAATTTCCGTTTAAGGGCCTTGGTGCAGCATACACGCAAAACAGCGCACTACAATGCGTGTGTATAGGCACCGAAGTGTAGGCAAAGGAGTAGTTTGGCATTCATGTCTTTCCGACGTACCCGAGGAAAATGCAGAAAAGTGAACTATGGCGAAGTTATTAGCGAATGCATGAAAACAGAGCCAACATGTTGTTATTCTTTTCTTGGTTGACGAAGGACAAACGCAGGTAGGCACCCAGAGAATGAAGAATGTGTATGGGACAGCATGTCTGTCGAGAACCACCGTTGTAGAATAATATGCCAAGTTCTGTGCTGGCCTCATCCTTCACAGACCATCTCAACTGGGAGACACTCGAGTACCTGCCGTATAGTCCATGAAATTATTATACCTTCGGTCCCTTAAAAAGGCCTTGAAGGGTTGACGATTCCGGTCTGAGGAGGATGTGTAGTTACAGACTTCAAGCAACAGGATATAGCGTTTTACCAAACGAGTATTTTCAATCTGGTGCGTCGATGGGGTGGTTGCCTCAACGCTGACGACAATTTTGAGTGAGTGGCATACCGATTCTGTGCTGTGCGGACTTCGAACGGAAACGTCTTCATTGGTTCAAATGGCTCTAGGCACTATGGGACTTAACATCTGAGGTCATCAGTCCCCTAGACTTAGAACTAATTAAACCTAACTAACCTACGGACATCACACACATCCATGCCCGAGGCAGGATTCGAACCTGCGACCGTAGCAGCAGCGCGGTTCCGGAATGAAGCGCCTAGAACCGCTCGGCCACAGCGGCCGGCCGTCTTGATTGCGCCTATATATTTTGTCCGCAGAAGGAATATACGAGTAAAGAAACTTAATGCAAAATGCTTACAGGAGAAGGGAGTGTTTAAAGGAACGTGCCCTGAGCCACCCTGCATTAGTTAAGCTCGCAGTAGAGAAAACTATAGGGATGAAGAAACAAGTCAAGGAGGTTATCTAGGACAGCAGATACATTAGATAGGGTAAATGTAAACGTTAGGAAGGGGCCAGACGAGGATACATCCTCAGGATCTGGCTCTAAACTGTAAACAAAATTTTGATTGGTAGCAGTGATACATTTTACACATTAAAGCCCTAATTTGATGATGCTCTTGTGTTCTGTAAAAGTTATAAACAAAATTTTGATTGGCAGCAGGGATACATATTACACATTAAAGCCCTAATTTGATGATGCTCTTGTGTTCTGTAAAAGTTATAAACAAAATTTTGATTGGCAGCAGTGATACATATTACATATTAAAGCCCTAATTTGATGATGCTCTTGTGTTCTGTAAAAGATTATCAAGCAAAATTTTTCCGGAACCTCTCATAAAAGTCATAAAGGCTCGGAGGTTTTAAAAATGGTTTAACAATATTGCACTAGTGATTAGGAACTTTGTCTAAGGCGTATACATTTTTCATCAATTGATTGGCCATACTGTATATGATGGAATGGTTCTCGAGAAAGTCAAGTACGATATCCGCGCATGTACTGCACGAAAAAATGAATGGTACATAACCTGAAACTACTTTTAAAATAGTTGAGTAGCTCGATCCGAGGTTCATAACATGTGGGAAGCCAGCGATATAGCTTTCACAGGGCATTTCACATGATAGATGCGTAGTAACGACACCGTTGCACCAAGATAATCGTTCTTACTGACGAAAGGAGAGGCTCAATAGAAGATTAAAAGATAATAAAAAACGATAATTTTAATGATGTATGGGAAAACACAAAACAGAGTAGCATAGGATGATATGAATAGGCCTAGACGCTAAATTGTATTGTATTGGGAAGATGTGGACGTTGACGTTACTACGTGGCGTCGAGTGTAGGACTGACCGAATCCCTGATGCTGAAACGCTGGGTTGTATAACCAACAGGCGCCAACGAGGTCCAGCAATAGTTTCACGCACCCTACGGAACTGTATTTAGCGCCGAAATGCTACTAATTATGAAATTAATGCTTCTAAAAAGACTGAACGTCAAGGAAATGTTGTATTTTCAATTATTGTATTTTGCATTGTAACGGCAATTAAACAAAAGGCTGTTGCAGTTTATGATTCCGTGGTCATCGTGAAGCATAATGATCTTGGTGTCGGCAAAAGCTGAACTCTTGAAGGGGAAATAATAACACCAGCCAATCGACCATCGGTTTTAGATTTTGTCGTGCAGTTAACATTCACTTACGTGGTAGCCATTATTGGTTTATGTCCTTTCAGCTATCGTATGTAGCTACCATTACCGACGGAAACGTATTTGAAACACCTGTTAAGGAATTACTACGACCGTAGATTTAGAAGGGAATAGCTACAGAATTTTTAGAAATGACGATGAATGTGGATACACTGAAATTTAGCTAGTAATTTTGGTAAAAGGTTCAAATGGCTCTAAGCACTATGGGACTCAACATTGAGGTCATCAGTCCCCCTAGAACTTAGAACTACTTAAACCTAACTAACCTAAGGACATCACACACACCCATGCCCGAGGCAGGATTCGAACCTGCGACGGTTCCAGACTGTAACGCCTAGAACCGCTCGGCCACACCGGCCGGCAATTTTGGTAATTAAAATCTCATACACATACTTTAAAAACCTATTTATTTTCGCACACACACTTTGTGTTGCTATAAAGTAAGGATGCGATACTTATGGTAGGCAGATTTTCGTTTAGGTCATTTACTCTTATAGGCAGTAATGTGCGTCGCCTTAGTTACTTTCGAGAAAATGCGTCCAAGCACTTTTCCACATCTTTAACTGATATATAACGGTTTCACACAAGCAGCACTCTTCAATCAAACCGAAAGGGAATCCTAAATTCCCAAAATAAATAAATGTTTAGATACGGCATGGGCTGCATCACATTCATTTGTGACTGTAGAGAGGTTCAATCTCTAGTTTAGCAACCTTACGTTAAATTAGTGTGGGTTCTTACAGTCAGTGTTATTATTAAATACCTCAACCAGCGTAGAAATGTGACACTAGAAGTATGTATTTTTTAAAACTAGGTGATAATTGTATTGTAATGTATTGTATTGAACTGGGGACCTAGAAACGACGGAGAGGTTTCGTCCCCGCCGTAGCCCTCAGTGATTCACAACAGGCTACAGCAGTCTACTCACCCCACCGCCGCCCCACACCGAACCCAGGGTTATTGTGCGGTTCGGCCCCCAGTGGACCCCCATAGGAACGTCTCACACCAGAAGAGTGTAACCCCAATGTATACGTGGTAGGGTAATTATGGAGTACGCTTAAGTGGAGAAAGTGTTTGCGCAGCAATCGCCGACTTAATGTAACTGAGGTGGAATACGGGGAACCAGCCCGCATTCGCCGAGGCAGATGGAAAACCTCCTTAAAAACCACTCTCAGCCTGGTCGGCACACCGGACCTCTACAGTAATCTGGCGGACGGATTCGTGCCGGGGACCGGTACGCCTCCCCGACCGGAATAGGTGACAATACTGTTACAATTCTGAATGTTAAATCGAACGATCCTATCGAACCTGCAACATCGAAAGTAAGAGTAGCGTTCACAATGTTCCAAGTTCCACCAGCAGGCAGACCGGAGGAAAGCCACACAAATCACTAATAACTTCGCAATTTACAGACTTCAAGTTTAGCGTTGCCACACCATCACGTTTTCATTTGCGCGACACCTACCTAAATTAAGTACAGCTTCAAAGACGCTGAAAGAAAATACATAAGCTCTGTTCATTACTTTTGTCAAGGAACTCTAACGTACCACCGCATAACGAACGGTGTATCACTGGTGAATTAAGTGCAGATTTTAACTGTCTGAACGGCTATAGCTCCACTATTTTCATTGTGTTGACGACACATTGATTGTCTGGCAGCATGACGCAGAAGCTCAGTTCATCTACCACGTGAATAGCATGCATCAGAACATTTGGTTCACTGTCGAGACAAGGAAAGCTTCAGTTTTCATATGTTTTGGATGAACAAAATTCGGTTGGGGTCTTGGTCACTCTGTCTATAACAAGTCGAAGCATACTGATATAATCTCAGCGTACAGGTTTTTCAGTACCTAGTTTGTAAGAGAGCTGCCTATTGTTCTTGGTCCTTCCTGTCTGCTACATCTGGAAAAACGTGTAGAGTCCTGAGAAGAAGAGACACGAAAGCAATTTTCCGACCTTCAAGATGATAAAGGAGATACTGTACCTCGGGAAAGCGACTACATCGGTCAGTACAGCCGTAAAGTTACCCACTACTGTGCAAACACTGTAGGCACATAAAAATCGAGAACTTGAGAAATTACCTTCTGCTGAACAGACTCTCACAAATAAACACACAATAATGTTTGATGAGACTAAACTATTGTCCCACGCTTCTACATAACGGCATGAAGCAATAGAAATCAGAATATACGAGAACATCTTTAACAGAGACGTCGGCTATGAACTTAGAGTTGTGTGGAAATGAATTCTCGACGCAGAGGAGAGGCAGAGAAAATCGCTGAAGTGTCTCTGTTCCTACGAGAGCGCTAGCACCACTAGTGAAGAAAAAGGCACAATCTCTGGCAGCATGACGTCATGATGACGTGCGCTGACCAATCACAAGCCGCCTACGGGTTGCCCGTGACAGTCATTTGTTCCTTACAAAGACGATGGAAGATTCGTCGGAAGTTCGAGATCTTACACAGACGTCACAAATAAGCCGAGAGTGCCGGCCGGAGTGGCCGAGCGGTTAAAGGTGCTACAGTCTGGAACCGCACGACCGCTACGGTCGCAGGTTCGAATCCTGCCTCGGGCATGGATGTGTGTGATGTCCTTAGGTTAGTTAGGTTTAAGTAGTTCTAAGTTCTAGGGGACTTATGACCACAGCAGTTGAGTCCCATAGTGCTCAGAGCCATTTGAACCATTAAGCCGAGAGTACGTTATACATATGCAATTATATTTTTTTGCAGACTTTTTTTAATTCTTAAGTTGTACACCGAAAATCCAAAGAAACTGGTACGCATGCCTAATATCCTGTAGGATCCCCTCGAGCACGCAGAAGTGCCACAACACAACATGGCATGAACTCGACTATCGTCTGAAATAGTGCTGGAGGGAATTGACACTATGGCACTCGTGCCCGGGGACATCTGCAAGCCATAGTTTTGGCCACCCCTGAAGTACAGCAAATGAGGCACAGATCCACAATTCAAAGTTTGATGTTTAACTTGGAATCTTAGAATTTTAAAGACTACTTTCAAATATTTATCTGGCGACTTACATAGACCATAAACTCTGTGGTTGTGTGGCCTTGAGATACTATTTCTGTGAGAAATCAAGTGGTAAAATGTCGTACCAGTTGACGTGCTACTGCTGTGAGAAATCAAGCGGTAAAATATCTTATTGACTGAGATACTATTGCTATGAAAAGTCAAGCAGCTAAATATTCTTATTCATTAACTTCTCGTTTGGCAACTCATTTGCTGTTCACGATGTCGAGCATTATTCGAAGGAGCGTCAAATGTTTCTCTAATTTGCTTTAATACCAATTTTTAGATAAATCATATCTCACTGCAACTGACACCAATAGCTCCGTCCCTTCTCTTCCCTTTCTCCCACCTCCAGTTTGCACAACATTACATAAAACATTTGAACATTTTTTCAAATTTCTTTTTATTTTCGACCTTTGTTCGTAAAACTGTTGTTGGCGAAGTATTTCAAGATCCCTCAAATTACTAATAATTTTTCATAATTACCATGATTACTATCAAACAATTACTTTTTTCTTTTATTCCAATGGTTGACACCACACTGGTCAGTTTGATACCCTATTTGTTCCTTTCCCATTCTTCCTTTTACTATAAAAATTCAAAGTAAAATCCTTTTTGTTGAGAGTAAATGTCATAGCAATGTATCTTTTAATGCGCGTAACAGCTAGATCTAGAATAACTGACCTATTGGATTCCTAGCAACAGCTGTTTGTAAATTATGTCTATATTCTCCTTAAATCACCAATTACATTTAATACCCAGATTACTTTCAAGCTATTAAACCTTTTTTCAAAACTATATCTCAAGCTGGTTAATTTTATACCTCATTTGTCATTTCGGACGAAAATCCGTTGTATAATTCATAGGGAGTCAGCTCAAAGATTTGACGTATTATTAAACCTAGCCACTCGTCCATCTCTTTCATTGAACGCTATCCCCGGCCAGCTAATGTCGCCATGACCTACGGTGGGATCAGCCTCCCAGCACGAGCACGCTTGCTAGACTGCAACATTCGTCTAGAAACTAGGAACACGATAAATCACAAATTCATAGAGATCTGCAGTACTGATCATTAAGAATCGCTACCTCCTGACTTCCTAAAGGTTAAACACGTTCATCAACATCTCCACCCTTGAGGGCAGTCAACTTGCCCCCTGCACCCAGGAGGGCCTGCTTGCTGAACCCACAAATTCACATTCGGGCCTTTCACTGAGTCATTGCTAGATACAGATAGCGACCATTTTCGTTTCGCCATTACCTGCTGCCGCTAATAGCATTTTTCTGGAAGCTGCTGCTTCCCGTTTGGACTTTTCACAAGTTCACTTCCAACAGCTGCTTGAAAGCATCTTATGTCATGGGTAAGTGATCAGACATGGTGATCTAACATTAAAGCACTTGCCTGGAAGCCGAGAGGTCGCTGGATCGAATCCCGGATGGACCACGTAAATTTTCAGTCTGCCTTCAACACAGCTTTCACCTCTCCACTATGTGAGGAGTCCCCAGGAGTGACTACGTGGTTCTGATGCCACGTTAAACTGTAGGTACCTTTCCCCGGTTCTACAAGTGGGGTAGATCAGAGACATGCACATCACGGAACTGGCTTCCAATTGAAGGACTTGTATACGGCCACTGAGTCACACGAAACTACGCTACCGGAAAAAAACCTAGTACAAATGGAAAAACGACATCGAATTTGATCCGATGACTGCCTATACCACCTGGAGTATAGTAAGTGTACTGATAATGCGTTCAATGTCATCCGCCAACAGATATCGTAGTGACATTATAGGGGTATGATTCCTGGTTTGGGTGCCGGCCAAAAGACAATGTAATGACATTGTAGATGTATGATTCCTGGATTGGGTGCAGGAGGCATCTGAGTCAAATCGCTGACGAGGCCATAGTGGGTGGAACTGTGAGGTAACGAGCATTTCTCTCTCATTTAAGTATATGGCCGAAGGAGTCAGGCCTGAGAAATTGTGAAACGAAACCTGTCGTCCAGGACCGTGGGCCACGAAGAGCACAGATTCGCCACGAGTTGGAGAAAGTCCACGGGCGCCTACTGGCTGAATGAGGCCAGGCTGATCAGGCCTAAGCGCTGTAGTGTGCGAGAACCTACGTCATAGGGAAACCCAGGGAAGCATAGCAGTGTGGCGGACCTAAGATTGGCCATAAAGGGGAACATTTATGAAAACTATTTAATACCGTTAATGGCTTCACATGCAGATGAGATGTACTGCTTCAGCTGTTCAATTGTTTCTGGATTCTGGCGGTACACCTGGTCTTTCAAGTGTCCCCACAGAAAGAAGTCACAGGGGTTCATGTCTGGCGAATAGGGAGGCCAATGCACGCCGCCTCCTGTATGTTTCGGATAGCCCAAAGCAATCACACGATCATCGAAATATTCATTCAGGAAATTAAAGACGTCGGCCGTGCGATGTGGCCGGGCACCATCTTGCATAAACCACGAGGTGTTCGCAGTGTCGTCTAAGGCAGTTTGTACCGCCACAAATTCACGAAGAATGTCCAGATAGCGTGATGCAGTAATCGTTTCGGATCTGAAAAATGGGCCAATGATTCCTTTGGAAGAAATGGCGGTCCATACCAGTACCTTTTGAGGATGCAGGGACGATGGGACTGCAACATGGGGCTTTTCGGTTCCCCATATGCGCCAGTTCTGTTTATTGACGAAGCCGTCCAGGTAAAAATAAGCTTCATCAGTAAACCAAATGCTGCCCACATGCATATCGCCGTCATCAATCCTGTGCACTATGTCGTTAGCGAATGTCTCTCGTGCAGCAATGGTAGTGGCACTGAGGGGTTGCCGCGTTTGAATTTTGTATGGATAGAGGTGTAAACTCTGGCGCATGAGACGATACGTGGACGTTGGCGTCATTTGGACCGCAGCTGCAACACGGCGAACGGAAACCCGAGGCCGCTGTTGGATCACCTGCTGCACTAGCTGCGCGTTGCCCTCTGTGGTTGCCGTACGCGGTCGCCCTACCTTTCCAGCACGTTCATCCGTCACGTTCCCAGTCCGTTGAAATTTTTCAAACAGATCCTTTATTGTATCGCTTTTCGGTCCTTTGGTTACATTAAACCTCCGTTGAAAACTTCGTCTTGTTGCAACAACACTGTGTTCTAGGCGGTGGAATTCCAACACCAGAAAAATCCTCTGTTCTAAGGAATAAACCATGTTGCCTACAGCACACTTGCACGTTGTGAACAGCACACGCTTACAGCAGAAAGACGACGTACAGAATGGCGCACCCACAGACTGCGTTGTCGTCTATATCTTTCACATCACTTGCAGCGCCATCTGTTGTTGAAAATTGTAACTACTGTAATTTCGAAAGTTTGTCCGCCTGAAAATGTACTGTTGTCCCAAGCATATTGCAACAAACGGTGTATTTCTATCGCTGCTCGTTTAGTTTTTATTGCCGTTTCAAATATACCGGTCATTTTTGAAACACCCTGTATTATACTTTAGGATTTACTGTTAAAGTGAAATTAACAAGTATTGTAAAAAAGACCTGAATGCTAAAATCTGAACGCTTTGGTCGATCTTAACGATCAAAATTTCGTATAGAAGCGCATCATTAAAATGAAAAATATTGTAAATATCAATTCTGTAACTTTATTTGTTTAAAAGATATAGTAAATTTAAAGTATCAGTATTTTCAGTTAAGCATCAGATCATCATTTCCTCCACACAAAACACACTGAACGGTGACAGCGTGACACCTTATAGAATCATTAGGTAATAGAATTTTTGTTGTTAAGCTTAGTGTATAATAGTTACTTTTATTCTTTATTTATTTATCAGAAAGCACGTTGGTGCAAGGTTACTGGCCGCGACATTCAAAGCTAAGAAGGAAGTTGTATTGGTTTTATGTAAAAGAATTTAAACTTTATTATGTAATGGATATTATTGTTACTTTATTTAGAACATGAAAGTGGTCATACTTTGGTTATTTAAATATTTTAAAATGTAAAGTAATGTAGAACAAGCTGTAGCCAATCAGATGGACGGCCTCAGAAAGGGAACGGCCCTAGTCGGTTAAGCGAAGATGTTCAGCGCGCTGGAAAGCGCCGCCGGGGACGTGCAGAGAGGAACAGTTCGGACAGAGACGCGAAAGCGGACAGTCGGTCTTTAGGCAGGTAGGAAGTGAAACGACTGAGAAAAATTCGCGTTGTGTGCTATCGCGTGACTTACCCTCTGAGGGGTGAGCAGCCGAGCGCCTGGTATGAACTTTTCGTGTAAATGACGAGGTGGAGTGTCGGACTTGCGTTTCGCGATGAGATTGTGAATGATCGAACTGTGTCAAATGGATATGTGCTCGAGTGCAACAGTAACTCTAAATACGACCACTTTCGCTGTTAGTTTGCTTTCTCAATAAACATTATTCTTACCAAATCGCAACTGAGTGGCGTAAATCTTTTATGGGTCGTTAATTTAGTTCCCAGTATTATTATTACTGTTATTATATGTTATATTAACTTTGTATTTCGCAAACTTGCCATCAGCCAGACAATTTAACCAAAGGGTCACAAGTGCCTAATCTAGGGCGTGTAATGCGACAGTTGCGGTTCAACCCCTAGACGAGTTTGATCCAAGACATTTCGATGAAGGGGAGCCCCATGTGAGCACGAACATCTTTCGGATGTTAGCTCGCAGAACTCACGCGCACTTGCAGTTTCGCAAAGAAGTATAGATGACTGGCGCAGCGGCTAGGACACAGCTGCACACAAAGTGAAGGACGACGGTCACAAAGGAGCCAGCGCATATAGCATTTATCCGAATGCTCACAGCCAGAAGGCTCAGTTTGGTGCAAATGTGTGAAGGAAGCAGTTAACCATGCCACAGAAACTCACTAGTGCTTACCATAGTCAACTGAACGAGTTTGTAAAGAGTCAAATTGTGGCTTTGGGAGTGGCGGGATGGTTGGTCCTTTCGGAGAACTGCCACACAAATTGGACGTCTTACTTCAGTTGTGCAATGATGCTGGTATCACTGGTCAAGTGGAACATTCTCACACCAATAGACGAGGTTCTGGAGGTCCACGTAGCATAGGCGCCCACCGCCATCGTCGTAACGGCAGCAGTGGTAGATCGTACAGCTACCACTGGATACACTAGCGGGCTTTTGAGCCCACACGTGTCGACACGAATTGTTGCGAACCTGCTATTACCAGTGGGACTACGGGCACGCACGCCTCTAGCCCGTCTTCCACTCACGCCTCGGCACCGAAGTGGACGTCTCGACTGGTGCCGTCAGGGTATCAGTTGGAAGATGCAATGGCACGCCACGGTTTTCAACGATGAAAACCGACTCTGCCTGCACGCAAGTGATGGTCGTCTGCGTGTACAACGTAGACCTGGTGAGCTCTGTCTCGTAAATGCATTCGTCCAGGACTCTCTGGCTCCATCCCAGGCCTTATGGTCTGGGGTGTGGCAAGCTACATCTATCGTTCACCTTTGGTGTTTGTGGAGGGAACGCTGACCAGCGCTCTGTATGTGTAGAATGTTGTTAGACCCGTTCTTTTGCCGTTCTTGCAACAAGAAGATGATGTGATGTTCCAACATGATAACGCTCGCCCTCATATTGTCCATGAAACGCAACGTCCCGCACTTGTCTCCAATGGAGCACGTATGGGAGACGATGGGACGAGGTGTGACTCGGCAGCCAATTACTCTCATAGAACTACGTGAACAGGTCGATCAGGCATGGATTAACGTACCCCAGGACAGTATTCGCCATCTGTACGATCGACTGATGGCTGAGTCAGCGCCTGCACTGCAGCCCATGAAGGCTAAAAAACGTACTAATATGGATGTTTCAGCATGGGTCGATACTAGGTGGTCAGAACTGCTATTAGCTGTAAATGCAACTATTTCATGTACTCCATATGCACTGTTGCAACAATAAATCTTGAGTGAACTGGAAACCTGTAAAAGTATGTATTAATTTTTTCCCGGCAGTGTATTATGGGAAAGTGAGCACCTTCCAGGACAGCCTCGCAGGCTTCGACCACAAATCACGTAGCCCAACACACCAGATGGTGGCATGTTGTTCTGTCGTCTACAGAGGACGAACCCGCGGAAAGGACATGAATAATACGAGGGTGAGTCAATTGAAAACCTTAAATATTTTTTAAAATATCATTTATTGTCCAGAAGTGGGACAAAGCTGTATCAGTTTTCAACATAATCTCCACCACGCTCAATGCAAGTCCTCCAGCGCTTACAAAGTGCATAAATTTCTTTAGAAAAAAACTCTGTTGGTAGTCCGCGCAACCACTCATGCACCGCGCGGCGTACCTCTTCATCAGAAGGGAACTTCTTTCCTCGCATTGCGTCTTTGAGTGGTCCAAACATGTGGAAATCACTTGGGGCAAGGTCTGGTGAGTATGGTTGATGAGGAAGACACTCAAAATGCAGGTCTGTGATTGTTGCAATTGATGTACGCGCATTGTGGGACCTTGAATTGTCATGTTGCAAAAGGACACCTGCTGACAGCAATCCACGTCGCTTTGATTTGATTGCAGGCCGCAAATTATTTTTTAGGAGATCTGTGTATGATGCACTGGTGACAGTGGTCCATCTAGGCATGTGGTGCTCCAAAATGACGCCCTTTTCGGCCCAAAAGAGAGTCAGCATAACCTTCCCTGCTGATGGTTCTGTTCGAAACTTCTTTGGTTTTGGTGATGAGGAATGACGCCATTCCTTACTCACTCTCTTCCTTTCGGGTTGGTGGAAGTGAACCCAGGTTTCGTCCCCAGTAACGATTCTTGCAAGGAAGCCATCACCTTCTCGTTCAAAGCGCCGAAGAAGTTCTTCACAAGTATCAATACGTCGTTCTCTCATTTCAGGAGTCTGGTGCCGTGGCACTCATCTTACAGACACTTTGTGAAACTGGAGCACGTCATGCACAGTGTGGTGTGCTGACCCATGACTAATCTGTTAACATGCTGCAATGTCATTCAGTGTCACTCGGCGGTTTTCCTTCACTATGGCTTCAACTGCTGAAATGTTCTGTGGAGTCACAACTCGTTGTGACTGACCTGGTCGAGGAGCATCTTCCACTGAAGTCACACCATTTGCGAATTTCCTACTCTATTCATAGACTTGCTGCTGTGACAAATATGCATCACCCTACTGAACCTTCATTCGTCGATGAATTTCAATAGGTTTCACACCTTCACTACGCAAAAACCGATAACAGAACGCTGTTCTTCCCTGGCGCAAGTCGCAAGTGGGGCAGCCATCTTTAAACTGATACTACGACGGTATGTGTGCATCTGCACTATGCTGCCACCTACAGGCCATTCTGCACGCTGTTTGTAGCACGTTTACCAACTTACAGGATAACGGGTCGAAATTTCGATTTGTTATTACAAATTTAAGGTTTTCATTTGACTCACCCTCGTATGTCTCACGGTAAATCAAAGTGCCGCAGCATTCCATCTGAAATGATGTTGCACGCTTTTAAAAACCGTATACTAATACATTACGTGCATCACATTTTTTTAACATCACAATAACCACAAAATGAGATTGAATTAATCCAAATTCGGAGTCGTAATCGCCACAATGTGAACCTGTTTAAGGCTCTTATAATAGAGCCTGATATGAAAGCCTCAAACTGCAATGGCTACACGTGGGCCGT
Source organism: Schistocerca cancellata (assembly GCF_023864275.1). Classification (NCBI taxonomy): domain Eukaryota; kingdom Metazoa; phylum Arthropoda; class Insecta; order Orthoptera; family Acrididae; genus Schistocerca; species Schistocerca cancellata. The sequence goes on from NC_064631.1 coordinate 530,655,610, forward strand.
TGCTGGCGTGCCGAATGTCAAAACATTAACTGGTGTGCAAAAGCATAACGTCAAAGGTCATTGCCAAGTAACATAGCACGATGAAACTAGGACCATACGTAGAAACAAATGATACAGTATAGTGCAGAAGGTAACAAAGAAATACGCAATGATCCAAACAGGTTCAAATGGCTCTGAGCACTATGGGACTTAGCTTCTAAGGTCATCAGTCCCCTAGAACTTAGAACTACTTAAACCTAACTAACCTAAGGACATCACACACATCCATGCCCGAGGCAGGATTCGAACCAGCGACCGTAGCGGTCATGCGGTTCCAGACTAGGCCGGCCGCGGTGACCGAACGGTTCTAGGCGCTTCAGTCCGGAACCGCGCGACTTCTACGGTCTCAGGTTCGAATCCTGCCTCGGGCATGGATGTGTGTTATGTCCTTATGTTAGTTAGGTTTAAGTAGTTCTAAGTTCTAGGGGACTGATGACCTCAGATGTTAAGTCCCATAGTGCTGAGAGCCATTTGAACCATTTTTGTAGCGCCTAGAATCGCTCGGCCACTCTGGCCGGCGATCCAAGGAGGAATGATAGTTTTATTGAAAGACAATAATTGCATAAAGTCGCCGCGGTTCATGACGGACCTTCAGTCATTAGAAAACGTAGGACATGGTTCTTAGTAGAGTGTATGATCGCCGCAGACGGCAGTGTGTGCTCTGCAACGAACTACCACGCTGGCCACAATGTTGTTTAGGAGTTGTTGTGGTGGGGCGTTCCCGCGGTTGACGATTTCTGGATGGTTGTTGATGCATGTGGACGTTGTGCAATATGTCTCCCCAACGCTTCACACATGTGCTCGATGGGAATTAAGTCGGTGGATCGAGCTGGTCAGACCATTAGCGAATATCCTCACTTTCCTAGAGCCACTCCATCTATGCACTTCTATACAGTGGCGCATTCTCATCCACAAAAATTAAGTCAGGGCAGAATGCGCCACTGAAAACACTCACACGTGGAAGGAGTACAGTGGCACAATAATTCTGACCGGTTTATGTATCGTGTTCAAAGATTTGGAAGTCAGCACGCCCATACATCATAATACCTCTTGTAACGTCTCCTAACAAAACACATATTATATGTGGTAAAAAAGGAGAAAAGAATAATTGAACTGGATGATTGTAATTGCGTGGACAACGATTGTGTGAACTTTATGTAATAAAGAGAAACCATTATGTTCCATGTTTTATACTTGTATATAATTATGTACCAATTTTTTTAAAGATAATATCGGTGTCGGCGAGTACTGAGACCGCCTCAGATGATACTTATTAAATATCAACAAAGATGAGAATATGTCACAACGAGTATAAATAGTAGTGACCGAGCATTAATTTCTCTGTCGTCTTCTTGGAGTTACGTGAGTAGGAAGAGCCTGTGACGTTATATTGTACGCTTGTGTAGCATTCTTTTGTCAAGATTGAGAGAAGGGCGCCATTAGGTACTGGTTTGTAAAGGTGGGTAATAATTTAATCTGTCTAAATGTTTTGAATAGAGTTACTTAGTCAAAATTTGCATTATGATTTGTAATAAGCTTGCCTGGTATTTTATCCCATCCTTTTAAGACGTTTTCAGCTATTTAAATATTATTAGTGGTGCAGAGTTGCCCTACGAACGAATGCCGCGGCGCATTCAGACTCCATTAAATGAAACCAATCATACCGCAAAGAAGCGGACAGCTAATAGTGAACTAAAATTATTTCTTTCAGCTTTCGGAATTGCAGGGCAGAGCAGCAGATTTTATGATGTGTTTTACAAGTGGACGCGAGCTGCGGATTATATATTATTAACAGTGCAAAAAGATAATATACGTTCATAACATAAAAGAAATCTTGCTGTGCGTAGTTCTGGTCTGGCAAACATTATAGTAAAAACATCTTTTTCTCTGATAATAGTCTCATTTTCTCTTGTTAGTCGCGGTACTTACTGGTGTTTTACTGTTAACAAAAATCCACTGCAAAATTTTGATGTTGAACAAACATTGCTTACTGTAACATCAGTATTGATAACGAAATAATTTTCAGTAACCTTTTCAATAACTGTAAAGTAAGGAAGATATGTTGAACTTTATAGCGAGTTATAGTAACAATGTTCCTTTAATAGAAAGCCAGATCCAGAATAATAAGAACATAATATATTTTGTTTTGTTGAAAATTAATGATCCAAAGAAAGCCACAGCACAGCATCCCTAAAAAGTATTTCAGGGCTCTTTTCGTAGCGACATATTTTATCTCATATATTAGTTGTTACGCGAGCAATAACAAAGCAGAGAAAAGACAGCGAAACTCTTCACATCCTAGCACCTGGATCTCCAAAACGATCATGTTCGGCACTGTTTCTGGCTGCATTACGTGTTCCCACCTCTTGGCCTTTGACAGCACGTCTAGGATTCCCGAACATAATGTTACATCAGAACTAACTTTTGTAACATGAACATTTAGGTTATGATGAACAGAGAACCTTCTGCCTGAAGCAATGCATTACATGTAGATCGGGTACTTGTAAAAATCTTAGATCGTCGAAAAGAGCGCAGAGTGTGCGGCAACACCATAATTAAGTCTCAGAAACACTGCTGCAGTTCCCTATGTATTCAGCAAAAATTTACAAAGAAGAAAACCATACAATCACAAAAAGTTTCTTTGAAGATTACAGGTAACCTTAGTGTCATGTGTACCTTGGAGTTGTCGTGAATCGATCCCCTCAATCAGTTACAGGAAACTTAGAGATAACGGGGAATCAGAGACGTTGGAAACTTGAATTTATCGAATGCACATATTATTGCCACTGGACAAAAAGTGTCATAAAAGAAGGGATCGAGATAAAAATTTCTGACAGAACCTTCAATAAAGAGGGCGGTTTGCAGCTTGGGACTCGGCCATCGGAAGGCTGAAGCGGATGCGCAACGACAACATTATTTTATATGGTGCTGGCACCAGTGACGCAACAGACGTTGTTAGCGCGGCTATATAGGATAAGTCAGCAGGAATCACACAACAGTCAGCACCTGACGATGGCCAAGGAGCAATCGACCGTGAGCTTCCGATATTAGTAGTATAGCTGGACTCACAAACGATGGCGGTCGAATTTAGGCTCGTTCTGCGCATCTACGTCACGTATTCTCCGACAGCCAAGAGCGTGCAGTAGTGTTCGGAGCGCTGTGCTATGAATGTCGTGTGAATGTCGTACCCAGTACGAGGACTGAAAGTGATTGTAGCCAGTTGTTTAGTGGACTTTTGTTCCGTTTGTTACGAGTTGTCATTGCTGATGGTTGTGGTAAGCGACTGATTCCACACAAGCAAGTAAGAAATATAATTTACTGAATATACGCTTAAATCAAGCACAAAGCACGTGTATGCGCGAACCGCAGCCGTCGCTTGGAATCGGCAACAATGCAATCCCTGTCCGTTTCTCGACTTGCGGGAACCGTCATCGTTCGTGTTTATCTTTTGATGCGGCAAGAGAAAAGCAGGCCCTCTACACGTGCTGCTACTCGAGTATAGATGGGGACAAATGGCTCTGAGCCCTATGCGACTTAACTTCTGAGGTCATCAGTCGCCTAGAACTTAGAACTAATTAAACCTAGCTAACCTAAGGACATTACACACATCCATGCCCGAGGCAGGATTCGAACCTGCGACCGTAGCGGTCGCTCTGTTCCAGACTGTAGCGCCTAGAACCGCACAGCCACTCCGGCCGGCTAGATGGGGACAGTTACCTGTAATTTGTCACTCTAATGACTGACTTGCGTCATAGTCACGACTGTATATTTTAATAACACGCGGGAACTGCCGATGGAGGGTCGTCGTACATGGCATTCCATGCGGACACTTTTCTTTCATGAGTTTTGTCTAGCATCGGCGGTAAGTTTGTAGAGATTTTATAGAAAGATGACAGTGACAGCTATTTTCTACAGAAAGGAAGACACGACATCTCTTTTGCATTGTTCAGAACGGATTTAATGACTTCTAGTCTTCCACAGTTTTTGAATTTGCTAACTGGTTCCCAAGCCTTCAGAATCTTCAATAGTTTACAGAATCTGCGTCATTTCCCTTAACATTAAACGCCGGTGCTAGTCATTTCTACTTTTCCATCGTTCGTCTACCGTTTGCATTACTGTATCTCCCTTTTCACACCGTAACATTGTTAAATTATGTCCTGCTGCAGTCTTTTTAGAGACTGGAAAGTGTTTCATGTTTTGTTATAATTTCGACCTGGTAGCGAACACCCACTTCAAATTCGTAGATTATTCTTTGGATTACTCACTTTCGACAACTACGAAAGCCTTGTTGGCTTCTTAATTGATATTAGTTTTGCTGTATCTGCAGTTGGGTCATACAGCTACCGTCACGCTCTTTTCAGTGGCTCAAGTGGGATATTTTCACAGAGAGCCACGAGGCCTGCAAAAGAACGGCTGCTGATACTCCATAAACCAAAGTAAAAGTAGAGCTTCCCTGTGGCGAAAACTTGCAGAAATGATGAATCGTTGTGGGGCACACAGGGTTGGACAGCAAAGTGAAAACCCACGAGTAACACACACAAATGCTAGTTGCGTGGTTGTGCTCCACCGCGAACGACGCCTGTAGAATGTCAATATGTTGCACGTGTCAGTAGTGGTCAGAAGATGGTCCTCTGCCATTTTGAGTGCATTATGCAGGATACATCTACATCTACATATACATATACATTTATACTCCGCAAGCTACCCAACAGTGTGTGGCGGAGGGCACTTTACGTGTCACTGTCATTACCTCCCTTTCCTGTTCCAGTCGCGTATGGTTCGCGGGAAGAACGACTGCCGGAAAGCCCCCGTGCGCGGTCGAATCTCTCTAATTTTACATTCGTGATCTCCCCGGGAGGTATAAGTAGGGGGAAGCAATGTATTCGATACCTCATCCAGAAACGCACCCTCTCGAAACCTGGACAGCAAGCTACACTGCGATGCAGAGTGCCTCTCTTGCAGAGTCTGCCACTTGAGTTTGCTAAGCATCTCCGTAACGCTATCACGATTACCAAATAACCCTGTGACGAAACGCGCCGCTCTTCTTTGGATCTTCTCTATCTCCTCCGTCAACCCGAACTGGTACGGATCCCACACTGATGAGCAATACTCAAGTATAGGTCGAATGAGTGTTTTGTGAGCCACCTCCTTTGTTGATTGACTACATTTTCTAAGGACTCTCCCAATGAATCTCAACCTGGCGCCCGTCTTACCAACAATTAATTTTATATGATCATTCCACTTCAAATCATTCCACACGCATACTCACAGATATTTTACAGAAGTAACTGCTACCAGTGCTTGTACAATACAATAAAGGATCCTTCTTTCTATGTATTCGCAATAATTACATTTGTCTATGTTAAGGGTCAGTTGCCTCTCCCTGCAGCAAATGCCTATCCACTGCAGATCTTCCTGCATTTCGCTGCAATTTTCTAATGCTGTAACTTCTCTGTATACTACAGCATCAGCCGCTCATATGGTGGCTGCTTCCGTGACAAAGGACTCGGAGTGTCCGATATTTCAAGAGCCACCGTATTGGATATTTATACAGTGTTCAAAGAAAGAGGAAAAACATCATCCATTAATTCACAACACAGACGAAAGTGTGTGCCGAGCGATCACGACAGACAGTCATTGAAGAGACTGTGACGAGAAATAAGAGGACGACAGTTGCAAAAGTTACTGTAGAACTAAATGTCGCAGTCACGAAACCTGTCAGCACCAAAGCCACACGAACGGAGTTCCATAAGCGGGGCACTGCAGGGCGAGCTGCAATTCCAAATCCGCTCATCACAGGAAAATGTGGCGCAGCAGCCATAAAACCTGCACTACGGACAAAAGAAGAAAGTTATTTGTTCTGATGAGTCTTATTTCACACTGTTTCCAACTTCTGGCCCAGTTTATATCACAAAAGTGAAACATTGTGGGGCTTCGCTGATGATTTGGACATCCATATCGTGACGTTCTATGGGCCTAACTGTTGGACTGCTGGTAAGGATTATGCGACCGTGTTGGCTGATCAGGTCCGCCCCCTCCCGGGGTACAATGTTTGCTCCCTAGAGGTGATGCTGTGTTCCAACACAGCTTGCATCGTCGAGGACGGTTTTTGTGAGCAGGAAGATGAACTGTCGCATCTCCCTGGCCACCACACTCAGCAGGCATCAATATTAATGAGCTTCTGTTGAGTACTTTGTAGAGAGGCTTGCCTGATCGCTATCCACCTCCATCGCTGTTGCCTAAACTAGCCACTATTTTGCAGCAAAAATGGTATAAGATTCCTTTGAAAATCATAGAGTACCAGTGTTTATCCATTCCGAAATGGCTGGCAACTGTTTTCAATTTCCTATACCGTGTTAGACATCGTATCGAGCCATGAAATTGGTGTTTTTACATTTTTCAAAAATGGTTCAAATGGCTCTGAGCACTACGGGACTTAACTGCTGAGGGAATCAGTCCCCTAGAACTTAGAACTACTTAAACCTAACTAACCCAAGGACATCACACACATCCATGCCCGAGGCAGGATTCGAACCTGCGACCGTAGCGGTCGCGCGGTTCCAGCTTGTATCGCCTAGAACCACTCGGCCACTGCGGCCGGCTTTTACATTTTTTGTCCAGGCCCTGTATGTGCCTCCCTTGGGCGAGTCATCGTTGTTTTTCGATATCATAAAACAAGATTCCACATTTTATTAAGGTTTTAGCTCTTGTCCCTATACATACATTACTGGCCATTAAAATTGCTACACCACGTAGATGACGTGCTACAGACGCTAAATGTAACCGACGGGAAGAAGATGCTGTGATATGCAAATGATTAGCTTTTCACAGCATTCACACAAGGTTTGGCGCCGGTGGCGACACCTACAACGTGCTGACGTGAGGAAAGTTTACAACCGACTTCTCATACACAAACAGCAGTTGACCGGCGTTGCCTGGTGAAACGTTGTTGTGATACTTCGTGTATGGAGGAGAAATGCATACCATCACGTTTCCGACTTTGGTAAAGGTCGGATCGAAGCCTATCGCCATTGCGGTTTATCGTATCGCGACATTGCTGCTCGCGTTGCTCAAGATACAATGACTGTTTGCAGAATATGGAATCGGTGGGTTCAGGAGGGTAATACGGAACGCCATTCTGGATCCCAACGGCCTCGCATCACTTACAGTCGAGATGACAGGCATCTTATCCGCGTGGCTGTAACGGATCGTGCAGCCACGTCTCGATCCCTGAGTCAACAGATGGGGACGTTTGCAAGACAACAACCATCTGCATGAACAGTTCGACGACATTTGCAGCAGTATGGACTATCAGCTCGGAGACCATGGCTGCGGTTACCCTTGACGCTGCATCACAGTCAGGAGCGCCTACGATGGTGTAGTCAACGACGAACCTGGGTGCACGAATGGTAAAACGTCATTTTTTCGGATGAATCCAGGTTCTGTTTACAGCATCATGATGGTCGCATCCGTGTTTGGCGACATCGCGGTGAACTCACATTGGAAGCGTGTATTCGTCATCGCCATACTGGCGTATCACCCGGCGTGATGGTATGGGGGTGCCATTGGTTACACGTCTCGGTAACCTCTTGTTCGCATTGACGGCACTTTGAACAGTGAACGTTACATTTCAGATGTTTTATGACCCGTGGCTCTACCCTTCATTCGATCCCTGCGAAACCCTACATTTCAGCAGGATAATGCACGACCGCATGTAGCAGGTCCTGTACTGTCCTTTCTGGATAGAGAAAATGTTCCACTGCTGCCCTGGCCAGCACATTTTCGAGATGTCTCACCAACTGAAAACGTCTGGTCAATAGTGGCCAAGGAACTGGCTCGTCACAATACGCCAGTCACTACTCTTGATGAACTGTGATACCGTGTTGAAGCTGCATGGGCAGCTGTACCTGTACACGTCATCCAAGCTCTGTTTGATTCAATGCCCAGGCGTATCAAGGCCGTTATTACGTCCAGAGGTGGTTGTTCAGGGTACTGATTTCTCAGGATCTATGCACCCAAATTGCGTGAAAATGTAATCACATGTCATTTGTAGTATAATATAATTGTCCAATGAATACCCGTTTATCATCTACATTTCTTTTTGGTGTAGCAATTTTAATGGCCAGTAGCTTAATATTGCCCCCGGTCTAATTTTAACAGATTCCTTCAAGACACACCCACAATGGTGAGACGCTGGAGCAATTATCTGTGTCTAATCATACATCATTCTATGTTTCTGTGTCAGACTATGCTTCGTTACTGAGTATTTCTCAGAGTTTAGCAAGCATGTGTGGCGATGGTCCTCAGAACTTCTGTCGTGATGGGTCCGAATCGTCTGGCCGATGTACGTTTTCCCACAATGGCAAAGGATTCTGTTGAAGATGATCTAGGACTGAGTAAGTTCTGTGTTTGGAGAATCCCTTGTGTCAAGATGGCTGTATCATCCGGTTGGAGACACAACAACATTATTACTGTTTAAACTTTTTTTCTGACTCATTAGTTTTCTGAGTGGTTCAATTTGGCCTGCCCCGAATTTCTCTCTTTACTGATAATTATATCGTTGTATCAACTATACATATATTTCTTGGTAATGAGTTTCATATTCTGAAAGGGCTGTCCACGTTTACGTACACACCGAACCGGGAGGCTTATCTGATTCCAGCATGTTAAACATTCAGCAGAGGCCGGCGAAATAACTCATTTCGCGTCCGGACAGTGAGGCTCGGTGCAGCATCCCGCAATGTGAATCCATCCCGCCCGGCTCTGCCGCTCGCCTGCAGCAAACTAATTACCTCTCACGGTTTTTGTGACACCACGCGCTGCATTATTAACCGTTCCATTCGCGTCAGCAGGCTGCGAGCCGAGTCGCGCGAACGTCCGGGTGCTATTATTCATGCACCAGAGGATTGTGTCGTTGATGTTTCATCGCCGTTACGTTGGCCGGCTTTGGAATCAAACCCGCGCGGCTCCGCTCGGCCAACCTCGGCGGCGCTCGGCGACAGTCGGCCGCTTCCGGGGAAGCCCCGCGCGCGCGACCCGCCGGCCATCACTTATTCAGCGCGCGGCACGCTATTGCACAATCGCTGATGCGACCGGCCGCTCCTCACATTATATACGTGTCGTCCTCTCCGGACGTGAGGTGGGCGGCGCCGACTTCAATTATTCAGGTGCCGATCGCGGCGCGGCGCACAGCTACTCGACTCGGAGTGGCGTCGGCCGGCGGTGCGTGCGCGCGCGTCTGTCCGCGGACGGCCGGAACTCTTTTTGACGCCGCACGCGCCGTCTGCATAATACACGCGCGGACTGGCTAATTCGAGTGCCGACAAAAAGTCACGCTCGCGCGCAAAAACGGATATACGGTTCTGTGACGCTGGTGCGGACGACGCGTTTGGAATCCGCACGGTGTAATTTGTCTGTTTTGCTCTGCTGGGCACCGATGACGCTGAGCGTCGGCTTTATCTGTTTACAACAACGAAAGGAACTAATTCGTAGTCGCTTTGTAATGTAACAGGAGAGTGAAGAGCCTTCTGCACACTGAATATCCAGATCTTCTCCAAATTTGTGCTTCTTTGTCTTCTTGTTTCTGTCAATTATTCCACTTTCTTTCCCCCTCTCTTCATTAGATGTGTCCTGTCACATTTCTCTGTCTCTTCCTCTACATCTACATACATACTCCGCAATCCACTATACGGTGCATGGCGGAGGGTACCTCGTACAACAACTAATATCTTCTCTCCCTGTTCCACTCCCAAACAGAACGAGGGAAAAATGACTGCCTATATGCCTCTGTACGAGCCCTAATCTCTCTCATCTAATTTTGGTGGTCTTTCCGCGAAATATAAGTTGGCGGTAGTAAAATTGAACTGCAGTCAGCCTCAAATGCTGGTTCTCTAAATTTCCTCAGTAGCGATTCACGAAAAGAACGCCTCCTTTCCTCCAGAGACTCCCACCCGAGTTCCTGAAGCATTTCCGTAACACTCGCGTGATGATCATATCTACCAGTAACAAATCTAGCAGCCCGCCTCTGAATTGCTTCTATGTCCTCGCTCAATCCGACCTGATAGGGATCCCAAACGCTCGAGCAGTACTCAAGAATAGGTCGTATTACTGTTTTATAATCGGTCTCCTTTACAGATGAACCAAATCTTCCCAAAATTCTACCAATGAACCGAAGACGACTATCCGCCTTCCCCACAACTGCCATTACATGCTTGTCCCACTTTATATCGCTGTGCAATGTTACGCCCAAATATTTAATCGACGTGACTGTGTCAAATGCTACACTACTAATGGAGTATTCAAACATTACGGGATTCTTTTTTCTATTCATCTGCATTAATTTACATTTGTTTATATTTAGAGTTAGCTGCCATTCTTTACACCAATCACAAATCCTGTCCAAGTCATCTTGTATCCTCCTACAGTCACTCAACGACGACACCTTCCCGTATACCACAGCATCATCAGCAAACAGTCGCACATTGCTATCCACCCTATCCAAAAGATCATTTATGTAGCTGTTCTCTCACGTCCATTGCTGCCAGTGCCCTCAGTTGTAATGTACCTGTTATCTGTCTTCGTCATTTTACTGTTTATGAATATAAACTGTGCATTTTCTGCAGTGGCTACTACTGTTTCCCCTATTTACGCCATTGTATCACTGCTGTATATTACACTTAGTGCAACCAGAAAAAATTCAAAACCCTTCTCAGGTGACACAAGATGAGGGACAGAACGGGTCTAACTGTAATTCTAGCAAGGAAGGACCGCTGATAGTGCACCAAAGCAGAATTGACTGCTACACACAGTGGGTGCCAAAGCCAGCAACACAGCAGAATATCGTGGTGACAGAGAGATGCTATCACATAGGGGCCTGCAGAAAGTGCTGCAAGAAAGCGTAAGTCAGACTCAAGAGTAACTGTTCAGTATACTGACATGGCAGAATGGGAGACAAAAGGTAAATCTGGGAAACCAGGAAGCAACCAAGAGAGCTGATCAGACGAGAAAAGCAGGTCAAATGATGTCATTACTGCCTCACGATAGTAATACACATGGGCAGACTCGTATTACTCCTGTTCTAGATGAATATTTTGTCTTGTCTTAGTTTCTGAGTTCGCACCCATCCAGTCTGGAGAAGAGGCTTATATCAGTTGACCCTCCGCTCATGTAGTTGCTTTCAACCTTCTGTGGAACATCAAGTCCCACCTAGAGGGACATGGCTGCTGTGCTCTGCTGTGCTGCTGCCCATACTGAGACTGATGAGCAGCTGTAGTCGCCATCATTCAGTGGGCCTTCTGGTGGCTTATCTAGCGGGGCCTGGGTCCAAATCGTCATTCATCATAGCAGGTGTTTGCATCTGCCACCTCCTGCTTCCGTACCTGTAGGCAGATTTCAATGTTGCCAGTCTCTCCCCTATCAGGTGGCCACAGCAATTCTCTGCACGACTTCACGTACTCTGAGTAGAGGTGGTGGCTGCCTTTTTCATGTGCAGTAAACAAGGGGTTATGGGAGTTCTAGTCATCTTGTCCCGGAAGCTGTGTGCAGCCGCATTCAGTGTGGGAGTGGCCATGCACTACTTCGGCAAGATCGCTGGCTTTCTATCACGACTGCAGTTGCTTCGGCACTGAAGCCAGGCTGCAAGCAATGCGCTGACCAACATATACCTCGTGCTTGCTGGCTGTATGTTGATAACTATCCGTTGTATTTTATGGACAATAAATATAGATGTTTTAATATTGTTTCACTAACACTGATGGGCGACAGACAGACATCTACCCTCTGAGTCACTGTTACCCACAAACGTGGGTGGTGCACCTACTGAAATCGGCCTGTTCATGATCTACCACAAATTGTAGCATCCGTCCATGAGAAGGCTACACTACAGTTGTTTGTAAGTGTTGTATCCATTATTATATGTAAGGCTTCTTATAATAAGTTATCGTAATGAAAATAATGTAAAATATGTAGAAAGCCTGCTCGCATCTCGTGGTCGTGCGGTAGCGTTCTCGCTTCCCACGCCCGGGTTCCCGGGTTCGATTCCCGGCGGGGTCAGGGATTTTCTCTGCCTCGTGATGGCTGGGTGTTATGTGCTGTCCTTAGGTTAGTTAGGTTTAAGTAGTTCTAAGTTCTAGGGGACTGATGACCATAGATGTTAAGTCCCATAGTGCTCAGAGCCATTTGAACCATTTTTTGTAGAAAGCCTCGTCAGGTATAACAGAATGCCTGATGACCATAAGTTTTCCACGATAAGTAAATGAATAACTAGAATACAAAAAAATAAAAACATCAGGAAGAAGGTAATCTTTTTCCTCGATCATGATAGAAACTTCCATGGCGATGTCTCACATCGTGTTTGTAGGGTCAGACAGGTAGGACACAATAACGAGTAATCCTGCACAATGGTCTGTCATGCACCTTCACTTGATTCAGTGTCCATGCTTCACAGAGCAATTTCTATCAGACAACTTTCACAATCAAGAGAAAGGGTGTCTGCGAAGAATGGAGAGGCTCTGCGTTTTCTACGGCATTTCTCAACTCTCGCTCATTACTTTCGATGTTCATATAATTTGGCAAATGACTCCTAGTGGCAGTATAGCGAACTTACTGTCTCTTCTATGAGTAGAGGAGTAGTAGGAAGGATATAGGCTTAGTTTCAGTTAGTGTGTGCGGCAGGATTTGATTCGGCCTGCCAAAAATACCATTTACTGCTGGATTATTATTTATTGTAGAGTTTAAGATTATGTGCAGTTGTAAGGTGACTATATTCTTGGAAACATGAGATGTCACCTGACATTTTATTAATGTACAAATAATTAAAGTTCTTTATATGTAAATTAATATTTAAATTCGACTCTTGACTCAGTACCTGTTTTAATGTAGCAGTTTGATTATAAATTGTCGTAAAGGAGGATAAATTATCCAGAAGGGTCTTCCTCTCTTCAGATGATCACGTCAAAGGCACATATTTTGATGCTGCGTTGTTGTCAACCGCTGCAGGCTGGGCACTTGATTATGGCGTGCGACGCAGATGGATGCATCCCAGGAAAGCGACGCCAACTCATTGTGGGTGGGACGGTAGGAGCGAAGGGATTGACGACTAATGGCGTCGAAATGTGCGCGAAAATAATGGCAACATTTATTTGGAATAGAATAGTGAGGGGAGTAACAAAGACGCAAATATCGCAAATAAAATAGTGGAACAAAATTTGTTCACCAGAGTATCAAACATGTTTAATCACATGTGTACAGTCGATACAAGTTTTGTGTCTTAACATTCGGTGCCAACAAACAAAGTGAAAACAATAATTTACAACTGAAAACGAGTGATTATAGGTCTCTCTACTCATTCAATCATTTTTCCACAGATCACCAACAAGGAAGGAGTGCCGCAATCAACCCAGTGCTCACACCATATTTCAGGTAAAATAGTGCGCATTGTTTGCATGCTCTGGAGGACATGACTTCGTATGTAGAAGAGATCATGGCTTTCAATATGAAAACTATGGAATAAATATCGTATATGCAGACTCTTTCGACTAACGTATACTTTTGCATGCAGATTATATCACTAAAATAGAACCGTTGTCCAGAAAGGAGTATAAGTGAAATTTAATAGACAAAAACTTTATAATAGAGTAGTTGCCTCATACAGCGCTCACTTGCATTTTGGTAAGCTGTACACTGGTTCTAGCAATTTAAAAATTATATTTCACGTCCAATGACTTCTTCTTTCTGCGAGATTTCTACAACACGCGGTATCTCTCGCATCCAAGGTTCCATTTCCTTCTATCCTGCCAGTCCTCTTCTTGCATGATCTTGTACTGCATCGTACGCTTCACTCCATCGTTCCACTGTAACTGGGGGTCTTCCTCTTATTCTGTGTCGTGGAGGTCTCCAGCGCTATGCTTTAGAAGACCATCTTTCCTCTGGCCTTCTTCTAAGATGTCCATACCACGTTAGCCGTTTATTTTCAGTTGGTCTACAGTAACTTTTGTACTGTAACTCCCATCTGTTGTCGTAGCGCTTCATTATTTATTTTGTCTCTTCTTGTTACTTCACAACCTCGTCTCCAAAACTCCATTCTCATTGCCATTAATTTCTTCTCGCTGATGCTGGAGACTTCCCACAGTTCAGCGCCATACAGAGCAATGCTATCAACTATAGTTTTGTATATCCACCTTCTCAAAATTCTTTGACGCCGTTTTATTCGAAATAATGTAGTGTAGCTGTTTAAGTGCCATCTTTCCGTTTCCTGTTCTGAGCTTTATTTACTCGTTGCTTCCAGCTTTGTCCGAAATGACTGTCACTAAATATTTGTAAGAACGGCTACACTTTACTAAAAATCTATCATCCATAACAAGATCACTACCTGTACCTCTGACAATCAAGTATTAAACCTCAGTAAAATTAATTTTCATGCCCCATTGCTCATTTCCTTCTTTAAGCTTTCTTAACACCCTCTTTTTCCTCGGGAAAGATGACCTGATCGTCAGCGAAATTTAGGAACAGGATATCATCACATACTATACTATAATTCCATGTTTTTGCACTTACTTTTCCAATTTTTCAGTGCTCCGTTCAAAAATATTTTACAGATGGTATGCCCTAAACAGCAACACTTAACAAACGAGTGTAGTCTCTGAGATTTTGCCTGCTACGGAGATACTATAATCTTTCAGAATGTAAAACTCAGTTCTCCAACAGTTTTTTGTGTAGTATTTAAAAAACCACACGAAAGTACGTGATTTTGAGTGAAAAAAATAAAATTTTGCAGGCGGTATTTTGTGCAACAAAATCAACGAAGAATTTTCACACAATACTGAAATAATGATAAGAATAAATGTTTTGCATCTTGAATGAAAATTTTCAAATTATTAATCCCCTAAATCTCAATTTTAACATGTGAGTTCCAGAAACCACACCTTGTAATATACGCTACAAAAAAGTTAACTCGTGGGTTAAAGTCAACCAGTAGGCCCTATCGGTATTGTTTTACAACACAGCAAATCTGCAGTTTGCCTTCTGTTAACGGTTACGTCATTTCGGTGCTGATAAACACCAGCGTTTTCAGTACTCATCTATAAACACTGGTTAGGCAAGTTATGTTGCATCGCTATTTATAAAATGTTATATTTTTCGCTATCCAGAAAAATTTTGCAGTTGCAAAGGAGAGTTTTTTCACTGTTTTCGTGTTACTTTATATCACTTTTCAAAAGTTTGGAAATGGCAAATATTTTGATAAAACTGGAAGCGTCGGAAATGTGTGAATGGAATAATTTTGGAACTGTGATCCAGAAATGAAGAACACAGGCGAAATCTTAAGTTTGTGCTAGGAAGATGCTGAGATATAATGAAAGGAGTGCTTGTATTCAATTGATGTAGCATCGATATGGAGCCAGAAGATTACCGGATTAGTATGAACATAAATTGGAAATCTAGAACGGACGACTTTCGATTGCCCGTCTAGAACAAAAGATCTGTTCCTGCGTCTCCCACTGAGGCTGGCATATAGAAAAATTTTCAGAATTTGAAAATGTGCAACACTTTGTTCAGCTATCATTACGTTGGTGACAGTTGAACCTTTCTAGAAAGTATTAAGACACCAACGATAACATGACAAAAATGTTGACGTATGCGGAGGATAAGCATAAATTGGAACTTGTAATACACAGAAACCACGTAAGTATGACGTTAAGCATCTAACACCATCAACTTAATAGTGACTTAAGTTTAAATCAGCCTCAGAACACGTTTATAAACGCAGTCTGCGGCTAGTATTCCGAGAGACTATACATGTCTGTGAAGGATGTTATATTATTTAGCACAAAAGTTAACTGTTAGTTACAACTGCCTCTGCAACATTCTACGTGTCGACAAACTCATGTGATGAAATCTGTGATATAATTACAGAGCTCGATAAGTGATAAATGTATTCCACGATCTCTTACGCAAAGTGTGATGGTAGAGTGGCTCTTAAAAAAGTCAAAGGTTTATCTTGATCCCTGACTTTGAGATAAAGAAAATAAATAAAAATTTGAACTTTCTTTATCTCAGTTTTGAACATTCCCGCCAGCTACGCCAAAGGTTCATTTATTTATGAATGCAAGTTGGAACCTGTGGCTGACAGAAGAAATCCAGTGGGACCATCGAGGTAGCTATAAGCGATACGAGGTAAGCTTACCTCTCCCAATTTAAATTAGGAAACTATTTGAGGAAAATACTGGGGTTTTTCTCTTGAATTACTCAACGTAGCCCTCCACGTGCACAAGCTGGTAGAAAAAACTTGCCCAGATAGAATGTCCACTCAATAATGTTTCACGGCAAGAACATTCCATATCTCATCCTTATTAAGTACACTACTGGGCATTAAAATTGCTACAGCACGAAGATGACGTGCTACAGACGCGAAATTTAACCGACAGGAAGAAGATGCTGTGATATGCAAATGATTAGCTTTTCAGAGCTTTCACTCAAGGGTGGCGCCGGTGGCGACACCTACAGCATGCTGACATGAGGAGCGTTTCCAATCGATTTCTCATACACAAACAGCAGTTGACCGGTATTGCCTGGTGAAACGTTGTTGTGATCCCTCGTGTAAGGAGGAGAAATGCGTACCATCACGTTTCCGACTTTGGTAAAGTTCGGATTGTAGCCTATCGCGATTGCGGTTTATCGTATCGCGACATTGCTGCTCGCGTTGGTCGAGATCCAATGACTGTTAGCAGAATATGGAATCGGTGGGTTCAGGAGGGTAATACGGAACGCCGTGATGGATCCCAACGGCCTCGTATCACTAGCAGTCGAGATGACAGTCATTTTATCCGCATGGCTGTAACGGATCGTGCAGCCACGTCTCGATTCCTGAGTCAACAGATGGGAACGTTTGCAAGACAATATGTGGACGAACAGTTCGACGACGTTTGCAGCATCATGAACTATCAGCTCGGAGACCAGACAGGAGCGCCTGCGATGGTGTACTCAACGACAAACCTGGTTGCACGAATGGCAAAACGTCATTTTTTCGGATGAATCCAGGTTCTGTTTACAGCATCATGATGGTCGCATCCGTGTTTGGCGACATCGCAGTGAACGCATATTGGAAGCGTGTATTCGCCATCGCCATACTGCCGGCGTGATGGTATGGGGTGCCATTGGTTACACGTCCCGGTCACCAGTTGTTCGTATTGACGGCACTTTGAACAGTGGACGCTACATTTCAGATGTGTTACGACCCGTGGCTCTACCCTTCATTCGATCCCTGTCCTGTACGGGCCTTTCTGGATACAGAAAATGTTCGACTGCTGCCCTGGCCAGCATATTTTCCAGACCTCTCACCAACTGAAAACGTCTGGTCAATGGTGGCCGAGCAACTGGCTCGTCACAATACGCCAGTCACTACTCTTGATGAATTGTGGTATCGTGTTGAAGCTGCATGCGCAGCTATACCTGTACACGCGATCCAAGCTCTGTTTGACTCAATGCCTAGGCGTATCAAGGCCGTTATTACGGCCAGAGGTGGTTGTTCTGGGTACTGATTTTTCAGGATCTATGCACCCAAATTGAGTGAAAATGTAATCACATGTCAGTTCTAGTATAATATATTTGTCCAATGGATACCCATTTATCATGTGCATTTCTTTTTGGTGTAGCAATTTTAATCTCCAGTAGTGTAATTAGGTAGGAACGGGTAATCAGACTGCCCATATTCGATTCCTGAGATTATTTTGCTTCCCTCGCGCGATGTTTCAGTTGTCGCCAGTTGGTGGACGCTGAGTGCCGAAAGCATGAAGGGACGAGACACAGACCGTCTGGGGTGAGGGCAGTTCTGGTCGGCCAAGTATTGTCACGGGTGGGAGATCGAGCGGCTTGCTGCGCTCCCCTCGATAACTGGTTTATGGACAGGCATAAGTTTGCCCTAATTATTGTGGCAGACAGCAGTCGATATTGAGCAATGTCTATCGATGCGTATGGAAAGACAGGGCTGTGTTGGCAATATGATGCATGGAATGTCTATCAGCAGAAGTGTAGTTTTCTCAATGTGAAGTGGTTTTTTCTCATTTTGCAAAGGCTTGTATTGGGTTGCGGCGAGCCGGCCGGGGTGGCCGAGCGGTTCTCGGCGCTACAGTCTGGAACCGCGCGACCTCTACGTTCGCAGGTTCGAATCCTGCCCCGGGCATGGATGTGTGTGATGTCCTTGGGTTAGTTAGGTTTAAGTAGTTCTAAGTTCTAGGGGACTTATGACCTCAGATGTTAAGTCCCATAGTGCTCAGAGCCATTTTTGGGTTGCGCCGTCCCATATTGCTCCACGCTGCAGCGAGTCGAGTCGGCCATCGTAAAACTCTAGGGCGGTCACATTGCGTGGCTGGCAAAATGTGGTGAATTGTGGATGCTCTGCGCCTTTAGTGAGCTTCACACTGAAATGTGTTTTGCCTGGTGGAAAGTTATTGTATGAGGCTGGATAAAGGCAAACTTCACTACGGAATTAAAAGGGTGAGCATCTGCAAGTTTATATGAAGTAAACCCTGTTCCTTGTCTGTGGTATGACTGAGTGGCTTCTCGTCCTGTATCCAATTGCAATTACCGTTATTAGTTTTGTATCCCGTCTGGAAGGCGGCGCATGGGTTGGACAGGAAAAAGGTAAAACACGTCGGTACTGCTGTATGAATTTAATCCCCTTTACTCAAGCAATAAGAATACATAACTTGGAATGAGGTGCGAAGCTGAGCGAAGTGTCCTGATTGGCTGCACCTGATGAAATGGGATGAGGCAGTCGCGGAGCTCGTAGATCTCGACAGCACTGGCTAGAGGGCGCTGTCTTCTGTGTCTCCTGTAGTTCCAACTTGAGAAACTATTCCGTGGCATCGTTGCGGTCGATACCACAATTAATTTTAGATTAATGTATTTTCTTGTATGTTGCGCTTACTAACCGATGTGCTGACTACATTTAAAAACAAGATTTTGCTTTTAGATATTATTTTTAAAGTTTGTTTATGGTCTTTCGGTGTTTTAGATTTTACAAAGTGTTTTAAGCGTTGTCATGGTTTACTAAAAGAGACTGTTAATTTGCCAAAGTTGGAATCATCGGTTCATCAATTCAAGGCAGTGATCATTCGGAAGCTGCTTTAGTACTGGACGGTTACTGCAAGTGCTGCATTTCTTAGCAGCAAATTAACAGTTGAGTCTTTATCGTAGCATAGTTCAGTAGATGTCGTGTGTTCCAATTTGAAGCTCTGTTTGAAAGAAACGTGAAGCTTCTGGTTGTGGACAAGATATTCTTTAATTAACAGCTACTGGAATTTAGGCCCACTATTTGTTCATTCAGATTCCTAAACAGGGGGCAGGTTTTAATCCTTGACACTACGGGATTTAAAATAACTGTGTTTTAGTTGTTATAGCTACGAGTGTGTTAGTTTCTTGTTTTAGAAGTCACCTGTACCGCGCTCTAGCAGACGTTTCGTGTTACTGTGGGCGGCCGCTGTCGGCCTACTATGGGGATGGGGGCGGGTTGTACTCGTCTCTTGTAAATAGATGGTTGAACATTCTTGTAATTAATGATGTTTTCAGTTACGGCTATTCAATTAAGGTAAACCGTTTGTAGCAAAGTTTTATGAATTTAAATTTTTGTTGTGTTTGGCTTATGCTTCTAGCACTTTTCTCTTGGGTTTATGCCTGCCCTTATGCAGTGTTTTATCTATTTCAAGTTTAATGCTAAATTGATAGACATACACCGCTTGAAATATTTCTGTGGTCCATTATACTTTCTCAAGAAGACAATTTTAAAATTATCGAAAGCTGGATCAAGGTCCCAGTAAACGTTTATTTGCAACTTGTTGGCTGATTTTTTTCAGTCTCTCGAAGTATACACAGCTTAGTTTCAAGCAGGTTGTCTTTCAGCATAGGGGGAGGGCAGTTCATGTAGGAACCACTGAACCACTGCAAACTCAGCTGTTAGTTGGGCGAAAGGCTATCCTATGTCTACTGTATCAACGGGTCACAAATAGAATCGATCAGTACATACAAATACCTGCTTGTGTAACAGTTCGTAGGGATATAACTTGGAACGATCACATGGCTGAGTAGTAGGTAAAGCAAGTGGCAGGCTTTGGTTTATTGGTAGAACACTAAGGAAATGTAATCGGTCTACAAAGGAGAATGTTTACAAAGCTCTCTTGCCACCCATTCCAGGAAAATTGCTTAACTGTGTGACCCCAAACCACAGAGGACTAACAGGGATTTTGAACGTATACAGAGAATGGCAGCACGAATGGTCACAGGTTTGTTTGGCCTATGGGAGAGTGTCACGGAGATGTTGAAGAAAATGAACTGATAACGCTGATCACGCAGTAACGTCTGAAAACCTGCAGAAACATTGACTCAAATTTCAAAGTATTGCAGATTTCGTCTGCTTGCTTTAAATGTGTAGCACTGTAGAAATCACAGTATAAAACGAGAAAAAACGTATCTTCTGACTGCAGTATCAGTTATTCACAATTAGAATCGGCCATCTTGTATAAATACCTGGTTGTAGCAAACTGTATGAAGAGCGACGTTCACACGCAGTTTTAGATACGGCAAGTGGCAGACTTCGGGATACTGGGAAAACACAGTCTACAAATGACACTGCTTACAAATCAATTGTGCGTCCCATTCTAGAATATTGCTCAAGTGTGTGGGAACCGTACCAACTAGGACTAACGAGAGATATCTAACTTTTACAAAGAAAGACGACACCTATAGTGTTCGTCTCCGGAGCTCGGTGATCAGCGTCCCTGTCTCCGATGTGGAAGACCCGTCTTCGATTCCCATTACTGTCAGGGTTTTGCCTTGCTGAGAGGACTGGACCTCGAAGCACTTAGCATCACGAGGTTAACTGATGATCTATTTGAGGGAGAAATGGAGGTTCAAATGTCAAGCCGGCGACAGCCGGGAGTGCGGTTTGGTGACCTACATCCCTCCATACCGCATCTGGTGACTCCATTGACTCAGGACGAAACGGCGGTCGGTCGGCTCCGACTGGCCCATCAGGGACAGAGCGTGGAGCTGTGCTTTTGCGTACCCCTATGGTCATACGTTTTTTGAATCACCGTAAAAATTAACGGAAATGGTGAAAAATCCTAAATTGGGAGTCTCTTGAAGACAGACAATCCTAACGTGTGGTACTGCGCTTGCAATAGCTCGGAAACAGTGCCGGAATCCGCCAAAACCCCCTTGGACAACTAACAGATTCGTATTCTTCCAGCGCTCTTCAACGCTGCAGATTATTTAATCTGGGGATCACTTTACCGACGTCTTAAGCACAATTTTCCTTTGAAACGAATACCAAACAAACATCGTGATACACAAGAAGAGTGTTTGAATTGAAATGGAGTTGAGAACCGTCTTTTCTATGATTTGTAAAATGCAACCAGGCTTTAAACAAATACAAAGAACATTTGTTAGCTTCTGATATTCACATTCCACTTAGCAAACTCAAGAGCCTATTTTTTCTTTTCGTGATGTAAAATGGCGTAATCTAGTCACAGGAGATGGGTGTAGAGTCATAAATCTCACAAGGATCGGTTCTAGGGCCATTTCTCTCCTTGCTGTACGTCAATGACATGTCATCTGTCACAATACAGTCATCCCTTCTGACGACAATTCATAAAAGTTCACTATCAACGCATGCGACCGTGGTCACTATGCATGTCAATAATGACCTATTTTCATTACCAAGGAACGTAAATATAATTCTCAAAACATAGCACTGTGTCAATTCCAGTAGCTTTTGCAAACCATGCGATCGCTCGCGTTAAGAATGTCTTCCACCAGTATCTGCAAATGACACATAACTATTCTTTCTTATAGAAAAGGATGAAATATCACGTAAGCTGGACTAAATACACTAAAGAGTCAAAGAACCTGGTACATCTGCGTAATATTGTGTAGGACCCCCGCGAGCACGCTGAAGTGTCGCAGCTCGACGTGACGTGGACTCGCTTAATGTCTTTAGTAGTGATGGAAGGAAATGACACCATGAATCCTGCAGGGCTGTCCATAAATCTGTAGGAGTACGAGGGGATGGAGATCTCTTCTGAACAACATGTTGCAAGGCATCCCAGATATGCTGAATAATGTTCATGTCTGGGGAATTTGGTCGCCAGCGGAAGTGTTTAAACTCAGAAGAGTGTTCCTGAAGCCACTTTGTAGCAATTCTAGGCGTGTGGGGTGTAGCATTTTCCTGCTGGAATTGTCCAAGTCCGTCGGAATGCACAATGGACATGAATAGATGCAGGTGACCAGAAAAGATGCTTACGTACGTGTCTCCTCTCAGGTGTCCCATTTCCATATCACTCTAACTGCACACGCCCCCCTCCCCCCCTCCCCCACCATTACAGAGCCTCCACCAGTTTGAACAGTCCCCTGCTGACGTACAGGGTCGATAGATTCATGAGGTTGCTTCCATACCCGTACACATCCATCCGCACGATAGAATTTGAAAGGAGACTCGTCCGACCAGGTAACATGTTTCTAGCCGCCAACAGTCCAATGTCGGTATTGACAGGCCCACGCGAGGCATAAAGCATTGTGGCATGCAGTCGTGTACGGCACACGAGTGGGTCTTTCGCTCCGAAAGCCCATATGGATGACGTTTCGTTGAGTGGTTCGCACGCCGACACTTGTTGATGGCCCAGCATTGAAATCTGCAGCAATTTGCGGAAGTGTAGCGCTCCTGTCACACTGAACGATTCTCTTCAGTCATCGTTTGTCCCGTTCTTGCAGGATCATTTTCCGGCCGCAACGATGTCGGAGATTTGATTTTTTACCGGATTCCTGATATTCACGGTACACTCGTGAAACGGTCGTACGGAAAAATCCCCACTTCATCGCTACCTCGGAGATGCTGTGCCCCATCGCTCGTGCGCCGACTATAACACCACGTTCAAACTTGTAAGGTGTCAGACAAATCCAACAACTTCCATGAAAACCCTGACATGATAAGCAAATCCAGTAGTATGTCACATAGCTCCGAATAAATCGTGACATTAAATTAACCAATGTAATACGAGTAACGAGTGAGAAATGGAATACCACAGACTAACACAAGAATGCCTAAATGCATGTCATACCTTCCCACCGTGAGACAGACGCAGTTCCGAGGGGAGAAACGAGAAGCCGAGAACAGAACTGTGTTAAGCTAGAAGGCCCTACGATAAGGGACAGACACCCACGTCGCCAGGTAACCACCAGGACCACACCCCAGCCCATGTTAAAAGCTAGAACCCTCCAGAAGAGCAGTATAGATCTTACGATAACACTAAAAGGGCCACACCAGCCGCAAGTTTTAGCGTGAGACTTTTTCGCGTCACTGTTACGTTGCAAACCTAAAAAAACATTGCCCCACCACGAAAAGTAACCGACAGGACCCCGCCCCCTCCCCAGCCCATGTTAAAAGATAGAGCCCTCCAGAAGAACAGTATAGATCTTACGATAACACTAAAAGAGCCACACCAGCTGCAAGTTTTAGCGTGAGACTTTTTCGCGTCTCTGTTACATTTGCAAACTTTAAAAACATTGCCCCACCACGAAAAGTATAACGTTTCTCATTGGATAGACAGAATTTTTGTAGGCGGAGCTTAAGGTTAACATTGAGACCCTGATTGGTCAGATGAAAACACAGCCAGATAGTTTTTTTTTTTTTAAACCAGCTTCGGTAAATTGTAGTAACGAGAAGTTAGAAAGGAGTTGCTTACGAGACGGCGAGATGCATGGAGCTGCGCCTGCCGCCGCCCCCTGGCGAACACCGACAAGGTAATGAACGCACGCGATGCCGCATAAAAGCGCATAAAGCTTCACTCAGAACTGCAGAAGTCTCATCTGTTACACCCCCGTTTTGCGTAATACTAGTGTCGATCGTCAATTAAAGCTCATGGTATTCACATTTGCTACGTAAGTTAAAATCTGAAACGCGATGATTTTTCTGTTATATAATTATTGAGAAGCCACATCGGCCACTGTAATTTACAACAAATCAGATAAGTAATTAAAGATAATTGAGGGTCACTTTAGACCATTTTCATAGTTTTCTCTTTTGTGAAACTTAATTTAAACCTAGATTATAGATGTGATATGGCATAGGTCATCCTTCGATCCATTGTAGAACTTGGAAACCCATTCAGGGAATATTCGTTCACGTTTTTGTTGAACGTAGTTGGTTTTTATCATCCTGTATTAAAACATTTCCTTTTATCAATAGTGCAATTTATAAACAATGTTTTGTGAGTAGAATAAAATTTCCAATGGCAAACTTAACTGCTTTTTCGACGTTATTTTACCAGCTAACTAAAAATAGGAAAGCCTTGAACCCCTTCCACTAAATTTAGTTAGTATTAAGATTCTTTTACAGGGAGTGCAGTGGAGCTGACGCTGAAATCATTAAGTATTTGGTTATATCATTGCTAGTCTCACTGAACTTCTGAACTCTACATGTCATGTGTGGTCTGGCGTCTCCTTACCAGCAACAGGTCCCAGGTTCAAACTAGTCAATTCCCTAAAAAAACACGCTCAGAGCGTCGTTGCGTGAAAGTGGTAGGGAGACACGACTTAGAACAACAGACACCACGCAGAATTTTAGAAACTCATTTAATCTTGATAAGCTGCCATTGTAGCAGTAGTAACCGATCTAACAATTGCCCAAGACACTTGTTGTCTTTGGCGTTGCCGATCACAGCGCCGTATTCTGCCTATTTATACATCTCTGTATTTGAATACGCATGCCTATACTAGTTTCTTGGAGCTTCAGTGTATGAAGCCGATGTTGAGGAAAAAGTTATCTTCTGCCCACGCGCTACTTATGTTAGCTTATGCTCGATAAGAATCTCCTACAGTTCTTCATTCACATTCACTGTAAAAATGCTGAAAGGCTGCCACATGATCATGAAAACTGAGATTTCGTAAAATCGAGTGATATCTGTCTTCGTTCTTATAATGAGTCTCTCTCTCTCTCTCTCTCTCTCTCTCTCTCTCTCTGTCTGTCTCTCTCTCTCTCTCTCTCTCTCTCTCTCTCTCTCTCTCTCTCTCTCTCTCACACACACACACACACACACACACAGGAATTAAAAATGTCTGTGTATACAATGGAGGGATTTTCTTCGAGAATTTATGGAGACGTCCGACGGGTATAAATGCAGAATATTTTTTTCTTTCCTTTTTTAGTTATCACTTTTCTGACGGGTCTGATGCGGCCCTTGACAAATTTCTCTCATGTGCCAACTACCTCGTCTGAGAGTGCACTTGCAACCCACGTCGTCAATTATCTGCTGGTTGTGTTCCAATGTCTGTCTTATTGTCAGTGTTTTCCACGTATTCCTTCCCTCGCCGATTCTGCAGAGATCGTCATCTCATTTCTTACCTTAACAGTCCACCTGATTTTCAATATTCGTCTGTACCAACGCGTCTCAGATGCTTCTATTCTCTTCTGTTCAGGTTTTCCCACAGTCCATGTTTCGGTACAATACAATGATGTGCACCAAACGTACATCGTCAGAAATTTCTTCCTGAAATTAAGGCCTATGTTTGAAAGTAGCAGACTTCATTGGCCAGGAGTGCCCCTAAAACCAATGTTTATCTGTTTATGTCCTCCTTGGTTCGTACTTTATGGATTACTTCGCTGCCTAGGTGGCAGAATCCCTTAATTCGTCTGCTTCGTGGAGTTCTGAGGATAAGTTTCTCCGTGTTCACATTTAAGTTATTTCTCATCACTCATTCCTGTGTTCATTTTGTTGCACGCCTGAAATTTTATCTATTAGCATGCTGTGAAAAACTGGATGATACACAGAAGGAAGATCTTCATGAGAACAGGATAGTGACTGCTGTCTGATCGTCGTACCTCCGATGTAGTCTGTACATTTGTTGCACTAATTGCAGGAAACTTCTCTCGAATGTGTTATTACGTGGATCAGGGTCTCTGAATCAAGGTTCTGCGTTCATCGCTTTTATTCCTTTTGCACGGAGTGCAGGAACGATGTTTAGTTTTTATTTTATTCGTCGCGTGCAGTTCCGGTTGAATTATAGATCGATAGAGAGCATTCACCGTGACCCTCGTACACCCTTGTTTATTTAAAAACTCATTCGCAATTGTTTCGGCAAAAAAATGTGCACGGTTTCGAGACCAATCAACAACGGTGACGTTTAAATAAAATAACCAATATCCCAGTTCCCAGCGCACTACATATTTTATGGAAGTGTAAATTCACGCAAGAGCGAGCATTATTATCCACGAAAAAGGAACAATCGGTGAAACACAAAATGAATGAGTTGGCCGCGGCGATTTGCCCGCTGCGCGCTTGCTGGCACTGGGATCTGATTTGCGGATCCGTATCCCCGGGGTCGCAAAGTTTTGAACACAAAGAGGAATTCGTGTCAGTGAGCGCAGGCGGCGGCGGCATCGGCATCGGAGCCGCTGGTAATGTGCGCATTGTTCGCAGAAATTATGTCCCATTTTAAAAGCTACACCGTCGGTGCAGGGAAAAATGATAGAATTTCAACGTTAGTCAATTTTGTAATTTCGTAGCAGCGACAAAACTGTTATCGTAAATGCAGGTTTATGTTGAACACAGATCCCGACTGTGATGCTGGTAACGAATAAAAAATTCGCTTCATTTAGTTTTCAGCGTACTCGGAGAGCGTAGCTGTCAGAATTGTAATGGCGACTGGAATGCTCCAGTGCTCGTAAAATGAATTTGTATGTCGTGCAGTACTTTATTATTTATTGAATATGTTTAGAAAGTACATTTCGTGCTCCTAATACCTTTGTATTTTCTGCGTTTTCCTTAGAAAGAATCAGTTTTGTTGAAGTATTACGGACTGTCTAAAAGTATACCTGCTAGGAAAATTTAGGTCAAAAATTTGAATGTATACTACCGTAATTAGATAAAATAATATGTCAATATTATCGATAACAGAATGTTAATTGAAAGCGACATTTTAAAAAACCACCTTTTTCAATAGGAAGAAGGAGTGTAGGTTACAATGACAGCAGAAGCTTTATTGACGCGTTTCGCCGTTTTGAGGTATCTTCAGAATTTTTACGTGAAAAGAAGGTATAAAAACAGGTTAGAAGGATGATCCTATCTAGGATGAGAAGCTGATAAAAACTTTTTTATAGTACTACAAAAACGTCAGAGTTAAGGGGGACTTGCGTTTTGGTGTAGGCAACGCGTAAGTAGCCAAAACGTCTGATGTGCACCGAGGATGCGAGACCAAATAATTTTTAAAAAACATTGCCTTAGACTACCAATGAAGAGCAAAATTGAAATTGCACCCTGATGAGCCAAAACATTATGAGCACATGCTTAATAGCTTTTTTGTCCGTCTTTAGAACGAAATGCATCACTGATTATCAGGGATCCGACAGTTTGTTGGTAGGTTTGTGCAGATATGTGGCATTAGATGTCTAAAATGGAAAATTGTGGTAAGTTCTATGGGACCAAACTGCTGAGGTCATCGGTCCCTAGGCTTACACACTACTTAATCTAACTTAAACCAACTTACACTAAGGACAACACAAACCCTCATGCCCAAGGGAGGACTCGAACCTCCGACGGAGGCAGCCGCGCGAACCGTGGCGAGGCGCCTAAGACCGCACGGCTACCCGCGCTTAATAACGCGCCTCTTATAACGGGCCCCTGATTTGCGCGCATGATACCGAGCCAAATGGGTTCCATGAGATTTCGTCAGGAGAATTTGGTTGCCGAGACAACAACGTAAGTTCACTATAATGCTCCTTAAACCACAGTAGCACGGTTCTGGGTCCGAGACACGGACAATTATACTGCCGAAAGATGACTTCGCCGTCGGGGAAGACATCAAGCATCAAGCGATGCAGGTGGTTCGTAGCTGTAAGCGTGTCTTCCATTACTGCCACAGGTCCCGTGGAAGCGTAGGAGAATGTTTCCCATAGCATAATACTACTCCCTCCAGCCTGCGTGGCGCGTGCACGTTTCGAGCCACCGTTCACCTCATTGAGGGCGCTTGTAGAGACGGCTAAGGTGTAGGGAAAATGTGATTCACCAGAAGAGGCGACATGTTTCTATTGATCGACGCTCGAATCCCGATGGTCCCGCACCCACTGCAATCGTAATTGACGATTTCGTTGAGTCAGCATGTGAACACGTAGGGGTGGTCTGCTGCGGAGTTCCACGTTCAACAATGTACGATGAACGGTGGGCTCTAAGACACTTGCGCTAGCACCAGCATTGTGCTCTTTCGGCAGAGATGCCACAGATCACCATCTATCCTACTGTTCAGAGCACACAAGCCTCCGAACCCCTCGTCCTGTGAAGAGTCGTGACCGTCCAACCGTTTACCTGTTTGTATTTTCACTGCCCCTTATACCTCTTTCCGTGGACGCTCACGACAGTAGCACGTCGATATTCGAACAGCTTCGTCGTTTTCGAGATACTCGTTCACAGGCTCTGCTTAATAATAATTAGCCCTTTGTCAAAGTCACTTATCTCAATAGATGTCCCCATTTGTAGCCCGTTTCTTCGCTAGGGTGATCCCCCGTCCGTGTCTATTCCGCTTTAATACTTTTGATACAGCTTCAAGTGCCCGTAACGGCACCAGGCGCCATCCAACGTCGCGGTGGGAGGTGGTCATAACGTTTTGGCTGATCAGTGTACTGGCTGTGCATACATGACTCGCGCACGCTACGTGTGACTGGCAGACTGGATGCTGCAGATGCAGCGGACGGAAGGTCCGCTAGGCGGCGTTTACATCTTTGAAAGTACAATAAACAGTAAAGAGTCCACAAATTTCAGTAAAATTGAAATGGGTACCACGAATCACACACGTAGATGCATTTTACATGTTTTTGTGTTTATATACGAAGACTGCAATTGACTAAACAGACTGGTCTATCAGTTACCTCCACTGGTGAAACAATATACCCCCGCATGCCGTTACTGCTGCAGTTAAGAAGAGTACAAACTGTTCTTTGTACACGGCGTTATCAAGACAAATTCTGATACAGACATCATTAAATAAAACTGGCTCCTTTTCATACGTTTATATACGAGTAAATTTAAATAAGGGCACATGTGTAGTCTGCAAAGCACATTGTTTAAGTGAGTCTCCTCTCCTCTCTTTCGTTGTCAGGTCTCACAAATCCGACCTCTTTCTGAAGCCAATGAGGTACAAGACTGAGAGTTCCGATAAATAATGCTTAAGCATACCTGTCTACGATGATGGTGAAATGAGTCCGTTTATTTGAGTACATCTTTCATTAGAATATAATATATCAGCTAGATACCCAATTTTATCATTTTCATATGTCATCTTAATGATTTTCTACTCGGACAAATGTCTGTAGGAAGTGACCTTTGGGGGTATGTGTTTTATTTAATTCTAACTTTCCCTTTATGATGGGCAGCTTCTACACTCCTGGAAATGGAAAAAAGAACACATTGACACCGGTGTGTCAGACCCACCATACTTGCTCCGGACACTGCGAGAGGGCTGTACAAGCAATGATCACACGCACGGCACAGCGGACGCACCAGGAACCGCGGTGTTGGCCGTCGAATGGCGCTAGCTGCGCAGCATTTGTGCACCGCCGCCGTCAGTGTCAGCCACTTTGCCGTGGCATACGGAGCTCCATCGCAGTCTTTAACACTGGTAGCATGCCGCGACAGCGTGGACGTGAACCGTAAGTGCAGTTGACGGACTTTGAGCGAGGGCGTATAGTGGGCATGCGGGAGGCCGGGTGGACGTACCGCCGAATTGCTCAACACGTGGGGCGTGGGGTCTCCACAGTACATCGATGTTGTCGCCAGTAGTCGGCGGAAGGTGCACGTGCCCGTCGACCTGGGACCGGACCGCAGCGACGCACGGATGCACGCCAAGACCGTAGGATCCTACGCAGTGCCGTAGGGGACCGCACCGCCACTTCCCAGCAAATTAGGGACACTGTTGCTCCTGGGGTATCGGCGAGGACCATTCGCAACCGTCTCCATGAAGCTGGGCTACGGTCCCGCACACCGTTAGGCCGTCTTCCGCTCACGCCCCAACATCGTGCAGCCCGCCTCCAGTGGTGTCGCGACAGGCGTGAATGGAGGGACGAATGGAGACGTGTCGTCTTCAGCGATGAGAGTCGCTTCTGCCTTGGTGCCAATGATGGTCGTATGCGTGTTTGGCGCCGTGCAGGTGAGCGCCACAATCAGGACTGCATACGACCGAGGCACACAGGGCCAACACCCGGCATCATGGTGTGGGGAGCGATCTCCTACACTGGCCGTACACCACTGGTGATCGTCGAGGGGACACTGAATAGTGCACGGTACATCCAAACCGTCATCGAACCCATCGTTCTACCATTCCTAGACCGGCAAGGGAACTTGCTGTTCCAACAGGACAATGCACGTCCGCATGTATCCCGTGCCACCCAACGTGCTCTAGAAGGTGTAAGTCAACTACCCTGGCCAGCAAGATCTCCGGATCTGTCCCCCATTGAGCATGTTTGGGACTGGATGAAGCGTCGTCTCACGCGGTCTGCACGTCCAGCACGAACGCTGGTCCAACTGAGGCGCCAGGTGGAAATGGCATGGCAAGCCGTTCCACAGGACTACATCCAGCATCTCTACGATCGTCTCCATGGGAGAATAGCAGCCTGCATTGCTGCGAAAGGTGGATATACACTGTACTAGTGCCGACATTGTGCATGCTCTGTTGCCTGTGTCTATGTGCCTGTGGTTCTGTCAGTGTGATCATGTGATGTATCTGACCCCAGGAATGTGTCAATAAAGTTTCCCCTTCCTGGGACAATGAATTCACGGTGTTCTTATTTCAATTTCCAGGAGTGTATTTCGTTAATACTCCCTATCTTTCCTGAAATCGATTCTTTTAGTTTGGCTGTGCGTTAAGGAGAATTTTATGCGTTGCTTAGAAACGGAAGGCTGAACCATCGGAATACACAGGACTGTATTAGTGGGAGGACTCGAGAAGCAAGGAAAGAGAACGCCAGTCTTCTCTGTCTCTGGGTACGTGACTTGGGGCGCGTAGCTGGAATGATCTTCGCGCCGAAATCGTGGACGTGTGTTTCCATTGGTTGCAGGAAGTTCGGTAGAAGTTTAGAGATCTTTCGAGAGAGTCTATCCATTAAAACGGACGAACAAGGGATCCATAGGGCACACTTTGGACGCGAGCCGATTGGGTCGTCGTGTTGCGCATGGAAGCTAGAGCTGCGATTCGCCAGAAGATGCGCCAAAAAGTGCGTCCTCTGGTTGTTGTAGAGGAACGAAGTGGGTCACTTGAAGACAGATTGGATGTGTAGGAGATGCTTTTGGCAGCTGTACCATGAGGCAATGATGTGACGCAATGCGACTGCTTGCTGGGTACTGTTAGATAGTTCATCATCAGAACTCATTTGTAGACCCAGTTGTTTGTACCGAACTCTTCAGAATTTCTCAGGTCTTTGCCACATGTGCCGTAAGCTAATTACTTTACTTTACACCACCCTGTTTTAAGTTGAACAGAGTGTTCATTCTCTTGTTTCAATTACTGTACTTCACATGAATTTTTCTCTCTCTGCTCTTGTCCCGTGCAAATCTATTAACGAAATTTTAAGGTCATGAGCTTTGCGAATTTCTGCGAATGGCTCACAACAACTTTTTCTCTTGTTCTTTGCCATCAGCAAAGCTTATGTCTGTTTCAGGATGTTACATCACGCACAAGTTTGTAAGATCCTTTCCCGTGTTCCCTTAGAGGAGCCCCCATGCTGATCACTTTGTCAAGTCTGTATTTCATAACGGACAGTAGCGTTTATGAACATTGTTTGTTACCCAATAAAACTTCCTCCGTGTACAAGCAACTGTAATAAATCCATAGGTTTAAATGATCTTTTTTACTTCAAGCCTTCCAGGTCATCACGTAACAGATTAAGAAAATTATGAGGTCCTGCTAAACATTGCTTTCGTCTCCATAACGCTGTCCTGTGCAGCTTGTTTCTGTTGGTTGCCTTGTTTTCAGGGCAGAAATTCCTCCTATTTTAATTAACCACGGTATGGCCATTGAACTTAAGAGTTACGAAACCGCCATCAGTGGATGTGACAAGCGATTAGTAGTTAATTGTATTCAAGTCCCATTTTTGTCTATTTTTAACAAGAAACATACACTAAAATCACTAGTTTACCGTCAGATCGCTTGATAATACCACTCACTGAAACATACCCGGCACCTCATAACGGGAGAAGCAGACGACTACTGTGGGCGATGTCGCAGCGTTGTACCCAGACGTCAAGCAGTACGGCTCTTGTGAGGTAGAAGACCGAGGCCATTTGTGAATGTGGGGCCGTTATCAACAGAAAGCGGGACAAAGCTTTAAGCTTCAAGAAACCTCTTGAGTTCTCTTCAAGGTGACTGGACGGAAGTCTGCTGACTTCGTAGATTTATCCTGAAACCAAGGTTGCGGTTGAGATACGAGGAAGCACAAATAAGTGACGTGATACACTTTATTTTAAGAGAGACGAAGTCTTCCTGCGCTCTTCAACGTTGCAGATTATTTAATCTGGGGATCAATTTACTGACTTCTTAAGCACCATTTTCCTTTGAAACGAATACCAATCAAACTTCTTCATGGACAAGAAGAGTGCTTGAAAAGAAATGGAGTCGAGAGCCGTCTTTTGTATGATTTGTAGAATGCATCCACGCTTTAAACAAATACAAAGGACATTTGTGAACTTCAGATATTGACATTCTACTTGAACTCAAGAGTCCTTTTTTTTCTTTTCTTGACATTAAATGGCGTAATCACGTCACAGGAGAGGGGTGTAGAGTCAGAAATCTCATAAGGAGCGGTTCTAGGGCCATTTCTCTCCTTGTTGTACATCAATGACATGTCGTCTGTCACAGTACAGTTATCTCTTCTGACAACTTTTGTAAAAAGTGCACTAACAATGCACGCTACCTCTGTCACCATGTATGTCAATAATGACCAATTTTCATTATCACAGAACGTAAATATAGTTCTCAAAACATAGCACTGTGGCAATTCCAGTAGCTTATGCAAACCATGCGAGCGCTCGCGTCTAAGGATGTCTTCCACCAGTATTTGTATATGACACATAAATAACTATTCTTTCTTATAGAAAAGGATGAAGTATCACGTAAGCTGGACTAAATACACTAAAGAGCCGAAGAAACTGGCACATCTGAGTAATATCGTGTAGAGCCCTCGCGAGCACGCTGAAGTGCCGCAACTCAACGTGGCATGGACTCGACTAACGTCTGAAGTAGTGCTGGAGGGAACTGACACTACGGATCCTGCAGTGCTGTTCATAAACCCTAAGAGTACGAGGCGGTGGAGATCTCTTCTGAACAGCACGTTGCAAGGCATGTCACATATGCTCATAATGATCATGTTTCGTGATTTTAGTGGCCAGTGGAAGTGTTTGAACTCAAAAGAGTGTTCCTGGAGCCACTCTGTAGCAATTCTGCACGTGTGGAATGTCGCATTGTCCTGCTGCAATTGATCAAGTCCTTGGGAACGCACAGTGGACATGAATAGACGCAGGTGATCAGACAGGATGCTTACGTACGTGTCACCTGTCAGAGTCGTATCTAGTCGTATCAGGGGTCCCACATCACTCCAACTGCACACCGCCCCACACCTTACAGTCTTTACCAGCTTGAACAGGCCCTTGCGATTATTCAGGGTCCATGGACTCATGAAATTGTCTCCACACCTCTACACGTCCATCCGCTCGATACAATTTGAAACGAGACTCGTACGACCAGGCAACATGTTTCCAGTCATCGACAGTCACATGTCGGCTATGACGGGCCCAGTCGAGGCTAAAGTTTTGTGTCGTGCAGTCATCAAGGGTACAGGAGTTGGTTTTCGGCACCGAAAGCCCATATCGATGATGTTTCGTTGAATGGTTCGCACGCTGACACTTGTTGATGGCCCAGCATTGAAATCTGCAGCAATTTGACGAAGGGTTGGACTTCTGTCAAGTTGAACGATTCTCTTCAGCCTCGTCGGTCCCGTTCTTGCAGGAACTGTTTCCGGCTGCAGCGATGACGGAGAGTTGGTGCTTTACCGTTCCTGATATTCACGGTACTTTCGTGAAATGTTCCTACTGGAAAATCCCCACTTCGTCGCTACCTCGGAGAGGCTGCGTCCCATCGCTCGTGCGTCTACTATAACACGTTCAAGCTCATTTAAATCTTGCCATTGTAGCAGCAGTAACCGATCTAACAACCGCGCCAGACCCTTGTTGTCTTTATATAGGTGTTGCCGACCGCTGCGTAATATCCTGCCTGTTTACATATCTCTGTTTTTTAATACGCATGCCTACACCAGTTTCTTTGGCGCTTCAGTGCTTATTACACCAACCATTAGGAGTTGTGGAGCGACTGTGCGCTTTTATACCACATATGTTTCAACGTATTGGAAAATATCGTCCTCCTGCCCGATAGAAAGAGAAGTGCTGTAACAGAAAAGCATGGTCAACTAGTTTTAAACAAACTGTTTTTTTTTTTAACTCTCCGTTCAAGAAGAATTTAAATCAACGGAAGTCCTCGACTCAAACAAAACCGCTCTTTGCGCACGATCCGAAAGAAAAATGCTAATGAGAAAAGGCTTTTTAAATGAATGTTTCAGTGATGTCAGATGCAGCTTTACGGTACGTGGCTCTTAACGTGTTCTGTGATGTTGTGTCGCTGTTGGCTCCGTAATGCTCCTCTATATTCTTTTCCGAAAAGCCTTGCGCGAAGGATAAGATCCATAATTCAGGCAGGCGAGTGAGGATATAATAAACGAAACAAATTAACAGCATATTAATTGTAAGCTTTTTATACAAGTCTTGCGAAAGGAACGGGTAGCCACAGATGCCAGACACAGTAACATGTATATGCTTGTATGCGGCATAACTTTTGTACGATATATTAAAAGATCTTTTGGTGCTTTTTTCATATAAATACGGAAATAAAGCAGATTTAATTTGTAATTGAAATGAAGGGTGGCAACTGGATTAAAACTTAGCTTTCCTGCATTACGACAGTATTAACAATGCAGATTATAATGAAGCTCACTTACTGCTTGTTTCCGTACACAGTCCGCAACTCGTGGTCGTGCGGTAGCGTTCTCGCTTCCCACGTTCGGGTTCCCGGGTTCGATTCCCGGCGGGGTCAGGGATTTTCTCTGCCTCGTGATGACTGGGTGTTGTGTGACGCCCTTAGGTTAGTTAGGTTTAAGTAGTTCTAAGTTCTAGGGGACTGATGACCATAGATGTTAAGTCCCATAGTGCTCAGATCCATTTGAACCATTTTCCGTACACAAGCGGATATACAGATAATTTTTGCAGAAGGTGCCTTGTTAAATGTTGGGCGAACAGCCACGTCGTTTGTGGTGAACATATTTACTGCGAACTACGAATATTTGAAAAAGTAGTGGTGATAGGCGTAGAATATAAGTGAGACAGAAACTACCACAAAGTGAAAGAGAATCGATGACTCAGTGCACAAAATGCAACTCTGTTAACGACGTACAGACTGTTACTAAAGAATGTACGAAGCAGTGCGTGTCGAACCAGCGTTATGTTCGTAAAACATGAGACGTCATTACTTTGTATGTTCTGACGTCTCCTGCCCTACTTCATCACTGTTTCCTGAAAGGGGTAGTCAAATGAAAACGAAACAGATGGAAAAAAAATAAGCAAACTGCTTATTATTTCAAAAGGAATCGCCATAACTGTTAATATATTTATCCCACAGTGAGAGGAGACGATTAATGTCTTCATGGAAAAATGTATACCAATGTTGTGTTCCAAAAATGAACAGCACAGAGACATAACTGATGACACTATCTGCAGGACCTGACCATCATTTTGCAGGACAATGCTCAAGCACGTACAGTGCAAGCTGTTGCTGATTTGTTTGACTGACAGGGCTGCTAAGTGCTATCCACCTACTGCACTCCACTTACTTAAGCCTTCGTGAGTTCAACTAGATTTCTAAACTGAAGGAAACACTTCACGGCATTCGCTTCAGAACTACTACAAATTCGTCGGGAAATAGACCGCGCCGCTCGAACTGTCAACACAACTGGCACTGCTAAGAGTATCCCACGACTTCCACGTCGCTGGCAACCGCTAACATACAATGCTGGTGACTACTTTGAAGGTCAGTAAAACTTTGAAACACGTATCTATTTTGTACGAGCTGTAAATAAATAGTTGCTACTATTAAAGTTCCAGCCCTCATATTTGAATGACACATGCTTTGGAAACATCGTTCAATTGAATTTTGATATTTAGTAGTGGGTTCCTGTGTCAATACTCAATACAATTTTGCAATTAGTCCAAAGGATAGGTCTCCCATGAAACCTGACGTGATCTTTAGTTTTTATAGCTCCTCAGTTCACAGTGGCAAAATGTGGGATGATGAATTCTTCTGGTTTCAACATTCGAAATACCGATTCTTTACGGGGATATGAAAATACAATTTCAGAAGGTCTGTTTGGTATCCATGGAATCGACAAGCAGTCTGCAGGTTTGCTGCTGCTGTTGTTGTTGTTGTTGTATAAGAAAAATAGAAATTGCGTAATATCAAGTGAGTTTACGATCAAAGATTCTGTTGCGATCGACTTTGCCTTAGTAATCGATAATTGATTACTTAGACTGTATGAGACGCGTCCAAAGGTTCCCGGAAATCCAGGGATGTGGACTCTGCTTGTTGCGCACGATTCATGGTTAGCAGGATATAGTGTGAGAGAAGAGGAAGCTGAGTTTCGACGAGCGGTGATTTCTAAATCTTTGCTGATTTGTGGAAAGGAGTTTTTCTGCCTGAAGGAAGTTTATTATATTCGGCCTTAGAATACGCCCGATAACTCTGCAGCAAAGCGTGGCATGCAGCAACAGATACAAAATACAGGAAGAGTGAAAGAGTTGTGTGTCCAGTAAAAATCTTCTTCTTCCTGAAGCGTTTGTACTTATAGAGATCGTTCGCAGAGCCTCTTCTAAGCTTCTGTTTTCTCCTACAGTCTATCATTTAGCGTGTCCTTCCATTGCAGTCTTCTTCAGTTCGCATCATCCTGTACCTGGTCTTATCAATATTGTTCGTGATCTTACAATTGGTCTTAATCCAGATTCTGTCCATCCTAGGGCTGTTCTCGGAAGCTTTTCTGGTTTCATTCTGTTAATGTGACAAACTGTTTAAGCCAGTTACTCTCCATAGCTTCTTTTAGGGTTTTATCTTCAGGGTGTTTCATATTACACTCCTGGAAATTGAAATAAGAACACCGTGAATTCATTGTCCCAGGAAGGGGAAACTTTATTGACACATTCCTGGGGTCAGAGTAGTCACTGCCATCGCAATTATGGTGATAGCCACGGTCATAATGCAGGCCGTCGCCAGAGTGACGCCACCGACGTAACTACCGTCTGTAATGGGAGTCATCGGTTGGGGTGCGTTGTGATAATGCACTGTCGCTGTCGTCCTGAAACGCTGCCCCCTCAAACGTCGTGACTGGGGTCCCTGGCCCACCGAAGCCAGACAGCCGCAGCAGGTTATGGTCGCTGAGAGAGGCCACTGACCTGTCACGCTGCCATGGCCCCCAGCCGCCACTACAACAAAGGCACCAGATTCGAGTAACGTCAGCAAAGCTGTGGACGCTGGCCGCCTCTGTCGCTGTCGAGAGTATTACGAGCGGAAGCAAGCCTCGCCCAGAGGGCGGTTGGTCAATAAATGATATTCTGTCATCGGGAGCCATCCGTGGACACACCCTAGCCATCGACTTCCTCACGCCCAGCAAAATCTGGCGACAGGCAGGCCTGGAAATGGAAAAAAGAACACATTGACACCGTTGTGTCAAACCCACCATACTTGCTCCGGACACTGCGAGAGGGCTGTACAAGCAATGATCACACGCACGGCACAGCGGACACACCAGGAACCGCGGTGTTGGCCGTCGAATGGCGCTAGCTGCGCAGCATTTGTGCACCGCCGCCGTCAGTGTCAGCCAGTTTGCCGTGGCATACGGAGCTCCATCGCAGTCTTTAACACTGGTAGCATGCCGCGACAGCGTGGACGTGAACCGTAAGTGCAGTTGACGGACTTTGAGCGAGGGCGTATAGTGGGCATGCGGGAGGCCGGGTGGACGTACCGCCGAATTGCTCAACACGTGGGGCGTGGGGTCTCCACAGTACATCGATGTTGTCGCCAGTAGTCGGCGGAAGGTGCACGTGCCCGTCGACCTGGGACCGGACCGCAGCGACGCACGGATGCACGCCAAGACCGTAGGATCCTACGCAGTGCCGTAGGGGACCGCACCGCCACTTCCCAGCAAATTAGGGACACTGTTGCTCCTGGGGTATCGGCGAGGACCATTCGCAACCGTCTCCATGAAGCTGGGCTACGGTCCCGCACACCGTTAGGCCGTCTTCCGCTCACGCCCCAACATCGTGCAGCCCGCCTCCAG
Organism: Schistocerca cancellata; assembly: GCF_023864275.1. Lineage (NCBI taxonomy): Eukaryota > Metazoa > Arthropoda > Insecta > Orthoptera > Acrididae > Schistocerca > Schistocerca cancellata. Next base: position 530,694,101 of record NC_064631.1, read on the forward strand.
TGGTGTCGCGACAGGCGTGAATGGAGGGACGAATGGAGACGTGTCGTCTTCAGCGATGAGAGTCGCTTCTGCCTTGGTGCCAATGATGGTCGTATGCGTGTTTGGCGCCGTGCAGGTGAGCGCCGCAATCAGGACTGCATACGACCGAGGCACACAGGGCCAACACCCGGCATCATGGTGTGGGGAGCGATCTCCTACACTGGCCGTACACCACTGGTGATCGTCGAGGGGACACTGAATAGTGCACGGTACATCGAAGCCGTCATCGAACCCATCGTTCTACCATTTCTAGACCGGCAAGGGAACTAGCTGTTCCAACAGGACAATGCACGTCCGCATGTATCCCGTGCCACCCAGCGTGTACTAGTGCCGACATTGTGCATGCTCTGTTGCCTGTGTCTATGTGCCTGTGGTTCCGTCAGTGTAATCATGTGATGTATCTGACCCCAGGAATGTGTCAATAAAGTTTCCCCTTCCTGGGATAAAGAATTCACGGTGTTCTTATTTCAATGATTGGGAGAGTAGAACCGCACATAGAGTAAACTCAGCAGCTCGTTTATATCCCGGGTCCAGGCCACTGCGCCTGCGCGAGAAGCGGAAAAGCTGCCCCCTGCTAAGCGAAGAATTGCTGCGCCGCCGGTGGTAGAAACTGGCGAAAGTGATAAATCCCAAATTTAGATGTAGCGGGTCAAAAACCAGACCGTTGTTGTTTTATGCCAGGTAAAATAGGGTTCCATATCTTGCTTAAAGGAAAACATTTATCTGCATTAATAATGCCATCAGATAATCGTATTTTGATGGATTCCTTCAGCACACAATCTCAGTAGCGAGAAGCCGGAGCAATGATTTGCGTATCTTTAAACGACATGTTATGCCCTTCAATAAGACAATGTTCGGCGACGGCAGGTTTTTCAGGCTGGAGCAAACGTATGTGACGCTGATATTCCACATATCGGACATGAACAGTTCGAATAGTCTGGCCAATATAGGCCTTTCCACAATGACAGGGAATTTTATAAACTCCAGGCTTTCCCAATCCCAAATCATCTTTAACGCATCCAAATCGGGCTCTAGTCTTGGCTAAAGGCAAAAGAACACTTTTAATATCATATTTCCCGAGAACTCCAGACATTTTTGAAGAAATACTTCCAGCAAAGGGTAGAAAAGCAACTGATTTACTAGTATCCAGCGCTGGTTCACTTGATAAGTATATCCGTTGAGCTTGAAGACAGCTTTAAGATGATCCAGTTCCTGTGTCAAGTTTTTGGAATCAGAAATGGCATAAGCTCTCTTGACCAATGTACGTAGAGCTCCCATGGGCTGATGTGGTGGATGACAGCTCGTAGAATGAGGATAGCAGTCAGTATATGTGGGTTTATAGCATACGCCATACCCCGAAATATCGTGTAGTGAAAACGATCATATCTGGTAGCATACCCGCGAAGAGCATAAGCGTCTCCTGTTTGTTGTCTTTTCTTGTCCACAAATCATTTCTTCTCACGTCCAGCGTTGCTTCAACGACAATTGCCACGGCACTCTTACCGTTGCGTACGAAGTCAGACACTACAAAGGCAACTGCGATATTTTTCGCAAATTTCCATTTCCTTTTTACAGCCTGCCTGGCTATAAATAAGGCAATCATAGTTAATCTTCCAAATCGAAATTCTTGTTATCTACATATGGCATACATATTCTCTACATATGGCATCTGTAGTTAATCTTCCAGGTCTAAATCTTCGTTATTCTTCTCTTAACTGTGGTTCTATTTCTTCTGAGGTCATCAGTTCCTTAGAACTTAGAACTACTTAAACCTAACTAACGTAAGGACATCAGACACACCCATGCCCGAGGCAGGATTCGAACCTGCGACCGTAGCGGTCGCGCGGTTCCAGACTGAAGCTCCTAGAACCGCTCGGCCACACCGGCCGGCTTTTTCATAAATCTTCATGCAGTGAAGTCGATTTGCAGTAGGGTTTTGGAAAATATACTGTATTCGAACATTATGCAGTACCTCAAAGAAAACGATTTATTGACACATAGCACGGTTTCAGAAAATATCGTTCTTGTGAGACACAACCAGCTCTTTATACTCATGAAGTACTAAGTGCTGTCGACGGGGGATGTCAAATTGATTACATATTTTTAGATTTCCAGAAGGCTTTCGACACCGTTCCTCACAAGCGTCTTCTAACCAAACTGCGTGCCTACCGAGTATCTCCTCAGTTGTGCGACTGGACTTGTGATTTCCTGTCAGAAAGGTCACAGTTCGTAGTAATAGACGGAAAGTAATCGAGTAAAACAGAAGTAATATCCGGCGTTACCCAAGGAAGTGTTATAGACCCTCTATTGTTCCTGATCTATATTAACGACATAGGAGACAATCTGAGTAGCCGTCTTAGATTGTTTGCAGATGATGCTGTCATTTACCGTCTTGTAAAGTCATCAGATGATCAAAACGACTTACAAAATAATTTAGATAAGATATCTGTATGGTGGGAAAAGTGGCAATTGACCCTGAATAAGGAAAAGTGTGAAGTTATTCACATGAGTACTAAAAGAAATCAGCTAAATTTGAATTACGCGATAAGTCACACAAATATGAAGGCTGTAAATTCAACTAAATACTTATGGATTACAATTACAAATAACCTAAATTGGAACGATCACATAGATAATATTGTGGATAGAGCAAACCAAAACTGCGATTCATTGGCAGAACGCTTGAGGGTGCAACAGGTCTACTAAAGAGACTGCTTACACCACGCTTGTCTTCCCTATTCTGGAGTATTGCTGTGCAATGTGGGATCCGCATCAGGTGGGACTGACGGATGGCATCGAAAAAGTACAAAGAAGGGCAGCTCGTTTTGTATTATCGCGAAATAGGGGAGATAGTGTCACAGACATGATACGTGAATTTTAGTGGCAATCATAAAAACAAAGGCGTTTTTCGTTGCGACGGGATATTCTCTTGAAATTTCAATCACCAGTTTTCTCCTCCGTTTGCGAAAACATTCATAGGGAGAAATGATCACCACGATAAAATAAGAGAAATCAGGGCTCGCACAGAAAAATTTGTGCTCGTTTTTCCCGCGTGCGGTTCGAGAGTGAAACGGTAGAGAGACAGCTTATAGGTGGTTCATTGAATCCTCTGCCAGGCACTTTATTGTGAATAGCAGAGTAATCACGTAGATGTAGATGTAGTGGCTCAGTAGCTCTATTCCTCTGTAATTATCGTAAAGTGCCTTGTTACTCTTTCTAAAGGTAGTAAGAGTGCGCTATTGCAACTGTACTTTTGCCGGTGCTTATAAATGCGACGCCTTCTTGAAAGCGATCTTGATGTCTGTACGGCACACGGTGACAGACAACAGGACTAGGTTGGCGGCCGGCAGCCCGCCTCGACTCTGGCCCCTTGACGGGCGCCGCCGGCCGCATTAACACAACAATGATCGATTGCTGCCGCCGATAGAGCAGGCGCACAGTAACCGGACCGCGGCGCGGGAAGCCGGCGTGTGCGCCAGCCGCCAGCTGCCGGCAGATGCGGCGCCCGGTCACGTGACCGGCGGGCCGCCCACGCGGGGGTTCCCCGGACGGCAGCGCTGCGCTGTCCGCCGACGCTAATCAAGAAATACGGCCGCGGCAGCGCGCAGGGCGCATTCCCACGCGCAGATGGCGACCGGCCGGAGATTGATGCGACCGCCGGCGCGAAATCGAATTAGCATCTGCGGTGCGCCTCGTCCTTGCTGCGGCTTCTCGCCTGCGCTGAATCATTGTCCGCGCCTCCCGGGCAGGCGGGCGGCCGCAGGAAGCCCCGGCCAGGAGGCTCGGGTGCAGCTTCCCTCTGTTTACTCGAGTCTCGAGAGCCAACTTCGTCTGACCACGTAACCTACTTCCCTAGTGCAGGGTTCACTGTAGATTTTTGCACAGATTTTAACGATATGTACTCACGTACGAGTATACCCGCCAGGTTAGCCAAGAGCGCTAACGCGCTGCTTCCTGGACTCGGGTAGGCGCGCCGGCTCTGGATCGAATCCGCCCGGTGGATTACCGACGTCGGCCGGTGTGTCGGCCAGCCTGGATGTGGTTTTTAGGCGGTTTTCCACATCCCGCTAGTGAATACCGGGCTGGTCCCCACGTTCCGCCTCAGTTACACCACTCGCAGACATCTCAGCACGTTCATGGATTACACTAGACGCAGACAGCTGGGGTACACTAATTCTCTCCCTGGGGGTATGGGGTGGAGGCAAGAGGGGCATCTGGCCACTCCTTATAGCTAACCTTGCCAAATCCGTTCCTAATCGTGCCGACCCTGCGGAACTGCGGGACAAGGCACCAGCAAAAGAAGAAGAAGAAAAGTACTCACATATGAGTACACTCGGAGTTTGATTACTCACTTAATGTCTGATACGTTTCTTTTTGCGTTTTGTAGGTGATATGCACACGAAAGGAGGTGCCCAGCATAAAGTTAGCAGGAGATGAACCCTCTGCTACAGATAGCCGTAGGTAAATGGGATGGTCTTCTTGTAGCTGTAACCTATTCACAAGGTAATATTTCTAAAACAGAATTACTGTGGTGACACATGAGATACGTGAAGACGTAGAATGGGGTTGGGAAGTGGAACATACTTGTTTTTATATTGACATATTAAAGGGCAATACTTGTTTATAATAATAAGCAGAAAAATGTTGTGTTGTTGTGGTCTTCAATCCGAAAACTGGTTTGATGCAGCTCTCCGTGCTACTCTGTCCTGTGCAAGTCTTTTCATCTTCGAATAACTACTGCAACTTACATCCTTTTGAATCTTCTTATTGTCTCCCTCCACTAATTTTCACTACATCTAACTTTAACCTAGCCATTTCCATTTTTAAATTTCCTAACTTAACTGCTTGATTAAGGGATCTAACTTTCAACGCTCCGATCCGCAGAACGCCAGTTTTGTTTCTCCTGAGTAGTTACCGCTCGGAGATCCGAAAGGGAGACTATTTTATCTCCGGAATATTTTACTCCTGAGGACGCCATCATCATTTAACTATACAGCAGAGCTGCATGCCCTCGGGAAAAATTAGGGCTCTTATTTCCTCGTATTTTCAACCGTTCGCTGTACCAGCAAGCACGAGCGTTCTGGTTGATGTTACAAAGCCAAATCAGTCAATCATTCAGACTGTTGATTGGCTCTGAGTACTATGGGACTTAACATCTGAGGTCATCAGTCCCCTAGAACTTAGAACTACTTAAACCTAACTAACCTAAGGACATCACACACATCCATGCCCGAGGCAGGATTCGAACCTGCGACCGTAGAGGTTACGCGGTTACAAACTATAGCGCCTAGAACCGCTCGGCCACACCGGCCGGCCATTCAGACTGTTGCCCCTGCAACTACTGAAAAAGCTGCTGCAGCTCGTCAGGAATCACACGTTTGTCTGGCCTCTCACCAGATACCCCTTCGTTATAGCTGCACCTACGGTACGGCTATCTGCATCGCTGAGGCACGTCAAGGTACATGGTTCACGGTGGGAAAGCAGAAGGATACACTTCGCTATATAAACCACTTAACAGTTATCATCTACATAAATAAAAATGTATTTTTCTTTGTATGCTTGTGCTCCATGTGCTCCTAAAACATTCATCCACTTGCAGTGAAACTTTCATGAGTTCTTCTCCGTACTTCCGTGGAGGTTCCTCCCCCCCTCCCCCCCAAAAAGAGTACGTCACTTAGCTCGGGATATATGACGTCACAAACGTTGAAATACCACCGCCCGAAAATGCCCAGATTTGTGCATCCACTATTTTTGAGAATGAGATCACTTAGTGACTGGTAACAAATTTGACACAATTTATAATTTCAAACTCCTACGACAACTTTTCTCGCTGGCATTCCCCATAAAGCGACGGAAGGAAGAAACGGTATCGCTTACTGAATTTGCGCTGTACGTGCCGTATAACTGCTGCATCAGACATGACGTTTTACTGTATTATTTCGTTACTACTAACTCTGTTCGCAAAGTGTTTTCATGTTTTGCATACAATATCCGTTTACATCACTAAATGTGCCAGCAAATTTACATCACTATACGACACATAGTTCAGGAGATGTGACGTCATAAACATTGAGATGCCTGAGAAACTGCCTCGTCTGGCATAACGTTTTGTTTTATTACTTCTTTACCACTAAAGCTTTTCGGACGACATTTCGCAAAGATATTAAAAAACTGTATTTAAAACCACGTCGTGTCAAAATTTCAAATCAATCCGTCACAAACTTTTCGACATTTTCTATTCGTTTGTTCTTAGTATTCAATCCCGGAAAGTTCTTGAGACGCTTTTCTGAAATTTTGTTACTAAACTTTTGTGAAGTCGCAGCAACCAGACACGAATTGATTGACAAAGTTTTCCGAAATGTCACACAGAACTACAAAAGTCACCAGTGGCTCAGTAAACGTGCTATATTAGCAGCTAAAAACAGCTATGTCAGCGGCATCCATTACAGCATTCAAAACAAATATCAGGCAAGACGAGAGTTTATAAGTCCGAATCGAGACGAAGTTGTAAATTATCCGACTGAATTCTTGTATTCTCTTGATTTTCCAGGCATGTCGCCTCACGTGTTAATATTAAAAATTGGCGTACCTCTCATTCTTCTCAGAAATATCAGTCCACCACGGCTTTGCAACGTTACCAGACTTTCAGTGAAAAAGACGATGAACAATATCATCGAAACTACGGTATTAAACGGAAATTTCAAAGGAGTAGGTGTACTGTTACCAAGCATCCAAATACTTCCAACAGACATCGAGTTCAAAAGCTTGCCGTTATCGGGGCAACTCGCATTTTCTATGATCTTCAACAAGACGCAGGAACAGTCACTACCAGTGCGTGAACTAAATTTGGAAGAATCATGTTTCTCACATGGAAACTGTGTGTGACTTACTCACGCATGAGGAATTCGTATGACTTATTCACGTACGCACCAGACGGAAAATCCAAAAATATTGTGTATCCAAAAGCAGTTCAATAAACAGATTATTAAAACTAAACAATTTTTTTTCTTTCCGTGCACTGCACCGCGTGCTGGGTACCGCTAGTAGTGTAACAACGCTTAATTGAGAAAATGTTTTAGGTATATTATCCTGAACTTGACGATTTAATATTTGTTTCCAAGGCTCGCAAAAGTAAGTTACAAGTCGCGACAAGCAGTAACAATCTGAACAACTTAAAATTCAACAAAATCCTTCAGACATTTGCCTTTCAAAACACTAAATTAAAAGACACAGTAAACTACGACAGTCTTAGCAACCAGTCTTTCAGAAAACGCAAACCATAACAATTAGATTTAAAGGTACAATAAACTGTAACAGTGTGATTCTTGAAGTTTTCCCGGAGTACTGAATGTTCGATGAGGTTTCAGGATTGCAGCCGGATCACGTTGACTTCTTGCCAAGATACGTATTTCGGCTGGAAATCGTCCAGCCATCTTCAGGTGAGTTTCCATCACTGGAGACTGCAATTTTTTCCCCTGATATGTTACAATGCTGCATCACTGATCTTTTCGGGTTTAACTGTGTTGATGAAGCAGTAAATTTATCCACAGGACAGTGACGCTGCGCCACTGCAATACATTTTGGAGGTGTGGTGGTGGGACGTCGAGCCCCGTACCACCCTCCAACGGTCACAGTACTGCATAAGTCAGGCAGAAAAACTTAGCCCGACATGGACAGGTTGGGTGGGAAAGTAGTGGACGTAGAATGAAGGGCTAGTCCCGCCAAAGGATGCATCCGTGGTGGATATGCCAAGCCTACCTTTAGCTGCGGTCGGAATCCGATTCCTCTAGGATGGTTTAGCTGCGGTCGGAATCCGATTCCTCTAGGATGGTTAGAGGAACCGGACGTCGATGCCAGGGGCGTAGAAGTGTGGTCCCAACGTGGCGTAACACATGGACAGTGTCTCGCAGGGCATCCACTTTCTCATAGAGCCGCCGCGCGTTGTTGCATATGGTTGTCTTGATGGAGACGATATGCGCTTCCTCGTGGAGAGTCACAATTCTCGTGAGTGACGGAGCGTGCAGGCTCCAGCTGAGAACTTTGTTCTGCAGGCGCTGCAATGTCCGCATCATGGTGACACTAATCGTGGCCACACATGAGGGCAAGCAGGATAACTGCTCGGTAGATGCAGAATTTGGTATGCAGGTTAATTTCCCTAAAGCGGAAGAGGTGTACAAAGCCCTGGTCAGCTTTTGCCCCTTGTTGACGACATACTCCGCATGACAGTGGAAGAGCTACCTGTGGACCATCCGGACCCTGAGATAGGTGGTTGTCGGGGGCCAGGGCACCTGCACATCTGCAATCGAAATATTGCAGCGAAGGACTGGGCGCCCTTTGATGAAATAGACTGTCGTAGTTTTGGTGGCACTGAGAGCTATTCTGTTTGTCCCACACCAGGTGATGGTAGCGTCCACCTGTCACTGGAGGCCGGCGACGACAGCGTCAGTAATACGGCTAGTGGTATATAGTGCTGTGTCGTCAGCATATTGTGCCAGGTGGCACTCGGGGATGACCGGGGTATCATTCACACAGTTATTAAAAAGGATGGGAGACAACACCGATCTTTGTGGAATGCCCGCCGACAATTGGCGAATGCCGGAATGCATTCCCCATTGGGCCACTAGGAAAGTCCTACTGTGAAGGAATTCATCCATGATCTGTACATAAATATCTGGTATAGGTGTCTGCGTCAGCATCTTGTGTATGAGGTTGTCTTGCCATATCTTGTCATAGGCGTTCTGCAAGTCCAGAATAACGGCAGCTGTCGACTAGACGGTGTTGAAGCTTTTGCTCATGTGTTCAGAGATCCGTAAGACCTGACGTTCAGCAGAGAGGTGCGAAGTGAATCCAAACTGTTCAGGTCGGATCGTCCTAGCCGCCACCAGAGGTTGGGAAATTCAGTGGAGGACCACAGATTCAAAGACCTTCGCCATCGTGTTTAGGACGCAGATGGGCCTGTTGTTGGTGGGGACCACAGGGTCCTTGAACTGCTTGGGGATCGCAATCAGCTTGGCTTGTTTCCACTGAGGTAGGAAAAAGCTAGACGTGAGACAACAGTTTAAAATCTTGTTGAACAAGATGAGAGGCGTGTGGGGAAGGTGGCGAAGATGTTTATTTAAAATTCCGTCCAATCCAGGGGCCGACTGGCCACATTTCCATCGTAAGATACGCTGAATTTCTGCCTTGGACATGAGGAAGGGGGCAGACTCGGGTGGGCGGTTGCAGAAAGTGGCAACAGCTCTCAGGACATTATGGTCATCTTGTAGTTCATTCAGAGAAAGGTCCTTGACGTCCGCCAGCATTTCCTGCATAGAACACCGCAGGGTGCGAATTACAGCCCAGTAAGACTTATGGTGGAGGAGGAAAGCGGACATCCTGTCCTCCCATTGTTTGGACCTCCAGTCGGCGAGAAGATGGCAGAATTCACGCTCGAGGCGTCTCATTTGGCATTTGCCCTGAGGATCGTGAAACTGCTTCCACTGCCGGCAGTAGCAGTTCTTTTGCACCATCAGCTCCCACAACAGGGAAGGCAAATCGTCCGGGGGGTTAAAGCCAGAGGTACAGTGGAAGTGGAGAGGTTTACTGCTTTCTGTATTTTGGCAGTAAGATAATTCATGGCATGGACTATATTGGCCAGTGTTGTCATGTCAATATCGTGTCGAGTGGTGTTGTTAAGTACCCTGGCAAACTTGTCCCAATCGATGAGGGTCACAGTGGCATGAACATCTAACATCGAATGAAAGGGCAGCGTCGGTGAGGTGCTGGGGGTCAGTTCGTGGAGAACTTCCAGTGAAAACTGAGTGGCGATTTTTTGAAGATGGGGTATCTTCTGTTTCTTCAGAGGGCTTGACGGGGTCTCTTGAGAAGGAGGGTTCGGGATCAGGAGCCACAGACTGGGATATGGGTAGGTTCGTGGGGGAGATAGACTGATAGCTCTAAATTATCCTCCAGGTCAAGGTGGAGCCGGCCTTTGGGGTTAAGAGACCCGAGAATGCAAAGCTGGGTGCTTGGCATTGAGATACGCCCCAAAGATGAGCCAGCCGAAGAATGTCAGTGTGTGGAGCTCCACTTCCAGCAGTGGCTCGCTTGGGCTCAAATGCGCTGCTGCAAAGGTAATGGCGCCAAGGTGTGTGGAGACGGTAACCTCTTGGCCTCTATGTGTTCCATTGGCTGGAGAGTCTCTTGGGTGTGGACAAGAACTTTTTTGAGCAGCACAGCCATGCCTCCACCACGGCAGTCGAGGTGGTCAGAGCAAACACACCGTGTTGCGAAGGTGGAAATCGTCCGCCAGTTTGAGGTGTTTTTCTGTGACCAGTAAAACATCCACACAATGGTCATGGAGGAAGGCATTCAACTTCATCTTCAACTGTTTTATGCCATTGGCATTAAAAATGCAGGTGACAAGAGCCTGAGGGGGCTAGTGGTGGTTTGGTGGTCAGTTCACCATTACAACAATATTTGACTAAGTCCTTCCACTAGTGCGAAGACCTTGGACAGCCCATTATCTGACCGACGGATTTTGTGTGCAGTGTCACAAATAACAGCCCAGATGAGGGGTCTGATGAAGAAGATGACCTGGGGGATTTCGTGCACGTCCTTCCGAAAGGATGCATCAGTCTCCACCACTAGGGGAGGGTCCCGAGTGGGCTGCTTGCCTCTGCGGCGGCACAGTAGTAGACAGAGTAGGGGTACAGGCAGAGGCCTGGGATCTGGCCACAGGTGGACTGGAGGGGACTGCCCCTGGCTCCTGTAGTCAGTGTGCAGTGGAAGCTGTCGTGGAAGAACAACGAGGAGGAGACTGGGCTGCAGCAGCAAAGGATGTCGTGGGAGTCTGGACAGAAAGGGGCACAGGTGCCACAGAACTGTCTGGTGCCTGAGTGGATGGTGCCAGAGCAGCTGCTGAGGGCGGCGCACCAGGCTGGCCCTGCAAAACAGGGAAGTTGGTTGTGTTCCATTGCGGTGGGGGAGGCCGATTTGTTCTTGGTTGCTTTTTAGGGGGACAGGAAGATTTCAGTGCTTTCTGGTAAACTGGGCATCCCCTCCAGGATGTCATGTGGTGAGGATCATGGGTCGTGGTCAAACACCTGGCGCAGGTAGGTTTCTCTGAGGAGGGGAGCATGCAGTTCTTCGCCAAATGTGGGCCAGCACACTTAATACACTTCAACAGCAAGGAGCAGTAATTCCCAGTATGTTGTAAACGTTGGCATTTGAGACAGATGACTGGTCCATTGTGGGCCTCGTACGATTCAGTCTGGGCCTACGAGCAAAGAAGGTACTGGCTTGGTAAATCGGCTCTATTTTCTCCCTCTGGGAAGGGAGACGATGTGGGTAGGGCAGAGGATTAATGCCCGGGTCTCAGGATCTCTCTTGCTATACTGGCGGACCAAAGGGTGTTCAAAATGGAGCCAAATCAGTTCCTCCTTGACCTCCTTCGCCGTAACCCTCTGGTGGCAAGTTCTTGATGACGATTTTGGTTTGGCGATTACCCAAAGTCTGGTAGGTAAAGTAAGGCATCACCTTTGATTTGACAAAGTCGAGAATGGTAAGATAGTCGTCCCTGCTGTTGAGCAGTTATTTCACATGATCTTTATGGTAAACAGCTCGCAATTGACCGAAAATGAGCCGCTGGAGTTCAGTGTTCAGTTTTGTATAATTAGTGACATTACATACCACGATATGGGGTATCTTCTGTTTCTTCAGAGGGCTCTCTTGAGAAGGAGGGTTCGGGATCAGGAGCCACTTCCTCATCCACAGGACCATCAGGTGCGGCGTCCCCTGGAAGGGAGGTATCCGAGCTCGATCTGCTGTCACCACGACCCGCGTGGGCGGAGGAGCCACGGTGGAGGGACAACGCAGGAAGAGGTGAACTCATAAGTACAGCCGGATGGTGGTCAGACACAGCCAAGACGTTCGCCGCCTCACTACGAGAAAGATCAATTACTAAGCAGTTAGGTGAGTCGTCAGACGACGACGACACGGAAGAACGGTGCCTGACACGGGATGGTGGACAGTCGTCACGGTGATCACGGTGATCGTTTTCAGTGCCGGTGGTATACACAGGCGATTTGTGGTGGTTGTCGTGATTCAAACGATCCTTCGCCTGCTGCGAGGGTGGCAGTGCATGAGGCGCGACTGGAAGCCAGGGTGGGCGGCGTTTCCACGCGATTCACCCCGAGGGGCGGCGGTGGAAGAGTCGGAGAGCGGCGATGGTTGCAGACATGGGTCCGCCTGACGTATCCATGGGCCCAGCACGGGAGGACTACGCACACCAAAAACTTCCCAGCTAATCTGGATCAAAAACTACGAAATACCAACGCCGAAAAAGGCACGTAAACTACGCTGATATACGGTGAAAAGTACAACGATAAGACACGGAAACGCACTCGTACAATAAAACACTTCCAGGGATCCAACATGTAGCACGTGAAGACTATAAGTTCCCGGAGTCTGCTTTATAGCAAAAACTGGCGCGGAAACGCATGTGCGTTGGCGGCCGTCACAGGAGCGTCCTCTACCGAAATCCGCGCCCTCTGGAAATACTGTTCTATCTGTGGCGCACAGGCGCATACGTAAAGGTGAAAACTAAATGTCCGCCCTCAGTCGGAATGCGTACTCGCGTCGCTAAAAGCCAGACGTCAGATGTCGCCAGATGTGTCATTAAGAATAAACTGACGTCTCTCAGAAGAAATTAGAGAAATCGCTGGGTCCCAAGCCTTGTTCATTGAAAACCGCCGCGATTTATAAGATTTTGTGCTAGGCGTATTTCCACAGATTCTTTAATTATTGAATTCCAAAACGTTCTCGCTGGGGCCAAGATTTATGTGGCAGAAACGAGAAGGTATGTCATGATCGCGTGTGTAGAAGTGACATAAAAATCGATAGAATTGCGAGAAATGATGGGAAATTCGCTAAAATGCGGGTAAATTGACGAAGTAATTGCGTGTCTTCTGGTTGTCGCAGAACAATTCTTGTACATAGGGACAAGTATGCGACAGCAAGAGGAATCGAAGAAAACGTCGACTTGGAAGTGAAGGGAACCAGGGAAACAGTTCCTTTTTTTCCGTCGAGGCAGCATTCTACTGTATGTCTATTGAGGTAACAGTGATAACACGCTAGTTGACTAATGTATTTGACGCTTTTAAGGAAAACAGAGAACCATATGTCTCTAAACTTACATGCATCTGCGTTACAGGATAACAGAGAGTGGACGGGGTGATCGATTGAGATGGAGCTGTAATGAGGTACTGATGATGCTTTCTAAAAACGTTGGAGCAGGTCATTTAACCATTTTTTCCGCCGTTCTGTCAGAATGCATCAGTCATGTGATACAGCCTGTGTTCGACTCGTATACAACCACGTGCTCTGTATTTGACTTAGAGCACTATCTACCTGCGATCGTTAACAGTAAACCTCTCCGTCATCAGATGACTTCCATCTCACGCATGATGAAACGTGACTATCCGGTTTCGACACATTCCTCTAAACGAACGAAGATTTTTGTGATGTACTCCAGTCCCTTGTCGCATCTTGGGCATAAAATCGAGACTTCAGTTTCATAACTAAGATGATTCTAAGTTAGCGATAGGTGTTTGTGAGACACTGAAATCCCCATGCATACATCTGCTTGACAGATGTGCTGTTTACAGTTAGTGGTGGCATGACATGTAATTTCATATGTCGGACGCTGCTGCTATGCGTTTATCTGTTTCCTTATAGGAGGTATTCTCCATTACTAACGATCATTTTATATAGGACTGATACGAGCATAGTATAATTTCTGAACCGTGATCGGATGTGAACCGTGGACGCTGTACATCTCTGGAGATCTGCATTATACACGTATCACACCGAGCCACTGTTTTATGGAAGTAGTTTTTTCGTTTTACAGTTTATTACCATAGTTTATCGTAGAGAAACCTACTAGGAGGATTTATGTCATGCGCTGCAGACATATTTCTTACATTGGAATATCAACAGCGCTGCATTCCACATGACTGATAGGTCGGGAACTCAAGCGTTCTAACATTATAGTCTCTTTTAAGTGCAGAACTGTGTAGCGTTAGGAGTGCGTGTGTTTATGTTTCTCTTACCAATACCCTTCTGGTACTGATCCCAGGCACTATAACAATACTTTAAAATTGATAGCGTAGTTGATTTACGTAAAATGCTTCAAACTTAATCTGTCTGGAGCTCCATCATCCATAAAATCACCCGTTTCTTGTTCTTCGTAACACTTTAAAATCTGTTACTATACACCGATAAGGGGTGCTAACCTCCTCGACATGGGCGCGTCTGGATAAATTTTGTGCACTTTGACGGGAGAAGACTCGGCAAGCGCCATTAATTCACGAGACGCGGAATGTAGCAGTCTACTTCTGGTCAGCTGCAGATTCAATCGGTGATGGTGTTGCAGGGCGGGCTGGCCAAAGACAGTGCGAGGGGGTCTCTCAGTCTCTAATTTTATCCTAAGACTGCGAGAGTGCTATGTGGCTCCCATCCGCATAGAGATAGATCGTAAATTAAGCACTATGCTCGAATTGTTAGAAATAGCCGGCCGGTGTGGCCGTGCGGTTAAAGGCGGTTCAGTCTGGAACCGCGTGACCGCTACGGTCGCAGGTTCGAATCCTGCCTCGGGCATGGATGTGTGTGATGTCCTTAGGTTAGTTAGGTTTAATTAGTTCTAAGTTCTAGGCGACTGATGACCTCAGAAGTTGAGTCGCATAGTGCTCAGAGCCATTTTTTTGTTAGAAATACATAGAGTGCTGTACGGTATACTTTGATGATGCATATGTTTGAGAATTATGTATGATGGATTGATAAACTTGCAGCGCTCCAAGTGGCGTGGCAGAGAACCAAGGGCCTGCTAGCAGAAGCCCTGATATAAGTTTCACCCACGCGGAAGACAGTATTTCTCGTGGGTCCCACTAACTGCCCACTGCTTTTGTTCTCAGCACTTGCTCGCTACGCCTGACTCATTAGCGTACCAGCGCTGGGCAGTTCTCTTTCTCCCAGACTTGCAGCCGTGGCCAAAGAGGTTACTTCAGCCACCACAACAGCGCCACTCTTCAGTGTGGAGAATGAGAGTATTGGCTCTCGCCAGCTCAATACCAGAACAATAACGTCTACTCTGTGAGAAAGCGTGCCACTGATGAACCCAATCTAACCTAACAAAGTTGATTATTGCTGACTAATTAAATTGAAATTCGGATGGACTACAGTCTCTCAATAGATAAATACTGCCTATGACTTTGAATAATGTTTCAGATTCGACGTAAACTGTAGCTACAACTGGAAGTGTTGCACTGTGACGTTAACTGCTGACACCTGCTGAGCGATGACTACAGTAACTGAGATAACTGGCCGAGTGTGCCGGCCGGGGTGGCCGAGCGGTTCTAGGCGATACAGTCTGGAACCGCGCGACCGCTACGGTCGCAGGTTCGAATTCTGCCTCGGGTATGGATGTGTGTGATGTTCTCAGGTTAGTTAGGTTTAAGTAGTTCTAAGTTCTAGCGGACTGATGACCTTAGAAGTTAAGTCCCACAGTGCTCAGAGCCATTTGAACCATTTTTGAACTGGCCGAGTGTCGGCGCGCGATTGCTTAAATTATATGCTTGGCATATGAGTGTCATTCTTTGATCTATTTGCGAATTTGCGAGATGCATCAAATAGTTCTTGGTTTCTTCGCTCTCGGTGGACACACGTAAGTATTGGCGGTTGAATGGTCTATTTGATAGTCTTGTAGTCTGCGCTATCTAGGAAGCGCCACGGTCAAAATGTCTGTTGTGTGGCCTGTGTAGCACTTATGCCGGAGACAACATCAGTAGGCAAAAGTATTTTCCCATTATTCTTGACACTCGAATAAAACAAAATTTTGTGGCAAATGCACTGTAAAATTTTTCTTATCAGTGCAGAAAGATGCCGGCCGCAGTAGCCGAGCGGTTCTAGGCGCTTCAGTCCGGACTGAAGAGTTCCTAGGTAACAAAACGCTGCATGTCATTCTCAATGGAGAAAAGTCTTCCGAAGTAAGAGTGATTTCAGGTGTGCGGCAGGGGAGTGTCGTAGGACCGTTGTTATTCACAATATATAAAAATGACCTTGTGCATAACATCGGAAGTTCACTGAGGCTTTTGCGGATGATGCTGTAGTATATCAAGAGGTTGTAACAATGTAAAATTGTACTGAAATGCAGGAGGATCTGCAACAAATTGACGCTTGGTGCAGGGAATGGCAATTGAATCTCAATGTAGACAAGTGTAATGTGCTGCGAATAAATAGAAAGAAAGATCCTTTATCATTTTGCTACACTATAGCAGGTCAGCAACCCCACGAAGCAGTTAATACCATAAATTATGTGGGAGTAGACATTAGGAGTGATTTAAAATGGAATGACCATATAAAATTAATCGTCGGTAAAGCAGATGCCAGACTGAGATTCATTGGAAGAATTCTATGGAAATGCCGTCCGGAAACAAAGGAAGTAGGTTACAGTACACTTGTTCGCCCACTGCTTGAATACTGCTCACTATTGTGGGATCCGTACCGGATAGGGTTGATAGAAGAGATAGAGAAGATCAAACGGAGAGAAGCGCGCTTCGTTACAGGATCATTTAGTAATCGCGAAAGCGTTACGGAGATGATAGATGAGCTCCAGTGGAAGACTCTGTAAGAGAGACGCTCAGTAGCTCGGTACGGGCTTTTGTTGAAGTTTCGAGAATAGTAAATGCTTCCTACGAATGTCAGTACGGTATAACAAGGCAGACGTTTGTGGAACCTATTCTCCTGAAGGCGGGACATTGGTTTTCGGCGTTCTTATCTTGATACTATTTGATCAAGTCCCATTGATGTTATGTAGCTGAAGTTCTCTTAGAAGTTTCTTTCAAATGTCACAGAGAAAAGTAAATTGTTACGCCAGGGGAAAAGAAAGAAAAGTCGGTGTCGTAATTCGGCGACTGTGAGCGATAAACAGTACTTGCAACGTTAGGAAATTCAGCATATTGTGCACCATAACTTAGCGAAAACCGCACCTCGATATATTTATTCATTTTGGATACATTTGGGGTGGCCTGTCTTAGTTGCCTCATCCTGCACACGAGATCTGGGCAAATAATTCCGGAACTTGGTGGACAAAATTTTTCCAGGCTTAGCTTTTACTTATTGTGCACGGTATTCTCCGAAATACTCTCCTCCACAAATGATACACAGTTCCCAACGCCGTTTCCACTTCCAGAAGCAGTCTTGGTACGCCTCTTGCTGGATCGCGCAAAGCGCCGTCTCCGAATTTTCTTTCATCTGGTAAATCGTTCCAAAACTTCGTCCTTTCAACGGGGTTTTCAACTTTCGAAGTAAAAAAAAGTCCACAGTGTTCAGGTGTAGAGAGTACGGAGGATGAGGCAGCACAGTGATTTCGTTTTCTGCGCAGCAGTCATGCACCAACAGGGTTGAAGGTGCGGGTGCTTTTTACCGTGATGGAAGAGCCAAGAGTTTTCTCGCCACATTTGAGGCCGTTTCCTTCTCACAGTACTTCATGATATGATCCAACTGAAATGTTACATTCTTCTGCAATCTCTCGGACAGTAAGTATTCGACTGGCACGCACAGTAAGCGTCGTGGGTAGACATCGTAGGGCGTCCTGAACGAGGGTCATCTTTGAACTCCGTCCGGCCATTTTTAAACCGTGTGAACCGTTCGTAACACAGAGTACGACTTATGGACTCACAACCGTATGCTTTCTGCGTCATGTGTTCGGTCTCTGTAAAGATTTCCTTAAGTTTCACACAAAATTTAATGCAGACACGTCGCACCTCAAAGTCTGCCATCTAGAAATTAGCAAACTGTGCTCAAATTTTGTTTAATAAAATTGCAACCAAATAGCCATATACAGTTACTTTGCTTAACATTTTACATTTACATTTTACATTTTTGCATATTCATTTATCGATTTCACTCTTTTACTGCACAGTTCTATGTGATATCGTTCACAGGCTTCTTTACACAGTTCACATACACATGTTGTGGTTGGGCCGTGATAAGTTTTGTTTTTGCAGATTAGATGATGAAAGCCGTGAACAGAAAGTCCAGTTACGACATGTCGCTGTTCGAAGTTTGGTGCTGTCTATGAGTGGTTCTTCATTGCTTCGGTGCCACTTTTCCTCGTTTGTCCTCCATGATCTTCAGTTGCTTTCTGGAAGCCCTGGTGTGTTGCATCATATATCGAAGTTTGATGTCTTCAATTAGGAATGTCTCTCTCGCTAGCAGGTACACTAGTCTAGATCTTGTTGTCTTTGAGAGACCTAGTGCTCTTTTTAGATGAGACGATTTTACCTTTTCAAGTGTTTCTAGATTTTTTTCTGTCAGGTGGTCCCATATAACCTCCATCCCATAGGCCAGGTTTGGCAACATTTTTGCGTTGGATAATTTCATGGCTGTATCTAGACTGAGTAGGCGGATATTTTTGATGTCTTTTATTGCTAGTATTGCTTGGGCTGCACGTTCTGTTGTATGTTTTGTGAAGCATTTGGCTGTTAGTTGCAATGTCACCCCTAGGTATTTAAAGTCTGATGAGATTTTTATTTTTTGCCCTCTGATGCTGATTTCCGCATTCTTGAGTGTTTTGCGTCCTTTTCTGAAAATTACCATTTCTGTCTTTGGTATGTTTATGTCTAGTTTGTGTTCACTGCACCATTTGTCTATTTTCTCAATGATCCTCTGCAGCTCCTGTATATCTGTTGAACCTACGGCTATGTCGTCAGCGATGCATATAAATATACATCTTCTTCATTTTCTCCAATTCGGAGTACTTCTTCAGTGGCAAGAATGTGCAGCAAAGGGCTCATTGGGGCACCATGTAAGACTCCGTTCGATTGCAGAACGGGGTTAGAGAAAGTGCTCAAATACAGCACTGAACAATAACTAACAGACATACAACGATGCAACTTCCGGCAATTACACATCAAACACAGGGTTGTGAAGGGATGTCAACTGAATTTCGCTCCAACACACCATTGGAATTTTTTGAACAGACCTTGTAATAGTCGAATTCTTTGTATATTGCTAAACCAGATAAATACGCATGATGTCACGACTAAAGCTGCAGGATTAAGAGGGGACATGTATGACTCTCTGATAAAGTTAGGGAGAAGGTTATTTTTTTCTTCTGTAACCTACGGCCGCCAAAGATTCAATTGGGATTAACATTTGTTCAAAAATGGTTCAAATGGCTCTGAGCACTATGGGACTTAACGTCTGAGGTCATCAGTCCCCTAGAATTAGAACTACCTAAACCTAAGGACATCACACACATCCATGCCCGAGGCAGGATTCGAACCTGCGGCCGTAGCAGTCTCGCGGTTCCGGACTGAAGCGCCTAGAACCGCACGGCCACCGCGGCCGGCTTAACATTTGTGACCGAACCTTTACCAACTGAAGACCTGCGCTTAATTGGCAATTAGTGCATTTGAGTATCTAAAACGAGCCGAAACCGGTTATCCAGTCAAATAAGTAGGTGACTTAGGCTGTGTTTTCCTCTATATTGGAAGTGATCACACTGCTCTGTGATCGTTACGGTTATGATATACGCTGTCAGCAGCCGACTGAGAGGAGTGAATCTCGGTAGAGACGCCGACTTATAGCGGAGCACTTGTACGGTTTACCGGGCAGCCCGTGGGGCGTGGCGCGTGCGACAGCTCCCGGCCGCTGCCCGCCGTCTCCGGTATCGCCGGCGGCTGCCACACAGGAGCGGCGCAGAGTACAGTGTTTCTCACGCCCTGGCGCCGCGCCGCGCCGCGCCGGCCCGGTGACCCGCTGCGGGGTCGCGGCAGCGACATCCGACACCGCAGCCGCTCCCGTGGGGCGCCCCGCCGCCCTGGGAAAGCGCCGCCACCGCTACCGCCAACGCCGCCCCCACCGTTGCCCTCCGCCCACCGTGACGGCCCGGCGCGCGTGCTGCGAATATATCACGATTAAAAACCCCCAGCTGCCGCCTACTCCACTACCCAAGATCTGACACACTGTTTGCCCGTTTTCATCCGCTGACATCGGAAGACGCGGTGCTTAAGCCGGCTCGTCCGCTGGGCTCATATTTGTCCAGCTACATCTACGTGGGTACTCTGTAAATCACAGTTAAGTGCCTGGCAGAGGGTCTATAGAGCCACCTTAATAATGAAACTTCCTGAGAGATAAAAACTCTGTGCCAGACCGAGATTCGAAATCGGGACCTTTGGCTTTCGTGCGCAAGTGCTCTACCAACTGACCTATCCAAGCACGCCTCACGACCCGCCCTCACAGCTTCAGTTCTGCCAGTACTTCGTCTCCTACCTTTCAAACTTCACAGAAACTCTCTGCGAACCTTGCAGAACTAGCACTTCTGTAAGAAAGGATATTGCGGAGACATGGCATAGACACAGCCTAGGGGATGTTTCCAGAATGAGATTTTCACTCTGTTTTCCTCAGGTACCAACGGTGTGCACCCTCACCACGCCTACCGTCACAACCCAACGCTGCACAAAAAACTGTTCACTCCGGGCCATTTTATCCTCAATTGTGTTTTTCGGACGTTCGTGAATTCGATCCTACTGTCTTAATACAGAATAAAACCACAGGGATGTTCGCCTTGCGAGTAGATTCTTCCTTTCGTTTATTTTTCTCCTATTTTGAATGCTGAGGTTACATTCTGAGAGGCATTTCATAGTGACTGTTTACATCCAAGTTTATAGTCGATTGTAATTCTGATTCTGATCCTGTTGGAGGTGGGCAGCGATGTGACCTTCAGCAAATGTTTTCTCGTAGTTATAGATTTTTTGTTCGGAAGCCTTAATATTGCAAGTTTCACGGCTGTGTACACTGCTAACCATTGAAATCGCAATACTGTGAAGGGAGCATGCAACAAATGCCAATTTGGCGTCAAGTGGAGCTACATACTTGCAACTTCCTGGCAGTTTAAAACTGTGTGCCCGACTGAGACTCGAACTCGGGTCGTTTGCCTTTCGCCGGCAAGTGCTCTACCAACTGAGCTACCTAAGCACGACTCACGCCCCGTCCTCACAGCTTTACTTCTGCTAGTACCTCGTCTCCTACTTTCCAATGTTCACAGAAGCTCTCCTGCGAACCTTGCACAACTAGTACTCCTGGAAGAAGGGATATTGCGGAGACATGGCTTAGACACGGCAAGTGCTCACGGAAGGCAAAGGTCCCGAGTTCCAGTCTCCGTACGGCACACAGTTTTAACCTGCCAGGAAGTTTCATATCAGAACACACCCCGATGCAGTGTGAAAATCTCATTCTGGAAACATCCCTCAGGCTGTGGCTAAGCCATGTCTCCGCAATATCCTTTCTTCCAGAAGTGCTAGTTCTGCAAGGTTCGCAGAAGAGTTTCTGCGAAGTTTGGAAGGTAGGAGACGAGGTAGTGGCAGAATTGAAGCTGTGAGACCGGGTGTGAGTCGTGCTTGGGTAGCTCAGATGGTAGAGAACTTGCCCGCGAAAGGCAAAGGTCCCGAGTTAGAGTCTCGGTCCGGCACACAGTTTTAATCTGCCAGGAAATTTCATATCAGCGCACACTCCGCTGCAGAGTTAAAATCTCATTCTGGAAACATCCCCTAGGCTGTGGCTATGCCATGTCTCCGCAATATTTTTTTCTTCCACAGGTGCTAGTTCTGCAAGGTTCGCAGAAGAGCTTCTGTCAAGTTTGGGAGGTAGGAGACGAGGTACTGGCAAAGCTGTGAGGAAGGGTTGTGAGGCGTGCTTGGGTACCTCAGTTGGTAGAGCACTTGCCCACGACAGGCAAAGGTCCCGAGTTCGAGTCTCGGTCCGACACACAATTTTAATCTCTCAGGAAGTTTCATATCAGCGCACACTCCGCTGCAGAGTGAAAATCTCATTCTGGCACTTTCGTTATAATTCTCTATTATTCCACTCTCCAACAGCGCACGGAGAAGACGAGCAACTGTATCTTTCCGTGCGAGCTGATCTACCTTATTTCATTATGATGATCGTTTCTGCTTATGTAGGTCCGCGTCAACAAGATATTATCGCATTCGTAGGAGGAAGTTATTGATTGAAATTTTGTGAGAAAATTCCACCTCAACGAAAAACGCCTTTGTTTCAGTGGTGTCCATCGCAAATCCTGTATCATGTCCGTGACACTCTCTTCCCTGTTTCACGATCATGCAAAACGTACTGCTCTTCTCCGAAATTTCTCGATGTACTCCATTAATCCTATCTTCCCAGACTGCACAGCAGTACTTCAAATGAGGACGGACAGGGGTAGTGTGGGCAGTGTGTTAAGTAGACCTGTTACAGTTTTTAAGTGTTCTGCCAATAAAACGCAGTCTTTGGTTTGCATTTCTGACGCCATTTTCTATGTGCTCTTTCCAATTTAAGTTGTTCATACAGGGTGTTTCAAAAATGACCGGTATATTTGAAACGGCAATAAAAACTAAACGAGCAGCGATAGAAATACACCGTTTGTTGCAATATGCTTGGGACAACAGTACATTTTCAGGCAGACAAACTTTCGAAATTACAGTAGTTACAATTTTCAACAACAGATGGCGCTGCGGTCTGGGAAACTCTATAGTACGATATTTTCCACATATCCACCATGCGTAGCAATAATATGGCGTAGTCTCTGAATGAAATTACCCGAAACCTTTGACAACGTGTCTGGCGGAATGGCTTCACATGCAGATGAGATGTACTGCTTCAGCTGTTCAATTGTTTCTGGATTCTGGCGGTACACATGGTCTTTCAAGTGTCCCCACAGAAAGAAGTCACAGGGGTTCATGTCTGGCGAATAGGGAGGCCAATCCACGCCGCCTCCTGTATGTTTCGGATAGCCCAAAGCAATCACACGATCATCGAAATATTCATTCAGGAAATTAAAGACGTCGGCCGTGCGATGTGGCCGGGCACCGTCTTGCATAAACCACGAGGTGTTCGCAGTGTCGTCTAAGGCAGTTTGTACCGCCACAAATTCACGAAGAATGTCCAGATAGCGTGATGCAGTAATCGTTTCGGATCTGAAAAATGGGCCAATGATTCCTTTGGAAGAAATGGCGGCCCAGACCAGTACTTTTTGAGGATGCAGGGACGATGGGACTGCAACATGGGGCTTTTCGGTTCCCCATATGCGCCAGTTCTGTTTATTGACGAAGCCGTCCAGGTAAAAATAAGCTTCGTCAGTAAACCAAATGCTGCCCACATGCATATCGCCGTCATCAATCCTGTGCACTATATCGTTAACGAATGTCTCTCGTGCAGCAATGGTAGCGGCGCTGGGGGTTTGCCGCATTTGAATTTTGTATGGATAGAGGTGTAAACTCTGGCGCATGAGACGATACGTGGACGTTGGCGTCATTTGGACCGCAGCTGCAACACGGCGAACGGAAACCCGAGGCCGCTGTTGGATCACCTGCTGCACTAGCTGCGCGTTGCCCTCTGTGGTTGCCGTACGTGGTCGCCCTACCTTTCCAGCACGTTCATCCGTCACGTTCCCAGTCCGTTGAAATTTTTCAAACAGATCCTTTATTGTATCGCTTTTCGGTCCTTTGGTTACATTAAACCTCCGTTGAAAACTTCGTCTTGTTGCAACAACACTGTGTTCTAGGCGGTGGAATTCCAACACCAGAAAAATCCTCTGTTCTAAGGAATAAACCATGTTGTCTACAGCACACTTGCACGTTGTGAACAGCACACGCTTACAGCAGAAAGATGACATACAGAATGGCGCACCCACAGACTGCGTTGTCTTATATATCTTTCACATCACTTGCAGCGCCATCTGTTGTTGAAAATTGTAACTACTGTAATTTCGAAAGTTTGTCCGCCTGAAAATATACTGTTGTCCCAAGCATATTGCAACAAACGGTGTATTTCTATCGCTGCTCGTTTAGTTTTTATTGCCGTTTCAAATATACCGGTCATTTTTGAAACACCCTGTAACTGTAATTACTATGTATACGGTTGAATTTACGGCCTTCAGATTTGAGTGATTTATTGTGTAACCGAAGTTGAACAGATTCCTTATAGCATTCATGTGGATAATCTCACATTTTTCATTACTTGGGGTCAATTACCAATTTTTGCACCATACAGATGTTTTCTAAATCATTTTGCAAGTTTAGTCTTATGATGATTTTACTAGTCGATAAACGACAACGCCATCTGCGAACAACCTAAGACGGCTGCGCTGATTGTGTCCTAAATCGTTTATGTAGACAAGATATAGCAGAGGGCCTATAACACTATCTTGTGGAACGCCAGAAAGCACATCTGTTTTACCCGATTACTTTACGTCAGTTACTATGAACTGTGACCTCTCTGATAGGAAATCACGAATCCAGTCACATAATCGATACGATAGGCACGCAATTTCACTGCAAGCCTCTTCTGTTGTACAGTGTGCCACGCACCGGCGTTTAATTTCGTGTAATTCGCGCGGATTTGGAATCCCTCTGGCCGAAAGAGCGCACGGAGCGTTACTGTCGCCGGTGGAGGGCAGGTCGGAGCAGAAGGCAACTGGGCTGCGGCGACAGTGAGACACGAACGGCGAAGAGCGCAAGTAAGGCTGCGTGTTGTGGCCAAGTGTCTGCCGTGGGCCGTTGCAAGAGTGGTGCCTTTGCTCACTGCGGGTTTGGTGGAGCCGAGGGTTGGTCGCAGCCGTGAACATTGCTCGTTAGAAGCTACTTCGGCAGAACGCACGGTATTCGGCGTGCCCTCTGCCATTGAAGTTGCTAGCAGTTTGTGTCCATTATGGTGCCGTGTTGGAGTCCGTTGTGACCTTTGCAAGTACTGGACGCGATGGCGTCTGCTGGATGATACCAGTGGTCTTCCGATTACGAGTAATCTTCGTTACGTCCTTCTCGGCGCTCTCTAAGCAAGCGTTTGTCAATGGGCGCTGGATTTTACGAGAAATCACTGTGAGCATCAGATTGGTGTCGTGTTGTGACTATTTTGACTCCGTATCCTGGTTGCCCGTTGAAGGTGTTATTTATGAAGGTTGTGCCTGGTACTACTTGAGTCCAGTTCTGTCAATGTGTGTGGGCTTGTGGCTGTCACTGTTCCAAAGTGATTTTAGTATCTAAGGGTATAGGATGCGGATGTAATTCGTCTGATTTAAGAAATGTACTTCATAGTCAGTGAAAATTGTTGAATCTAGCCACCTTATTTCTGAGGCATGTCTTTAGTTACCTGTTGGCTGGTATCACGAGCTCGAGCTTTTACTAAATTGTTTGCATCTAAAAAAAGAACTAAAGAAGAATTTCTGCATTTGTAGTATGTTGATTTCTACCAAATAATTAACGAGTTGTCTCTGTGTTACAGGATAGGCGATTGTATCTCTTTTTAACTGTGATCTTGTTAAAGATGCCTGAGTACCATGACTGAAATTTTTAATGAAGGTTTCTACTACTGTGGTAGCGGCAACCGCCGTCCTATGTTAGTAGAGAGGGAAGGATTGTTGCTACTGGCGACGTCTCCGTCACCGCGTCTCGCGTCTATCATCATAAATGTGAACCACCTTTGTCTGTCATTTTGGCTGCTTAGAAGGCAATGGCGCTTTGATAATTACTGGTAACAGGTGATGGTTGATATTTGTGGCATAATCATTTGATCATATGTTTTGCTGTTTGTAATGTAAATATATTTTCTTTTTACTTAATTTGATATTCTTTACTAGAAGAAAGTGGTTATACTGTTGCCGTTTTGAGATGTTTGCCATCAGCTGGTTATTGAAACTTAGTCTTTTCAGTTAATGTTATTCTTGGACGTTTGCTTTTAAAAATAAATTCATGTGTGATTTTAGAAACGTTAATAAATTCATTATGGCTCAGTACCTTACCACTCAACACCGGCTCCCTACCGCATTTCATACAATGTCAAAAGCCTTCCGAAGATCTAGAAATACGGAATCAATTTCAAATCCCTTCGATCGAGTTTGAACTGCACACGAAGCATCCACTGCGTTGCTGTAACAGAGTCACCACTTCCAACGAAACCGAACAATCGATGCTGCAAGTCCCACTGTTCCATTGTAACTAAAACGGCGTCTTGTGTGGAGAATAACTAACCCCACCCCTCCCCTCTACGATCTCCTTTCACCACCGTGCTCTCAGTACTACGTAGTTCGAAGCCGTCTGTCTTCCATGTGTCATCGTCTATATCTACATGTAGAGGGTGTATAAAAACAAGTGCGTCAAACATTAGACATTTATTCTTGACATAAAAACGCTACGAAACGTACGTATGAATAGGAACTGGACAAATATTTCATTGGGGAGTGAGTGTGCTACACCCGTCGAGTTGAACACTTACTTTGCCGGTTCGAGGGTCTTTGGTCTCTCTCTGTAGTAGGAAGTAAGGAGGTGGTAAGGGTGGATGGTGAGTAGTGGTATCCAGTGAGTAGTAGTGTCCAGCGGACCAGACTTGCTTATTGGGGAGTGCTGGCCTGGATTAGTGGCCCACTGATTTCCTTGTGCGAGCGTTGTGAGCTGACGTTTACCCTACAGCACGGCGCGGTTAATCACATGATGTGCCTGCGAGGTTGTCCCTGTCCTGGCTGTGCTAGTTCGCGTGGTTTCAGGGTTTCCTCCTGGAGATGTCAGCGCTATTCGGCGAGGCCTTATCATCGTGTTCCGGGCTGCCCTAGTCGCTCGGAACGCCTTCCTCGTGGGATTTTGCCGGACACCTTTTTTAGATATTCCAGACGAGGACAGAGACATACTCTACCTAGTTTTATTCATGGGTGCATGTCATTTGTTATCTTCGCAGTTTGAAGCAGTTTGGCCTTTGCCTTGCGCATGGTTTTCAACTTCAGTTGTGCTGCGTCCCCATATTTACATTGCTGCCATGTGCTCAACTCGTTCCCGTATCGAAATTAGCTTCTCAGTTTAGCGTATGTGTTTTTAAAATTTTTGGCGCTTGATTTTAAGCAAAGTTTAAACCGTTGTTCTATTGTGATTTTGATTTTAAGGCCTAAGAGACCTGTGGTTAGTTTTGAGTTTGGGTTTCACCTTGCCACTGTGCTGAAAGGTGATCCATTTAATCAGTGGTAGTGATTTGGTTCTTGCAGCCAGTAGTTTATCTTCCTCCTTACTCTTTAGTGGGGTAAGTGGAATGTTTTATATGATACTGTTTTACATTTAAAGTATAAATAGCCTTTGATTCTCAGGTACGCTCTAAGTGTAATATCTTTCAGAAGTGGACGAAAAGCTTTAGTTCTGTTTTACCCTTTCACCGTTTAAGAGAGTGTTTGCTGTACCTGTCGTAGAGGTCAAATTAGTCTCGTTTACCTTGTTGTCGACGGGGGCTGAGGCCCGAGGTCTACACCCAGAGCCTGTTGTGCCACCAGCGGGCTTGTCAATAGTAACTCGTTAATATTTAATGTTGTTCTTTTGTATTTTTTGTAATATTGTGAACCGTGTCTACATTAACATCTGTATTTGGAGTTTAACAATTTTTTTAAAGATGATCTTTAATATTTTTTTTCTTTTTAAGCAGAAAATAGTCATGTTCTTTGAAAGTTATGATGATTTATCAGTTTGGAAACACAAGTATTAGTTATTTACTGTTCGTTAATAACATTTTGGAGGAGTTACTCAATAACAACAAATGATGTTCAATTGTTTTCACCAGTCCTTTCGCTAGGACCTGACTGTGTCCTCTAACTTGGCGCACGACCTTGATACTTATTGCAGGGTTGTATGAAAGGAATTCCCTGTAATTACTCCTGGTTGTTTAATTTACCTCAAATATATATCTTTACTCACTTTCGTGTTTAAAGGTGGTCCTGGAATTTGTTTTGTCTGATTGTGGTTTGTTCTGTTTTAGAGTAGCTTTCATCAAATGACAGTGATGTTTTCAGTGTCTGAAATGACAGATACGCACTAAGTGTACGGCCTAGCAGATGGGAATGCGGACGCAGCACTTCAGCTTTAAGGTAGACAGTTATCTCGCACAAGAAAGTTTGTACGATTCGACAACGCTTGCGAGAGACAGACTCGTTTGAGATGAGAATTCCAGATGATGGCAGACAACGCGATGTAAAAATGCCTGAGCTTGAAGAACGGAGTTCTTCGAACTGTGTATGAAACTCCATCAGCTAGTAAAAAGAGAATTGCGAGAAGGCGTTAGTCACACAACGATCTGGAATGTCCTGCATGAAAATCTTCTGAACCAGTGTCATCTTTAACGGGTGCAAGTATTCAATACGGCAGACTTTCAGCGAAGAATAATTTTCTGTCAACACATATTAGGGCAGCATGCAGTGTTTCTACAGTTCTTGTAAACAGCCTTGCCGCAATGGCAATACCAGTTCCTGTCAGATCACTAAAGTTAAGCGCTGTGGGGCCTGTCTGCCGACCTGGTGGCAAGCTGGATGCACTCGGCCCTTGGGAGGCAAATTGAGGAGCTACTTGACTGAGAAGTCGTGATCGCGGCCACGAAACCTGAAAACGGCCAGGAGAGCGGTGTGCTGACCTCACGCCCCTCATTATCCATAACCAGTGACGCGTATAGGCTGAGGATGACACGGCAGTCGCTCAGTATCTTTGGGCCTTCCGAGGACTGTTCGGTGGAGTTTGGTTTAGTAATGGTATGTACCTTACTCATTGATGAGACAGGCTTTTCACGTGATGAGATCTTAAATTATCAAACGGTCACGACTGGGCCTATCAAAACCCTCACGAAGTGCAACAAGACCTAAATCAACTGAGATATGGGGTGGAATAATTCATAATCAACTTATTGGCCCCTACTCCTTTCCTCAGCGTCTTACAGAACAAATATATCTGCAGTTTATCAGACATGACGAGATTCATTTACCTGACGATATATGTCTTAGACGTCATCCAACAAATATGGTGTATGCACTGCGGTGTTCCACATGGACAGTTCGCCAATATCTCGATAACCAGCTTCCGAACAGGTGTGGAACGGTCGAGGGAGATCCACTGCACGGCTTCCACGATAGCCATATTGGAATCCAGTGGATATCTTTAGTTTGGGGACATTCAAAATCCTTGGTGTGTTCAAATTGTGTACCCAGTGTCGATGTTCTGAGGGAGTATATCTGGATTTGACCAAATACCAGGGATTTTCCAGATATTACGGCAAAGTGTGTAACGCAGACACAGGGGATGCATGGAAGCAGGAAATGGTCACTTAGAGCAATTTCTGTAAGTTGAATAGGTGAAATGAACATAAGATAAGACCAAGTTTAGCTGTTGGTACGGCGGCAGCCTTGTATGCAGCTAGACGCCAATCACTTTGTCATTCTGGTCCAGGTAGAGGTCACTTTTTATTTCAATGAATAAACGGTTTCGACTCGTTTTAGGTCATCCTCACATCTATTAATTACGAATTACTGCGAAGCGCAGGTCGTAAGATTTGATTAAAAATGTTGATCTTAACTGAATCTTTGCCTGAGTCAGGCGACAGAAGCAAAAATTCCAAAAGACCTCCTCCCTAAACTTATAATACGGTCACGCATGTCCGCCTCTTCATACTGGAGGTTTATTCGTGGCAAAGGATACTTGTGTCTAGTCCAACAACATAAAAAGTATTTTTACTTCTATAGGTACAAATGAATGAGTCGAGAGGAGGACACTGAAACAAATAAGTAATCCTAATAAACATAGATTCGGAAACCAACGGTTTCCCAAATACGAGGAACGCACAAGTGCAGTAAACATAATGGCTTAAGTTTTTTCGACATTTATAGTGATCTTGCAGAGAGCGCTCCATTTCCATGACTGGACATTAACTCTGGTGCCACTAACAGCCTTTACACACGAGCTGAGATCTTTCGACAGTATTCTCCTACGGCACTCATTTAAGGCTTCACGTATTGCTCTCTTGACAGCTAAACGCAATTAATTTAGCGTGCTATCTGCGGTCGTATGCTCTGTTTTACACCCATTACGTAACAGGCTCGGTTTCTTTAGAAGGTTCCTTGCATCCACAGTATACCACGGACGTCAGTCCCACCGTGAACCGTCCAACTAAGCACGTATCTGTCCAGTGCATAGTCAAGTGTTCTATTAAAATTGAACTATAGTTCTTCTACATGCTCATGTTCTAGGCAAAAAGTTTCAAACTCCTCATTGAGGTAAGACTCTACTGCTTATTTATCTAGTTTATTGAACATATAAATCTCCATAATTTCTTTAGATGCCCATTTTACTTCGGTAATAATTGTTATCACTACCACCTTAGTTTCGATGAGGACTTCGTCAAAGAAATCAACCCTGCCTGTACCATTGGGTCTAATATATACTGTTGTAGGAAATTTGAGGACGAATGTAACTTTTGCGTGATATTGCACTGCCAGTTAACACAGATCGATGAAACTTGGAACATACATAGAAAGAATCTACAGTATAGTAAAGAAGATATCTGAAAGAAATACACAATGAGATGAACAGAAATGTCATTTTCTTTCAATAATTACACTCATTCACCGCGATTCAGAATAGGCCGCTGGACATTACAAAAGACAGGCTGTCGATCCTAATAGTGTGTGTGATCACAAGGGACGGCAGTGCATGCTCCCACTCTGGCCACAGGGTTGGTAGGGAGTCATTTTGTGGCAGGGCTCTCCAGTCCTCCATTAACGCAATCGGCGACTGCTGAATTGTCGTTGGCACATGTGGACGCATTCCAAATGTGGTCGATGGGATTTAAAACAGAGGAACGGACAGGCTAGTCCATTCGCAGAATATCCTCTCGTTCCAAGAGCTCCTTCACTTGTGCAATTCGATGCTTTCCCCTACGGTCATCCATAAAAATGAAGTCAGGGTCTAATGCACATAGAGAAGGAGTACAGTGTTGCGATAACATTGACCGATGAGTGTACCACCTTCAAAAAATTGGAGGTCAGTAGACCCACGCAACATTATCCCTCTCCGCACCATAACACCTGTACCACTAAAGCAATCATGTATAACAATTCTGGACGCACCCCATATGGCGAGAGACAGGGATACGTAATGCACCCAGAAACATCGGAGACGTGTCGGATGCGTACTGCATAACGCCCACTTGCACCAGTGGATATCCAACAGTTGGGAACTGCCCTGCTTGAGGAATGGGACGGCCTACTGCAAGGACTCGTTACCAACCTTGCGGCCAGCATGGGAGGACGTTACAGAGTAGGCATTGCCGTCCCTGCTGATCACACAGCCCACTGGGAACTATGTCCTGCGTTTTTTAATGTCTAGGGGACTATCAAAAATTGCGATGACGTCAGTGTAACGATTGTCTTTGAATAGTCCATTTCTGTTCATGTCATTGCGTATTTCTTTGTCTTATCTTCTGTAGTACACTGTAGCAGTTCTTTCTATGTGTGGTCCAAGTTTCATAGAGCTTTGTAACTTGGCAGTGAAACATCATGCGGAAGTTACTTTCGTCCTTAACTTTTGCACAAGAGTGTGTTGCCGCCATGGGTAAGGCTATTAACTATCTATCTCTTTTAGATAGTTTTAAGAGAAGGTATTTAGTAATGTTCCACAGGATGTTTCGACACGCTCATCACTAACAAAAACTGTAACGGTCCCAGTTGATTGTTGTATGATTGAAGGCTCCTCCGATGATTACTGTATGACCAAGAACCTTACGTACAAGCAAACTGAGATTTTTTTGTAAACTTTTCGTTTACTTCAAGATGATGGTCGGTAGAAAGATCCAATTATAATTTTATCTCCACCTTTCATTATAAATCTTGTCCAAAGTGTCTCACATGCAGCTTAAATTCAGTTTTCTGTGGATTTGAGTTCCTTGTCTATAGCGACAAATACACCACCTCCATTTCCCATTAGTTTTCCTGTAATACTGTATACTGTAATATTTGTTTAAATTTTTCCCAAAAATCTTATTTTTGTCAGCTTCGGGTTAAAGAAGCTTAGTGTACCTAGTATTATGCGAGCTTTACTGCTGTTTTAGGAGCTCTCTCTGGAGTTTTGTTGCGAATGTTTCGACAGTGAACCACTAGGATTTTACCGCTGTCTCCTGTGTGGAGAATTTATTTTGCCCTTGCATTGATGCTTCCCTGTTCCTACAGATGTCATTATCTGGGTAGGATGAAGATTTGCCTAATCTAAAAAAAAACATGTGCACACCCCGTACACAGCCGGCTACTTGGGTAGGAGCCTCTGTTGGGCTCTGTGCACCTGAGTCCTAACCGCACAGTTCCAGTCCTGTGGCACAAATCCGGGAAGTCACTGCCTAGCTTGTCACAGAACCTTCGAAGTCCCCGAATCAGGTCTTCCATTCGACTCACAACCAGGGAGCCACGATTCGCAGATCGTGAGCTTTGTTCAAAGTTTTTGAGCAAGGCTGGTATTCTCAACCTTCCCTGCCAGTTGCTGGAATGGTCCAAGGTGACCTCAGATCCCAGAGATAGGCACGAGACACACAGAAGAGCAACTTAAATTACAAGAAGCCTTATCCCTACGATACAAGTCGTAAGAGAGAACTCTGCTTTAAAAAATTCGGACCTCTCCACATTTCACCAAAATTCAAGTCAATCGTACAGTGCACTGCTGTACAAAGGTACTGGCCCGACAGCGGCCTCGATGTGTTTCATCAACCAGAAACTTGGCAATTCAAGAATGCCAGCACAGTCCCAGTAATTAGAACGATAAAACAGCACTGTAAACTGCCTTGGGAGCCCTCTCCAGTGACACCTCCTCGCTCGCAGCCTCTATGTCTTGTGGACGTATCGAGACAAATACCGTCCGCTCAATCGGCCGGAGGCTGCTTCATGTTGACAACGGGCCGCTCCTAGTCTTGGCCGTCCCCATCCCCACCGCTTCACCGCTCACCCACGCTAACCTCCCCAACGCCAGGCTGACATCTTGAGCTTGCTTCAGAGTGTTTTTGCATTCCAACTGCGTCCGACTCCTCCACCTACGCCGAACTGTATTCACTTCAGCAACCCCCAAGGACATCCATATCGCTTCACCGCATAAAAGCCTCGTCAGGTGCTGCCCACGGCCCGCCCCAGCTACCAGTTTAAATTTCCGCTCCTGTTCTGTACTCCGACTGCCCTTAAGTTGTCCCACACGGCAAGAGCTAACCCTGGCTTGATGTTGCGTCCGCTAACTCGACGATACCCGTGGCTTCTGGCGCCGCTGGAGTGCTTAACCTACTCTGGTGGGAACTGTTGGTCCACGCGGGAATTGAAACGTGCCGTGAAATAGTTACGAGAGGCGTTCAACAAGAAATGCAACACTTTTTTCTGATAGCAGATTGGTTTTATTCGGGATTCTAACGCATCATATTATTCCATGTTCTTTTGCCTACAGCTCTGTTTTTCAACATAATCTCCGTTCAATGCGACGCCCTTATGCCACCTTACTTTGAGGGCCTGAATGCCCGCGTGGTGCCACTCTACTAGTCGACGTCGGAGCCAAGGTCATCAGTAACCTTCCCATCATACACGTATTGCTTCTCACGGAGTGCATTCTTCATTTTGCCGAGCACATGAAAGCCGGAAGGTGCATGATCTAGATGTAGGAGGGATAAGGATATGAAGTTTCGTGAGCTTCTCTCCGGTGCACACACTCCTTGCGTCGTCACGGAGAAGAAGTTGAAACGTCCCCTTTAGAACAATTTATACACGACTGTGCTGATAAACCTCTTACACTATTTGCTTTTCAAACAGCTGAGCAAAACTGAACGTACTCAAACATTCACTAAAGTGACACACAATATTTTTAGCGCAACGCAGTCTGACTATCAAAGATCCCTGCAAAAGAATGGCCCTGACTAACATTAACCTATACCTTTCACAAATCACTTACCTCACAAAAATCTCCGTTACTCGAACTACTGCAATACGGCGAG
The DNA here is from genome assembly GCF_023864275.1 of Schistocerca cancellata. NCBI lineage: Eukaryota > Metazoa > Arthropoda > Insecta > Orthoptera > Acrididae > Schistocerca > Schistocerca cancellata. The sequence continues at coordinate 530,727,974 of NC_064631.1, forward strand.
CGCCACTACTGCCAGCTAAATAAAAGATTCAAACTACGGAAGGCACTAACTACTGATAGGGATAGTTAGCAAATGAAAGATTTTAATAGAGAACAAACAATGTATTTACCTTAATATCATCACAAGTCATAATATATGTAATTTCAAAACTCCGCCATCTCTCTCCTCACATCCACCACTGCTGGTGGCTCACCTCTAACTGCGCAACGCTACGCGCTGCCCCTCTACAATGGCAGACAACAATGCAAACTAGCCACAGACTGCACACAGCACAGCCAGTGATTTTCATACAGAGAGCGCTACGTGGCGGCGTTACCAATATAAGAACCTAAACAGCCTACTTACATAAAGAAAACATAAACAGCCTACTTACAAAGTTCGATTGCATTTTGTGGTGACGAACACGCTGAAGTCGTTTCTTCGGTTTCCTGAGGGTAGCACAGTACACTTCAGAGTTGATCGTTACGCCACGAAGGAGGACATCGAACAGAAGTCCCAGAAGATCGTCGCCAGAAAATCGTCACACCAATACCCAAAAAGGGAAGTAGGGGTAATCCGCTGAATTACGGGCCTATATCACTAACATCGATTTGCAATAGGGTTTTGGAACATATACTGTATTCGAACATTATGAAGTACCTCTAGGAAAACGATTTATTGACACACAGTCAGCACGGTTTCAGAAAATATCGTTCTTGTGAAACACTACTAGCTCATTATACTCGTAAAGTAATAAGTGCTATCGACAGGGGATGTCAAATTGATTCCATATTTTCAGAAGGCTTTCGACACCGTTCCTTACAAGCGTCTTCTAACTAAACTGCGTACCTACGGAGTATCGCCTCAGTTGTGCGAGTGGATTTGTGATTTCCTATCAGGAAGGTCACAGTTCGTAGTAATAGACGGAAAGTCATCGGGTAAAACAGAAGTAATATCCGGCGTTCCCCAAGGAAGTGTTGTAGGCCCTCTATTGTTCCTGATCTATATTAACGACATAGGAGACAATCTGAGTAGCCGTCTTAGATTGTTTGCAGATGATGCTGTCATTTACAGCCTTGTAAAGTCATCAGATGATCAAAACGACTTGCAAAATGATTTAGATAAGATATCTGTATGGTGGGAAAAGTGGCAGTTGACCCTGAATAAGGAAAAGTGTGAAGTTATTCACATGAATACTAAAAAAAATCAGCTAAATTTCGATTACGCGATAAGTCACACAAATCTGAAGCTGTAAAATATTCAACTAAATACTTAGGGATTACAATACAAATAACCTAAATTGGAACGATCACATAGATAATATTGTGGATAGAGCAAACCAAAGACTGCGATTCATTGGCAGAACACTTAGAAGGTGCAATAGGTCTACTAAAGCGACTGCTTACACCACGCTTGTCCACCCTATTTTGGAGTATTTCTGTGCGGTGTGGGATCCGAATCAGATGGGACTGACGGATGACATCGAAAAATTACAAAGAACGGCAGCTCGTTTTGTGTTATCGCGAAATAGGGGAGATAGTGTCACAGACATGATACGTGAATTGGAGTGGCAATCATAAAAACAAAGGCATTTTTCGTTGCGACGGGATATTCTCATGAAATTTCAATCAGCAGTTTTCTCCTCCGATTGCGAAAATATTCTGTTGGAATCCACCTACATAGGGAGAAATGATCATCACGATAAAATAAGGGAAATCAGGGCTCGCACAGAAAAATTCAAGTGCTCATTTTTCCCGCATGCCGTTCGAGAGTGGAACGGTTGAGAGACATCTTGAAGGTGGTTCATTGAACCCTCTGGCAGGTACTTTATTGTGAACAGCAGAGTAATCACGTAGATGTAGATGTAGACCCCCTGAGGGTGTGTCTTTGAACTTTTTCTTCGGAAGAGAGGTAGTGTGGCGCCGCGCCTTGAATTGTCATTTTGTTACGGGTTCGAAATGATGAACCCATGCTTCATCGCCTGTGGCGATGTTCGACAAGCCTCGTAACGCGCAAGCAATTCCGCACAGATGGTGCTTCGGTGCTCTTTATGGTTTTAGGCGGCGGTGAACCCAGCTGGCACACACCTTTGATTACCCCAACTGGTGGACGGCTGTGTCAGCGCTACCGACAGAGACGTCCAGCTGAGCAGCGGGGTGTTACGTCGTGATCCGTTGATCGTCTCGGATAAGACCGCATAGCCCAACAGTGTATGCGTCACGGCTGAGTGCGGCCGGCCGGTAGGTGGTAGATCGGACAGGTTTGAGGGACCTTCTTGCGATGATAACAGACGTCTCTCGCAACGGATGAACGTGCTTTAGGTCACTGCCAAGTCTCCGTAGACATTCTGTAAGCGCCTATGAATAAATGACATGCTCTGGTTCTCCGCTAAAAGAAACGCAGTGACAGCTCCCTGCCTGGAACGCAGCTCCGTTACAGACGCCATTTTGAAGGCTACGTATTGTGACGCCACTTACCAAAATTTCAAGGAACTATAGGGTTTGAGTCCGCCCCGATTGCTGAATGGTCAGCGCGGCGGCTTGTCATGCCAAGGGGTCCTGCTTCGATTCCCTGCTGGGTCGGAGATTTTCTCCGCTCAGGGACTGGGTGTTGTGTTGTCCTCATTATCATTTCATTATCATCAGTGGAAGACGATGGGAACCCCCACTAGAATCACTTCCCAAGACTCTCATGCGATGGACCTCTATGACGACGCTCCCACATGACAAGACCTGCCGTAAGGCAGAAAACAAAGTTAAACGTTGTAGGGTCTAAAGCGGGAATATTCCACGATGTCCCACAACAAATTCCTCATTTTTTCAACGGAAGTTGGTCGAGAAAAGGAGTGTTCTATTACTTACTTGGCGACACAGAAGTGACACAGGGTTGAGTCGATAATGGAACCTTGAGGTAAGCATACTTCTTTGTCACAGGTGGCTATTCGATTTTTGAATAATTTCGCAAAATACCTAAAGCTTCAAAAATAATGAAACTATTTTAAATGCATTAAGTGGCCAGATATGTTGAAGTAATTTGAAGATGCGTCTTTTGCACCACACTATATTGGCAGACTTTTAAGCTTCAAAGAACGCAGGCCCAGTTCTGTGTTATATTTCTCAGTCTGTGCAGATGTGTTCAGTTAGTCTCACGGACCAAATATTAGTGCTTTTCACGGAATCCAAACAGCTGCGGGATGATTATTACATAAACATCAACAGCTGCTCACTCAGACTAACTACCTCTGGCCAATTCATCGGGATCTATCGATCAGTTAGCTGTAATCAGCGGTATTCAGCAGACGCTAAGCAATGCCATTATTTGTCTTTAGTCGACTGCACTAAGCCATCTTCGGCGAACAATTAGTCACACGAATACACTTCTAGTGCAGAATCAGGCTGTGCCACCTCCACGCGGGAAGTGGAAGTGAACGGGGACGTATTTCTCCTTGTAGTTGGTGAGCGCTGAGGAACTATCACACTGACTTTCCTCACCAATGTGGACAGCAGCTGTCTCTTTCGACAGTTTTCGGCTACATCTGATGAACCAATCACATACATCTTGCTTCTGAAAATGCACACATGTGTACTAGCTGCAATAACCTCACAAGCGATTGTCAATGGTGCGCGGAGAAAATCTCGAAAAACGTAATGGAGGCATCAGTGGATTCATAGACGCTTAACACTTTTTTGTTTATTACTAGACAAAATATCACTCATAATTTATTTTAACATGAAAACAAAATTTAGAACAGTTATGATTCGATTTCAAATCCGCGAATGGCGTAAGTGTTACGCCGTCAAATACGTTACGCGTGTACGTAAAGCTTTCGTCACCAAGTATCTGTGTTTCATGTCTAATATCTTGTCCTCAAACAAACTTTTCATTTCATCAATGAGGACGCATACAGAAATTAACTGAGAAAACGTGTGGCGACATACAAATTCTCATGCTATACCTTTACGTTCAGAAGCATTATACCACTGCTAAGCAGCAACGTATCGTTTCGCGACATTTTACTGCAACAGTAATACCAAAATCAACGCGTATTTTGTGTAAAATCCTCAAAATTCTTTTTGCCACTTCATCATATCTGTGTGTATGGTTTAGATTCAAGGATGCGCAGCAAATGAAGGATTAATCCCGATGAAACTAAAACAATCCTTAACGTAAAATAAACTCAACAATAAACAAACTAAGGTAGTTCTGTTCGGAAGAGCACATCTTTGCATACGTTTGAAATCAAAAGCTGCTGCTAGATAACACTCCAGTACCATGTTGGTCTATCCTACGCATAGTAATAGCCTTTATCCGTCCTTGGCGTGCCACAAGATGGTTACGCGTCTCACACACTTCGACAGTGCCTGTCCTGAGATCATCCAGTGTTTGAAAACGGTCCTTGGAAAATTACGGTGTAAGTTTCAGTTGGTCGCATGTATGCATGCTCAATCAGCTTTATGTCATCAGATACCGCAGGCGATTCCAATTACTCGATTCTTGCCTCTTCGAGGAATGTGTCCGCTTAGTGAGAGCTACTTTTCATGCATTGTCGTATTGAAAGACGAACTGACCGCCGAAATATTGACTGTAGGGCTGTACAATAGGTTCTGGAAGCGTGTCCCGAAACTGCACAAGTTCTAACTACGCTCGAAAGTGATGGAGTCGATGGACATCGACGCATAATCTTCGCCGAAAACATGAGTGACCCACCTCCCTACAGAATCCATGAGGCAGTAGGCCTGAAATGTACATTGGGAACCGACCGCTTTCACGCTCTTCTACGTTCGATGTCAGACAAATCGAGTACTTGTTGGAGAACAGAACCTGACGTCATGAACGCAGGTTCCAATTCAGTTGGTCTCTGTCCTGGCTTCTTCAAGATCCATGCTGCTGTATGGTTTGTACTGTTGTGTCGTACTGAATGATTAGAGGCCGAACTGATCAACTACAGACGGTTGCGTTTTGTGTGGTTCGTCTGAGCCATCCCAGTTCCGTCTAAAGAGACTGAAAGTCGTTCATTAAAAGTCGCCTTTCACATCATCCTTTCATCCGAGTGGTAAATCACTGTCCGCAGCTCGAGGTCGTGCGGTAGCGTTTTCGCTTCCCACGCCCGGGTTCCCGGGTTCGATTCCCGGCGGGGTCAGGGATTTTCTCTGCCTCGTGATGACTGGGTGTTGTGTGATGTCCTTAGGTAAGGTAGGTTTATGTAGATTTAAGTTCTAGGGGACTGATGACCATAGATGTTAAGTCCCATAGTGCTCAGAGCCATTTGAACCATTTTTTTGTGAATCACTGAAGTAATATGGAGTTCTGTGCCCGGTTATCGACTACTAAGCGTACTACAGCCTTGGCTGCGAAGTGGAGTTGTATCTGTAATCCATACTTTTGAATGTGTAATTTAACGACTACAGACGGTTGCGGTTGTTCTGTCCGATCATCATCTATTTGCAACACTGGGACACGATATCGCTGCACAATGCTTCAATGTATGAAAATGTACGAAAATGTCTCGCTGACTGGGTCGCTTCAAAAGAAGAACTGGTGTTTTTTTATTTTTTTATTTTTTTATCTATTTTTTGAATAAAATATTCTTTGTCAGTTTCAAACATCAGATGTGTAATTATTGCATCTAAATTCCGATTTCATACTCCTGCACCTGGTATACAGATCATTCATCTATAATCTTTGATGAGTGGGTTCGCGAGTTTCGAATTATGTGACCTGTATGAGCGTATCTTTTGATTGCACTGACTTACAGGGTTAAATTTTCTACACCGCCAAGGGATTATAGACCTTAGTATTATACGTAAATTTCAACTTGATACCTGTACCCGTTCTTCAAGAAAAGGGGTCATTACACGGGGACAGAGCTACGGATAAAAAATTGATCTCATAACGGTTCCGTTTTTACCGACTATGTTACGGAAATCTAAAAATAAGTGGGAGGGTTTCAGGGCAGTGCAAGGTGAAGTTGCGTTCTCCTCGCGGTACATAATAGACATAATTAGGTAACGGTCACCAGCCGGTATTGTTGATCGCGGGCCTCCACTACGAGAGACAATTTCAGTGTTTTGTGTCTCACAATAGCGGCAGAATGTTGAAATTACATTGCTATTGTAAACTTCGATTCGGCTGGCGATTTCCCAAGCAGGCAAATCCTCTTGCCGTTAAGTGACAAAGCGCCCACGCTGTAAGCTTGAAATGATTCTTTGAGATATGTTGACATAGTCAACAGTGTACACAGGTCGCGTTGTCCCGTTCACTATTGAAGATAGAACGCTCTCTACGGACCTGCTCTGGAAATATGGATTTACTTTTATATGAGTTACACAGCTTCGTCCTTGTCTTACTTTAAAATTGCCAGCTCCTTACCCAGAACAGAGAGAGACAATACAGCGATATTTTATTGAGACGAGGACTTTTTATTGGAATGATTTTGTGACTACTACTTTGCATGTACAAGTACGTCAGTTTGGTAGTTCCAAACCTGAGAGCCAAATGAAAAAAGAGTGACTGTCAAAACAGCTCTGTTAACATTCCTTTATTGTACGATGTATGCTGAATAAATGCAACGATAAGAGCTAGCAGCCACTAATTTTCTTCTTTTAACCCTAACAAGTTTCAGGCATATACGCCCATCTTTAGATGCCTGTATTCACATATTAACCAGTGTGTGTTGTTATCATCACTTCGTCTGCTGTTGCACTGTGCGTGAAATAAATATTTCATTACTAAAGCAACGTTTCCCTAATTTAAATCGATCTGCTCAACTAGCAAGTATCTGCGTTCAGCAAGCGGAAGTTAATGCTGTATATCCGCTTACGTGTGTTTCGAATTGTGAAACGAAAATCTTTGCGTTGCAGAGTATTTAATGTGAAGACCTGTGTGACTATCAAATCACACGCACGGTCGCACACACACACACACACACACACACACACATTTGCACGGACACACAAAAACACAAGGTGAGCCGCGTTAATTTCTCAACTCAAACTACTAATGACCCGTAAAGACACCCGTAAATTTTCACGTTGACGAACAGTGACCAGAGACCCATGAAGCAAAACATTCACGTAACTTAATTAATAACCGATATACGGTGAAATGACTCTTTTGTCGCTCGAACAAGAATTCGCGAAGGCAAAATACATGGAATACAGGCATATTTGTACGGTTCTTCCGGCACTGAATGGCCCGTCACCTGAAATTTACGCCATTCTGCAGGTGTAGGAATAACGTGTGCCGCCGGTTTAAGACGCAAAGCCACACGTGTGCTTTCGACACGACAAGTTTTTAAACGTGTGTCGTACCAATGGAAACGTCGTATCACTGGGAAGTCATTTAGTCCGTAGTAAGATCAATTTTTGCCTCTCAGATTCTTCGACAAATGGTCAGTTATCCATTACAACATCTGATGCTCGCAAAGGAATGATTTTTAGTAACAAAATTGTACGAATTTGTAGGATAAAATGAACGCATTGTCACTGCACTAATTACTGCATTTTCTGATGCAACTGCGTCACAACGTTAGTGAACTACGTTCCATGTAAGCTACGTAGTCATAAGCAAAAGCACTCTTCGATGGAGGCATAATAATTCGTACAGGACAGTCACATACTGTTGTATATTTTTTTCATTTTAATTAACGGTCTTAGGTCTACACAAATTAGATCACGATGAAAGAAATTTTGTTTTGAAGACGGCTATGTAGTGCGAAGGCAGGTACTGATGTGTGGGAATATGCGTCAAACATCAGTTATTTAGTGAAATTTGCAAATTATTGACCCAGGTACTTACAGTAGAATGGAAAGACTTGTAGAAGCCGACCTCAGGGAAAATCATTTTGGGCTTGGAGAAACATCGGAAAACGCGAGGCAATACTGACCTTACGACTTATCATAGAAGACAGGTCAAAACAAGGAAAATTTGCGTTTGTAGCGTTTGTAGATATAGTTAAATCGTTTGAGAATGTTGATTGAAATACTGTTTGGAATTTTGAAGGTGGCAGGAACGAAGTCCGCAAGGGTATCGAAAACGTGTACACAAACCAGAGGGCAGTTATAAGATTCGAAGGGTACGAAAGGGCAGCAGTGAATGAGAAAGGAGTGAGAACAACGTTGCATCCTATCCCAGATGTCATTCAGCCTGTAGATTGAGCAAGCACTAAAGGAAACAAAAGAAATATAGAGTAGGTAATAAAGTTCCGGGATAAGAATCAAAAGTTCTGAGGTTTGCCGATCGCATTCTAATTCTGTCAGAAACGGCAAAGGACTAAAGGACTTGGAAGATCAGTTGAGCGGAATGAACAGTATCTTCAAAAGAGATTATAAGATCAACATTGACAAAGGTAAAACACATGGGAAATGAGCCGCGCGGGATTAGCCTAGCGGTCTTAGGCGCTGCAGTCATGGACTGTGCGGCTGATCGCGGCGGAGGTTAGAGTCCTCCCTCGGGCATGCGTGTGTGTGTTTGTCCTTAGGATAATGTAGGTTAAGTAGTGTGTAAGCTTAGGGACGGATGACCTTAGCAGTTAAGTCCCATAAGATTTCACACACAAGGGAAATGAAATTTAATCGAATAAAATCAGGCGATGCTGAGGAAATAATTTGTAAATGAAACTCTGAGAAAGTCGTAGATAGTATTACTATTCGGGAAACTAAATAAAAGACGATGACAGAAGTAAAGAAGACAGACTGACATTAGTAAGTAAAGCCTTTCTGTAAAAGAGAAATTTGTAAACATCGAATACAAATTTAAGTGTTAGAGAGTCTTTTCTGAAAGTATCTGGGCTGTAGCCTTGCACAATAGTCAGACGCGGATAACAAACAGTTCAGATAAGAAGAGAACAGAAGATTTTAATATACTGTGCTAGAAAGGAATGCTGAAGGTCCAAAGGATAGATCGAATAATTAGGAAGTACTGATTAGAGTGAAAAAAAAATTGTGGCAGAGTTTGGCTAAAAAAGAAGGAATTTATCGATGGGACATATCTTATGACATAAAGGAGGTGTGAATTTGGTAATTGAGGGATGGGTGGGGGTGAATATTAAGGGGGTCTTGACTACAGAAAGGATTTTCAAGTGGGTGTAGGTTCCAGTAGCTAAGCAGAGATGAAGAGACTTACACAGGATAGAAGGTTGTGGAAAGCTGCATTAGACTGCGTTTTCAGGCTGAAGACCACCACAAGAACAATGCAGTTTAGTAACTGAGTCATTCTGTCAGTTGACTTGATATTTTAGAACAACCAGGTAAAGGTAAATTTTGCCGCCTGTACACAATATATTCTTTTGCGAATTAAATCTTTTTTCTTCTTCTTCACCTCGAAGTTTAGGCAATACGTCTGTTTCGACGATATTTTTGTCCTTCTCCCAACATATCTTTTTCCTGTACTTGTTTAAAATTAACTGGAAGCCTGTCGTCTTCCGTACGTCTAAGATGTTACCCCCGTTTCTCCCCACATACTTCCACTTCATCGTTTAACTTAAATATTTCTAGTTCTTATCGTATGTTATCATTTGTTATAAGATCTCTCCTTGAGCAGCCTTTGGCATATCTTGTATGCTGCTTTAGTTTCTCTTTTTTCAAAGACTAATTACCGCAGAGCAAGTCAGGCCCAGTCATTTTTTGTAACATTTTAATTTTGTGTCTTTTCTTGTTATTTAATGTTTTATTTACAGTTCCATATATGTACTGAGAGTTACTGATTTTATTCTGTTCATCCTTATCGTTATTTAGGTCGATATCGCAACATAAATACCCAAAACTGGATACTTGCTTATTGCCTTGTCTCCAGTAGCAATTTTCGATCGAACTGGATGTTTACTTATCCTTAAGTTTCGTTTTAGTGGATGATGTTTTTAATGTCTTCCTTCTTCATATAATCTATACACGGAATTTTATATGTTTCCTTCCTTATTATGTATTAAAACTACATCATTTCAGTCGAGTACCTCCATGTATTTAATCTTCCATTCTCTTATAGAGGTTAAAGAGTGTTGGTAACGAGGTATGACTTTGAGTGACGCCTTGATTTGATTTATTATTATCGTTTCTCCCTTTGGGCAGTCTGAGTTTGTGACTGTTTTGAAATCTTCGTATAAGTTTTAGATTGTGTGTAGAAGATTTATGGGATATTCTCTTTTTTCCATAATTCCCATAGTCTGTTTCCAGTGACTGAGTCAAAAGCCTTCTCAAAGTCAGTAAAGGCTATAAATGTTTCTAGATTGGCTTCAGGTCGTTTTTCTATAAATATTATCGCTCGGGAAGGGTCCCTTCCTAAATTCATGTTGTTCTTCTCCCCGGAATACATATACATACATATACTACTGCTCTCAAGCGATTATTAAATATTTATCAGCAAATTTTACAGACCTGTGTGCCTGTAATTGTCATACACGTCTCTTAATTATTTTGTAGAGACAGAAATTACCTCTTCCAATAAGTAGAGACTTTGTAAATTCGGCACCATTCATTTTAAAAGTAGAAAAGCTTTCGAACACACACACACACACACATACGCGCACACACACACACACACACACACACACACACACACACACACACACACACACACACACTCTCTCACACACACAAACACACACAGCGTCCCTCCATAGTTAATAAGTTAGATATTTGTTCCGTCTGGTCCACACGATGTACAATTTTTGTAGGCTTATTAAAACCTGTTGGTGCTCGTCTAATGTTAGTGAGTCAATTGTGTTATTGTATTTATGATTCGCATATTCCAGATTTGTTACGGCCGTTTCATTATACCATAGTTTCTCTATAATGTTTTATCCATTGTTCTTTATTATTATTGTTATTATTTGCGACGCTGCTTCTCGCAACGTTATATTCAAGTCACTCAATCATAATCTTATAAGTCTCCTCTTAAAGTTCTTCGTTGCATACTCTCCTCCACTCATTTTTCCTATTCCGCACAGGATCTTCCTCTTTTTCTCCTATATGGCAGCTGCTAACAAAGTACTTTTTCGGCCGTCGTTCATCCCCTATTTTCATCAGATACCAATACTATTTGAAACGCCATTTTTCAAGTCTACCGTGTTGTACGTGGGAGTTTCCATTCGCTTGCTGATCTTTTTTTATTTCTCTCGCCTTGAAACTTCACAACGTCATCTTAAAAATCCATTAGGGCAGCTGCAAGTCTTTATCTATCTTATTTTGTCATTTCCCAGGATTCGGCTCCAAATATGCGGATCTTCTTCTTTTGCTTGTACCTTTGTCCCACCACTGCGCAGGTTGGCATGGTTATGAACAGATATGGAATGGTTAATTTAAAGGGTGGCTGGGTCCTTTCTGTCACCACCCCCACTGGCTGCGTGTAGTGTTATTCATGTGAAAGCGAGTGAAAGTTTTTAAAACGTCTGTGAAACGTGTAACTGAGATAGGATTTGGTACAGACCACATCTCCAAGACAGAACACACCGGGGAATGATGACCTCAGATGTGTTTAGAGCCATTTTTGAACAGAACACACAATCTACAAACAAATGAGACCTTACAGGCGTCGAGGCAGACGTCAAGGAAACGAGTGGGTTAGTTCAGATGAGGATCCCAGTACTACGGATTCTTTCAACACCAACATAGGGGGCATAACACACAAAGAAGAAAATGTGGATAGCCAAATATAGGAACATTAAACGTAAATCAAATAAGAGGGGAATATGTTATAATTGTGGTCGGTTATTGGACCATGCGTACAATAAACCTGTCACTATAGTAACAAAGACTTCTTAACACACAGAACGAGTTAGCGAGTTAGAATAAAAGTAAACACAGGATAAAACGCATGAAGAGGCACAATACATAGCATACACAGGACATATCAATAGTAATTCTTAATCACATAGTATACAGACACGATATAAAATATATAATTTAGAGTGGTTAGTTATTGTACCAGGTGCCATGGTGAAGCTGTAAAACGCCAACCTAGAATTAACTAGACTAGCACATCAACATACCTTAGGAAGAAAGCTTGCGAAACACCATATAGGGATGTCGAGCTCTAGGTCACATTCTGAGACCTCCTCCCTGGACAGCGCAAGTGAAGAGATCTTTATTAGTCAATCTATCTTCTTTCATCGCTCTTCTTAAACTAATTTTTTTTTCTTTTATAATTTTCTATTTGAAATATGATGTATAATCCATAGAAATTACAAAAATGAGTATATGAATGTATGTACGTTCGACATCTCCTCCTAAGCCACTGGACCGATTTCAACCAAACATGGTTCACATGTTATTTAGTGTCTGGAAAGAGTGACTGTAGGGTAACAACCACCTACTTGTAGAAGAGCCGGGTATAAAAAAGCAGTGTAGCCCACGGCGTGGGAGTAACAATCCCTTAGTTATCCAGTATTTGAGAATGAGAGTCCTTGGAGACTTGTAACAAACTTTACACGTAATTTCCAACTTTTACAGCGAGGGGTAAGGAGAAGATAGGCACAGATAGGTGGACAAGCAGATAGATAGCGTAAGGGGAGAAATGGACAGAGAAACGAAAGAGCAGGAGATGGACAGAGACAGTGTGAGGAAATGGCAGGCAGAGAGATGGGGGAGGAGATAAACAGGCAAAGCGACAGGAGGAAGTTGATGGAGAAAGGGAAGAGGAGTAGACGGTCAGTGAGAGGTAAGAGGAGTAGATTGACAAAAAAAAAAGAAAGAGCAGGAGATGAACAGGGGGAGGAGAGATGGACAGAGAGAGGGGAGCAGGAGATAGAGAGAGGGGAGGGGAAATTGACAAAGGGTGGGGGGAGGAGAAGGAATTAGAGGGAGGAGGAGGAGATGAACATAAGGGGGAGGAGTAGATGAACAGAGGGGGAGGTGCAGACTGACAGAGAGTGAAGGGCAGGAGGAGATGGGCAGAGAGCGAGGGGGAAGGAAGGTGTGGATGAGACAGACAGAGAGAGGTAGTGGTGAAGATGTACAGAGAGGGAGGGATGGAAGTGATGGACAGGGGCAGGCGGAATGGATAGAGGAGGGAGGAGAGATGGACAAAGGGGATAGATAAGGAGAGGGTGAAGGAGGAATATGGATAGAGAAAGGGGGATGAAGAAGATGCACAGAGAGGAGACAGTGAGAGGAGGGAGGCGGAGATGGACTAACAGAAGACTTGAATAAATAAATACGCGGGAAACGCTGGTTTTCGCAGCTAGTAGTTTTATAATACAGCTGCCATTTAGACATTTACGACATGGCTGACGGAGCCCGTGACCTCAGCCGTGCGGCTTGAGAGCTGCTCAGTGAAGGCCGTTAATTTCGGCTAAGTGAACCTAGTGGAGCACTACGGCCAGCACAAAATTCATTCGATGACGAGTCCTAGCGGTCCAAATGCAGCATGGAAAAAAAATGCGGAAAGATTAGTGTAACTTTTTTGTTTTTTTCTTAATTTTATCTGACGATAGGATGTAATTCAGCTTGTTGAGTGCTTATTTAGTTTGTGTTGTGCTCTCCCTTACTTCTCGTTTACTGGAACACTCATCTGAGATTTGACTTCCAGATGTTTTCATTTCTCAAAATGTGTGTGAAATCTTATGGGTCTTAACTGCTAAGGTCATCAGTCCCTAAGCTTACACACTACTTAACCTAAATTATCCTAAGGACAAACACACACACCCATGCCCGAGGGAGGACTCGAACCTCCGCCGGGACCAGCCGCAGAGTCCATGACTGTAGCGCCCAGACCGTTCGGCTAATCCCGCGTGGCTGTTTTCATTTCTGACATGCCTCATAGTTTTTGCATCTGTGAAAATGTCATGTTAACTCTCTGTAGAGAGATATTTTGTTTTACAAAAATTTATTGTTTGTCTGGCCCTATTGTATGTTTATACGATTATCTTCATGTGCTGTATCTCATAGTCAACTTCATCCAAATTATTTGATCAACGGGAAATAGTAAACTCGATATGTAATCTCGAGGTTCGCTTTCATTGATCAATTCTAGCATTGTTTCTTTCTAATCGATTTAAAATCTAGTAACTATTCACATAAATCTGGAAGCCGACAGCAGTGGTGCAGTCTTCACGTGACCCCTGAAGGCACCACAGGCAGGGGATCAGCGGCCGTCCAGCGGGGCCCAACTTGATTTGACGCCTAATTTAGGTGGCGCCGCTGTAGGTGTGGGAACGGTTCCAGCGCGACAGTATTGATACGCCGGCTGCGTCTGCTAATCCCCTCTAGGCCGGACAGCGGAGTCAGACCGTGCCGTCGGCAAGGCCGGCCCGCGAGTGGCTGTCCGCGCTGTTGACGCGCGACAAATGTCTCTCTCGGCGTAATCCGACTTAGCGGCGGCTCGGCACGTACGACGACAACAAACTGGCTGTGGGGCCGTGGAGAGCCACGCGCTGCCCGCGACACACGTCTACATTTGTCGCGTCCTCTGGCGGGCCCGTACAAATCCCGCGTAATGGAGGTAATGCGCGGCGGGAAGGCGGCCCCTCTCGCACGCACGCACACGCACGCACGCAGCGCCGCCGGCCCGCTGTTTATTCTGGAGCGGCGGCTGTTGTCGCTGGGACGGAGGGCCCCGATTGCGGCACGCGCCCACCCGGCCACGCCCGCCTAAATACTTAAATATCGGGCGGCCGGACTGCCCCCGGGCCAGGTTGCCGCGGGCCTGCGATGCGTGGGCCGGTTTCACACGCACGCCCGTACGCACGTCCGGGGCGCACGCACGCGCGTGGCACTCCCCTTCCCTCCCCCAACCCCACCGGCTGTTGTCCGTCCTCTCCAGGGCCGTTACGTTCTGGTCCGGCCGCCGACTCAGTGCTGCTAATGCGCACCGGCTGCCCCGTGGACACGTTTCAGCAATCTGTCCCTCAGAAACTCGCGCGCCGTCCAGAATAAGTTGATCGTACCACATGAGATGTATTTGTTCGAGTAATTATCGTGAAAACGTTCAGGAAAAGACAGATTTCTAAGTAATAGAGCCCAGTACGTTGTCCTCGATGGGAAGTGTTCATCGGAGGTGAGGGTATCATCTGGAGTGCCCCAGGGAAGTGTGGTAGGTCCGCTGTTGTTTTCTATCTACATAAATGATCTTTTGGATAGGGTGGATAGCAATGTGCGTCTGTTTGCTGATGATGCTGTGGTGTACGGGAAGGCGTCGTCGTTGAGTGACTGTAGGAGGATACAAGATGACTTGGACAGGATTTGTGATTGGTGTAAAGAATGGCAGCTAACTCTAAATATAAACAAATGTAAATTAATGCAGATGAATAGAAAAAAGAATCCCGTAATGTTTGAATACTCCATTAGTAGTGTAGCGTTTGACACAGTCACGTCGATTAAATATTTGGGCGTAACATTGCACAGCGATATAAAGTAGGACAAGCATGTAATGGCAGTTGTGCGGAAGGCGGATAGTCGTCTTCGGTTCATTGGTAGAACTTTGGGAAGATTTGGTTCATCTGTAAAGGAGACCGATTATAAAACACTAATACGACCTATTCTTGAGTACTGCTCTAGCGTTTGGGATCCCTATCAGGTCGGAGGACATAGAAGCAATTCAGAAGCGTGCTGCTAGATTTGTTACTGGTAGGTTTGATCATCACACAAGTGTTACGGAAATGCTTCAAGAACTCGGGTGGGAGTCTCTAGAGGAAAGGAGGCGTTCTTTTCGAGAATCGCTACCGAGGAAATTTAGAGAACCAGTATTTGAGGCTGACTGCAGTACAATTTTACTGCCGCCAACTTACATTTCGCGGAAAGACCACAAAGATAAGATAAGAGAGATTAGGGCTCGTACAGAGGCATATTGGCAGCCATTTTTCCCTCGTTCTGTTTGGCAGTGGAACAGGGAGAGAAGATGCTAGTTGTGGTACGAGATACCCTCCGCCACGCACCGTATGGTGGATTGCGGACTATGTATGTAGATGTAGATGTAGGAGTACAGCAATAGAAATCACCTATCAGTAACGTAGAAAGGAAGTGTGGGCAAGTGAAGGCACAATGCCATCAGGAAAAACGTGAAGAAACTGGAAAACAAAGGTTCGCTGGAAGGACTGATTAGCATATAATAAAATCATACTTAACCTTCAGTGGAATTAAAAGCAAGGGTGGCAAAATTAAGGACGGAAAGGGAATTCCGCGGTTAAATGCAGCGAAGAGAGCGGATAGGTGGAAAGAGTACATTGGAGGCCTCTGTCAAGGGAAGGAATTGATGACGTGATAGACGAAATTTAAGTCCATGTGCAAGACATGAGTGATGAATTCAAGCAGCTCTCGAATACTTCAGATTAAATAAGGCAGATGAGGTACATAACATTCCATCTGAATTACTCAAATCACTGGTGAATTGGCAACTAGACGGTTATTCTTCTGTAGATTCTGTAAGACTAACGACATACCATCAAACTTTCGGAAAAATATCAGCGATTCAATTCCGAAGACAGCAAGTGCAGGTAAGTACGACAATTATCACACAGTCAGCTTAACAGCCCATGCTTCCATGCTGCTGACGAGAATAATGTACAGGAGAATGGATAAGAAAACTTGGGATCTCTTATATGACGATAAATTTGCCTTTACGGATGGTAATGTACAAGAGAATCAGTTCTGACGTTGCGTTTGATAAAAGAAGCCGAACTGCAGAAAAATCAAGACAGGTTCATAGGATTTGCCCACCTGGAAAAAGCATTCGACAATGTGAAACGGGGCAATTCTGAGAAAACAGGTGTAAGTTTCAGGGTGGGACGGGTAATATCCAACATGTACAAGAGCCAAGAGGGACGATCAAGAACGAAGTGCTCGATTAAAAAGAGTGTATGACAGGGATGTAGTCTTTCACCCCTACTGTTCGGTCTTTACATCGAAGAAGCAATGATGGAAATAAAAGGTTCAGGAGTGGAATTAGACATGAACGTGAAAGGATATCAATTATACGATTCGCTGATTACTGTTCTAATTGAAGTAAAGAAGAATTACAGAATCTGTTGAATGAAATGAACAGCCTAATGACTACAGAATATAGTTTGCGAATGAATCGATGATAGACAAAAGCAATTAGAAGTAGCAGAAAAGAAAACAGCAGGAAGCTTAACACCAGAAATCAAGATGACATTAAGGAATTCTGCTACCTAGGCAGCAAAATAACCAATGACGGACGGAGCAAAGACGGCGTAAGAAACAGATCAGCATTGCCAAAAAGGGCAATCCTGTCCAAGAAAAGTCTACTATTACCAAACATAGGCTTTAGTTTGAGGGAGACATTCCTAAGAACGTTCGTTCGGAGCACACCATTGTGTGGTAGTGAAACATATACTGTGGGAAAACCGGAACAGAAGACAATCGAAGTGTTTGCGATGTGGTGCTACAGACGATCTTGAAAGTTAGATGGACTGATAAGGTAAGGAATGAGGAGGTTCTGAGCAGAACAGACGAGGAAGGGAATTTATGGGTAGTACAGACAAGAAGACAGGGACAGGATGATAGGAGATGTGTTAAATCATCAGTGACTAACTTCTGTGGTTCTAGAGAGGGATCTGTATAAGGTAAAAACCTTAGAGGAAGACAATGACTTGAATATATCCACCAAGCAATTGAGGACACAGTTTGCAAGATGGAAAGGTTGGCACAGGAGAGCTGTTTGTGGTGGGTCGCATCGAACCAGTCAGAAGATTGATCACTCAAAAGATAGAACGTAGCCGAGTTACCTCGACTCGGAGGTAGGCTGGTTCAAATTCTGGAGGCGGAAAATTCTCACTCTCTGTATTTGGCAGTCAACTGGGGAAGAGGTGGAGGCCTAAAATTACAGGTCATCAGTCTTTCCACAAAAATCCTGTGTTAAATTTCAGACTTCTCCTCAGTGTCTCATGAAATGATGGCGAGTGACGAAGTTGATGGCGACCCGTCCATCGGATGGGGACGTTAATACCGGCGTCCCCTTGGTGCCATTCGAGATGATACCCACGTCAGCTACACTGCTCGCAGCTTGGCTTTGAAGGAGGGAGAGGTACACCAACTCCAGGCTGAAGAAACATCCCTTTCCCAGAATCTAAACCTGTCGTAGACAACACGCACAGAAAAAGCACACAGGCGTGGACCGAAAGTGATATATTTTTTATTGCTCGAATAATAAATGGTATAAGACCATACTTATTAACCTATACATCGAAGATGCAATGACGGGAATAAAACAAATGGCCTGGAGTGGGATTAAAATTCAGTGTGAAAAGATACAGCGTTGTATACAACGATTCCGTATTCGAATCGAGAGCTTGCCGACATGGGTGTTTACTTACGAGAAGGCAAGTGGCAACGGGTGGTGGGCAGCAAGGTTGTATCGGGAGACGTATCCCCGCCGACAACAACCACAGCATCCAATGTTTGCAACAGTGTTTCGCCGTTTGTCTGAGACAGGGTCGTTTCGTGATGCAGGAAATTATGAAGGACGCACAAGAAATGTTCCTACACCAGACTTGAAAGGCGACTGCCGTGTCAGTACCAGGCAGTTGGCCCGCCAGTACAGGGTAAGCCAGAAGACTATGTGGAACATTCTCCATGACAATTATAACTACGCTTATCACTTGCAGCTTACTAGCGACAGACTTTCCACATCCGGAGCAGTTAGTCACTGGCGTCTTCGCCAGGCAGCAACGATTCCGGGATTTGTGTCATCCATCCTATTCACAGTTGAGGCCACCTTTATGGAGAGTGGTATTTTCAACTTCCATAACAGCCATATGTGTGACAGTACGGAGAATCCCCATGATATGGTGACAGCGAATCGTCAGCTTCGGTGCAGCCAGAATGTGTGGGACGGGGTAATTGGCGACCGCATTTTGGGACCGATCTTCCTTCTACGTTGCCTAACAGGCCGGAACTATCGACGTTTCTTGCGGGTGACTTTGCCTCGCCTTCTGGAAGAAATGCCATTGATGATTCAAAGGATTAGGTGGCTGCTACATGATGGCGCTCCAGCCCACTTCGCCTTTAACGTCCGAACGCATTTCAATCGTGTCTTCCCTGGTCGAAGGACCGGAGAAGGGCGTCCAGTTGCATGGGCTGTTCGATTAACGGATCTCAACCCGTACGGTTTCTGGTTATGAAAACATCTCAAAAGTATCGCGTATGAAGAGCCCATTCCAGACGTGGAGAGGCGAGCAGCGTATTCATGCTGCCTTTGACACTGATCGGATGCAGCCTGGCCGATGTACACGTGTGAAACAGAAGATTCTACGGCGCGTACACGCATGCGTTGATGCACATGGAAACCATTTTCTGCACATACTGTAACTGTGGCTGCATGCCGGCAGTGGTGGCCGTGCGGTTCTAGGCGCTCAGTCCGGAACCGCGTGACTGCTACGGTCGCAGGTTCGAATCGTGCCTCGGACATGGCTGTGTGTGATGTCAAAAATGGTTCAAATGGCTCTGAGCACTATGGGACTCAACTACTGTGGTCATCAGTCCCCTAGAACTTAGAACTACTTAAACCTAACTAACCTAAGGACATCACACACATCCATGCCCGAGGCAGGATTCGAACCTGCGACCGTAGCAGTCGCGCGGTTCCGGACTGAGCGCCTTAACCGCGAGACCACCGCGGCCGGCTGTGTGATGTCCTTAGGTTCGTTAGGTTTAAGTAGTTTTAAGTTCTATGGGACTGATGACCACAGATGTTAAGTCCCGTTGTGCTCAGAGCCATTTGAACAATTTTTTTGTGGCTGCATGGTACAACCCATGTTGGACCACAGTCTCTGTAACAATGTATGATTGAATAAATTGTCCCTAGTACGGAAACCATGCATTTCCGGACATAAGTTCAATAGACATTTTTTTGCTCCATATGATTTCATCGCTAAATCCCTAGAGTTTATACACGGTGGAAAAAAATCACCCTGTACATCGATAAGCGAATCGAATGTGTGGACTCTTTCTCCATGGGTGGCGCGTGTGTAAACGTACCTATTTGCTGCCGAGCAGCGTCTGTGACTCACATGGAGCATATAAGGCCCCACTTGGCACCTTGTCGTCAGTCTTGCGACTCAGTGTGAGGAAGGCCGGACGATACGCAGTTGAAAATGTAATATTTGAGCGGCTGCATACCCAGTATTTGATGAATTATTCATTACGCTGCGAGAAGTTAAGAATCACGTATGTACTGACAGTAGTAAAGCTCTGAGGACGGGGCGTGCTTGGGTAGTTCAGTTGGTAGAGCACTTGCCCGCGAAAGGAAAGGTCCCGAGTTCGAGTCTCGGTCCGGCACACAGTTTTAATCTGCCAGGAAGTTTCATATCAGCGCACACTCCGCTGCAGAGTGAAAAACTCATTCTGATCACGTATGTTGTTGAATCATGAAAACTTCGTGAGGTGTCAGTCAGTACTGTAACACCTGACAGACAGCAACAGACGACAGATCTGGAGAATGCAGTTTCTGACACACGAACAGCGTGCGGTGTGCGTCAGCGGCGGAGCAAGCGCTCTCGTGGCGGGCCCGTATTTCCAGATGGGGACTCCTGTGGCGGCCTTCTTCGCTCCGCTAGCCAAAGCCGGAGCCCTGCGCGCCTGATATATGTGCGGGGCGGCAGATGGAGGAGCGGGCACTTACGTTACCCGCAGAGCATATGCATGCAGCGCCGGCGACGCCTGACGGATGGACGCCGCCCCCGCAGCCGCAGACGCCGACGCCGACGCCGACTTCTCTCCAGCGTCACGGACCACCCTGGGGAGAAATGCTCTGCATCCGGCTTCTCAACCTTATTTCCCAAAATGCAACAGACGGAACTTTCGCTACGACTCGCAAACGAACTGACTAAAACTATTAGAGTCGTCTTTGTAACCTCGGCGATATTTGAAAAAGCACAGAATAATGGAGGCAATATGTGTTCGTCTAAGACAGTTACCCAAATTACAAAAACACGAAATAGGAACAATGCAAAAAACTTCGGAAAACTAAATAAAATTTAATTGTATGTTGGGCAATAGCTTAAAAGTATTGTTATAGCTTTGTTCAAAATGGTTCAAATAGCTGTGAGCACTATGGGACTTAACATCTGAGGTCATCAGTTCCCTATAACTTAGAACTAATTAAACCTAACTAACCTAAGGACATCATACACATCCATGCCCGAGGCAGGATTCGAACCTGCGACCGTAGCACTCGCGCGGTTCCAGACTGAAGCGCCTAGAACCACTCGGCCGCAACGGCCGGCTATTGCTTTGTTTTCGTGCATTTAGTATGCGTTTGCGCTATTTTAAACACCTCTTTCGTATACAGGAGCCAGAAACTTATTTGTACTATGAAACGTCCCCTTTGAGCAATTTATACTTATGAAACGTCCACTTAGAACAATTATACACGATTGTGCTGATAAACCTCTTACACTATTTGCTTTTCAAACAGCTGAGCAAAACTGAGCGTACTCAAACATTCACTAAAGTGACACACAATATTTTTAGCGCAACGCAATCTGACTATCAAAGATCCCTGCAAAAGAATGGCCCTGAGTAACATTAAACTATACCTTTCACAAATAACTTACCTCACAAAAATCTTCATTACTCGAACTACTGCAATACAGCGAGCGCCACTACTGCCAGCTAAATAAAAGATTCAAACTACTGAAGGCACTAACTACTGATAGGGATAGTTAGCAAATGAAAGATTTTAATAGAGAACAAACACTGTATTTACCTTAATATCATCAAAACTCATAATATATGTAATTTCAAAACTCCGCCATCTCTCTCCTCACATCCACCACTGCTGGCGGCTCACCTCCAACTGCCCAACGCTATGCGCTGTTAACATCCAGCTGCCCAACAATACAATGGCAGACAACAATGCAAAGTAGCCACAGACTGCACACAGCACAGCCAGTGATTTTCGTACAGAGCGCTACGTAACGTTACCAATAAGAAAACATAAACAGCCTACTTACAGTACTTACAGCCAGAAAGTAATCAAGAGAACTGCTGCCCATTCTCTCCAGTTCGCAAGTCCATAACTCAGCTCGCCTACATGGAATAAAATGTTCTCACTATCTATAAGCAAAAGGAGTTGCGCACTACGGGGATATATGAAAGTTTACTGTTTTTAAAAAAAATCAGTATATTCAAGATAAGTTCACACGCACAAAAAAACTATTTTTGAAATTCATTGCAGTATTCCCTTTGTAATCAGCACTCGGTACACTTCAGAGACGACTTCTACTTATCGCTCTGTCTGTTAATTAAGTACAGTTAATGCTCGTCTTAAAAATGGTGAGTAAGCCAAGTCTCTTACCTCGTGGTTTTGTATAACGCTGCCGGCCGGAGTGGCCGAGCGGTTCTAGGCGCTTCAGTCTGGAACAGCGCGACCACTACGGTCGCAGGTTCCAATCCTGCCTCCGGCATGGATGTGTGTGATGTCCTTAGGTTAGTTAGGTTAAAGTAGTTCTAAGTTCTAGGGGACTGATGACCTCAGATGTTAAGTCCCATAGTGCTCAGAGCCATTTGAATCATTTTTCTACAACACTACAGGCGGCACACAAAACAAAAACTTTGAAACTAAAACACAATCTTCCCGGTAAATTATCAATCCAAGGAAGTCCATCTCTACGCATTTGGACAAAAATAACTCATTCGGTCGATAAACGCTCGAGTGAATAGTCAGCAATGTCGTCCTAGGCTTGGCGTACGCAGTTGCGGACATATGCAGAAAATTCTCAAATGTAACGAGATACATCATGGGCGAATGTCGACGAACGAATGAACACCCATAGACCTCTACGTTGCTTCTTTTATACTGCCGATGTGGTTTCGCGTTGGACGACAAATAGAATACCCATAGTCAGAAAGGCCAGGGCCTTGCCACAGTGGTAATACCGGTTCCCGTCAGATCACCGAAATTAAGCGCTGTCGGGCTGGGCTGGCACTTGGGTGGGTGACCATCCGCTCTGCCGAGCGCTGTTGGCAAGCGGGAGGCAAACTGAGGAGCTACTTGATTGAAAAGCAGCGGCTCCGGTCTCGGAAACTGACATACAGTCTGGAGAGCGGTGTGCTGACCACATGCCCCTCCATATCCGCATACAGTGACGCCTGTGGGCTGAGGAAAATACGGCGGCCAGTCGGTGCCTTTGGGCCTTCATGGTCTGTGCGGGAGGAAAGTTTTTATGGTCAGAAAGCCTTAAGCGCCTGCAGCAGCGCTCAAATGACACCCTTTCTGGTTACGTGATCCTACGTATCGTTGTTAGTTTAACAACATTCCCAATTTTTCTATGGGCAGTGCTGTATTCTGTGTACGTTCCATAAAAATATCAATTAGATAACTCTCAAGTTCGGTCTCATAAAATTTTTCTAATGGAACCAATGACAGACTGTGACCTCTGATCTGAAATGACTCTATCCCGCCGTCTCTATCTGCGTAAAGTTACACAACTATCTTGCAGTTTGGTATAGCTACATCATTACTTCCGATGAACAAAGTGGTGTAATTTTATCATTCTAATTTACTTATAAAGGCTATTTTACCATTATTTTACAAATTTTAGTACAATAATCTGTTTTTACTTAATAACATATAAAATAAAAGAGATAACTACATAAAAACCTCAGCAGTATATTTTTACGTAAAACGGAACCTAAATCTAAAATTCCAGCCTTTTATCTTTATATTTCGCGTTTCTGAATTTTCATGAAAATTTTATTTTTGTGGAAATTAATTAGCAGATCGTGCTGAAACTCAAAATATGTAACATTCGTATGCTTATCATTTGGCAAAGTATTGTGACATAATTTAAATATTTGCTTTAGATCGTTACGCAATGCTTCGTCTAAATGTTTGTGCACACGCTAAGCAGAGTCGGCTTGGCACTGGCCATGTGATCTCATCCACTTGCCACCACCGTTATGTAGACGAAGCACTTGCTTTCCCGTACCCAGCCGACACATTCGTTGTGAGAGAAATCAACAGCTGTGTTGATATTTAAAAATTTTTGTACATCGCTTATCTTTCAGTCTCAGTTGCACATACTTTACAGCATGAATAATTTCGATACCCATGGATCATCTTCAGATCTGCGTTGGAACTACCCATCAGTGTAATGCCAGAACTACTTTTATGCTGTGTAGTTCCGAAATAGTCACAACGGGTTGCTTACACAACCACATAGAGTTGAAGGTGATCCAGAGAGAAAGAAACTAATCATAACGTAAAAAATGAGCAACATGGACTGAAAAATAGGCGATATATAAAATTTTTAAATAAACTTTAAAAATACAAATATTAAACAAGTTCGTTTTCTCGGCGTGATTGATTAACAGTGAGCTTCTGGGTGTTCAGATGAGTTGTTGTTTCCATATTTTGTGCTACAATTTTTTCCAGGAAACGGAAATAGCTCGGCTGAACACCCGGCAGCTCACTATTATTAATTAAACAAGTTTGCTGGAGCTGCCATTTCCGCTGCAACTGATATCGTTGTTATTGTTGTTGTTGTTATTGTTGTGGTCTACAATCCGAAGACTCGTTTGAAGCAGCTCTCCAAGCTAGTATATTATGTGGAAGCCTCTTCATCTCAGCTTATGTACTGCAACCTACATCGACTTTACCTGCTCACAGCAATTGTTATCCTCACACCTTCTTCCATTACTACACTGAATGTTCTTTGATGCCTCAAGCTTTGTCCTATCAACTCATCCCTTCCTTTTGTCATGTCGGGCCATAAATGTCCTTTCTCTCCGATTAGACTGAGTACCTCTTCGTTAGCTGTCCGATCGACTCATCTAATCTTGAACAGTTAAAAAGCTTCTGTCTCCCTATTCTTGTATTGTTAATAGTCCGTGTTACACAAATATTTTTCCGAAATGTTTTTCATTATGTTGCCAGTCCTTTCTGCTTCGGACACCGTCGCTGATTTTGCTGCCCAGATACTAAACTGTCTATTTCTAGGGTGCTATTTTCGAACTTAGTTACTTCACCATCGTCTGAATTAATTCCACTACATTTCACTATTTTTGCGTTTGCTGATGTTCATCTTATAACCCACATATTTAAGGTTTAGGGAAATGGGAATTCTGTCATGAAACATAATTTGACCACCACAGTTCTTCAATAGGCATTGTCCCAATGGAGCTTGTACGATCGCCGTTGCCTTTCTCTGGCCTCTGAACTGACTTACATAGACAATTATAGTGGGTCTAGAGGTTAATTTGGCTTCCCTTCCACGCTCCAACTCGACTTTTTTCACGTTAACAAATATTAACAAAAGTGATAGAAGTTATAAGTGACAGTTTCTTAAAACACCTAAGAGTGACCGGAGATCGACTCCGGGATGGCTGGAATCACACTTTTGTGCTTTACCACTGAGCCACCGAATGTAAGTAATTAACAAAACTAAATTTTGCTCGTTGACACGTTAACCTGTTTAAAAATATAGACACGTTGCGGTTATTATTTAAACTTGTCTGCACTTGACATTCTGAAATATATAGTTGTTTTCGAACTTACAGCGTCCTGAAGTAGCTTGGGCCAGCAACTTCTGTTAATCAGTATAACGAAAATCCAGTTAAAGTCGCCAATTTTTCACTTTTTATTCATTTGATGACTAGTTTCTGGCCGAGACACATTTTCAAACCATCATAACAAAGTCGAAAATCGCATTTCCGAAGATGTCACAAATATGCAATGAAAATTTACGGTACATACAGATAACTGTATGCACTGTAAATGATCATTGCACATACAGATAACTGTATGTACTGCAAATGTTCATTGAACATTTTTGACATCTTAGAAAATGTCATTTTCGACTTTGTTATGATGATTTGAAAATGGATTTTGTCCCAAGACTAGTCACAGAATGAATAAAAAGTAAAAATTTGCAAGTTGGACTAGTTTTTCGTTTTACTGAAATAATTACTTTGACAACATATTATTTATACTACACAAACACACCGGAAGGATAAGGCTCGAATTACTACTTTTCGCGACGTCTTGGTCTTTGAGCGCTTTAGACTTTGAATTACGTCCTTAGGCTATGACAATTTCCATCAGCATCGGTCGGCTTAGTGGCAATGGACGAGTATTAATCGACCACAATATTATTGCACCTGGGGGTGAGGCGCTTCGGTCGGCTTATCATCAATTTCTATAGTGATATTTCACGAATACAGGCTGAGCTACTTGATAGTATACGCATAAATGTCGTGACAGCATTCACTGTGCGGTAGGTTTTCCTTAATATTATCAAGGTACTTGTTTACTATAACAGCACCGCATGTTTCCGATGACGGCCGCAAGAGGCCAAGTACAAGAACATCGTGGTCGTATAGTATTTTACTGCAGCCGTTTTCTTACACTCTGCCAGACGATAAAAACGACGAAGCTCCAGAGAAGTCTAATGCAAAAAAAACCTTGCATAAATATTCCGAGCAGTGGAAGGAGTGGACTCAGATAGGTTCTAATTGGAAGCCGACCACAATAAATGTAATTTATTTGCTAACTTGCAACTTTTATTTCGTTTCTTTTGTGTAAGATCTCGTAGACGACATAATTCAGTGGAGTGTAAGTTCACGCCTGTGGTGCACTGCACTCAGTGGCATAACTAAGGTTTTTGGGCTTCCTACAAATAACTTTTGGGTCTTTTTGTGCTAATAAACGTTCAAAGAATAAATCTGAAAAATTAGACACTCACACGCCACCATACTTTTTCCCCTGTCTCCAAATAACCAGCACATTACACAACACATTGCATTTAAAGTAGGGAATATCACTACAGAACCTGTTCAATTTTCTGACCTCTTTAAGTTTAATAATAATAATTAAAATTATAATAGCAATAAACGATTTTTGGTCTTAGTGTCTCTAGGGAACAGAGTCCTGAGACTTGTATGATATGCTTTTTACAAGTTTTAGTTTAATCTCCTCAGTCAGTTTACTTCGGAATAACCCTCTATTATTTCTAAAAGGAGCATATTGTTGATCGTCTTGAAGTTGCGCGGAACGATCTGTAGGTGGTGAATCGACGTCTTTTAGAGAGCGAAAACGGAGCAAGGTGAATGTCGCGGGTTGCATACTTCACAAATCAAGGTGCTGCTGTTACATCACTTCTTCTGGCCCCGTTCTAGTTCCGAGTACGACGAGTCTGAGAACTGTGGCGCTGCAGTCGCTTCATAGTCGTCGACTCGTTCTGTCCTGCAGGGTTGCCTGGCTAATCGTGACTTATGAGTATGCGATCTAGCTGCAATTTACTAGCACTGACAAGACGAAATGACCGGTTGTCAGGATCTGATGGCATATAACGAAGCTGTTTTTTGTACCTCTTTGGAGGTGTAAAGAAAATTAATTGATCTAAAGTACACAAGTGCAAATTTTTTTCATTAGAGGGAGAGTGATATCTGGAATAAGTTTCACGCTGTAGTCCACGCTTCAGGCGAAAAACATACAAATTTCGTCCAGTGCAAACAAATTAGTTGCATTCTTGTTTGTTGCACCTCCACTATGAGAAAACGGAAGCTAAGCGCAGAGCAACGTCACTGTTGTATCCTTGGGACAAAAAAGCACCAAATTTCTTACTTCATTTGGTTGTGGCAACCAGCGTTTATGGATTAAAAGCGAGCTGTGTCGCTTAACATTTATTTCTGTAATTCATTTTAATAAGGAAGCATCACCACAATTTACATCCGCCACATTTTCATAGTTGGTATCGTGTCCACTATGAACTTTCAAACTGTCAGAAACTTCCCACGCTTCGTTTTTGAAACTGTGTTGACCTTCAGTCTCAGCTTTTAAGTTTTCAGACTTTTCTCCAGTTTCACTTTCACTGCAAATTTAATACATCTCTGTACTGGGTGAGTGACTGATCGGTGGAAGATTGTATCTGACTTTTCAACTTCCTCATCTCGGCAGGCTTTTCACTTCCTCTTTTGAGCACCACTTAAATAAGATCTATTTCTAGACATTGTAGTTTCAACTTAATGCAAAGACTGAGCAGCCCATCTAAGGAAAATCAGCAATACGTTTTACATTAATGCCAACAATGCTTAGACGAAGAAAAAATAAACTGCATTACTCAGGCAACTGAGGTACATAACTGTATGTCAGAGTCATTCTATAGTCGTATTAGCACTTAACTTGCACTGTAACACAGCGTCCATCACAAAAACACAAAAAGCTTAAAAGGACTGTATGTAGGAGAGACTATTGTTGTCAACACCACTCGGAGGAAATGCACACTCAAGAAGGTAGCGCATTCCAGAGCGCTGTATGGCCTGCCGACCACTCGTTGTGCAGGAAAATAACTCTGGTCCAATCTGCACACTGCGCAGTGCTGGCCGCCACACGCTATAGCATTCTTGTTGAACAAGAAAGCCTACTAAATGTTTGGTGCCACAAGTTCTGTTCGCTTCTACTTAGTAAGTTTCTATGACTTAACAGAATATCAGAAGATATTTTGAAACAAATCATTACAATGAGTCCGCCCCCCCCCCCCTAAATATGTGGCGCCCTTAGTACGGGGTGGGAGGCCTTTACTTAAGCCACTGTCTCCTCCCCAGCTGCCGCTGACTTGCTGACTGAACTGTATTTGAGGAATATGTCACTGCAAAACATCGAAGTTCAACTTTGAATCTTAGTCTTACACTAGTTCGCTGAGACAAATAGTTTCTTAGCAACTCAAACACTGTCTTTAACCTGCCGATCAATATATCATATTTTTAAAAAAATTCTCAATTTTCACGTAAACTAACTGATAAATTAGGTTCACTTTTCTTTCCCTTTTTACAAATTAATGACAAGATAATTAGCAAACATTTTTGAAGTTTTACAATGGGTATGGATGAAGTCTGGTTGAAACGTAAGTGGACAATTTTCCGTAAACATGAGGATAACGCGCTTAAGCTAAAGTGTTCACTGAAGGAAGCACAGGAAAACTATCCAGGTATAAAATGAATATGAAATTTCTTGTATCACACAGTCTTCTCCAATGGGAGTTCGTTTGGAACACTAATAATTGAAAACAGGTCACTTCCTGAATATTGGAAGAACAGTAATAATACTTGAAGCATAAAGGCCTGAAAACGTCACAGTAAATTGAAACTTCCAAAAAAAATTGTCCATATACTAAGCATACCACAATCAAATTCCAGAGAGGACAACAAGATTGAATGTTCCAAAGAGATGCGCCAACACTCTAATTCCAGTGTATTGCCGGTGAAAAATAAAGGACAAGTATTACGAAGTCCAATTACTGGTCACGTCTCTTCGATGTAGAGGCCACAAATCATGTAAATCCATAGCTATCAGATTTAGAGGCAAAGTTTGACATGGACGGCAATGTTGTTGATCCAGCGACTTCAGAGTGAGGTCTTATTTGTACGAATGCTTTCCCAATCGGTGCCTGGCCCAGGAAGCTCATTCAGAGTGAAATGCCCACACATAGCCTCGACGCCGGCCTAAATACTTCCTGGACACTGGGATATTTAAGGTACTACTTTCAGTCACATGCCTTTTGAAGGATAAAAGGTGTGTGATGCCAGTAACTTCTGTCAGCTCTTTGCCGCTAGTGGCTGGGCAGAGGATGGCCATCTTCTGTTTGTCATCCGAAGAGCTGTCCCGTATGAAGTCGATGCCTGTTTAACACGTCTGTGTTGTTGGTCGCTGGCTGAGTAGGCGCAAGGCCTCGACACAGCAGTATCGTAATCGATTGGTGTTATATAGAACAAAAGAGAAAGTTGTAATATATCAGAATGTGCATGGAGATTCTTTTTAAATAAAAGTCAGTATGTTTATAGCTTAAAAATATCTGCAATTTACCATTTTCAAGACATGCATATCACACTGAAGGAGGACAGGAGGAATTATGAAACCTAGTCAAAAGCCTTAGCGAACGAAAGGTATGATATTCTATGGAGCTAATAGGAGAAGAGTCTAGGAAGTAGCTCTCTGGGGGAGACATGGGATACGACCAGAGGCTCGGATATGGCAGTCTACCACTCGTCTTCTGAACAGGACGCCAGAAAGTTTTTAGATACAGTAGTATTGCTTGCAAGGCACAGGGACAAAACTTCCCATATGACTGGAACAGGCGAATCGCCCACTGCTTGAAAGAAAAAGAAACAGCAGAAGTTGGTCTGATTGACATTTAAATTCGCAGCGAAATGCTAGAGGTACACATCTCGTGTGTAATTTGGTCAAGAAGTCGTATGATTCGAACGAGTCAGATTGTAGACTTTCATTTTACTTTATTTCTGCCTTTGAAAGAAGAAATATTACATAGCCACGAACAATTACAAATACGACACTTCTCAAATAGTTGTTACAAGTATGACCTTAAGTATTCATTTTCTGAAAACAGAATATCTAAGTATTATCGATAATATCTACAATTTAAGTTGAGAAGATCTCAGTGGTGATTGGAGTGGAAGCTGCCAGTAAGGAAAAAACCCTTGACCCTATTACCCAAAACTGTTTCATGTGACTGTGCTGCCCTTAATGTAACACCAATACAGTCTACACAAGTTTATTGCCATCAAGGTAAAAATAATCAAGTAAAAATAAAACAGGTGCTCCACCAGCACTAAAAAAATTTGTAAATACATTAACGCATCCTGTTTACAATAAGCGGTTGGCTTCTGTCACCAAATCTTGAGGTGTACACCGCCTGATAAGAAGACGTAATTTCGCAGTTTTTCCAGGCCACTAAACTGGCCATACGTGGCGTCTAAAACATTTCAGAAACCCTCTAAAACGTATAAATGGTTAAACACATACAATAATAAAATACATGAAATGAGACAACTCCAGACTACACCTAGAGCACCGAAAAACCGGATACGTTTGGAATTCTGCATGAATATTTACGAAAATGTGATAATATTAAGTAAGAGACTATTAACATTTGACAAGCATGGGACAGGCAGTAACTACCACCGATACCTAAAACACAATCAGAATATCATGTAACCTAGGGTGCACATAAGAGCTCTGTTGAAAAAATTCCGGAACTTAGCCCATTAAATTTTTCTACGCTTACCTTTTACTTATTGTGCACGCTCTCCTTCGAAATACTTTCTGCCACAATTTATACGCCGCTCTCAACGCCATTTCCACTTCCGGAAGCAGTCTTGGTTCGCCTCTTGCTGGATCGCGTGAAGCACCGCCCGCGAATTTTCCTTTATTTCGTCTGTGGTTGCAAATCTTCGTCCTGTCGACGGGGTTTTCAACTTTGGAAATAAAAAAAAGTCTGCAGGAGCCAGATCTGGAGAGTCGGACGGTGAAGCAGCACAGAAATTTCCGTTTTTTGTGCAACAGGGATGAATGTGCGTTTGCGTTATAGTGATGCAAGTGTCATGAATTGTCTCGCCACATTTCAGGTCATTTTCCTCTCACATTTTCCCACATGCATCGCTATACGTCCTGATAGGACCATTCATTAACAGTTTGTCCCTGTGCTACGAATTCAGGAGGAACGAATCCTTCAAATTCAAAGAAAACTATCAGCGTGGCTTTGGCATTTGACCTGCCCAGACTTCACCCCGTGATTGTTTTGGTCTTGGAGAACATTCATCGACCCATTGAGAAGACTGAACGTTGGTCTCAAAATCATAACCATAGACCTACATCTCATCACCAGTTATCATTCTCTTAAGGGACGTCTCGTTCTCAGTTGCGAGATCCAAAAGTTCTTCACAGATTGCGAGGCAAAGGTCTTTCTGGTCTTGATTCATGAGCTGTAGAACGAACTTGGCGTCAACACGATGCATTCCAAGATGCTGTGTCAGGATATCATGACATGATGCAACTCAAATGCTGTGTTCTTCTACAGTCTTTTAGTCAGTCGGTCTTCGATTAGCGCGCACAATTTTGTTGACATTCCTGACATAAGGGTCGTTGGTAGACGCCGAAGGGCGTCCTGAACGAGGGCCATCTTTAACTTCCGTCTGGCCATTTTTAAACCGTGTGTACCATTTAAACACCAAGTACGGCTTAAGTACACATCATCGTAGGCATCCGGCATCATTTGGTGTGCCTCTGTAGAGGTTTTCTTGAGTTTCACGCAAAATTTAAAGCAGTCGCATTGTTCCTCTAACTCTGCCATCTCGAAATTCGCAAACTCTGTGACACAACGCTCTGCTCACTACAAAAAATGGCTCTGAGCACTATGGGACTCAACTTCTGAGGTCATTAGTCCCCTAGAACTTAGAACTAGTTAAACCTAACTAACCTAAGGACATCACACACATCCATGCCCGAGGCAGGATTCGAACCTGCGACCGTAGCGGTCTCGCGGTTCCAGACTGCAGCGCCTAGAACCGCACGGCCACTTCGGCCGGCCCTACTCACTACAGCACTAAACAGTATCTAACAGACAAAAAAAAAAAAAAAAAAGAAAATCCCGGCAGTTACACACTAAACACAGGCGTGTGCAGGGATGCCAATCGCGTTTCGCTCCAACACGTCACTGGCGTAAATTACGAATGTTCCGGAAGTTTTTGAATAGATCTCGCACAATCTACGACAAAAAACAA
The DNA here is from genome assembly GCF_023864275.1 of Schistocerca cancellata. Lineage (NCBI taxonomy): Eukaryota > Metazoa > Arthropoda > Insecta > Orthoptera > Acrididae > Schistocerca > Schistocerca cancellata. The sequence goes on from NC_064631.1 coordinate 530,760,418, forward strand.
AAACAAGAAAAAGAAAGGAACGTGGCACCATCAAGGAATTTTCCGAATGCGACTGATCCACCTGGGAACCAATCAGTCGCTATCTTGAAGTCACACGACCATTTCCTCAGTAAGTACCAGTAGTGGAAATGCATAAAATACAAAATAATGAATGTTTCTTCAAGAAGGGTCGCATGTAACTTAACACCAGCATTCTAATATGAGTGAGTCAATATTGAAATTACTGACATTATTATCTTAATTAAATTTAGCAATTCGTACCAGAATGGTCTTGACGTAGGGCAAAATGTTAACTTATTTCCTGAAATCACGCAAAATTTAAAGCAGTCGCATTGTTCCTCTAACTCTGCCATCCCGAAATTCGCAAACTCTGTATATAATATTTTGCTGTATAGAAAGGCAGGGTTGAAAATACCGCTTCAGTTGTAAGGTTCTTTTATTTTTCAGTGCTCTGCTCTCGCTGGTGATACACCGCGTCTTTTACTCGTCCGCCGTGGTGCTCGGGGTTACAGCACAAAGTTATAACACCTGATGATGGGCATGTGAGGGCCCGAAACCGGCCGTGTGTCAACTACTGAAAAATAAGAAGAATTTTTAAGCTGAAGCCGTATTTTCAACCTCTCATATAATGCTCATTTGTGGATGTCCCTCCGGTAGGACTGTTTCTATAGAAAGGGACAAATCATCTCATAACATATGTAGTTACTTGCTACTTCTGTCGTCAATGAAGGTTTATAGTCTCTTGCATGTGGATGATAGCGGAACCAGATTAGAAGCTCCAAATAAATTGCGGAACGGACTTGATTAAAATAATTTTTAAAAGCGTAATTCGCCCGTTGGTGCGTCCCGTTTATCAACATCATCACCGTAAAAACGCTAGGGTGTGCGCGTTTTCTCTCTTATTTTGAAGCTCGTTTGATGAAAGCAAGAGGACGCAAAATTGTTGTTCAGGCCGCTGTATAAACAGGCTTCTGTTTTGTTTACTGTACTAAACAAGGGACTTAATTTACTCCGTGTATTAGCTTACGTTATTATTTTCGTGTTTGAGGGATACGTTTACATTTATTTTTAGTGTAAACACGCTCCTGTATGTTATTCAAAATTTAACGTATCTCTTTTTTATCGGGACGTGCATGACACAGTGCCGTCGGCACTGCACACACGTCTTAATTAAATCGCCGGCCGTGTTTGTGCGTACTGCTCTCGCGTTGACTTACAACGCAAATACTGCTCCGTTGGCCTGCTGTCTGGGAACTGGTAGCTACCGTGTGCTGGTAGCAACGTACTGCCATAACGTTCAGCCTCCGCTCAAGTTCCTAAGAACTTGAGCTTTTGGTCCTGGAAGTGACCAAATTAATAGGACCCCTTTACCGAGATACATTCGTCTCTACTAATAACAGGTTACGCGACTTGTCGTCGCATCAACACCTTACATACCCTGCTTACACTCGCAGCTGTAGTGAGTTCTACAGACGCTGAACTGTCTCATGTGGAGTTGCGTGCTGTTCCTCGTGACGTATGTATCCATTTGGTTCGGAAAATAAGAAAAATCTCTTCTCCTCATTATTATACAAAACGGTAACTATGCGATACTCAACTGGATGGTTACCACGCAGGCCTTGACGTTTGAGGAAATTCAGTGTCATATTCTGTAACCAACGAATGAACCACAATAAATATGCGTAACATAATATGTATCGTATCCCCTAAAAAATTAAATTTAAAAATGAACTGTTCTTTAGAAGTAACAATTGATACCATGCTTCTGCAACCCAAAAAATCCAATATTTACTTCTCTGTTTTGCAGTAGGAAAATAAAACAAATCAGGCTAGAGTTGATGGTCCGCCGACAACATGTGCAAGAGTACCCATATCTACCAGTCTTCAGGGACATGGACACCCCGCTGGGCATTGTCGTGCTGAAAATGCGAATTTTTCGATTCGAGCACACGATAGCTTTTCAAGTAATTTGGAAGTGGGAAGTCGAGATTGGGAAAATAGGTCAGCAATATCTTGAGTGGAACAAAGTTAAATGAATACTAGGGAATATTAAAAGTGACAAATATCATTGGGAGGTAAGACGTATAACCGTGTCAACAGGACAAACAGTGATGAAAGAATTCTGTCGAAAAGATAGTAATAAGAAGTCAACAAGGAAGTTGCGTTCGGATTTATGTGGCTCAAGTGCTTAAGATTAGCAGTCTCGTATCCGTAATTAGAAACAATATCCGACGCATACGAGATTTCATCTAAACTTTAGTCATTGTCGCGGGAAAGTTTCCAGTCTGTCTCTAAACTGAATTAAATAGTATTTTGAAGGTAATGACGTCTGCGAATATGGATTGATATCTGTTATAAAATGCTAACCACACCAGATGTATTTTTATTTTACACTATTTTTATTTCACTCTAATCCATTTTACTGTGTTGTAAACTGTCAGCCGGCCGCGGTGGCAGTGCAGTTCTAGGCGCTTCAGTCCGGAACCGCGCTGCTGCTACGGTCGCAGGTTCGAATCCTGCCTCGGGGCATGGATGTGTGTGATGTCCTTAGGTTAGTTAGGTTTAAGTAGTTCTAAGTTCTAGAGGACTGGTGACCTCAGATGTTAAGTCCCGTAGCGCTCAGAGCCATTTGAACCATTTTTTTTGTAAACTGTCACGGTGACGAAACCCGCGTAATGGTTGCGATTTTTCATTTTGCACATGGACTTCACATGGCCTTAGCTACTTTGGTTGTGTGATACTCTCATTAGGAGCACTGTCACATGTGTAGGCTTGGGAGGAAGGCTTTGCGTTTTTCGTATTGGGAAGGTGTATTCCCAGTGTGATCTCAGGGTTCTGTTATTGGCAGAAGGCAGTCAATGGATCTGTTTAAGAGAGGTGAGCCTCCCCAGGGAGTGGGCGCTTTTCATAGAAGTGAGGCTGTGGCCTGCTTCATGCTTGTATGGGCACAGCCAGTATCTGACCCAGCTATGGGCTGAAGATATTGTACCACCACTGACGGCCCCAAAGAATAGTTGAGTACGACATTTTTGCCGGTTTTGCACGAACATCAAAGGTCAAGACGCCATGGCTCCGCCGTGCTCGCATGAGAAAGATGGTTGGTTTTACTTCTAAAATTCGGTCATCTAATAGAAATTATACTTGTGAAGAGGCTGACCAATGAAAGAGACACTGCTTCCGACACTGCTTCAGGGTATTACCAGCCTCGTGGTTGTTATTGCGGGTTTTGTAACAAGAGTGGGAAGTTTCTGCTGCATTCTCCTGTTTTTTCATGAAATAAATGATATTCTCGTCCAATATAGTGAAAAGGATGGTTACCACTCACGATGTAGAGGAGATGCTGAGTCAGAGGTGGGCAGAACAAAAAGACTGTCAAAGGAAGCTTTCGGCGAAGCATTACTTTAGCAGAACTAGACAACACACACACAAAAATACACACACACACACACACACACACACACACATACACACACACACACACACTCACTAACGCAACTCACGCACACATGACCACAACCTGACTGCCAAGGAGAGACTGGCAGTCAGAGACTGTGGTCATGTGAGTTGAGTCTGCGTGTGTGTGTGTGTGTGTGTGTGTGTGTGTGTGTGTTGTCTAGTTCTGATAAAGTAATGCTTCGTCGAAAGCTTTCTTTGACAGTCTTTGTATCGTGCCTATCTGCAACTCAGCATTTCTGCCATATGGTGTGTAGCAACTACCCTTTTCATAATATTCTCATTACTCCATACTCGATTTTCCATTGTTTGATATTCTCGTCCGTCACATCGGCAATACGATGGTGTCCTCCTCCCCATGTAGAGTTTTTGAAAGTAGACATTTTAGGAGAGAGAGTTTTGTAGCATTCACGTTCTAGCCACCATACAAATGTTCTACCAGCCGCCATCTGGTGCTGATGGGCACAGGCTTTGCTGATTTTGGAGAAATGTAAGTTTCGCAATCTGTGGTAGTGTGGTCTGTACTCTGAGTCAACTCACTATTTACTTGTATCGGTACACGATATGCGTTTCCCATTAGATTATACTTTGTGACTTTGTGACATTAACGTTCAATTCACAAACTGCCCAGATAAAGATAACTTCCTGCGTTTTCTTCCATATTATTTGTTACCTTCCCATAGTGATAGCTTCATTTTGTGTGAATTCAATCCACATTTTGGAAACCTTTGCTCCCTTCTAACTGCTTGTATATTGCGTCCAATAATTAGAGCAAGTACACTCAGACTTCATTAATATAAAGAGATCCTTTAAGTTGTTCTTCAAATTTTCTACGGTTAGGCGACCCACTAATATGAAATACAACCTATGGCACTCCTAAGCTTGCTATTCTCACTCTGTCGGCATTACACGTTTTGTACAGCGTCCACACTCGACGATCAGTCGCTTATTATTCAGTGAAAGTAACATGTAATGTACTTCCTCATCTTGTTTGATTAGGGAGACCTGTGTCAATTTCACCCACGATTATGTTTCCTGTGTGTTGTTCCATGACTGTTTGGCTAAAGACCTTGCAGTATACAGACATATTAAGCAAGAACATTCTGTGGTAACATCATAACATAATGCTGGTCAAGGGTTAAAATCCAACAGAAACAGCTTAAACTTTCAAAACCATCCTGGAATTCACTAGAAAGAGGCCAGACTTGAGGAACCAAGGAAAAACTGTCTTAAGATGATTGTCTGAGTGATTTCAAACTTAGTCTTCCACATTAAAAGTCATGTGTTTCATCGCCACACCACCTTCTCAAAGGATGCCTACAGGTACATGTTTTGCTATTGAACATCCCACAAGAGCTAAAGAGATGAGCTACACATGAGGTGAACTGCACATGACTCCATTATCATCCTTGCAACCTACAGACCTTGGTACACAGCCGCAGCGATTAATTCCAGCAATTAAAAGTACCATGTTGTGTTCCTCGCGAACAGCCATAAATCTCAGAGGAATCCGACAGCAATATTTGCAAGTACGGGTCCATCACAGGACAGTAGACATCTAACGACATGTCCGACTGTCGGTGTGGCCGAGCGGTTCTTGGCGCTTCAGTCTGGAACCGCGCGACTGCTACTGTCGCAGGTTCGAATCCTGCCTCGGGGATGGATGTGTGTGATGTCCTTAGGTCACTTAGGTTTAAGTAGTTCTAAGTTCAAGGGGACTGATGACCTCAGATGTTAAGTCCCATAGTGCTCAGAGCCATTAACGACATGTCCGCCCTTGTTGAAGCTTGTACTGCTCTGGAAAGCGTATGGAATTGCCTGGAAGGCACCATCTAATCCTACTGTAAAAAATTGTACGTTTGCCATATTTTTGAGGTTTAGTTATGGGGGATACAGACAAAGCGATTCATCTAGAAGTGGGTATTGAAAGTCGAGCTTTTGGACTGGTATAAACGTTGCCTTTATTGAAGAGAAGGAAGGAGTATTTGCAGAGCAATGGGTTATGGTTCGTGATGACGAACCAGTATAACGCATAATAGACGTTGTTCTTATTGGTGTTGAAGCATTGAAAAGTTGCCTTGGCACGTAAAATCTGTGGACTCGAACCTGAAAGCCTGGCTTCAAATCAAATGGCTCAAATGGGTCTGAGCACTATGGGACTTAACTTCTGAGGTCATCAGTCCCCTAGAACTTAGAACTACTTAAACCTAACTAACCTAAGGACAACACACACATCCATGCCCGAGGCAGGATTCGAACCTGCGACCGTAGCGGTCTCGCGGTTCCAGACTGAAGCGCCTAGAACCGATCGGCCCCACTGGTTGGTACCCTGGCTTCCCTAGAAATGTTCTTACCGGCCGAGCTATCCAAAAAGCAATCAGAAGCCATTCCCATAGCTGTACTTCTGCCAATACCTCTAGCCTAAAGTTCTTAATCTACATCCACACTCCGAAGAGCACGGAAGAGCATACTTCCCATTGTAGCATGTGTTAGGGTTCCCTCCCGTTCAACTGGCGTATGCTCCGCAAGAAGAATTATTGGTTATGACACTGCGCGCGCGGTAAGGGTCCAATTTCGTCTTCGCTGTACGTACACGAGCAGTATACAGGAAGTAGTAGCATATGCCTTGATTGAGACCTTTCTTTATACATGAATAGGCTCTCTCGGGGATAGTTGGCGTCTGTCTTCAAGCTTCTGCCACTTCAGATATTTTGCGGCTCTTCTGTGACATTCTGCTGTGAGACAAATAAACTTGTTACCATATGTGCGGCCCTTATTTGTAAACGTTCAGTATCACCTGTTAGACCTGTTTGTCCCACACACGTGAGCAGTATTCTACATGGTCCTGTCACATTAATGTGACCACCGTCTATCTTCGACATCAACGTGCAATAAACCCTCACAGACGGCAGATGGCAGCACTGTCGGCGAAGGGTATGTGAAGCGTGTCTGGGGGAAGTGAAAAACAGTGCAGACGTTACCATAATGCGGAAATGGAGCGATTTATCTGACTTTCAAAAAGACACTATTATTGGCTTTTGCACCAAGGGTGGAAGTCTTTCCGTAACGGCTAAGTGTGTCAAGTGTTGACGTGCTGCCATAGTTAAAGTACACCGTGCATGGCAAAAAGGCATTATCCAAAATCGTCACCGAGACAACTGAGGTGCACCACTGGCCATAGATGACAGCGCCGGAGATACACTCCTGGAAATTGAAATAAGAACACCGTGAATTCATTGTCCCAGGAAGGGGAAACTTTATTGACACATTCCTGGGGTCAGATACTTCACATGATCACACTGACAGAACCACAGGCACATAGACACAGGCAACAGAGCATGCACAATGTCGGCACTAGTACAGTGTATATCCACCTTTCGCAGCAATGCAGGCTGCTATTCTCCCATGGAGACGATCGTAGAGATGCTGGATGTAGTCCTGTGGAACGGCTTGCCATGCCATTTCCACCTGGCGCCTCAGTTGGACCAGCGTTCGTGCTGGACGTGCAGACCGCGTGAGACGACGCTTCATCCAGTCCCAAACATGCTCAATGGGGGACAGATCCGGAGATCTTGCTGGCCAGGGTAGTTGACTTACACCTTCAAGAGCACGTTGGGTGGCACGGGATACATGCGGACGTGCATTGTCCTGTTGGAACAGCAAGTTCCCTTGCCGGTCTTGGAATGGTAGAACGATGGGTTCGATGACGGTTTGGATGTACCGTGCACTATTCAGTGTCCCCTCGACGATCACCAGTGGTGTACGGCCAGTGTAGGAGATCGCTCCTCACACCATGATGCCGGGTGTTGGCCCTGTGTGCCTCGGTCGTATGCAGTCCTGATTGTGGCGCTCACCTGCACGGCGCCAAACACGCATACGACCATCACTGGCACCAAGGCAGAAGCGACTCTCATCGCTGAAGACGACACGTCTCCATTCGTCCCTCCATTCACGCCTGTCGCGACACCACTGGAGGCGGGCTGCACGATGTTGGGGCGTGAGCGGAAGACGGCCTAACGGTGTGCGGGACCGTAGCCCAGCTTCATGGAGACGGTTGCGAATGGTCCTCGCCGATACCCCAGGAGCAACAGTGTCCCTAATTTGCTGGGAAGTGGCGGTGCGGTCCCCTACGGCACTGCGTAGGATCCTACGGTCTTGGCGTGCATCCGTGCGTCGCTGCGGTCCGGTCCCAGGTCGACGGGCACGTGCACCTTCCGCCGACCACTGGCGACAACATCTATGTACTGTGGAGACCTCACGCCCCACGTGTTGAGCAATTCGGCGGTACGTCCACCCGGCCTCCCGCATGCCCTCTATACGCCCTCGCTCAAAGTCCGTCAACTGCACATACGGTTCACGTCCACGCTGTCGCGGCATGCTACCAGTGTTAAAAACTGCGATGGAGCTCCGTATGCCACGGCAAACTGGCTGACACTGACGGCGGCGGTGCACAAATGCTGCGCAGCTAGCGCCATTCGACGGCCAACACCGCGGTTCCTGGTGTGTCCGCTGTGCCGCGCGTGTGATCATTGCTTGCACAGCCCTCTCGCAGTGTCCGGAGCAAATATGGTGGGTCTGACACACCGGTGTCAATGTGTTCTTTTTTCCATTTCCAGGAGTGTATGTAAGGACGAGCAGACGTGGAGCTGTTGAGTGACTGACCGCACAGATGAATCAAGGGGCTACCATCAGCATCCTCTCAACGACCGTTCAGCGAACGTTGCTGTGCATTGGGCTCCACAGAAGGCAACTGGTTCATGCACTCGTACTGACAGCTGTTCACCGTCTGTGAACGCAACTGGGCGTCCACTGGTGGCGACAGGTGGCGATTTCTGCGGAATCATGCTTTATTCTCCATAAGACATATGGCCGTTGTCGTGTACGGCACGAAACGTCTGAAACTAAACATCTTCAAACAGTCGGAATAGACCAGGTCGGAGAAGGGGTCGCTACGGTGTGGAGGATGTTGGGGTGGTATTCCCCAGGTGGTTTCGTCTTTCTGTAAGTCACACTGGATCACTGCAGGCACACATCTATCCTTGGGAACCATGTCCACCCCTAAATGTCGATTGTTCTTCCTCAGCACTATAGTCTGTACCAGCAGGACAACGCAACGTGTCACGTAGCTCGCAGTATACCTGTGTGGTTCGCAGAGCACCAGGATGAGATTACGTCCGTGGCCACCAAACTCACCGGCTTTAAACCCAATCTGTGTGACCACCATATCGGGCTGTCAGCTCCATGGATCCTCAACCCAGAAACCTAGCGCTACTGTCCAAGGCACTGAAGTCGGTGAGCCGTGGCTAGCTCCTGTTATGCGTTGGATTAAACCTTGGTTGCTATTCTGTGTTTAGTCTCCCGCGGTGTGTATCGATGTTCGCACCTTGTACTATCTTTGGTGCTGCACTTATAGTTTCCAGCTGTGCTGCGTGCGACCAGTTGGTCGGTTGGCGTGGACCAGAGAGGAAATCTCTACGGCGAGTAGTTTGGCCAGGGCCGCTGGCAGTGTCTACGCGCGGTCAGAGTGAGTGGTGCTGTTTCCATAGCTACGAGGCTCACCGATCCTGGACTCGAAAGTTGAGTTTTGACTTAATCTACCAGCAAGTGACGACTGTTCACGTTGTGTCGTTTGGATTTCGTTGTCGGCTGTTGGGACATTCCCACGAGCAACAAGGTGTGTTTTCAAGTTGGCAAATTTTAGCCACCCTCAAGTGGAGTTTAACTGTACTTCGTTATTTTGAACTGAAGTGCACCAGCGGAATCTTCTGCCTTGTGGCCGTTAACTTTCCAGTTACCTGCCCTGGCCGTTGACGTAAATTCAGGCAGTGTATTTTCCTCACCGTGTTGTCACTGTCCAGCAAAGTGTGTAGTTTGACAGCTCATTGTATAATTGGTTGTGGGCGCCAATACTTTCTATGTTGTTCCATTGATCTCCCTGTTGTGTGCTGGTCGGGTGGAGCGGAAGTTATCTTGTCGGTGGGTCCGTTGACTGTCTGTCGGTTGGGTTGTCGTCGGATCGAGGATGGTTGGGCCGACTGCCTGTCTCACCTAAGCGAGCGTTAGTGTTTGAATTCCAGGCCGCACCTCGGAAACTTCTGAGCGCCGTTGGGTGTACTGCCTTTACTTATTTGTTCTTGTTGTTTGTATTGTATGGCTTCTAGACGGTTTTTAAATTAACGTTGATTTGCCCTTAAGGCGTAAGATGGTCTGGGCCTTCAGCCTAATTTAAAGAACTGTTTTAAGTAAGGCCTTTGGCCTTTTTTTAAATTAATTTTGTTGAGTCTTAAGTGATGGGTCTTCAGCCGATTTTGAATTAAAGTTGTTTTGCTCTTAAGGTGTCAAATTGTTTGGGCCTTCAGCCTAATTAAAGAACTGTTTTAAGGTAAGGCCTTTGGCCTTTTAAAAATTTATTTTGGTTTGAGTATTAAGTGATAGGCCTTCAGCCGATTTTAAATTAAAGTGGTCTTGCCCTTAAAACATGACATTGTATGACGTATTCAGGCGGTTATTAAGTTCCAGAAATTAATGCTGGTTTTTTTTAAGTATTCTTGGCTTTTGTAATGTTTGGTCAAATAAATAAAGTTGTATGTTCGAGTGTAACTAACAGCCGCTTATTTTGGACTCTTCCCACAATTTAAACTACCTGTCCTGTCCTGCGGGATTTGCAGGGTGTTTCAGTCGGATGACTCCACATCCCCGTCGATACCTTCCAGAACCGCACTGACTCTCATTCTGCACGTCTCGTACCGGTCCGCCCTGCCAGAAATGGTTATTCAGGCTTATGAAAGATGATCACTTAAGTGTGATCCGTAGTACGCTTTGTAACCAATCTCCTTTGAAGACTCAAAACATCTTCTCATTATCTTACAGCTTGTGAGTAGTGTTTGGATGACACAGTCGGTAAAAACATTGGCGTGAAAGGCAAGGTTTTGTATTCCAGTCGCGGTACGACGCTCAGTTTTAATCTGCCAGGAAGTTTCAAAACAGCGCACGGGAGCGCACCAGAGCGAAAGATTCATTCTGCTCACAAACGTATTAATATAGCACACAATTGTGGTACTCCCTCTGTAATGGAACTTCCGCGACAGGGCATATTCAGTGAAGGGTGTTCGCGCAGAGTTGCATATAATTTCCGAACAGAATGAAGTGGGGGAACCGTTATGGCAGTGCGTTCGCGTTCGCATGTGTTTGGCGGCGCGGCGGCGGACTCAGCGGGTCGGGCAGCCAGCTGGCTGTGGATCGATGCGCTGTGTGGCGCGTGCCTGCCGGCCTGCAATCAGGCTGAGTGCCGCCCCCGCCGCCCCCGCCGTCTCCTGCGCCCCCCGCCGCCTCCGCCGCCCCCGGCCTTTTGTGTCGACGCCCGCCACGTCCCCGGGCCGCAGTCCGCCGTCTTCGTGCTATCTGCGGACTCCCGCCGGTTCGCAGCTCGCGGCGCTCTACCATCCCCCCCCCCCCCCCTCCGCACATTCAGCCTCAAAAAAAAAAAAAAAAAAACACTGTACCACCCATCGAGTTATTTACTTGTTATTCGCCGAAGGAGAGCGCTTTTTCACCCTGTCAGTCTCCAATATGCGTGAATGATGTGTACGGAGTGCTCGCCACAAAACACTGCAGCAAATGGCAGAACAGTTTGACCACCTGCTTTACATCGAGGTGATGTCCACATCCACAGATGGCGGTAGTATCGATTATACGATGTAGAAAAGGGCATTGCAGTAACGTAGCTGTCATTTGTATTCAAGTGATTCATGTGATAAAGATACCGACATGATTATACTCGCACGAAGGAAATTAACATGCTTTGAACGCGGAATGCTAGTTGGAACTAGAAGCATGGGACATTCAATTTGAGAAATCGTTAGGGAATTCAATATTCCAAGACCCGTAGTGTCAAGAGTGTGCCGAGACTACCAGATTCCACTCACAATGGAAATGCAGTGGCCGATGGCCTCCACTTAACGACACAGAGTAATGCAGATGTAGAGCTGTCAGTGCTATCAGACAACCAACATTGCATGAAATAACCGTAGAAATCAATGTGAAACGCACGGCGAACGTATCCGTTAGGACAGAGTGGCGAGATTAGTCGTTAATGGTCTATGGCAGCAGATGACCGACGCGAGTGCCTTAGCTAACACCATGACATTGCATGCAACGCTTCTCCTGAGCTCGTGACCGTTTCGGTTGGATCCTGGACGACTGGAAAACCGTGGCCTGGTCAGACGAGTCCCGAATTCAGTTGGTAAGAGCTGGTGGTAGGGTTTGAGTGTGGCGCAGACACAACGAAGCCACGGGGCCCAAGTTGTCAACAAGGCACTGTCCAAGCTGGTGGTTGCTCCATAATGGTGTGGGCTGCTTTTACATGGAGCGAACTGGGTCCTCTGGTCCAACTGCACCGATCAGTAACTTTTAAATGCTTGTATTCGGCTACATCGAGACCATTTGCAGACATTCATGGACTTCGTGTTCCCAAAGAAGTATGCAATTTCTACCGATGACAATGCGCCATGTCACCGTGCAACAATTGTTCACGAGTGCTTTGGAGATTATTCTCGACAGTGCGAAGGATGGCGTGGGCCACCAATATCGCCCGACACGAATCCCATCGAACAATTAAGGGACATAATCGAGAGGTAAGTTAGTGCTCAAAATCCTACACCATAAACACTTCCGCAATTGCCGGCCGGTGTGGCCGAGCTGTTCTAGGCGCTTCAGTTTGGAACCGCGCGACCGCTACGGTCGCTGGTTCGAATCCTGCCTCGGCCATGAACGTGTGTGATTTCCTTAGGTTAGTTAGGTTTAAGTGATTCTAAGTTACAGGGGAGCGATGACCCCAGATGTTGAGTCCCGTAGTGCTCAGAGCCATTTGAACCATTTGAACTTCCGCAATTATGGACGGCTATGGTGGCAGTAATATTTTTGCAGGAGATTTCCAAGAACTTGTTGCCCATGCTACGTCGAGTTGCTGCACGACATGAGGACGTATCCCATGAATTTTGTCATCCCCGTATAAAACGGGTCGTTCCGCTCTACGAACGCAGTACGGCAGCTACTTTACGTAGCACGTATTCGACCAGTCCTGATAGCTTCCTGGACGTACAGTGGAGGATAAAAACACCGCTACCCCCCAAAACACAACACACAACCACGTCTGACAGCCGTCCACTGTGGCCGAGCGGTTCTAGGCGCTTCAGTCCGGAACCGCGATGCTGCTACGGTCGCAGGTTCGAATCCTGCCTCGGGCATGGATGTGTGTGATGTCAAAAAAAAAAAAATTGTTCAAATGGCTCTGAGCACTATGGGACTTAATATCTGAGGTCATCAGTCCCCTATAACTTAGAACTACTTAACCTAACGAACCTAAGGACATCACACACATCTATGCCCGAGGCAGGATTCGAACCTGCGATCGTAGCAGCCGCGCGGTTCCGGACTGTGTGATGTCCTTAGGTTAGTTAGGTTTAAGTAGTTCTAAGTCTAGGGGACTGATGACCTCAGATGTTAAGTCCTATAGTGCTTAGAGCCATTTGAACCATTTTGAATCACGTGTGATACGGTGTAGCAAAACAGTTAGCATTGAAAACAGCGTCTCGGAATGGATAAATACAGGTCCTGTTTGGTTTTCAAGGGAACCTTACACCATTCGTCCTGCAAAATAGTGATAAGTCCAGGTAACGATGATGATGGATTAGAGAAAAATTTTGAGACAGTTCCTCACAAGCGACACGTACCTGTGGAATCCGTCCCCGTTGCGTGACTGGATTCGTAATTTCCTGTCACAAACGTCACAGTTCGTAGTAATTGACGGAAAGACATCGAATAAAGCAAACGCGACGTCTGGCGTTCCCCTAGGAAGTGTTATAGGCCTTCTATTGTTGCTGATCTACGTAAACGATGCAGGGACCTCAGGAGATCTCTTTGATTGTTTGCATCTGATGAAGTCATTTACCGTTCTGTTAAGTCACCAGAAGATGAAAAAGTATTGCAAAATAATTTATAAAAGGTATCTACATCGCGCAAAAAGTCTTAATTGACACTAAATAATGAAAAGTGTGAAATTATCCACATAACTACTAAAATGAATCCGCTAAATTTCGGTTACTCGATAAAACGCGCAAATCTGAAGGCTGTAAACTCAACTAAATACTTACAGGTACGAATTACTTAAAGTAAAGAATTACATACTGTAACCTTACATTAGGTGTTAATCGTGGTAAAAGTAAGAAATGCTCCGAAAGTAATTTAACAGCGAAGTTTCGATTCCGAGAAATGCGTAGTGTCGTGTTGGGTTGGTAGAGTAACAGCAAGTGTTATTGCGTGACGTCACGCTGAATCGAAATTTTTTTGATATATCGAAACGTATTGTATGTACCCCGATAGTCATATTTGTGGTTTTTAATTTGATTATTTATTTGAAAAGCTATTGAAATAATTGTTTATGACATGAGTAAAAATCATATGACTATTATATCGTATTCACAGTGATATAATAGTGATTCGACATAGACTTGACAATGAAGAAGTATATTTTTTCTTTGTTAAAGACAGAGATGTTAGCACCGTATCAAGTTACTCTGGCAAGTGATAAGTGAATTTCGTGTTTTGGTCCTAACTGATTGAGTAGAGGCCAATCCTAATTAATTATTGAGTCCTTTGAGTAGTAAAAGGAAGAGAAAGAGGGAAACAAAAAGGAATATGCTAGCTGTCACATCTTGTGGGCTTAATCAGCAAGGCGCGAAGCGCTACAGCATCGATGTAGACTTCGCTTAAAACGAAGAATTATTACCGATAATAATTAGATCGGAAGTTGTTTTGAGAAAGCATATGGTTCGGAACAGACTTTTAATTAACTATTACGAAAGATAATCAATTCTCGAGAGGAAAGACAAATTTCTAGAATTAGATTTGATTGCATGATTGCATAGCCATGATCAACAGCCTTGGGTTACGTGTAGCTGTAACTGATGTTCAAATGTGTGTGAAATCTTATGGGACTTAACTGCTAAGGTCATCAGTCCCCAAGCTTACACACTACTTAACCTAAATTATCCTAAGGACAAACAGACACACCCATGCCCGAGGGAGGACTCGAACCTCCGCCGGGACCAGCTGGAACTGAGTTATAAGTTGAAAATCCCATACACACACAAGCGAACACCATAAAAATTGGCATTAATTATGATTGAGTTCCGAGTGAATGTGATTTTTTTAGCCAAATCGCGACCTCAATTAACTACAGTTATATAAAAGGAAAATTCATGTGTTGCGTCTCATTTCAGTAGACGACCAACTGTAGAAACTACAACTTCACATCGATGTTATCACTTTTGTCAAAACAGTGACATTTTTTTTCGTTTACTGCCGTACTCGAACGAAGGCTATAAACTGGAAGTTCTTCATGTTTTGCTGTATATCATGATTTCGAAAAGATAATAAGATGTTCCCCTTCCCTACTTCCTCGAACATACGACCCTGAGGATTTGCCGATCGTGTAAAGAAGAAAGAAGAGAGAACCAAACAAATCACACAACCACTACTGACGACGACGACGAAGGAGACATGAGGAGGAGAGGATACAATATACAGGGTGAGTCACTAACTATTGCCACCTAGAATAACTCCGAAACTATGATGGTAGCTGAAAAGTCTGTGGGACAAATGTTGGACGGGGTCGCGTCAGAGATATGAAGGTCAACTTTGTTTTTTTTTTTTTTTCAATGGGGTGCTATAGTTTGGTACTTATTTTCTGATAGCGGGTATAGAGACGAATCCAATGATGTGTAGCAGTAAGGTCTTTGAAGGTCAACGAAGGTCACACAGGTGGCATGAACGTCCATTTACAGAAGGTGTTCGAAGTGATAACCATTGGTATCAGTGCAGTGCTGCAATCTTCTTATCGTGGATTGAGTGGTATTCCTTACCACTTCGGCACTTATCGAAGCACATGCTCTGACAATTCTCTCTCGTATATCGAGCAAATATAAATACTCGCCGAATACGACGTATCCACATAACGTGTCATTGACACCGAAACACCATTCGACGGTTTCGCAATACAACACTAACGCTATGCGAAAATTGAGACGCATGTAGAGTGCATTATTGTAACTTCACAGGTTCAAACGGGACCGCGCAAACTGGGACGCGACGCGAAGCGACTGGGACGCGACACGTGGCTGCTCCAGGTCGGGAGGCGTTGTGGTTGTGGCACACTTTCTCGCGCCGCGCCGCGCCGCACCTCACGCGAGTACTTTGGGACGGGTGAGGTGGGGAGTGGGAAGGCAGTTCTGCCGTGTGCTCACTTCGGCATGGAGCATAGGGGCAGTGGAAGTATTGTTCATCCGAAAAATACGGCCTTACTCTGTGCTGAATTTTATTATCACTGAGTAGTGTTTCGATTTTCGCCGTTTTCAGTTGTGTATATCAATACAGTTCTTCTGTTTTGTTTATTGTTTTGTCAAGAACAATGCACAGTTCAATAACTGGTGAACCATTAGCCACTGGAGTTATATCTTCTGCGGCCACAATGTTTTCAGGTCGTAAGAAGGGACAGACGATTTATCGTGAGGGTAGTGAATAAGGAAGTAAGGAATATTATAAAATCATGTGACCCAGAAGCAAGGCAGGGAATTAAAACAAGGTTATCTACTTGATACCTGTTAGTATCATACTTTCGGAGTTATTCTAGGTGGCGATAGTTAGTGACTCACCCTGTATAATAGCGCGGGGGAAGCAAATAAAAGATTGCGATTTATTGGCAGAATACTTAGAAAATGTAACAGGTCTACTAAGGAGACTGCTTACACTACGCTTGTCGGCCCTCTTCTGGAATACCCTGTGCGGTGTGGGATCCGCAGCAGAGAGAATTGACATCGAGGACATCGAAGCAGTTCAAGGAAAGGTAGCTCGTTTTGAATTTAGCGAAACAGGGGGAGAGTGACACTGGTATGATACCCGAATTGGAGTCGCAGTCATTAAAACATAGGTGTTTTTCGCTGCGGCAGGTACTTCTCGTGAAATTTCAATCACCAACTTTCTCCTCAGTGTGTGAAAATATTTTGTTGGCAACCACCTACGTAAGGAGAAGCGATCACCAGAATAAACTAAGAGAAGTCAGAGCTAGCTCGGGAACATGTAAGTGTACGTTTTTGCCGCGCGCTCTTCGGGAGTGGAACGGTAGAGAAGTAGCTTGAAGGTAGTTCGATGAACCATCAGCAGGTATTCAATTATGAATTGCTGAGTAGAAGTGGACAGCGATCACGCACCATTCTATCCAAAGTAGACCACAAAATCTCAGTCATATTGAGATTTGGCCAGGGGAGCTGCGGCAATTCATCCTCGTTTTCACAAAACCAGTCCTGGTCTATGAGAGCCCTGTGAACAGGAAACCTATCGTCATGGAAAACAGCATCGCCACTGGGGAACAAATATTTTACGATCGGATGGTAAAAAAAAAAGGAAATGAACGTATGCCATTGTTGGCCGGGAGGCCCCTATTCAGCGAAGTTCGGCCCGCCAAGTGCTAGTCTTATTTCATTTGACGCCACACTGAGCGACTTACGCGCCGGTAATAAGGATGAAATGATGATGATAACAACACAATACCCAGTCCCTGAGCGGAGAAAATCTACAACCCGGCCGGGAATTCAAAAAATGGTTCAAATGGCTCTGAGCACTATGGGACTTAACAGCTATGGTCATCAGTCCCCTAGAACTTAAAACTACTTAAACCTAACTAACCTAAGGACATCACACACATCCATGCCTGAGGCAGGATTCGAACCTGCGACCGGCCGGGAATTCAACCCGGACCCACTTGCATGGGAGGCGAGCATGTTACCACCCAGCTAAGCAGGCGGATGGTAAAAGTGTCACATAACAGTTAAAAATAAAGCGGCCTTGATGAGTAAACATGGGACAATCCAATACCATGATAATGGCAACACAAATCTTCATCGAACACCCTGCCCCTCATGTTTCACTCTTGGGACACAGATTCAGCTGTAAGATGCAAACAGACTCATCTCACCAAGCGACTTTCTTCCATTGCTCCATAGTCCTGTTTTACAGGTTTCAGCACCAAGCTTTCCAGTTCACATCAATTGCAATACTGATGAATGATTTTGGAATTTCAGTTCGTCCTGCAACTCTTTCGTTATGGAGCACCGAGTTTCGCAGTGACATTTTGTCAGCTGTCAATCTATTATTTTTCGCCAGAATCTTTTTTAATTAACATTTGTCACTATCACTCAACAATACTTTTGTCCACGTTGTGACATAACGGATGATATTTTCCGCTATCCCTGCATGCGGTATAAATCATGTCTCTTGAAACAGCAAACACCTTAGCTACCTTACTTACGGAAGCACCCAATATACGAGCACCAACAATTAGACTACGTTCGAATTCACTTACCTCCAAGATAATGCCCTCACAACCACAGAGAATACTATTTTGACCACGACTGACACTTGCAAAGTATTGAGAACATTGGACAGGGGCCGTTCGTGGTCAGATTCAACAGCGCAACTTGCGGACTTGGCTAGCATCTGCGTTTATGTCCAAGCATTCGTTTCTTGCTGTATTTCCACATCTTCATCTAATCTCCGTCTATACAGATGTCTATACAGATGTGACGCACGTTTCGTAAAATACAAGCCGGTGGGTTGTGGGCACGAAGCTACTCCCGGATAGCGTCCCCTATAGCGGATTCTGTTCAGACATCGTGATTTCAGTATCATGCTCCTCATACCTTTGTAACACGATTCTGGTCTTTCAACATAACAGTTATCCTTCTGAAAGTGCGATTATCATAGGGGAAGACACCACTCAAGAAAGGATAGAAGTAGCCAGCAGTGATGGTCACGTAACTGTCAAGGTGCCTTCGATCACCATAGAAACGCCCCAAAGACGCCTGGTGAATGTCCCTTACAGATTAATACTCCCCCCTTACCCCCTCGCCACACCCCTCGTCGTACATCCATCCAACGTAGCATGACTCGACCAACCCTTCAACTGAATGGCGAGGCATCGAGACAAAAACATTGACCTGATGTAACAAAAACGTTATAGAGGTATCCTGAGAACAAGTTTCCACTGATCCGCGGTCCAGTCCCGATTACCCCCGTCCGCACTGTAATCTTAATTGACGATTCTGGTAATATGAGAAAACTCAAAAGTCGTCTGCTGTGGAGTCCTGTGTTCAGCAATGTTCGCTGGGCGATGTGCTCCGAAACACTTGTGCCTGCACCAGCACTGTACTCTCCTACGACCTCGACGTCGGGCTGCGTGTACGCCCAAAATCTTGTCCACTACTGTAGTTAGAGCATCCTTCAACTGCTTTCCATAGGTGCTCACACCAGCAGCAAATGGACAGTCGATCACGAAGTTTTGTGACTGGTTTGGCGCTGCCCGTCTGTGCCAGTCTTTTCATCCACTTGCAACCGTCGTCCTCAATTATTTGCTGGATGTATTCCAATTCTGTCTTCTCCTACAGTTTTTATCCTCTGCAGTTCCCTCTAGTACCACGGAAATTATTCCCAAATGCCTTAACAGATATCGTACGACCTTATCCCTATATTCTTTTCCTCGTCTATTCTGCGGAGAGCTTCCTCAGTCCCTATCTTATCGGTCTACCTAATTTTCAACATTCTTCTGCAGTACCATGTCTCAAATGATGTCTTTACGCTAGTTAGGTTTAACTAGTTCTAAGTATAGGGGACTGATGAACTCAGATGTTAAGTCCCATAGTGCTTAGAGCCATTGAACAATTTTAACTCTCCCTCAGTTTTCCCAGAGTCGTTGTTTCTCTACCATACAATACTCTGTTCCAAACGAATATTCTCAGAAATTTCTTCCTCGAATTAAAGCCTATGTTTGATACTAGTAGACTTTTCTTCATCAGAAATGCTCTTCTTGGCAATACTGATCTGCTTCTTATGTAATCATTGTTCTGTCTTTCGTGGGTTATTTTGCTGCCTCGGTAGCGGAAATCCTTCTCATTACCTTCTTCGATTTATTCTCAGTCCATATTCTGCAGCCATCCACTGAGAATAGTGGTGTCATCATTGTATCTCATCATTGATATAGTTTCATGCTAAATTTTAATCCTACACTTTAATCCTTCTTTTATTTTCGTCATTGCTTGTTCGATGTATAGAATGAACAACAGGGGCGAAAAATTACATCCCTATCTTGCACCCTTTTTAAGCCGAGCACTTTTACAGTTACTTTGGTGGCGGCGTTCGTAGCGACAAACACTTCGCTGTAGAAACGGCTTACGAAGTCACCGCCACACTTTTAATAGCGGGCCGACCGGTCCGCTGGAACAGTGAACAGAAAGATGAAAACCCAAACACTCTGATTAAATAAAAGTCGGTACTTATCTTTATTAACGAAGATACAGAAACACAGTAGTGAACTCCGTGTCTACAGAAATCTGTCTAGTTCGAGTCGGAGCGGCTAGGTCAGCGTCGGCTGACGACAAACAACAACTCTGCTGCGATGAACACACAACTGACTAGTACACAAATCGGTGGCGAGTATACAACTGAGCGGCGAATACAGAACTGTCCTAGCGCTCGCGACTCCAGCGCTTAAGAAGCCAGAAGCCAGCGGTGGCGCGCGCAGACTTGCGGCGATTTCCTGTATCGCTGGCGCTGCTTATGCGGACGGCGTCCGGACTTTGATGCTGCCAACCTTTTGGCAGCGGGCTCGGTTGGCATTACTGGCTAGGATATAACAGTTACCTCTTGGTTCTATTAGATATTATATATCGGCGAAAAACTATATCCCTGTCTTGCACCCTTTTTAAGCCGAGCACTTCTTTCTTGGTCACGCACTGCTAAAGCTACCTCTTGGTTCCCTTAGATATATATTATCCGTCTCTCCCTGTAGCTTACAACTATTTTTCTCCGAATTTTGAACATCTTGCACCATGTGACGTTGTCGAACGCTTTCTCCAGGTCAACAAATCCTATGAACGTGTCTCGATTGTTCTTCAGTTTTCGTCCACTGTCGACCACAACGTCATGAATGCTTTACTGGTTCCTTTACCTATCCTAAAGCAGAACTGATCGTCATCTAACAGAACATCGATTTTCTTTTCCTTTCTTCTGTATATTATTCTTGTGAGCAACTTGGATGCATGAACTGTTAACCTGATTGCGCGATAATTCTCGCTCTTGTTAACTCTTGCTACATTCGAAACTGTGTGAATGATGTTTTTTCCAAAGGTCTGATGAATTTTCATATCGGTGCTGTAATGATTTCCATTTATCTCTGCGCGCTTACATTCGTCCCGCACTGCGCCACGTGCACGCAACGTCACCAGGAGTCATTCAGTACCGCAGCACTCATTATGTTTCCGCTCGTAAGTGTGCAAGAACGCCTGTAATTCGAAGCACGAGAGACAATGCGAAAATCAACCATTCTACTGTATAATATTACTGTAGGTTTGGATTTCCGCCACGAGCGTATCTCCTTATCTGCATTGTGGTCATTTCTGTAGGCCAAAGAGAGGAACATAGTACCTGCTATCACGAGGTACGAGTACCAGAAAGGCTGCAACATTTAGTTTATAAAGATTGCTTGGGTTGCGAAAGATGAGTGGGTGCCGTGAGCAATCGCAACACTTCCATTAAGATACATTGGTGTGGATAACTTAAGGACGAAAGTAACTTCCGCATGATGCATCACTGCCAAGTAACATAGCTCGATGAAACTTGGACCACAAATAGAAAGAACTGCTACAGTATAGTAAAGAAGGTATCTGAAAATAATACGCAATGAGATCAACAGACGTGACACTTTTATTCGAAGATATTAGTTACAATGAAATCTTCGCGGTCCATGATGGTCCCCTGGACAAACAAAAGGTGGGATGTGATTCTTAATAGAGTATGTGATCACTACGGATGAAAATGCGTGCTTTGCAGCGTGGTCTCATGCTGCCCTCAAGATTGGTGACGAGTTCTTGTGGTACGACGTTCTATTCCTCTACCAGCGTGTTTGAAGGCTGGATGGTCGTTGACGCGGTTGACGTGATGCAACATGGCTCCGATTAGCTCCATGGAATTTAGGTCTAGGGAACGGTCAGGCCAGTCCACTCTCCGAATATCTTCGCGGTCGAAGGCATCCTCTACCTGCACTATTCGATGCGGTCGATCACTGCCATCGAAGTCAGGGCCGAATGCATCCAAGAGAAGTTGTGTATGAAGATGGTATCTGTTCTTTCGGACATGTCCGAAAGAACAGATACCATCTTCATATAGTTAAGGCTAACCGGCCATTGACCTCCTTCTTCTGTGCGGATGCACACGTATTGCCCAAATTCTTACAGGACTCGGTAAGATTGTTTGCAGTGAGTAATGAGTGTAATGGGCAGTGGCACTACGAATGTAGTGTGTGGATATTAAATTGGGAATGTGGGTCTCACGGGGAGCGTGCGAAGGATAAGTCTCTGCAGTCGCACTATCCTCTGTGCCCTTGGTGGCTCAGATGGATAGAGCGTCTGCCATGTAAGCAGGAGATTCCGGATTCGAGTCCCGGTTGGCGCACACATTTTCAACTGTCCCCGTTGATGTATATCAACGCCTGTCGGCAGCGCAGGGTCTTGATTTAATTATCATTTCAAACGTTCTGTTCGTCCCACTGTGTATTTCTCTCAGTTGTCTTCTACACTATTCTGTACCAGTTCTCTCTGTGTATGGTCCATGTTTTATTGAGCTAGGTTACTTTATAGTAACACTTCATGCAGAAGTTACTTTCGATCTTAGGTTTTGCACACCAGAGTAGTTCGTGTTTTCTGCTTGATTGAACTCGTGCCATTTTATCAGTACACGATGATAATTCTGCGTGCTACAGTGTCTCGTTTCCGTCACAACAAGGTCGTGAGACTTTCAGACTGTTTGCACTGCTTACTTCTTTCCTCGGCCTTGCGGAAGTAAATAATTGACCTACACTCATCAGTCGTAATAATAAGTTCGAAAACATCGTCTAGATTGTATTTCCATATTTTCAACGGTTCCTCGGTAGAAGTCGTGACTGTGGATCGCTACAAACGAGGAATCTATCACCACTTCGATTAATGCATCATACAAAGTCGTGCGCACTTACTTATGAACAGTGTGGACATACCTAAGAGTAGTACCAAATTCACAGGTGTTGACTGAGTGCGTTGACATTGAAGCTTTCCTAAATCATCAACATTTTCCCCAGACTTGATCTGTCACTTCATGGTTCGCCTTCCATTTTTGTGTAGTAATATTAAACATTTCATCCATTTTTTCACAGAACCGTCTCTCAGGAATATCCCTCGCATGGGAACATCAATTCAGCACGAATTTGCTTCACTGAATTTTCCCAGCGAAATCAGTAAGGGAATAGATGCAGAAGTGCACACAATACAGAAGCCATTATGTTTGCTTCCTCTACAGCAGTGGCATCACGGGGCGTTAAGTGAACTTTGTGCGTGAACGCTTGAGAATTTCTATTGTACGTCCATGATGCACAGGTGTATGCAGAAGCATGTATGATATACAAGTGACAGTCTCTCCACTATTTCGCGGTGATACAAAACGAGCTACCATTCTTTAAAATTTTAGTATCCTCTTGACAGAGATACGTGGTGAGGATCCCATACAGCGTTGTAGTATTCTAGACGATGGCGGACAACCGCAGCATAAGCAGTCTCTTTAGTAGATATGTTCCATCTTCTAAGTGTTATGTCAATAAAACTCAGTCTTTGGTTTCCCTTCCCAACAACGTTTTGTATGTTACGGTTCCAGTTTAAACTGTTCGTAACAGTAATCCATAGAAATTTCATTAGATAATAAAACAACAATAAAGTAATAAAGTCAGAGAAATTAGAGCACGCACGAAAAGATGTAAGTGTTCCTTCTTCCCGTGGGGTCTTCAAGAATGGAACGGTAGGGAAATAATCTGAATCTGGTTCGATGTATCATCTCCGAATTGCACAGCAGACGCTCAGATATATGCTGTATAGGACAACCTTTAACTTTGTATGATTTATCGAGTAACCACAAACTGACGCTTTTTTTTTTTTTTTTTAGTAGGTCTACTCATGTTGACGACCTCTTGGAGTCAATTGCCACTTTTCGCACCATACAGATATCTCACCTAAATCATTTTGTAATTCATATCGATTTTCTGAGTTCGGTAAACGGTAAACGACACTATCTGCAAACAATTTAAGAGGGGTGGTCGGATCTGCTAAATCATTTATATAGATTAGAAATATCACTGGGCATCTAACACATTGCTGAGGAGTGTCAGATATCACTTTTGGTTCACTCTATGACTCCCCGTCAACTGGTACGAACTGGTACGAATCCAGCTGAATAAACTAGACAATAGTCCATAAATACACAATTTGATTATAAACCGCTTGTGAGGAACGGTGTCAAAAGCCTAATGGAAATCCGGAAATATGAAATCAATTTGTGAACTCCTGTCAATACCGTTCATTACCTCATGTGAGTAAAGAGCCGTTCACAAGAACGATATTTTCTGAATCCGTGTCACTGTCGTAAGTAACATCATCACTGCTATGGCGCAGTGAAGGTTTTGACTTGCAGCTGCTATAGTAGATATATGATAAAAATCTGTCTGCACTTTCTATTAGCTGTCAAAAGAGAGTTTAATTGGACAAACTATAAAACGGATCTCTCACTGAAGTTCGTTCTAAATTTCCAGCTTCGGTTTCTGATTCGTTTTGCGTTCTTTTAAATCTGACACTTTTTTTTGTTGCTTCTGCAACAATGTACTGATCTTCAACAATGTACTGATCTGTTTTGTCTGTCATAGGGAATCTGTTCTGGCACTTTTAATTTTACTTGGTGCTGCTGTCGATGTTACTTCTGATCTACGTTTACATAGTTACTTTGTAAGGTAATGGAGCTGTCTCTTTAGGATTCCTTTAACGTGGAAAATCGCTAAATAGCCGTACAATTGCAGAAATTATTTTATTTTATTTGCTCAACCATTTTCGGCAATTCAATATGCCTACTTCAGTCTCAATACGCATCTTATGTATAAACTATTTTGTAGGGAGCACATTGCGCTTATGTGGGAGCGATCTATATGCTTGTAAAACAATAAAGTGGTAGCCAAGATCACAGGAATTCTTTTTATTCCATGATTATGTATTAATATTCAAACGTATCGATACGGCATACTGAAACGTAAGCATCTGGATGTCGTGAATTCATATTTCAAGTGCTTCCTTCCAAGACTTGACGACAGCTATTCAGGAAGTCTTCAAGCTAATTTTTGTCTGCTTTCTTAAATACAAACGCGCGATGAAAGGTAATGCCTCCGAATTTCCTCTATATTACTTGACGTGTAACATGTCAATCGTATTACTCGGTCGACTTTCGCGCTCCGCTGCCGAAAGTTGCAGCACTCTGCCAATAGGCGGTCCCGAATTGTAGCGCGGAACGTGGCCATTGTTAACGTAACTATTTCGGTGGCGAGAATCCCTCAGAAAACTGAAAGCACAAAGTCGAAGTGTTCTTCCGCCTTCTCCTTCAGCACGACAATGTCAGACCATACACAATCGCTACGACATTTGCAACAATCCGATGCCGTGGGTTCACTGACATCGATCACCCTACATATACACTCCCGAGTTGGCACCATCCGTTTTTCATCTTTTTCAAAACTTACTTGGATAGTGAGGATGCAGTGCAAGTAGAAGTGACATTGTGATTGTGGCTCCGTCAACGAAGGAAAACATTTTACGATAACGGTATCAACAAACTGGTCTCTCGTTGGGAGTGATCCGTCAGTCTTCAGGGTAATTATGTTGATAAATAAATATGTAGACATAAACAATAAAGATGTAGAATGTTAATAAAATTTGTGTTATCTAAAAAGCTTTAAGGTTTCTCACATAAAAACAATTCGGAGGCATTACTTTTCATCACTTCCTCGTAGATATATTTTGCGTTTATTTTTGGTGAATTTAGATTTATGGTACTCAGTCTCGCTACCAATCCCTGTACGTGACTTGATTCTGTTTGCTCAGGAAGACGCCTAGTCTGTTGTCGCAACCATTTACATTTCGTGTTGGTGCCTGAAATAATTGTTCTAATAAATTTTCGGAGAAAGCACTTTGCACAACTTCGGACGATGTTTTATACCTACCACCAAACTTAAAAATGTTTTCTCGGCCCCTTCAGCTACTACATCAACACTTTTTCTTTCGATTGCCGAGTACAACTTACACCTACTAATTCACAGCTACTATCTGTTTCAATTTCACTGCAAGATAAGCTACTTATAACAGCAACAAGCACACCACCACCAACTGAATTTAATCTGTTCTTGGCAAAAACTTACGTTCAGCTTTAGCCAACTTTCAGTAGTTTGAAAGATTTTTGCATCAGTGATTTCTATGAGCCCTTCGAGCCCCGGTGCTTTCTCAATAGACCTACGAAAACTTACAACTATTATACGAAAGTTTTCTAGCTCTACCCTCGCTCTCAGTTTCACCTGCAGATTTTAAGACTGAACCATTCTTTACGCTTTTCTGAGACCCTTTAGCCTAAAAAACTGACCAGGCCACTGCACACAGTCCCACACCTCCAGTGTGTAATGGACCCCTGACCTACGTCTCTCCATCCTATTCCATCCTATAGTGCACGTCAAGGACTTTGCAGCCTGGACAGTCGCAGACCGTCTGAGCCTCTCATTCAGTCCCACCACTCGTCTCTGTACCAAAGTTTCACAGTCGGTCCTGTCAGAGATGCTACTGAAGGTGAGTCCCGCCATTATCTTAGAATTACTACAGGTATCCGCTGGTTACCCGAGAGAATCTCTTCCGATACAAAGTGACACACATTATTAGTACCACCATCCAACACCACCTGCAGTTATCTACATCCTACGCTCATCACGGCATCTGGAAGCACCCGTTCCAATCTGGAATGAGTCCCCCCCCCCCCCCCCCCCCGAGGGCACAATGGACTCTTTCCATCCTTGGCATCCATTTCCCTAGGGGGTTACGTTGGATTTCTCAAATATAAATAATCCCACCTTGCAGGCCATTAGGCTTAAACGGGCAAGTGATTATGGCTGGTTCAGGATCTTTATCAGCCACAGATTAAAATATTACACTGAAAGTCCTAATACATATACAACCCTGTTCAGAAAAAAACAGCGAACAACTAGAGATAGGACATTCATATTCATAGAATACGTACATTAGTGTGTTCTGCGTGAATGATCTTCATTTCAGCAACCTCGGTTCTGTGTGTGTCCTGTTGTCTGGTAGGCACAGGGTCCGCCATGAGCCCTGATAACGTATTCCTTGCTTGATGCCATCGACAAGTATAAGGGGCGTTCGGCGTCCTGTAGCATAGCCATCCGTACTGCTTTCACCTGGTTCCAGAGTTCGTCTGTGGTGGTTGGCACTGGACCACAACGCTGCACACTTCGTTTCACCATCCCAAACACTTTAGATTTGCGACAAGTTTGGTCATCTGGTGGGCCAGAGCATAAGTCTGACTTCCTCTGACACAAGAAGACACGAGTTCGTGCAGTAGCATGTGGTCGTGCGTTGTCTTGCTGAAAAACGGTTACAGGGGTGTTATGCAGAAAGCGTATGGTTACAGGTCGCATGATGTCATTCACATAGGCCACACTGCTCACAGTGCCCTGTACACGTATCAGCCGCTGTGATTTGTGGTTCTACTCAAGAACACTCCACTCCATAAGGCTTTGTGTTGGCGCTGTATATCTTGTGCGAACGCGGTCACTGTGATGTCGCTTCCCTTGTCTGTAGCGTACCAAAATGTGGTCAACAAACAGAACGTGGATTCATGCTAAAACACTATTAGACGCAATTCCTGTCCCTAGTGATGACGTTCCGTACACCAGTGCCGTCTAGCACTTTCTTGCACATTCGTCGAAGGTAGATGGAGAAGTGGACGACGCGCGCGTAACCCGTTCCGTAATAAACCGCGACGGACTATCACCCCTGATAGTGTACGGTGTGTTACACCGTTCCACTGTTGCGCCAGAGCCGAGGAGGACGCAAATCTGTAACTCCATTTGGATGGGTTGTCGGTCTTCTCGGGGGGGTAGTCTGGGTGGTGTGACCTGATCCATCACCTTCCATGAACCGTGCTGCACACACCCGTTTCACTGCCGAAACACTTCGTCCCATACAAGCAGCAGTTTCCCGGATCGATGCATCACATTCTCTCATGCCAATAATGCGCACACTTCCAAACCCACTCATTTGACGTTATGGTTCGCGCTTACGTCTGCGAGGCATCGTGCACGTCCGCTCAATGTACAATGACCTGTTATCTTTGGTTTGTATGCTTCGTAGCGACAACGAGAGCCGCAGGCACATTTTACCCGTAGGTGGTGTTGCGCCGCAATATCGATGTTCACGTTGAACCCGCGGGCCGACATGGATCAAATGCTAATCATTTCTGCAGGACATGCTAGTGTACCTGTCCTGTGAATATGAACGTCGTATCTCTAGTCGTTCAAGGTGTTCAATTTTTTCTGAACATGAATGTATTTATACATTGTCGGAGAAAATCGCAACATCAAAAAATTATTAACGTAGAGTATTGGACTTTCGGGGACACATTTGTCTAGGTAACTTATTTTAGCGATTAGCATTGCAAGATCAAAGGATAATGTAACAGCGAGATAAGCCGTTGCAGATGTAAAATACTGCTACATTAATAACTGGTGTAATCGCCATAATATTGAATGCATGGTTGCATGATGTCATTCACATAGGCCACACTGGTCACAAGATGCCTTGTATTGTATAGGTGCCGGATCTCAGGGACGGAGTCCCATGACTGTTGCACTTAGTCGGCCAATACAAGGACGGTCAATGCTGTTTGTGGATGACGCTGCAGGTGTGGTCCGATGGTATCTTATATATGCTCGATTGGAGATAGATCTGGTGATCGAGCAGACCAAGGCAAAATGTCGACATTCTGTAGTGCATGTTGGATTTCAACAGCGGTATATGGGCGAGCGTTATACTGTTGGAAAACATTCCAGGAATGCTGTTCGTGAATGGTATGAGAACAGACCGACATACAACTTTGCAGTCAGGGTGCGCGGGATGACCACGAGATTGCTTCTGCTGTCATATGAAACATCACCCCAAGAACATAACTCCAGGTGCAGGTCCACCGAGTCTAGGCAGCAAACAGGTTGGGTGCAGGCGCTCACCTGGCCTCCTTCTAACCAAAACACGGCCATCGCTGGCACCGAGACAGCACCGGCTTTCGTCAGAAATCACAGCAGACCTCCGCCCTACCCGCCAATGAGTTCTAACTTGGCACCACTGAAATTGAAAATGGCGACGACTAGGGTTAGTGGAATGTGCACTACAGGGCGTCTGCATTGGGGCTGTCCTTGAAGTTACAGATTTATAACACTTCATTGTGTCACTGTCTTCTTCTGCGGACAACGCACGAACACAAGACACACAGTACACATAAATCGCCTGAACACACAGAACGAACTACATGCCATAATACGCGACCCGGAAAGGTGGATTGAACTCAACAAACTAACTGATGAAATCTCGAAGATCCAACAAATAGAATACTTGCGCAACAGACCCTATCGAAGGCATGTCGGTCCAAACAGGCATCATGATGCCCAGGGGGACACAGACATGATTAGCACCACGAGTGATGAAGAAGAAACAGATACAGACCAGGGCACCGACACAGATATTGAAGCGTCCAGCGCGGATGATCCATAGTGTAAACCAAGTCCACTTCAAAGAACAGTCTGGAACAACCGACAAGAGGTGCACAAGTCACACACAATCCTAAAAACAGATTGCACCTTATATGTAAATATGTAAATAGTTAACAGTACCTCCAAGTCTAATAAGAGCTTAAAGCTAGGTACCTCTTCAAGGGACCTACGCAGCGCACAGTCTGGATGGAAGAATCTTAATTGTGGTCCCTCTCTTTTGAGCCCAACCTGACGGATACCTATGGTAGATCGAGGAAAACCACCGTTCAGGCTGTGTTGCTGGCGGGGTCGGAAGGTGCTAACTGCCACACCACGTATCATTATAAGTCTCATTGGCTCAGCATGAATTGTTTGTACAACCAACCTACACAGCCTATACCTCAACCTCCACTACACTAACAACTTCTGATCTGAAGCATAAAGCCACCGCAGTGGCCGTGCGGTTAAAGGCGCTGCAGTCTGGAACCGCAAGACCGCTACGGTCGCAGGTTCGAATCCTGCCTCGGGCATGGATGTTTGTGATGTCCTTAGGTTAATTATGTTTAACTAGTTCTAAGTTCTAGGGGACTAATGACCTCAGCAGTTGAGTCCCATAGTGCTCCGAGCCATTTTTGAAGCATAGAGTTAGGCACCTCTTCAAGGGACCTACGCCTCCTGGTAAGAGGCGGCGCACGGCCTGGATGGAAGGATCTTAATTTTGGTTCCTTTCTTTTGAGCCCAACCCAACGGATACCTATGGTAGATCGGTGAAAACCACCGTTCAGGTCGTGTTGTCGGCGGCTCCGGGAGGTGTTTGCGCCTGATGTACTCTGCTACAAACCGTTAGCGTCATTACCTTTATTACTTTTACACTTGGTTTAAGAATCATGATAGAAGGTTGTATACATGGAAGAACCCTGGAGATACTAAAAGGTATCAGATAGATTATATAATGGTAAGACAGAGATTTAGGAACCAGGTTGTAAATTGTAAGACATTTCCAGGGGCAGATGTGGACTCTGACCGCAATCTATTGGTTATGACCTGTAGATTAAAACTGAAGAAACTGCAAAAAGGTGGGAATTTAAGGAGATGGGACCTGGATAAACTGAAAGAACCAGAGGTTGTACAGAGTTTCAGGGAGAGCATAAGGGAACAATTGACAGGAATGGGGGAAAGAAATACAGTAGAAGAAGAATGGGTAGCTTTGAGGGATGAAGTAGTGAAGGCAGCAGAGGATCAAGTAGGTAAAAAGACCAGGGCTAGTAGAAATCCTTGGGTAACAGAAGAAATATTGAATTTAATTGATGAAAGGAGAAAATATAAAAATGCAGTAAATGAAGCAGACAAAAAGGAATACAAACGTCTCAAAAATGAGATCGACAGGAAGTGCAAAATGGCTAAGGAGGGATGGCTAGAGGACAAATGTAAGGATGTAGAGGCTTATCTCACTAGGGGTAAGATAGATACTGCCTACAGGAAAATTAAAGAGACTTTTGGAGATAAGAGAACCACTTGTATGAACATCAAGAGCTCAGATGGAAGCCCAGTTCTAAGCAAAGAAGGGAAAGCAGAAAGGTGGAAGGAGTATATAGAGGGTCTATACAAGGGCGATGAACTTGAGAACAATATTATGGAAATGGAAGAGGATGTAGATGAAGACGAAATGGGAGATACGATACTGCGTGAAGAGTTTGACAGAGCACTGAAAGACCTGAGTCGAAACAAGGCCCCCGGAGTAGACAACATTGCATTAGAACTACTGACGGCCTTGGGAGAGCCAGTCCTGACAAAACTCTACCATCTGGTGAGCAAGATGTATGAAACAGGCGAAATACCCTCAGACTTCAAGAAGAATATAATAATTCCAATCCCAAAGAAAGCAGGTGTTGACAGATGTGAAAATTACCGAACAATCAGTTTAATAAGCCACAGCTGCAAAATACTAACACGAATTCTTTTCAGACGAATGGAAAAACTAGTAGAAGCCGACCTCGGGGAAGATCAGTTTGGATTCCGTAGAAATGTTGGAACACGTGAGGCAATACTGACCTTACGACTTATCTTAGAAGAAAGATTAAGGAAAGGCAAACCTACGTTTCTAGCATTTGTAGACTTAGAGAAAGCTTTTGACAATGTTGACTGGAATACTCTCTTTCAAATTCTAAAGGTGGCAGGGGTAAAATACAGGGAGCGAAAGGCTATTTACAATTTGTACAGAAACCAGATGGCAGTTATAAGAGTCGAGGGACATGAAAGGGAAGCAGTGGTTAAGAAGGGAGTAAGACAGGGTTGTAGTCTCTCCCCGATGTTATTCAATCTGTATATTGAGCAAGCAGTAAAGGATACAAAAGAAAAATTCGGAGTAGGTATTAAAATCCATGGAGAAGAAATAAAACGTTGAGGTTCGCCGATGACATTGTAATTCTGTCAGAGACAGCAAAGGACTTGGAAGAGCAGTTGAATGGAATGGATGGTGTCTTGAAGGGAGGATATAAGATGAACATCAACAAAAGCAAAACGAGGATAATGGAATGTAGTCGAATTAAGTCGGGTGATGTTGAGGGTATTAGATTAGGAAATGAGACACTTAAAGAAGTAAAGGAGTTTTGCTATTTGGGGAGCAAAATAACTGATGATGGCCGAAGTAGAGAGGATATAAAATGTAGACTGGCAATGGCAAGGAAAGCGTTTCTGAAGAAGAGAAATTTGTTAACATCGAGTACAGATTTAAGTGTCAGGAAG
Source organism: Schistocerca cancellata (assembly GCF_023864275.1). Classification (NCBI taxonomy): domain Eukaryota; kingdom Metazoa; phylum Arthropoda; class Insecta; order Orthoptera; family Acrididae; genus Schistocerca; species Schistocerca cancellata. Next base: position 530,792,366 of record NC_064631.1, read on the forward strand.
TCATTCTGAAAGTATTTGTATGGAGTGTAGCCATGTATGGAAGTGAAACATGGACGGTAAATAGTTTGGACAAGAGGAGAATAGAAGCTTTCGAAATGTGGTGCTACACAAGAATGCTGAAGATTAGATGGGTAGGTCACATAACTAATGAGGAAGTATTGAATAGGATTGGGGAGAAGAGAAGTTTGTGGCACAACTTGACCAGAAGAAGGGATCGGTTGGTAGGACATGTTCTGAGGCATCAAGGGATCACCAATTTAGTATTGGAGGGCAGCGTGGAGGGTAAAAATCGTAGGGGGAGACCAAGAGATAAATACACTAAGCAGATTCAGAAGGATGTAGGTTGCAGTAGGTACTGGGAGATGAAGAAGCTTGCACAGGATAGAGTAGCATGGAGAGCTGCATCAAACCAGTCTCAGGACTGAAGACCATAACAACAACAACAACACTTTTACCACAAGTACCCTTTCATTAGCACATTTGAGCCAAGCACAAAATCAGTTACCTCTCTATTGTGTATCGTAAAAAGTTTAGCAGGCTGGACATGGAGGTTTCAGTCTTAGTTTGTGGCTTTAACGTACCCTAATCTCTACTAGTTAAGTTAGGTTTTAGGATGGTAGATGTTAAAGGCATGGTGAGCGATGGCCAGCGTCTTGAGGGTCATTCCAAGACCCGGGCCGCTGCCCACAACCAGGTGACGGGCATTATTATACCTATCTCTTCTCTATTCAATTCTCTTCCTTCCTTCTTTCTAAATATTTAATTTCGTTTTGTTTATTAATATCTCACTTGATTTTGCATTAGTTATAAGTTTTTCTAATGCTGCACAAAAAAAAATCAAATGGATGTAGACAAATAGAGCCCGCCTCCACTTGGCGGGACACGGGCAGCAGTGTGAGTGGGGATGGGAGCCGGGGTGGTGTTACTTTCAGTCACACCGGACCCCGGACCCAGTCACAGCGGCTAAGTGGCAACATACGACCCACCATAAGAAATTAGACCTTAGGTCATAAAAAATAAGCAGCTAGTGAAAAAAAGTGTCACTGTAGGGACAACCGCTGCTGCAGACGCAGTACGATACGCCACAGCCATACGCCGAACACGACGGTCTTCCCTCTCGGTAGCGCCACGTGGCCGTCCGGAGTCCGGTCTTCTTGCGGCCGTACATTTTCGTGACCACGACTGCCAGCATTCGTGCACATTCCTTCACAATTCTTTCTGCAACATCGCAGAAAGAACATCCAGCTTGTCTTAACCCTATTACACGATCTCGTTCAAACTCAATGAGCTGCTGATAATGGCGTCTTTGTCACTTTACAGGCAATATTGACTAACATCAACTCACCATGTCCAGTCTTAATGATAACTAACGCTCACGACCATTACAGCGTATATTTAAAGCAAACCTGATTTGCATCCCCATAATGGGCTACTAGCCCCACTCTTATGCGACAGTCAAGAAATTTGAACAGACATTGCCTTTCAGTTATAGAAACACGCCTACGAACTTTGGGTTATGTTTGATAACTCCTTATTAAATTGCGATTTTATTCCGTCATTTTATTATTATAGTATACGTGTGTTTGTTATTTACTGAAATTTGTAACCAAATGGTACCTAGAATGGAGAGGGGGGGGGCGGCTTCTACTATCTATGACGTACACTGTGGCTGGATGTGTAGGAATGTAAACAGTAGCCGCAGTACGAATTGAGCTATTCACAGTTTAGGGTCGTTTTAGCAACAAGTGCTTATACAAGCTTTCTGGGTATATATGTCTCGCTACTAAATGGCATATTTGTCTTATCATGTAATCTTCAAACTGCACAACTGCTAATTGCTTGTTGATGTAATCAATTCAAGTGTCTGATTCGTATGTTTGCTTCTTCTTTATAGCACCGACTTTATTTATACTGCAGCTAAACTCTAGCTAAATCTGCAGTCGACTACACATTGATATGCAACTGGTTTCTGCAGCCACCTCAGATTATAATCGTTTCACAGTCGCTGAGCACAAAGGTTCCTAGTGGAATCCAGCATAATGAATTCGTTATTTTGTATTCTTCCTGGTGATGCAGTTTTAATGTGTCGCAGTGAACTTGTTGTAGTATATCACACAGATCACAGAGCTGATGTGCCTGAACATGAAACCGTAGTTGCTTCGAAACTGAGAGCAAAGAAGCAAAAAACAATAAACTCAGCACAGCGTCATATTCTCCGCTCATACCATATTGACGCAACAGGTTACACTACTCCCCTTACACGAAAATAAAAGTGCGGGAGGGGAAAGGTGAGATGTGTCCTGTTAACAGCCGAAAGCATGTATGCAACGTAGCTAGTTGCTCTGGCTGGTACTGGCAACAAAGTGTAAACTCAGATTACCTTTTCCAAGAGGGCATAAGATTTTAGTAGCCTGTAGTTCAAGTCTTATAGCTTAACTTAGTTAGTAGGTAGAGGGTGCGAGGGTTTACACGGGGGTATCTGTAACTTGCGATTGGTAATAACAGCAGGCGAGCACTTAGTGAGCGCAGCAGAGATTGAGCCGGTGGAGCCATTAACGTGCCACGGGCGCACCTGTGTCCTGCCCCTACTGCGAGCGCGGCGCTTCGTCCGACCTGCACCACAGGCGCTGCTACCTGACCAGTTTTCATTCATGGTTATCAGCACGAGGCAGTCCTTCTGGCCGACATCGTGTAATACTTAAATCACTTGTTGGATCAAACAGACACCCTGATTAGCACGTGGCTGCTTTAAGGACAAGTATGACGCAGATGAAAGTGGTCAACAGGTGTACGAATTGCGACTCGATAAACATAAAAATTGGCAGAGCTATACTAGTAGAAAATGAATGGCCCCACCGAGAACAGTGATTAAACAAAGAGAAACTAACGAACAAAATTAAATGAACTGATAAGTTAGAAGATGAAGAGCTACTTGGAAGAATACTCAAGGTAACAGGTCAAAATTCAAAACAAGGAGTAAGATAGTGTGACGTATGCTACGGATTTAAACGATAGCTCGTAACCATTTTTCCACTCGTCCTTCACAAACAGGGGTGCTACTGATGTCTTAGTGCCGCAATAATCAAGTTTGGTTGAGATTATTTCAGACGTATCAGAGCTAGTGTGAACACGCACATACACACAAGTAATAGGAGAGAGGAACTTAACAGAAGTTTTCCAAAACTTAAGTGATTTAAAGGACAATATGGGCATTCCTTGCAAGTTTGAGAAAAATGCTCATTTCACGCACTTCGCAGCTTTGTTTGCAGAAAATTCTGTTGTGTAAGATTATGTGACTGGAAGCTTCCTCGGGATTTAGCAGGTGAAAAATAATATTGAAAATAGCTGGGCACCACAGACGTGTGAATGTTACAGAACTGTCGGCTTCATAATTCATGGTCGCAAAATGCTGACACTAAATATTTACAGAAAGAAGTCGACATCGAGGAAGTGCAGATTACGACCTAAAGAAATGCACGAGCACATGACGCAGTATTGATCCAACGACACATCTTGCTAGACAAGTCAAAGAAAGGCAAACCTATGTCTATGGCGTTCGTAGATTTAGAGAAAGCTGTCGACAATGTTGACTGGAATGCATTCCTTGAAGCAGAAGCAGAAAGTAGCAGAGTTAAGGTACATGGAGTGAATGGAAACCAATGGAAACTAATAAGCAGGTGTAAGCGTGACAAGATAAAATAGAGGAGCAGTGTTGAGAATGTAGTGACAGAGAGTTGTAGTCTAACCTCGATGCTATTCAGTCTGTGCACTGAGCAAGCAAAAAAGGTAATCTAGGAGACATTTTGAAAGGGAGTTAAAACATAGGAAGAGAAAATAAAAACTTTGAGGTTTGCCGATAACACTGTAAATTTCTCGGAGACGTCCTTTGGGACATGGAAGAGCAGATGAAAGAAATAGATTATTTTAAAGGAGTGGATAATGTCTTGAAAAGAGGCTGCAAGAGATACACCAACAAAAGTGAAACTATGGTGAAGGAATACAGTAGAATTAAATCAGGCGATACTAAGGCCATTACATTAGCAAATGAAAGACTAAAAGGAGTGTAGGGGTTTTGCTACGTGGGTAGCAAAATACGAGGGGCTTTCAATAAGTATGCAACACATTTTTTTCTCGGACAATTCCGGTTGAAAAAATGCGGAATTTGTTGTTGGATATCATGGAATATTCCCTCTTCGGCCCCTATAATTTCATGAAGCTCCGACTGGTGGAGGAGTTACACGTAGCATTCAAAATGGTATCTGTAATGAAGGCGCGTTCCAAGCAGAGAGCTGCCATTGAGTTTCTTTTGGTATAGAACGAGAAATTCATAGGCGCTTGTAGAATTTTTACGGAGACCTGGCAATGAATAAAAACACGGCGAGTCGTTGGGAGATGCGTCTCTCATCATCATAATAAGATCCAGCAAAACTGTCCCATCTCCAGTGTGCCGGCAGGCCGCACACAATTGGGACTCGTTCAGTGTAAGAACGTGAGGACACCCTCATTCGAGGTGATCGACAGATCACAATCAGACACTTCGCGGCACGACGAGACTTCTCTGGTGATAGTGCTGACACACCCGTCCACGAGTTGCGGTACTCAAAGGTGTGCACCCTCTGGGTTCCTCGCCGCTTAACAGAAAACCATAAAGAGCAACGAAGGGCCAATCTGTGCAGAATTGCTTGCGCGTTACGAGGCTGATCGTGACAATATTTTTTCGAACATCGTCACAGACAATCGCTTCGAACCGGAAACAAAACGGCAATCCATGTAGTGGCGGCACACCACCCGTGCTTCAAAGAAAAAGGTCAGAGCTGCACCCTTAGCCGTAAAGACATGACGGCGGTCTTAGGAGACTCTGGACGGTTTATTCTATTCGATATCCTGCCTCATTCCCTCATGGTGCAACGTTCAACTCTGAAATGTATTGTGTTACCCTCAGAAAACTGAAGAAACGGCTTCAGCGTGTTCGTCGTCACAGAAATGCAAACGAACTCCTCTTCTTCTGTGACAACATAGGGCCTCACTCAAGCCTGGGCACCCAAGAGGAGCTCATAAAACGTCATCGAAATGTTCTTCTTCATCCTCCCTACAGCCCGGATCTCGCACCTTCCAACTTTCAGCCGTTTGGTCCAATGAATGATGCAATCCGCGGGAAGAAGTAAATGGATGGTGGGGAATTTATTTACGTAGCAAGACGTCGGCTCCGACGTGCGACCATGGGACGTAAGGCCCCCCTAGTAAAATTGCGTAATGTAGGAAGATTATGTTGAAAGATGGGTTTTGTAACCAAAAGAGTCGGGAATAATAATGGTGTACTGGAATCGTGAATAAAACGACCCCGCTATCAGAAACTTGTTAAACAGCCCTCGTAAGTATGATGCTCAACGTGGAAAGGATTTAAAATGCAAACTGGTAATACCAGTTATTTGTTGACGTAGAATTTAAATTTAAATGTGAGGAGGTCTTTTCCGAAGGCGTTTGGAGTATAGCCGTTTGCGGAAGTGAGAGGTGGATGATAAACGATTCAGGAAAGAAGAGCTGTTGAAGTGTGGTGTTAAAGAAGAATAATTAAGATTAGATAGGTGGATCGAATGATTTATGAGGAGGTACTGAACTGAACTGCTGGAAAATAATTATATGAAACAACTTCACTAAAAGCAGGGATCAATTAATTGAACACATCTGAGCCAAAAAGATTCGTCAGTTTGAGGGAAGTGGGGGGGGGGGGGGGGAGGTAAAAGTTGTGGAGGGAGACCAGTAGATCAGTAGATGAACACAGTATACAGATACAAATGGATGTAGTTTACAGCAGTTTTTCGAAGATGAGTTTAGTTTTAGTTTAGTTTTGTTATGTCATGTTCCGTAGATCATTTTCACGACTATTTTATCGATATGATGTGGAACAAATCAGATTACAAGATATACATACACTCACACGAATAGTGCTAATATTAATATTACTGAAATTTTTAGTTCTACACATGCAACTACATTTAGAGGTACAATTTTTTTTTCTTTTCTTACCAGTTCGGAAACAGAAACTCGTCCATGGAATAGAAGGAGTTGTCCAAAAGATATGATTTTAAGCTAGATTTAAAACTTGTTCTGATATCTGCCAGACACTTTATGTTGTTGGGCAAATTATCAAAGATTTTTGTTGTTGAATAATGTACTCCTTTCTGAGCAACTGACAGCTTCAATAACGGAGAGGAAAGGTCATTTATCCCTCTAGTGTTGTACGTATGAACATCACTGTTCTCCGCGAATTGAGATGGATTATTTACAAATAATTTCACTAGGGAATTCATGTACTCTGATGTTGCAGTTAAAATACCTAAGTCCTTGAATAGGTGCCTACATGACGTCCTTGGGTGAACACCACTAATTCTCACTGCTTTCTTTTGTGCAATCAATATTTTATGTCTAAGCGGTGAGTTACCCTAGAAAACTATTCCATAAGACATTATTGAGTGGAAACATGCAAAGTACGTTAGGAGGCTGATCTGTTTATTACCAAGACCTGTTAACTGAGCCCTGTTCATGTACTACATCCACTGTCGATATGACTATTCGGTGTACAGAACTGGATATAGTGAGTTTTTTCAAAATTAAGGGAGAGTACATTTTCTGAGAACCACATAATAATTCTTTGAAAGACATCCTTAACAATATCTTCAGCTGCTTTTTCTGGAATGGGATTTATTACAACACTCGTGTCATCTGCAAAAAGTGCTAGTTCTGCTTGCTGAACGTTAAATGAGAGGTCTTTCACATGAATAAGGAACAGCAGAGGACCCAAAATTGAACCCTGTGGAACTCCCTTGTGATAACTCCCCATTCACTAGAATTTACCACCCTCCCAACATTATTTGTGTTATTCAGCACAGAATAGACTATCGTGGAGAGTTGTATAAAACCATTCTAGGGATTGAAGGTCATGAAACACCATACAAAAAATCTAGAAATGGCGCTAAATCCCTTGAAAGATTCCAGCAGTGTTATGAAGTAGCTACAAGAGAAATAAACAAATTTGAGTCACTAAAAGAGTGAGCCTTCGCCAATCACGTTTTTAACACATCATGTACCTCAAAGACATCCTACAAAATTGATAGTCAATAGTAAAAATTGGTGTTTGAAATAATAGGGAATTCTTAATCACTTCTTGACTACATCGCGATAGCACAGAAAAAGTAAGTATCATTTTCACAAAAACCTCGCGGCACTTATGCTAATTATATAAGAGTTCAGGCCTAAGCATCTTGTAACGAAAACAGTAAGGATGGCGTGTAGAGGCTGTCCTGTGAGAGCTAAAATGCCACTGAAAACGAAGTCTTGGAAAAGTCAGATCTTTCAGCTCCTTTTGCAGTTTCATTACAGGCCAAAAATGTTGTCTGAGTTCAGGTTCTGATTCAAAAATAAAAACTAGAACTGCTATTGTCGCCTATGAAATGAATGAACGTTTCCTGAGAAAATCTAGTCTGTGTTGATAGCAGCCATTTTATTATCGATGTTGATTTTTAGTCAGTCCCAATCAAATCTAAATATCATCTTTTAGTGGTGAGTGGACATGAAACTATGTTTTTATGAATTTTTCTTTCGTCTGGTGTGATTACTTTTGAAATCTCACAAAAAGTGTACTGCATGGTACACGAACTCCAAAACACTTCTCCTTCTCAATAATGAGATAATAGACTGATACTATTCCACTGTTTCTTCACACTACAGTACACATCGATATGACTAACTGAAGTGATGTGCTTGCCGTTTGACAGAAATGAAGTTTTTCAAGGAAGCTTGCAGAAGTGTCTGATAAGCGCTCTCTCTGGATAAAACTAAAGAGATGGGGAGATCTTTCATATTACGAAAAGGAAGGACGTGTTATTAATCAATTTATCGTCCAGAAGGTTGCGGTTGATCTGTTGGAACATTAGTTATTCATCGGACGACACAGTCCATTCTGCACGAACGTATAAAGCGGAAGCCGGCGTCTGTAAGGAATTGGACTATCGACCTAGGAATGTGTTAAGAGTATTGCTTTATATACTGACCACACGCTGTAGGGTAGCGCATTTATCTGCTTTTTCGGTACGAAGTCTGTTTGGTCTGATAATGTTTCATGTTGTTTAGAGACCTTCCGCAGACGAAACAAACGGTATTAATGTTTCATCACGTTAAGTGGGAGGAATAATATCGAGAAATTTGACAGCTGCGGTAACGTTGGACACAATATATGACAAATGGTTTGTGGATATACAGTAACTTTTATTACCATTCGTTTCGAAGGCTCCAACGGGTGTATTCTTCTATTTCTGCCATTACAGCTCTTAATCTTCGGAGAAGTCTATCACTGAGTTCCAATATATAGAAACAGCATTAGCTTCCTTTCATACTGAACATTAGTAACTGTTAGTTGCCTGGCTATTGAACAATTTTTTTTCGGTTCACCAGTTATAACAGACATTTGATTGGGCAGTGTTGCTTCCATTATTAATCATAACGTCAAAACTGCCTTTACTTTTCGTAACGCCAAACTGGTAATAGTCAACAGATGCTTAATTTTCTTTTTCATTCTTGTATGTATTATCCTAGTCAGTTACTTGGATGCTTGAGCTGTTAAGCTGATTGTGCGATAGTCCTCGCATTTGCCTTTTCTTGCTATCTTCGGAATTGTGCGGATGATGTTTTTCGAAAGTCTGATGGTATGTCGCCAATCTCACAGATTCTACACATCGACTTGAACAGTCCTTTGGTTGCCACGTCCGTCAGTGACTTTAAAAATTGCGATGGCTTGCTGTATGTTCCTTCTTCCTTGTTTGATCACAAGTCTATCAAAGATCTTTTAAATTCTCACTCTGATACTGGTTCGCCTACATCTCGCATGACGACTACAACTTCTCCTTCTATCACATCATGAGACAATTCATTCCCCTCTTAGAGGCCTTCGATGTAGTTCTTCCACCTGTCCACAATCCTCTGTGTTAAACAATGCAATTCCCATTGCAGTCTTAATGTTATCACACGTCCATATGCGGGGTGTAACGAATATAAGTGCAGAAATTTTTATATGTGCTACATTAATGTACACATGTCAGCGTGTTGACTGATTTTTCTTTGCGCTGGATAGTCTTCCCACAAACATGTCACAAACATTACAACCTTGTGTTTTCACACGGTCGCACTGTGCATAACGAAACGGACTACGTCTGTCGGTGTAGACTATCCGTTTTTTGTTCATGTGTCCTCACTTCAAAATACTGTCCTACTGCCTACCGGAAAATAAACTTTAATGGCTTGCTCTAGCCACGTGTAATCAACCTAAAAACATACGACTTGTAATGAGTGTCATTAGTGATCTGCAAATGGTTTAAATACTGATGTAATGTTGTTCAATAGTCCGTCCTCACTCACCAACAGAAATATCAGCACTTATCCCCTGATAAGGTAAGACTGAGGAGGTTCTGCGCAGAACCTGAGAGGAAAGGAATATGTGGAAAACACTGACACGGAGAAGGGACAGGATGATACGATATCTGTTATGACATCAGGGAATGACTTCCATCGTACTAGAGGGAGTTGTAGAGGACAAAAACTGTAAAGGAAGACAGAGATTGGAATACATTCAGCAAGTCGTTGAGGACGTAGGTTGCAAGTACTACACAGAACTGGGACATGCTTGAGAAAGCGACGTGGCCACTGTTGTCGATGGAAGGAACATTGTTGGCGCTTCTCTCTCTCTCTCTCTCTCTCTCTCTCTCTCTGTCGCTCCCTGCTTCCGCAACAAGAGAACCGCAACAAGGCCGGCCGTGAAAACTGTCAAAGCCATACTACTCCGCACGTAGTCTGGCTGTCTTCGTGGATACAAAAAACAAGCTCTCTTCGCTACTGAAGGAGCATTACCTTTGTCGTCTATGGGCGATAGTCGCATAAGGCCGCTGAGATCCTACATGGTGTTGAGTGTGGCTCTCCTGAAAACATCGACTGGACATTGTTATGACAGTCGTGGGACCAACGCGGGCAGCAATATCGAGGAACAGTCGTGGGATCCTGACCAACGCGGGCAGCAATATCGAGGAACGGTAAGCGACAGCCTTCATCCTGCCGCTGTTCAATTACGGCACTTGTTGGGAAACTTTTCTCTTCCTTACACATGGAATTACAGGTTCCTCCCAGAAACAAACAAAATCTGAATGAAATTTTTTGGATGACAAACCAGCTGCGTTAGTTTTAGGGTTGCCGTACCTCAGTCGGTATGAAACCCTTATAGGATCACTTCAATATCTGTGTTCCTGTTCGTCTGTGAAGACCCCTTTTCCTCCGAAACGGCTAGGATCTGAGGTCCCTTTATGAAATAAAAATTTAAGCTTGTAAATCAGTACATTCAAAATATATGGTCATTTACGTTAGATATTTTGTTACTCGGAAAATAATTTCTCAAAATCTATAGACGATCTATATGTATGAAGTATTAAGTTTGTACGGAACGCTCAGAGCAGAAGTCCTACTCGCACGTGTCCAGTATTTTTCTTTTAAATAAAACGAACATGACCTTAATTCTACCAATTTGGTACAGTTGTACTCAAATACTAATACACACATCAAAAAAAGTTTTCCATCACCTTGGTTCCAAGAGTTCTAGAACCTGTACAGAAAATTGGAATAGAGATCAACACAAAAATCATTTCCGCCCTTTTTACTGACCATGAAAACCACACATTGCATGTTATGCAACCATACAGCGAGACCTTCAGACGTGGTAGTCCAGATTTCTGTACACACAGGTGCCTCTAATACCCAGTAGCACGTCCTCTTGCCTTGATGCATGCCTGTGTATGTCGTGGCATACTGTCCACAAGTTCATCCAGATTGTCCCATTCCTCAACGGCTATTCGGCGTGGATTCGCTGAGTGGATGGTGGGTCACGTCGTCCATAAACATCGGCTTTTAATCTATCCCAGGCATGTTCGATGGGTTCATGTCTGGAGCACATGCTGGCCACTGTAGCCGAGCGAAGTTGTCCTGAAGGAAGTCATTCACAAGATGTGCACGATGGGGGCGCGAATTGTCGTCCATGAAGACTAATGCCTCGACAGAATGCTGCCGATATGTTTGCACCATCGGTCGGAGGATGGCATTAACGTATCGTACAGCCGTTATGGCGCCTTCCATGACCACCAGCGGCGTAAGTCGTCCCCACATACCAAAACAGCAGGGGACCTCCACCTTGCTGCTCTCGCTAGACAGTGTGTCTAAGGCGTTTAACCTGACCGGGTTGCCTCCAAACACGTCTCCGGCGATTGTCTGGTTGAAGGCATATGCTACACTCATCGGTGAAGAGTACGAGATGCCAATCCTGAGCGGTCCATTCGGGATGTTGTTGGGCCCATCTGTACCACGCTGGATGATGTCGTGTTTGCAAAGGTGGACCTCGCTATGGACGTCGGGAGTGAAGTTGTGCATAATGCAGCCTATTGCGCACAGCTTGGGTCGTAACACGACGTCCTGTTGCTGCACGAAAAGCATTATTCAACATGGTGGCGTTGTTGTCAGGGTTCCTGCGAGCCATAATCCGTAGGCAGCGGTCATCCACTGCAATAGTAGCCCTTGGGCGGCCAGAGCGAGGCATGTCATCGACAGTTCCTTTCTCTCTTTATCTCCTCCATGTCCGAACTACATTGCATTGGTTCACTCCGAGACGCCTGGACATTTCCCTTTTTGAAAGCCCTTCCTGGCACAAAGTAACAATGTGGACGCGATTGAACCTTGGTGTTGACCGTCTAGGCATGGTTGAACTACAGACAACACGGGCCGTGTGCGTCCTTCCTGGCGGAATGACTGGAAATGATCGGCTGCCGGATCCCCTCCGTCTAATAGGCACTACTCATGCATGGTTGTTTACATCTTTGGGCGGGTGTAGTGACATCTCTGGACAGTCAAAGGGACTGTGTCTGTGATACAATATCCACAGTCAATCTTCAGGAGGACTGGTAACTGGGGTGATGCAAATCGTTTTTTTTTTCTTTTTATGTGTGTAACTTGTATATCCTGTCGTGTGGTAAACTTCATTTGACGTTTCCTGTGTGCCATCTTCAGCATCTACATCCATCTGGTTACTCTTCAATCCATAATTAAATGCCTGACAGATGTTTCAGTGAATCACCATCAAGCTTTTTCTCTCCCGTTCAGCGCTGGGGGGAAGCGAACACTTAAATCTTTCTGTGCGAGCTTTGATTTGTCTTGTTTTATTATAATGATCATTCCTTCCTATGTAGGCGGGCTCCAAAAAACTGTTTTCACTCTCTGTGGACAATGTTTGTGAGTGAATTTTCATGGCCGGCCGTTGTGGCCGAGCGGTTCTAGCCACTCCAGTCCGGAACCGCGCTGCTGCTACGGTAGCAGGTTCGAATCCAGCCCGGGCATGGATGAGTGTGATGTCCTTAGGTTAGTTATGCTTAAGTAGTTCTAAGTCTAGGAGACTAATGACCTCAGATGTTAAGTCCCATACTGCTTAGAGCCATTTGAACCATTAGAATTTTCATGAGAAGATCATGCCACAATGATAATCACGTTTGCTTGAATGATTCGCACCCCAGCTGGCTTATCATATCCGTGACACTCTCTCCCTTATTTTGTGATAATATAGAACGAAAATCCTTTCAACTTTTTCGATGTCCTCCGTCCTATCTGATGCGTATCCCACACCGCACAGCAGTACTACGGAAGAGGGCGGACAAGCATAGTGTAGGTAGTCTCGTAATGTTGGAATTTTAATAACCAGTGATGTAGGCTGATGGTACCACCACTGTACAGAAAAGACGTTTCGTAAGTGTAGTATTAAGAAAAATAACATAACTACCTTGAATATTTTACTGGAACATGTGCTAAACACTCAACGCATTTACAGCCGAAACTCCATTGTCGTAACACAGTGCCTCCTTGTTTATATTTCGTCATGCCTAGAATTGAAATTTGTTGGTGTGAATGTCTGCGGGTATTACGAATATTTTTTTCTGACTGATCTGACGCGGCCCGCCTCGAATTTCTCTCCTGTGCCAACCTCTTCACTCAGAATAGCATTTCCAAACTACATCCTCAATAATTTTCTGGCTGAATCCCAGTCTCTGTCTTCCTTTACAGTTCTTACCTCTACGGCTCCCTCCAGTGCCATGGAAGTTGTTCCCTAATGTCTTAACATATGACCTATCATCCTGTCCTTTCTTCTTGTCAGTGTTTTGCATATATTCCTTTCCTCTTTGATTCTGAACAGAATCTCCTCATTCTTTATCTTATCAGTCACTTAATTTTCAAAATTTTTCTGTAGCACCATATCTGAAAAGCTTCGATTTTCTTCTGTCCCACAGTCCATGTTTCACTACTGTACTGTGCTCAAGGCGCTCCGGATTACGACACATACTCCAGACTGCGCTCCAAACTTACGTTCTCAGGAATTCTTAGGAAATACGGAAACTTAATGAGAGCAAGATCAGTACTGTAGAATGTATGGTTAAACTCGCCACAGCAGTGCGCAGTGTGCTGAGTGTCGGCGATCATACTCGTCGATCAGCACTAATGCATTGAGTATTCTCCACACTGTTGTTCTAAATGGTCGACTGCAGATTCCAGGTTCGTGATACCTGTGGGATGTGTTTGTTTAGTTCGATAATCCTAAAGCGAAAGTTTTTCATTACGTGGTACCTCACATGTCCCACAAGATGGTCGCGCTTGAGAGATGGCTGAGGTGACTGCCCGCTGTATAGCATGTCATCAATATTTTGTCGACATCGGTTAATTGCCTGTTCCAGTATTAATTTGCTCATGACGTCCGCCCATGTCTGAGACAGAGAGATGAATTTCGATCGCCGCTGCGCTATGTCGCTATTGCAAACACAGTTATCGCGAAGAAATCAGAAATAGCCGCGCGTTTCAAATTTATGACCAACAAGAAGTGGATATATGAATAGGTTTTACTGTTTAAAACTCTTTGTCGTAATGGAACTTACTCCGTTAGACATATCGACGTGATTGGGAGCGCCGGCAGCGACATATACCTGAAGATGTTCTAGCACGGCAGAAACTAGCAACTACCATAAAAATTGTGCTAGTGATATGATGGAAAATGAAAGATAAAGTTCTAAATCTCTAAAACATGGGCGCTCGCCTTTCCAACACACAGCCTAAATTTCTGGTCAATGTGGAAACATAGTTCCCGGATACCCCTAATATTAAGATAACTTTATAACAATGACAAATGATCTAATATTACTGTTTAACGTACCGTTGATGAACGAGGCCATTGAACATGGAGTTTAAGCTCTAAATGAACAAAGAAGGGTAAAGAATCTGGCCATGTCCTTTAAATAGAAGTAATACCAGCATTCGTCTCAGTATATTTAATGCAGCTACTGAAAATCTGCTTAGTGATGTCTGTATAGGGATTTGAACTCTATTCCTGCAATATATTAGGGTGGTGCATAAGTTCGCAGCGTTTTTCCATAAGTTTAATAAACACGACAGATACACATAACAGTGACTTTAGTCATCAATAATATATTCTTCTTCACTATTTACAACAGACTGCCAACGCCGCTGGAGTAAATTCCCGATTCCGTGGCTGTAGAAATCAGGCTGTTTTGATGCGAAAAACTCGTCGAACCATGTTTGGAGCGCCGGCCGCTTTCGGCGAGCGGTTCTAGGCGCTTCAGTCCGGAACCGCGCGACTGCTACGGTCGCAGGTTCGAATCATGCCTCGGGCATAGATATGTGTGATGTCCTTAGGTTAGTTAGGTTTAAGTAGTTCAAACTTCTAGGGGACTGATGACCTCAGATGTTAAGTCCCATAGTGTTCATAGCCTTTTGAACCGTGTTCGGAGCGCATTCCCATCCGGACAGGAAGTTTCTTGAAGGCTATTCGATAGAGAGCGGAGAAGGTGAAAATCTGAGGGTGCAAGATCAGCTGAATAAGGTGGAAGAACTTCACCATTGTCTATAGGGCAAAAAAAGGTAGAGTAGTGAATATTCTTGAAGAAATAGGGATATAGACTCACATAGCGAAAAATGCAGACAATAGCGTTAAAAAGTAGAGTTAAGCAGTAAGATACATATACAGAACTTTAACAATGTTTTAAACAGATAGAATGGAGTTTCCTCCGTTTTCGTGCATAGAAATAGACTATATATAATAAGATATGTTAGTACATCCTTAGATCCGGTTCCAGGTTGGAAACCTCGGTACATAGTAGACATAAATTTTATGACATTTAACCCTTCCCGGTCAGTGTGCTGGTAATAACAACTGACATCAGTTTCTTTCTTCTCGTGTACTCTACCTTATAAACAATTTGTCCACAGACGTTGTTCAGAGTCATACCAATACTTGTAACACTTTGTTGGGATATGGAATGGGATGATGTCATAGGATCAGTCGAGAGTAAAGCAGGTGGTAGTCTTCGGTTTATTGTTAGGATAGTGGGTAAATGCAGTCAGTCTACAACGCTAACAGGGGATACTGAACGTATACAAAGAAGGGCAGCACCCAAAGGTTCGTTTGATCCATGGGAGAGTGTCACAGAGATCGGTAGATGATGGTTGAGTTGATCGCTATAGCAAACATCTAGTGACAGCAGTATTGCTGGTCTTGTTTTGATCACAACCTAAGTAGAATCTTCTTACATGTCGGTAGGTGCCTGAAAGTGGCATATTAAAACACTGAAACTGGTAGCCAAATAAAATAAGTTTGGAAACTAGACGGCTGAAATGTGTTTAACTTGACATATTATTTTAACTTCAGTTAATTGCTCAACCTTAATTATTTCTTTGTGGTGCGATTTTGTTAGGTCAGTGTAATTGAGGACGTATTTTGTAGGTTGCAAGAGCTACTATGAGATGAAGAGGTTGGCTCAGGAGAGGAATTCAAGGTGGGTCGCATCCAACCAGTCAGAAAGAAATAATAATAATAATAATAATAATAGTGATATTAATAACCGCCAAACAATACATACTGACACCTATTTCATTACTATGCTGGATGAAACGTTTTGTCACTTAATGGGTTAAATACCACATTGCCGAGATAGGCTGAATTTAAATTTAATGACTGACGTCGTTCATTGTTGCTGCTGTTACGACGTCAATACCAAATACTGTACAGTTACTACACTAAAAAAAAAAAAAAACCGACCCCAATGGATTGGAGATCCGGAGGATACACGACGTTCCGCTACAGTTCGAAATCATCACTGCGGCTGTCGTCGCCTTTGGGGGTAGTGGGACGGCAGGTTGGAGGCGGCCGAGTCGTCTCTGGGAGGGGAACCCCCGCTGACCGCTGCCGCAGCCGCACACCATGTGGCGCGCCCGCCGGGCTGGAAGCGATCGCGTTAGCTCACCCCCTTGCCACTGCAAACAGCGAATATTGAAATTATAAACAGCGGCGCGGGGAGCCGCGCCGTATGGCCACCGTCCCGGTCCCTCAGGAGGACCACTTCCAAGGGGGACGGTGTTTGTACACTTTGGCGCGCCGTTCCGCCTCGTGTGAGTTCTGCGTGGTGCCGATCATTCCTCAGAATTACGGATGCAATTGACAAACAATAAGCCGCCCGTCGTGCGATATTATAGTAGTAGGTAGATATAATAGGCTGGAAAATGTTCGAATGGCTGCATTATGACAGGCACCAATACAGTATACAAGGATTTCCTTTATTTGTTACGTCAGTATTCTGACTGTTTTGATGTTGCCCGCCATTAATTCCATTCCTGTTGCGACCTTATCCTCTCAAAGCAGCGAGTGCGTACAACGGCCTCAGTTATTTGTTGGATGTACACTACTGGCCATTAAAATTGCTGCACCACGAAGATGACGTGCTACAGACGCGAAATTACCCGACACGAAGAAGATGCTGTGATATGCAAATCATTAGCTTTTCAGAGCATTCACACAAGGCTGGCACCGGTGGCAACACCTACAACGTGCTGACATCAGGAAAGTTTCCAAACGATTTCTCATACACAAACAGCATTTGGCCGGCGTTGCCTGGTGAAGCGTTGTTGTGATGCCTAGTGTAAGGACGAGAAACGCGTACCATCACGTTGCCGATTTTGATAAAGGTCGGATTATAGCCTATCGCGATTGCGGTTTATCGTCTCGCGACATTGCTGCTCACGTTGGTCGAGATCCAATGACTGTTAGCAGAATATGGAATCGGTGAGTTCAGGAGGGTAATACGGAACGCCGTGCTGGATCCCAACGGCCTCGTATCACTAACAGTCGAGATGACAGGCATCTTACCCGCGTGGCTGTAACGGGTCGTGCAGACACCTCTCGATCCCTGAGTCGACAGTTGGGGACGTTTGCAAGACAACAACCATCTGCACGAACTTTTCGACGACGTTTGCAGACTATCAGATCAGAGACCATGGCTGCGGTTACCCTTGACGCTGCATCACAGACAGGACCGCCTGTGATGGTCTACTCAACGACGAACGTGGGTGCACGAATGGCAAAACGTAATTTTTTTCAGATGAATCCAGGTTCTGTTTAGAGCATCAGTATGGTCGCATCCGTGTTTGGCGACATCGCGGTGAACGCACATTGGACGCGCGTATTCGTCACCGCCAGACTGGCTGTTCACCCGGCGTGATGGTGTGGGTTGCCATTGGTTACAAGTCTCGATCACCTCTTGTTCGCATTGACTGCACTTTGAACAGTGGACGTTACATTTCAGATGTGTTACGACCCGTGGGTCTACCCTTCATTCGATCCCTGCTAAACCTTACATTTCAGCGGGATAATGCACGACCGCATGTTGCAGGTCCTGTACGGGCGTTTCTGGATACAGAAAATGTTCGACTACTGCCCTGGTCAACACATTCTCCAGATCTCTCACCAAATGAAAACGTCTGATCAATGGTGGCCGAGCAACTGACTCGTCACAATAAGCCAGTCACTACTCCTGATGAACTGTGGTATCGTGTTGAAGCTGCATGGGCAGTTGTACCTTTACACGCCATCCAAGCTCTGTTTGACTCAATGCCCAGGTGTATCAAGGTCGTTATTACGGCCAGAGGTGGTTGTTCTGGGTACTGATTTCTCAGGATCTATGCACCCAAATTGCGTGAAAATGAAATCACACGTCAGTTCTAGTATAATAGATTTGTCCAATGAATTCCCATTTATCATCTGCATTTCTTCTTGGTGTAGCAATTGTAATGGCCAGTAGTGTATTTCAGTCCTTGTCTTTCCCTGCAGTTTTTACCCTCTAGTACCGTGGATATTATTCACCGACTTCTTGTGGTCTTGACATGTGTCCTATTATGCTTTCCCTTCTTCGTATCTGTGTTTCCCATGCGTTCTTTTTCTCACCGATTCTGCAGAGAACCTTATTTCTTATTGTATTATTCCACCTAATTTGCAACATCCTTCTTTATCGCCAGACCTAAAATGCTTCGATTCTCCTCTTCTTTTCCGTTCTTCCCCTCAGTCCGTTATTCACTTCTTCACAATGTTATGCTCTAAACGTATACTCTCAAAATTTTTCGTGTCAAATTAAGGCTGACGTTTGATACCAGTAGACTTCTTTTGGCCAGGAATGCTCCCTTTGCCGGTGCTAGTCTCCTTTTTATGTGCTTTTTTTTGCCCGTTATGTATTATTTTGCTTCCAAGCTAGCTAAATTCCCTACTCTCTCATGCCTCCCAATTTTGATGTTGAGTTTACTGTTAATCCCATTTCTCGTACTCTTCTTTGTTTCCGACTTTCTTTTGTTTACTCTCTTCCCACAACGTGTGCCCATTAGTGCGTTCATACCGTCACGCAGTTCTTCCTCACTTACACTGAAACTAGCAATGTCATCAGTGAATCGTGTAATTGATGTTCTTTCATCCTGAATTTTATTCCCACTTACCGACACTTTATTTCATTTCCGTCAGTGTTTCTGACGGTTGAACAGTGGGTGTGAAAGACTGTATCTTACACTTTTTTAAACAGTTTTGTTGGTCTTCCATTGTTTTTGTGCCCTCTTCCTTTTTACACACTGTTGTTGCATGTCTTTCCCTACAGCTTATGCCTGTTTTTCTGGCTCAAACTTTCGGCCTGAGGGATATTGATCGATTCACTGACGTTTCGTCCCCGTCTGAGGAAGACGTCTTCAGACACAAATCGACAAATCGATCGACAGTTCCAGCAGGTGACGAATTTAGAGGCACGTCGTGGTCGGTGTAGAAGGCGTTACCAGTTGTCATGTGATGCCTTTGGATGATTATTTCCTACCAGTGACTTCATTCTCCATTCTCAACTGAAAACAATCGATCGTTACTTTCTTGGCGCAAAGTCGGAATCCCTATTTTATGTAAGTCTAAGGTTGAGTGAGGCAACGGCCTCGCCGCAGTGGATACACCGGTTCCCGTGAGATCACCGAAGTTGAACGCTGTTGGGCGTGGCCGGCACTTGGATGGGTGACCATCCAGCCGCCATGCGCTGTTGCCATTTTTCGGGGTGCACTCAGCCTTGTGATGTCAATTGAGGAGCTACTCGACCAAATAGTAGCGGCTTCGGTCAAGAATACCATCATAACGACTGGGAGAGTGGTGTGCTGACCACACGCCACTCCTATCCGCATCCTCCCCTGATGAAGACACGGCGGTCCGATGGTCCCGGTAGGCCACTCGTGGCCTGAAGACGGAGTGCTAAGGTTGAGAGAAATGGATACTGACTGAGTGTAAAGAGAGTAGCAATCGGTTACTTCCAATCGAGTATGTTACTGGCCCGAGTTATAGGCACTAAAATTGGATGACATGACGAGTGCTGATGCCCACTATACCGTTGATAATCCGCTTATAAATTCAGTTCCCCTTGAGCTTTCGATACAGCTGCCGATTTGTCTCTGAAGGTCTTTTCATGGTTGGTGACGACACGGTCTAGGGTCTCTGAGACCGGAAGTCAAAGTAAACTTCGGCAGTGAAAGTCTACTTTTTGTCATACAACTTTTAACTGAGAGTAAACATTTTATGTACCGGTAACGAATCCATAGTTTTAAGGGTCGTGACAACGACTGCTGTTAGTATCAAATCCAGAGTTATCGGGGTCACAAAGCTCGTTAGTTCTGATGACCTTTACCATTGGGGGTGGTGGGCTGGTGCCTAGACAGTGACAAATCAGCGTATATCTGTAACACCTGAACCATTTCTAGCAAACGTGGAACACGTTTCACTTCTCTCTAAAAAATTACCGTTACAGTAAGATACCTTTGAATCCTCTATGGCTAAGAATGAAAGCCAAATGGGCTGACATAAAAGTTCGTCTCAAGAACGCCTGGAGATGTTTCAACCAAATTTGGTATAGATTCAATATTTGTATAAAAATGCTATTTGCGTAAGATACTGGTACTATCTATAGGGCAGGCAGATGAGAAGTTGTGACCTGTCAAAACCAAAATTTAAGAAAAGGTGCACGAGTAAATGTGACGGAATGTGATCAAATATTTGTGTTGTTACATATGTGTCAAGTGTTTGTTCTATTTTCACACCTAAAAAGTTGAACCATTGTCCACACTTATGTATGTTATCCAGGCGGAATTACAAGCATCCTTACGGTTAAGATGAAATTACAGGCCGAAATTTGCTGCAGATACGTAAAATGTGTGTACAAATGTTTTTGACATATGTTAAATATCTGTAAAATGCATTACCTGATAAAAAGAGTGGAGCATGCAGAAGACTGGGCGAACCCAATTTAACATCATACTCGCACAAATTACAGGTGAGTATGTAAATTATTAGTGGAGTAACTCTCTGTGATGTGTAGAATAGCCACGAAGGTTACATTAGTGTTGTTCGTGTTTGGCGTTGATAACCAGTGGGCGTGAAACGCGTCAGATGTTGAGTGATCACTGTAAAGGACGTGAATGTGAAGCGTGCTCATGGGAAACAGAGCTAACAGCGCCTGATATAATTTGAAAGAGGCCTCAGTGTGGGTTTTCATTTGTTCAGCTAGTCGAACAGTGTAATGTCTAGATTTGTGGGGCATTCACATGTGACAGTGGCCCCATCTTAACATCGCCTCCATTCCGACAACGAGTACTGAACCGCGTACAACATGTGTCATCCCGCACCTTTGGTTGAAGAATAACAGACGGACTAGTAAATTGCTGTCTCATGTGTCGGTTGCCGTTAACACCACAACACAAACGACTGCGTTTGGAATGGTGCTGTAACTGGCAATCATGGACTGCGTATGAAAGGCGTCGCATTGGTTTCAGAGATGAATCGCGGTTCCGCACGCCCCAGATGGCCATCGTTGCGAATATGACAGCGACCTGGGAGAGGTCCCATTCTTTCAATGTACTGGAGAGGCACAGAGGTGTTAGTCCTGGCGTCATGTTGTGGGGAGCCATCCTGTGTCGTCGTGTGTTAGGTCTCGTGCAACAATATCATGCCTCCTGAGACAATGAGAATGGGGATTTTCGAGTGGAACTGGCCAGGCCAAGAAAATATTTACTTGCATATCCGGATGAACAGGTATTGTTGATAAAAAACATCTGTCCGAAATTATTTCGAAATAAATTCGTTGAATGCGAATAAGTTGGTGCCATCTGTTTCAATTATTGATGTACTACCTAGTGGTGGTGTATGAAATTGGTGCCAGACCAGGACTTGAACACTAATTTCCCACTTATCGCGAGTGGTCGTCTTAATCATTTTCCTGAACCGTTTTATCCGTACTTGGCACCGCCACTTTTACCCTACCATAAAAAAAAATGAACTATCCCTCTTCAAGCATTGCCGTGATTATTCCCTAAAATTTTGCCATGGCGATAGAACCTGGAGGTCTATAATTTTTGTGTTTTTATTTGTTTACTTACATGGTTATTGTTAGTTGACTCAATGATTTTCACTTGTGGAGAGTGAAATGAGACATTAGTATGACAGTAGATTTGTTTAATTAACTTCTTTAATCTGTCTCTCAGTCGCAGTATACCAGGAACAGCTCTGTGGAGGTCTCCAGTTGCCTCTCGTGTGAAACAAAAAGATGTCTGGCAATGCTGACAATGCATAGAACAAGGTCGAGCACGTCATCAGCGGAACGTCAATGTCAGCGACGTCTCTGGCTGCGACGGTGAAGACAGTGTGGCAGCACGGCTGAGAGTACCGTGGAGACGCCCGTGACTCCCTCCAGCGAACGGGCGGCTCTCTGCTCCGGTGGCGGCTCACTCATCACTCGGGGCAGACACTTTGGTTGAACATCAGACCTGATACTGCATCCCAGGATATAGCTCTGGGTGTCACAGGCTCGTGGTGCAGCCTGTGATTCTGAGATGAGAATGGCTGAGTACTTATATGCTCCTTACTATCTTCATCTAGGGTTTAAGGCACATACTCTAAACACTTCCATGGTGGCAAATGATGAAAGGCTTCTGTTTTTCCACTAGTGTGTTGCAGCGTCAACTGTTGCTACACCATGGCCAGCTGCCTCTACTTCGCATTGCTTGTCAGCTGTGCTTTCCTTCGCTGGGTATGACACTCTTGCCTGCCTGTGGCTGCTTTTTTGCAACTTACTTCCGATATGAGATGCTGTTTGACCAATTATGGTCGATATTCTTCCTTATAATCAGCAAATGTGTAAAAATAAAAATCTCATGATGTTATTCAAAGGATAAACTAAAATAAATTTGTGTTGTACTTCTGCTACTGCAACTAAAAGAATCTTTCTTCAAGAAATGGAGCTTTAACTGCCCACTGCCTCTGGCGTTTTCTACCTCCAAAAACGCTGCCTAAAGTGTCTACAACAGACTCATGCTGTTTTGTTAATACCTCAATGAAGGCAACTTTTCATGAGTCAGCCAGTCGCTTTTCTTCCTCGCTGCTTCCTCTGTCTTCAATGTAATGGTGCATGGATTGTCAGACTGAGCCTGGCACTTCCCAACTAGGAGGGAGTTGACAAAAACACTGCATAAATAATGTGTGAAGAGTATATGGCCAAGAATATTGTGTTTTGTAGGTATCATCAGTAATCGAGCCCCACTTTCTCCCCTCCATCTACGACATAGTCGACTGTCACTTCTTTGAAATATGTAAGTGCATGATATTTTGTGAGGAGAAAATATTAGCCATCTGGAGACACAGGAGGGTCCGAGGTTCAATTACGTCAGGGGTGACACGGAGGAAACAAGGTAAGGTATTCTGTGTCAGTCACGAAACGCCAGATGACGGCATGTATGTGAAATGATTTTCATCGTTGCCCATGAAGCGACAGTCAAGACAATCTGATAGCGTCGAGCTGGTGTCCCGTCGCATATTCTTTGTTGGTGAATTGGTACCATGCTGTGTGCACGGTAGTTGGCAGAAAGAAGTGGTATATCGTTTTCTACACCATGGGTAATGGACATTTGGGTACCTGGTTTCTACTAAGTTACGTGAAACTGCTCGCAGAAGCCAGGTGTAAGAGACTCCTGTCATCAGATAGCTGTAGTCGTGATTGAATGTCGATACATGAGACAGATCTGTTACGACATGTGCCAATAACATTGGTGGGACGTTAGCCACCAGCTTCAGAACCTCTATTAGATGACCTGCGAGGTAGGTACATTCACTGTTCTGTCATTTCCATGTGTTACTCATACAGAGGCAGCTGCCGATGCCTGGAGATTAATCAGTTCTAGGACTCCATCACGCAGGACGAAGATGGGAGTGTCATAACACGCTTTTAATACGTATATTTTGGATACGAAATACCCGAAGGACACCTGCAGTCTGTGACCTATCACCGCCCATACAGGGATGACCTGTGACATATGACTGAATTTCGATGCCGCTTAGAGGTTCACATATTCAATACATGGCAGCTGTTTCAAGTCTCAGAGCAGGATCTGGTGCACCATCACATGTACAATCAGTAGTAACAGCCGATAGTTTTCCACGGCTTCTGCGCATATCCTTCGTAAACGTGATTCAAAAGTTCAGGAACTGGAAGAAAGGGGTGACAGCGCCCAGTCTGAGGCTGTACCCAATATATAGCACCGCTGACTGCTTGCAGCCTGTCCATGTCACTCGATTCGGTTTAGAACGCTACGGACTTCTTCAGAGGGATGAAACAGCAGTAGCGTGTCGTCGGTGTACGCCCTATAGGAGCAGTTTCACTGAGGGGCTATATCTTGGCAGGGGAGCTAACCACATTGATACGCATATTGGGCAAGTGATAGGCTCGGTGGTGCAGTGGTTGGGCAGGGTTACCCATGGTGATGGTGGAGAGAAACAGACATCGCGGGTGACGATGCGCCCCTCTGACTACGGGCCTCCCTGTGTTGTTCAGATTTCAGCGCCCTCGCATCGGGATACTGCCCTGTCTCGACGTCATCGGCCCACTATATGGGTATGGAAGTCTGTTCATGTTCCATAAGTCATGGTGGTTGATATTCCTGTCAAGCGGGACTAAACGGTTTTGCAGCCTGCATTGGAACGTTCTTGTTGATCACTGTTCGCCACAGAGTACTGGCAGATGCCGCGCGGCCCACAGTCCGTTCTGCAGGAGCAGAGTCAGTGACAACGGTGTCAGCCTCAGGGTCGGCGTCCTGCAGGATCAGTTCTTCTTGCTCTGGTGAGTGAGAGCTACCGTATTCTGACACGGTCTTGCGGCGTCGCTTTCGGGGTTTGGGTGAACACTGTTTTCGTGAATGTCCTTCCATGTCAGACGACCGCTCTGACTCAGAACACGCCGGCAGAAAGGCTTCTGTTGGCACAATAAGTGCATCGATTGTCCTTCTGCTACCAATGGTGCCTGGAGTACTCGGTGGCGTTGGATGAAGTTCCGCCACTGGTCAGGCTGACTGATTGGTCAGCCACTGGTCCACTGAGAGTTGTCCCGATACTGCAACGTCGGTCTGTTGCGTCTGGGCAGACGGAGACGACGTCGTGAGTGCCATAGCGTAAGTTGCTGGGAGGGCTATCGGCATCAGTTGAAAGCCACATTCTGTGGGGAAGTTGCGTATTCCACGTGGGAGGCATTGAGAATGCTGCATCTGGAAAACATTTGAGGCTGGCCACCATAAATAACCATTGCCAAGCAATCTCCAATTTGAGGATTTGATGGTACATGTCGTCGGAGTTCAGTGTGCACCTGGCATACTCCGTTGAGGACTGGATACGTTTTAAATTGGGCCCACTTTTCTGCCATGTGTTCCTGTACCGTGTCGTAGGGGGCAGAGCACCGCCACGAGGTCTACCGCCAGGAGTGTGTAGTTCGAATGTGCGTGTAGTGTGCAGTCCCAGTCCAGCACGGTCAACCGCGACGTTGAGAACATTTCCGTCTGCATAGCAGAAGTGGATCACTTGTTTCATCTCTAGAAGAACTCTGTCACATGTAGCGTCGTTGGTAAATTTCACATAGCCCATATTAATTACGATCGAAAAGTGGATGCCGACAACGTCGGCGGGCGTGATATTGGCCTCTTCCTTTAAAAAGCGTTCGACACCAAGTGCTTTTGCTCTAGCGAAGTCGTTTCTAAAAGCGAATTTCAATGTTGATTTTCGGTACTGATTCGTCATGATCTTATCACGCTTTGGAATCTCGTTTCTGTCGGCCAGAGGAAGTAAGAAAGGCGTCTGTGCTCGCGCTACAGGAAGAAACACACAACACGTCCATACTGCTCGGTTGCTAAAACTGGGCTGCTTGTTATTAGGTTATCCGTGAACACCCCCCAGAACAACAAAATTTCCGCACGTCACCAGTAGGTAGCACATCTGTACGTAACACAGCTGCAGCCATGTTCCTCGCATTCAGCGAATTTATTTTGAAGAAAATATTTATTCGAATCGTCATGTTATTTTTAACAGCACATTTCTTGTCGACAGAAAACGCAATCTCTATGAACTGGCTGCGTGATTTTGAGGTACTCACGTGGCAACAAGATCCGCAGATCTCTTCCTGACAGAACATGTGTAGGATCAGCTGGGACATCAACTTCAACACAGTGCCAGTATCAAGAACATCAATGACAAGTTACAGAGTGGGCCGGTTTGCATCGCAAGAGAATATAATGGCTTTATGACACCCATCCAAAGCGAATCAGTGCATGCATCCACGCCAGAGGCACTCATGAATTGGATTTTCTAATCACAGAAACGACGTAACACACACGGCCAATCTGCGAAGTTTCATTACGTTTTATTCTCCCGTCCTGGGTGCTTCAGTTCGTCATTCAGTGTACATGTGACATATGTGTAAATGATCAAAGATGCGAACAAAAGGCTAGTGACTTCATAGAAGGTATGCCGAAAACTACACTACTGGCCATTAAAATTGCTACCCCAAGAACAAATGCAGATGATAGATGGGTATTCATTGGACAAATATATTATACTAGAACTGACATGGGATTACATTTTCACGCAATTTGGCTGCATAGATCCTGAGAAATCAGTACCCACAACAACCACTTCTGGAGGTAATAACGGCCTTGATACGCCTGGGCATTGAGTCAAACAGAGCTTGAATGGCGTGTACAGGTACAGCTGCCCATGCAGCTTCAACACGATACCACAGTTCATCAAGAGTAGTGACTGCCGTATTGTGACGAGCCAGTTACTCGGTCACCATTGACCAGACGTTTTCAGTTGGTGAGAGATATGGAGAATGTGCTGCCCAAGGCAGCAGTCAAACATTTTCTGTATTCAGAAACGCCCGTACAGGACCGGCAACATGCGGTCGTGCATTATCCTGCTGAAATGTAGAGTTTCGCAGGGATCGAATGAAGGGTAGAGCCACGAGTCGTAACACGTCTGAAATATAACATCCACTGTTCAAAGTGCCGTCAGTGCGAACAAGAGGTGACCGAGACGTGTAACCAATGGCACCCCATACCATCACGTCAGGTGATACGCCAGTATGGCGATGACGAATACACGCTTCCAATAAGCGTTCACCGCGATGTGGCCAAACACGGATGCGACCATCACGATGCTGTAAACAGAACCTGGATTCATCCGAAAAATGACGTTTTGCCATTCGTGCACCCAGGTTCGTCGTTGAGTAGACCATCGCAGGCGCTCCTGTCTGTGATGCAGCGTCAAGGGTAACCGCAGCCATAGTCTCCGAGCTGATAGTCCATGCTGCTGCAAACGTCGTCGAACTGTTCGAGCAGATGGTTGTTGTCTTGCAAACGTCCCGATCTGTTGACTTAGGGATCGAGACGTGGCTGCACGATCCGTTACAGCCATGCGGATAAGATGCCTGTCATCTCGACTGCTAGTGATACGACGTCGTTGGGATCCAGCACGGCGTTCCGTATTACCCTCCTGAAGCCACCGATTCCATATTCTGCTAACAGTCATTGGATTTCGACCAACGCGAGCAGCAATGTCGCGATACGATAAACAGCACTCGCGATAGGCTACAATTCGCCCTTTATCAAAGTCGGAAACGTGATGGTACGCATTTCTCCTCCTTACACGAGGCATCACAACAACGTTTCACCAGGCAACGCCGGTCAACTGCTGTTTGTGTATGAGAAATCGTTTGGAAACTTTCCTCATGTCAGCACGTTGTAGGTGTCGCCAGCGACGGTAACCTTGTGTGAATGCTCTGAAAAGCTAATCATTTGCATATCACAGCATCTTCCTCCTGTCGGTTAAATTTCGCGTCTGTAACACGTCATCTTCGTGGTGTACCAATTTTAATGGCCGGTAGTGTATATGCGACGTTTGCGGTCATATGATCGTCGCAAGACTAGTCGTGATCCTCACTTTTAAGCTTATGATTGTTTCCTGGGCTCCTTACTCCACGTTTGCGAGTTAGGCAGTCTGGATGTGTCGCCGTGTGTCACCAGCTGCTCGCCGGAGGTACCCCCTTCTGCTGCGCCGCCCTCGCCCCAGAGTTCTTCCACTACCCGGCGCGGACGCCCCGGGCCCGTACACAATTACTCTGCCGCCGGCAGAAAGATGAAATGCGTGAATATTTCATCAGGGGCTCGGGGTAGCCGCAGGACGACTCGAGAGCCCAGGCGAGGGCGGCGCGTCCTGCCGCTGCCGGCGTCGCCGCAAGGAGCCCACCCTACCGCGGCAGCCGGCTTCCGCAGCACCGTTGCTCCCGTCGCAATGCCTGCAAAATTCTCGGAAGCGATGTCAGTTCATTCGCATTTCGCGATACTGGCATTAGTCGAACTGTAATTGCTTCACTGTATGCCTAAATTAGAAACAAGCTTCTAATCAGGTAGCCGCGCTGTTATCCACAGGAAATGCTCATACAAGAATAAAAAGTGTTACACCTTGAAGGAATGACCCAATCCAATATGCAAGTATTTCCATGCCAGTGAAAAACGTTGATTAAAATTTCGTCCTTCCGGTACCTTATTTTCAGTAGAGAAAAGAATGCCATTTCTGCATATGACTAATGATGTGTATACACTATGGCTACGTTTGTGTGTAATCGAGCCCTGTGTGTGCTCATATCGATTCTATCCACTCATTGAACTTGTTGTATATTCGTTTCTTAGCGACGGCTTTCTTAGCGTCTTGCTAGGCGGCAGCCTTGCGTCTTCTGAGTTGGTACAGTTCCCACTTCTGGTGCCTCTCTCAGACAGAGGAAGGAAAATTATTGTTTGTGGGGATTTCAGTGTAGATTTTCTAAAAGAGCCCCATAGAAAGCTTGACCTTGAAGTTTTACTTGGCTCTTTCAATTTGACATCAGTTATTGATTTTCCTGCTCGGGTAGTACAGGAAAGCAGCACACGGATAGATAATGCTTTCATAGACCAAGATAAATTCAGTCAAACAAAAACGTTTCCTGTTAAGAATGGTCTGTCTCATCATGATGCACAGCTAATTACAATATATGATTTACCTCCACACAGTAATGCAAAACAGTCGTCCAAAATAGTGCGTTCAATTAACGATTTAACAATTCAAAATTTCATGGAAAGCTTGCAACAGTTAGACTGGAATGAGGTGTACAAGGAACCTGATGCTAATTTAAAATTAAACCTATTTCATGACACCTTTGTGAGTGTATTTGAAAACAATTTCCTTAAGAAAATAGTGAAATACAATTGTAATAAACAATGTAAAGAGCCATGGCGTACTAAAGGAATAAAAATATCTTGCAAACAGAAAAGGCAGATGTATCTTTTAGCTAGCAGGAGTAATGATCCATAAACAGTGAAACTTATGAAAACTACTGCACTATATTAAGAAAAGTTATTAAAAAGTCCAGAAGTATGTGAATTATGTCTGAGATTAGCACATCTGATAATAAAATCAAAACAATTTGGAAAATTGTTAAAAGGGAAACAGGGCAACCGAGAGCAGAGGAATACTGTATTTCTGTCAAACTCAATGAAAAGTTTGTTAACAAGAAGCCAGAAGAAGAAAACATTTTTAATAACCATTTTTAAAAGTGGTGTAGAGAGAATAGGATCCAGCTATTCATCAGAAAATTCATGGAAGAGACAATGCCTATACAGTTTCATAAAACTGAAGTTCAACCCATCTCTCCTTCTAAATTAGGAAAATAATAAATTCACTCAAAAGTAAAAGCTCCCATGGAATTGATGGCATTTCCAACAGAGTACTTAAAGCTTGTTCCCAACAAATAAGTAGGATTCTCAGCCACATATGTAGTAGCTCATTGGAACAGGTTATTTTTCCAGATAGACTGAAATACGCTATTGTTAAATCATTGCATAAAAAAGGAGATAAGTATGATGCTAACAACTACTGCCCAATCTCACTTCTGACAGCTTTATCCAAAATTGATGAAAAAGTAATGTATTCAAGAGTAGCACCAAATATTTGTTAAAATGAAGAACTAACAAAATGTCAGTTTGGTATCCAGAAAGGCTTTTCAGTAGAAAATGCGTTATATTCTTTCACTGCTCAAATATTAAATGCATTGAATAAACTAACATGATCCACTAGGATATTTTGTGATCTCTCTAACGCTTTTGATTGTGTCAATCATGAAATTCTTTTAGATAAGCTTAAGTATTGTGGTATGAGTGAGACAGTGCACAAATAGTTTAATTCGTATTTCACTGGAACAGTGCAGTAGGTTGAAATTAACAGTACAGATAGTCTGCAAAAATCAGCAGAGTCTTCTAACTGTGGAGGTATCAAGAATGGTATCCCACAGGGTTCAGTCCCAGGTCCCTGATTAGTCTTAATATATATTAATGACTTGCCACCCTGTATTCACGAAGATGTAAAGCTAGCTCTTTTTGCTGGTGATACAACTATAATAATCACACACAACAAACGAGAATCAGCTGAGCAAATTGTAAATAATGTCTTTCAGAAAATTATTAAGTGTTTCTCTGCAAATAGACTCTCATTAAATTTTAAGAAAACACAGTTTATACAATTCTGTACAGTAAATGGCATAACACCATTAATGAGTATAGACCAGGAACAGAAGTTTGTTGCTAAGGCAGAATATTCAAAATGTCTGGGTGTGTGCACTGATGAGAAATTGAATTGGAAGAAACACGTCGATGATCTGCTGCAACAGTTAGGTTGTGCTACTAATGCTATTAGGGTTACTGCAAATTTTGTTGATGAACATATCAGTAAATTAGCGTACTATGCCTGTTTTCATTCACTGCTTTCATCATATTTTGGGGCAATTCGTCGTTAAGAGAGAAAATATTCATTGCACAAAAGTGTGTAATCAGAATAATAGATGGAGCCCACTCAAGATCACCTTGCAGACATTTATTTAAGGAAGTCGGGATATTCACAGTACCTTCGGAATACATACATTCACTTATGAAATTTATCATTAATAACGCAACCCAATTCAAAAATAACAGCGAACTACATAGCTACAACACTAGAAGAAAGGATGATCTTCACTATTTTGGATTAAATCTCACTTTGGCACAGAAAGGAGTGAATTATGCTGCCACAACAATCTTTTGTCATTTACCAAATAGCATTAAAAGTCTGACAGATAGGCAACCAACATTTAAAAGCAAATTAAAAGAATTTCTGAATTACAGCTCCTTCTACTCAATAGATGAATTCTTAGATAGTAACTACAAAAAATTATTATTTTGTGTAAAGAAAACGTATGTTAAAGTGACACGTTCCATATCTTACGAAATGTCGTATTCACTATCTGTGGAACAAGGATTAATGTGTGTATGTATGTTATGATGTATCATGCAGCGTAACTTGCTGTGACAGTGCGAGAGAGAGACAAAGATATTGTTTATTACTCTGTGGTGGTCAGCGCTCACATAATTATTCTTAGGATATAGTTTTTTGTTTTGTTCTGGTTAAGAGTAATTTTGAGGAGAGGAGAGCCATTCTTGTGATGTAAAAATCGACGCCATTGCGAGTTTGTGATTCATATTGTAAAATATAAGTGCATATGGAAGGAAATCAGTTAATAGAACAATAAAAATATTGTTCATTTCAAGAAGGTACGTCTTATTATACACCCAGCGATATACTGCTATTGTGATCTACTAATATCCCACAGCTGAGAACAGTTCCGACGGGAGCGTTCAGTTCTAGTGAAATAGTTCGATGTTTTCTTCGGAAAAGAAGTCACTTCATGGATCATTCAAATCCGCAATAGTAACTGGACATTTCTCAGAACTGAAAGCAATCTGATTGCTATGCAACAGAGCCCCGAAGAATATTTCTCCGTACTTTGGTTACCACTTTCAGCTCAACACGGTATCTGCAGCATCTGGAGCAGGATTCTACAACAGGGGAAGAGTGTAATCGCTATCAGTTTCACACACCGCCCTGTGTACGCTGTATGTATTTACCCACAACAGTGAACAAACAGTTACTCACACACATAGAAGTCAATACTAGGTGGTGTGGAGAACCATTTCAGTATAAAGGCCCTGTAGAGCTAAATAATAATTAGCGTAGTAATAATAGGAGTCTTTATAATGTATATATGATCAAGCCATGTGTATATGATCTAGTCATTTCATTAATCATTTAATACCCGTAATGTAATGCTTGCATTAAAAAAATAAACAGAAGCTCTCATCGATCTTTGAACGGATAACCAAAAGCAAGATACCTGGATCAATGCGCCAAGAGAACACCAGGAGAAGTAGAAATGACCAGGGAATTTTCAACCTGATGAAACAACAGAACGTAGTTCATAAAATGAAAGTGCGGAGAATAAGCATGGCAGGACGCGTTACCTGGAGGTCAGACAATTGCCGGGACACGACATCTCTTCTGTAGGAATCGACACAGATTCCGCAAACAACGATCGTGTGAAATCCACAAGACAGTAGATAGCCGCGGCCAGGTTGATGCTACGTTGCTCGACTTTCGGGAGGCGTTCGATACTTTTTCGCACTGCCACCTACCGGCCAAAATACGAGCGTACGGAGCATCACAACAGCTTTTTTATTGAAGAGTTCTTAGCGCAACACAGTGTGACTCTCTTAGCAGCAAGTGAAATTCACACGTGAAAGTAACTTCAGGCAAACACCAGAGGAGTACTATAGGACTATTACTATTTACAGCGTGTATAAATGGTCTAGTGGACAAACTCAGATCTGAAAGAGGTGGTTCACGCATATGCTATTTTATATAGTGAAGTTGCAACTGTGGTGAGATACAGAAAGAACGCATGAACTGCTAGTTTGCCCTCGACATAAAGAAACGTAGCTTTTTGCGAATAAATAGAAAGTTCGCTGTTCTATGACTACACGAATGCCTGGGATCAGTCACATTCAATAGATAAATATCCGCATTGTGTGTACAGACGAGCTGAAAGTGGGAGAGCCGGCCGGTGTGACCGATCGGTTCTAGGCGCTACAGTCTGAAACCGCGCGACCGCTACTGTCGCAAGTTCGAATCCTACCTCGGCCATGGATGTGTGTGATGTCCTTAGGGTAGTTAGGTTTAAGTTGTTCTAAGTTCTAGGGGACTGATGACCTCAGAAGTTAAGTCCCATAGTGCGCAGAGCCATTTGAGCCAAAGTGGGAGAACCACGGAAAATCAGTCGTAGGAAAGGCAGCTGCCAGACTGAGGTTCATTGGAAGAACACTCAGGCAGTGTGGTCCACCAGCGAAGGAGGTAGCTTAAGAAACACTCTTTATACCGATACATGTGTACGTCTCGTCAGACTGGACCGTTACCACATAGGATTCGTACAGCGACAGTAGCAGACGCATGGCAGACGTTACAACAGTGGTGTTGAGGTTCATCGTAAAATTCCGAGAGCGAACTTTCCTGGAAGAGGCACCAATCCATTGACTTCTGCTACACACTCTATCTGATCAGCAGTAATGCAGAATTGATCACTAGATGTCAGGACAGGCGCTCCCGACTGTCTAAAAGGAGGCGGGGGCTGCAGTATTGCCAGTGGAGAAGCACCAACAGCAGACTGGCTCATCACGAGGGTTCAATGACTTCGAACGTTTACTAGTCATTCGATGTCACGTGAGCAACAAATTCATTAAGCACTATTCATTCGATGTCACATGAGTAGCCCATTCATCAAGGACATTTCAGCCCTTCTGAAATTACCCAAGCCGACTGTTGCTGATGTGACTTTCACGAGGAAGCGCAGGGGATGGTTGTAAACAATCACGTGAAATCAGCGGAAAGAATTATTCGTGAGTTTGAATGTGCTACTAGCCGTCCATCTAGCATCCGGCTGTGCGTAGAGAGCTAGAAAGAATGGGGACAATGATCGAGTAGCTCGTTATTAGCCATATACCGTATTTCTATAACCAATGCAAAGCGACGCTTGAGATGGTGTGGAAAGCGACGCCATTGGACAGTGGATGGCTGAAGACGAGTTATTTTGAGTGATGAATCACGCTCTACCCTGCGGCAATCTGAAAGAAGTGTTTTGGTTTGTCGAATTCCTGGAAAACTTTACCTGCCGTCATGCGTAGTGCGAACAGTGAAGTGCGGAGGAGGTGGTGGTACAGTATAGGGGTGTTTTCGTGACTGGAGTGTGTTCCCCTTACTACACTTAAGAAAACGCTAAATGCGGAAGCAGATGAACTCATTTTACAGCACTGTGTACTGATTATAGTAGTGGATCATTTATGAGATGATGACAGTATCACCATAACAGTGCACCCTGCCGTACATCAGAGTACGTTGGACCATCACATTACTGGACTGGTTTGTCCAGAATCCCTACATCAACCTAGTGGAACACGTTTGGCATGAGAGCGTCGACTTCGTCCCAGACTCCAACTTCCATCATTACTACCGCCTTTGATTCCGGCTCTTGAGGAAGAATGGGCTGTCGTTACTCCACAGAGATCCAGACACTTCACTGGAAGTTCTTCTAACAGACTTGAAGCCGTCAGAAAGACGAAGGATGGAAACACCCCACATTAATGTCCACTGATAAGTGTCCGGATAGTTGTCATCAGATAGATTACATTTTGTTAAGAGATTGTGGTGGTAAAACTAAAGACATTTGAGGTTACGTGAGGTTTTAGTGATAGTCGTTCTTCCCGAATGCCAACAGCGACTAGAAGGAAAGGGGAGGAAGGGAGGAAGGGACAGCGATACACCATAAGGTAGCCCGCGGAGTGCAGATGTAAATTAGGTGTAGAGCACTGGTGAGTTGCGGGTAGTGGAAGCTATTCACACGGCCGCCCGGTGTTTTAGCCGCGCTACGGTGCAACGCATGGGCGCGCCCATCAGGCACCCTTCGCAAGCAGCTGTTCCGTGTAAATTACTCGTGCGCTCCGAACACGTCAGCGGCTGCCGGCCGAGCAGAAAGTGGGCGAAGTCAACAGCTAACCCTAAACTCTGCGGGGAGTACTTCCCAGAGCTGATTACAAGTGTGCAGTTCCTGCTGCATACTTCGACAGTTTCATTTACATCTACCACACTTCAATCACGAAAGTGTAGCCATGTATGGAAGTGAAACATGGACGATAAATAGTTTGGACAAAAAGAGAGTAGAGGCTTTCGAAATGTGGTGCCACAGAAGAATGCTGAAGATTAGATGGATAGATCACGTAAATAATGAGGAGGTATTGACTAGAATTGGGGAGAAGAGGAGTTTGTGGCACAACTTGACTAGAAGAAGGGATTGGTTCGTAGGACATGTTCTGAGGCATCAAGGTATCACCAATTTAGTATTGGAGGGCAGCGTGGAGGGTAAAAATCGTAGAGGGAGACCAGGAGATGAATACACTAAGCAGATTCAGAAGGATGTAGGTTGCAGTAGGTACTGGGAGATGAAGAAGCTTGCACAGGATAGAGTAGCATGGAGAGCTGCATCAAACCAGTCTCAGGTCTGCACTCGCGAATACCGCACGAGAAGACTGATTGTCGGTATTGCCTCTAATGTCTCGAATTTTCTTCTCGTGGTCGTTAAGCGAGATGTGTGTAGGGGAAGTAATATTGTTGGTCAACTCTTCCCGGAAATCCTCTCTCGAAATTTCAGTAGTAAATCTCTCCGTGATGCACAATGCCTCGATGCGTGGCATCCCGATGCCCGACTTCGTGCCGGGCCTCACTGACCGACGTCGATACCTCTCCACTGTGCAGAACTTATCGCTGCTGTCTAGAAGCTGTGTGTTGGAAGAATGACTCATGCGTGCACAGTGACGGATGGTCTGAAGTGGATTCGGCCGAGTACGTAGCTCTAATTTTCTTCTGCTAGAGAACAGTAGTGCACAGAGACATTCAAGAAACAGACCAAGAGAATGTTTTTGTGAATTTTGCTGTTTATTTCTTGCAAGATTTTTTTGTTTATTTATGTTTGTACATGCTTTTAGTAGTGTGAATGATTCCGAATGAGGCCTGAAATGAATATGTAGATCATTGTTCTACTGATAAACACTGTACGAACTAGCGTGAGAAATTTTTAAGACAATGTGAATGCAGACTTTTTTATCACAATATGTTAAGTAAGTTTACGGTAAAAGGAAAGTTAATTCGAGTGCAAAAATGAAGTGATCCTATGGCATTTATTGGCCGGGATATCCCCTTCGGGGTTCGGCCGCCGTATTGCAAGTCTTTTTAGTTGACGCTACTTCGGCGACTTGCGTGTCGGTGATGATGGGCACACACAACACCCAGTCCCCTGCCGGGAATCGAACCTGGGCCCCCTTGCGTGATAGTCTGTAAAGCTGCGCTACGGAGGCGGACATCTGAGTGCAAATGAAAATAGATAATAACGTAAAGTATAAACAAAATATCAGAATGTTAATATTTATTTCAAGAAAAAGTACAGTTCTAAATTGTGTTGTTTGTTGATTGGTTAGTCATGAATAGCGCGGACTAACG
The DNA here is from genome assembly GCF_023864275.1 of Schistocerca cancellata. NCBI lineage: Eukaryota > Metazoa > Arthropoda > Insecta > Orthoptera > Acrididae > Schistocerca > Schistocerca cancellata. Next base: position 530,828,589 of record NC_064631.1, read on the forward strand.
CGGGAGAATAATGTTTTTCCATTGACCTTAAAGAAAACTGACAAATCAGAACGGAGTATTCTTCGCTTGTCTTTTGTCTTGGAGATACAGAACGCTTACAGCAGTCTAAGTAATCAGGGCCCAGCCTTTTAATGGTACGGTCGTGTGCAGTATGAGTCCCAAAGGAAGTTATAATTTGTCGGTTTTTGTTGTGCTATACATTTCAAAAGTGTTTTAAAGTGAAGACATATTTATTCCGGTGTGTTTTTTTTAGGAAAGTTTGGATTTTTAAACAATTTTATGTGTGAGAAAAGACAGTAATTCCGTGTGTAATATTGAGCAGATCGGTGACTAAAAACTTGAGTGCATTAGACACCGATAAACTTAATAGTATGTCGATCATTTTTATTTAAGAACAATCCATGCTTAGTAGCTGTTTAGATTTCGGGAAATAAGTTACCATAAACTTGCTAACGTGAATGTGTTTGGACGGGTTACTCCTGTAACCGAAATTGCTGGTACGTTCTGGTACACTTGATGTTGATTTGATAGAATGAAAAAGGTTTGCATTTGTGAAATAGTAAATTAGTATCATTATCGTTTCAGATTTGAAGATGGTTCTAGAGGAACCGAAACCGGTCATGTGCATAAGCATTTTTGCAGTCAAGACGGATTATAGGTAACATTGTATAACCAGTGATTGCAGTATCCCATCAGACATTATGTCTGTTTCTGCAAAGTGAATTAAAGGGTTTGTGCATGACTGTGTTAAGATTAGCACGGGCTTGGCAGTGAACGTGGACATTATCAAGGTTCAGAATATACCAAAGTTTTGCCAGTATTTCGACCTTTCATTCAAAATTAAGACCTTTTCCCGATTCTTGGAATAGTTACGTTGTATGCAGCCAGGTGCGAGTTGCAGTCCGGTAGGTTTATACTCGGCTTTCCTACTGGCGATCTGCTGCAGCGAGTTCACAGTAGGTGCAGGTAATGGGACAGAAGAAACCGCACCGCCGCAGCCTCTCTTGTAACGTTTACCAATGGAGTTTGTTGAGCATCTTTATAACACTCTCTCGCTGGTTCAATGATGCCTCGACGACACGCGCCGCTCTTAGTTGCGCTTTCTACATCTCTTCTACCAGTCCTACCTGGTAGGGATCCCAGATAGACGAACAACACTCAAGAATCGGTGGAACAAGCACCTCATAAGCCACTTCTTTCGCGGATGAGTTACATTTCCTTAAGATTCTTCTTATGAATTTGAGTCTGGCATCTACTTTCCCATTATTTGTTTTACGGGGTCATTCCACTTAAGGTCTCTCTGGATAGTTGCTCCTACATACTTTACAGTAGATGCAGTTTCCAGTGGTTTGTCATCAATAGTGTAGCTTTACACTATTTGTTTCTTTCCATGTGTATGCGCAATATCTTACATTTATTTACGTTCAGGGTCAACTGCCAGAGCCTGCATCATTCATCAATTCTCTGGAGGCCATTCTGCAAATCGTTACTATTTTCTGGTGTTGCTACTTTGTTATAGACAACCGCATCGTCTGCTAACAGCCTTAGATAGCATCGGACACTTTCTACTAGATCATTTACACATGTTGTAAATATTAACGGTCCTTTCACACTTCCTTGGGCTACTCCGGAAATTTAGGTTCATATCTGTCGATTTTGTTCCGTTAGGGGCAGCCTATTGAGTTCTGTTTGCAAAGAAGCCTTGAATTCAGTCGCAAATCTGCTCCGATACTCGATAAGCTTGTATTTTTTTTTCACTAAAGCGCAGTGCGAGACGGATCAACGCTATGGATCAACGCAAAGATTCTACGTAAGAAGGCAGAACTTTGAATTACTTGAGATTTAATTTTTATTCGGTTTCTCATATGCGTCAATGACACTATATCACAGACAACATACAAATAACTTGAGAAAATCAAAATAAAACAGATAGTAATCAAACATGGAATTATAAAACTGTACATGAGAATAACCTGATCATAGTAATAAGAAAAGAAACGTTAAACTTTATTTACAGGGAAAAACCACAAAACTTTGGGCACTTGTTTCACTTACTATTTATTTGTGTGATCTAGGACATAAGGTTATTAGCTAATTTTCTTGCAGTACTGCCAAATACGCTAATGAATATCTTGGTACACAGTTTGTAAGTGTTAAATTTCAGGCTTGTGCGATGTATACGGCCCTACATAGCGAGGCGAGTGAACGTCGCGTGAGAGATGGACGTTAGCGCAGAGAACAGTGTTCTGAGATGATTCACGACTGCTGATGGACTACGTATAGCTAACAGACGAGCATGTAACCATTTTGCATACTTTATAGCTGTTATAGCAGTGACTTAAATAGTAAAGTATTGCTCCACTTAGGTTCTTCAAAGCGTAGCATGATGCCTTTCAGAATTTATTACCATATTCAACTGCTTTGTGACTCTTAATATTACACTTTGTGATCAAAAGTATCCGGACACCCCCAGACATACGTTTTTCATATTAGGTGCATTGTGCTGCCACCTACTGACAGGTACTCCATATCAGCAACTTCAGTAGTCATTACACATAGTGAAACAGTAGAATTGGGCGCTCCGCGGAACTTACGGACTTCGAACGTGGTCAGATGATTGGGTGTCACTTGTGTCATACGTCTATACCGAGATTTCCACATTCCTAAACATCCCAAGGTCCACCGTTTCCGATGCGATAGTGAAGTGGAAGCGTGAACGGACACGTACAGCACAAAAGCGTTCAGGCCGACCTCGTCTGTTGACTGACAGAGACCGCCGATAGATGAAGAGAGTCGCAATGTGTAATAGGCTGACATCTATCCAGACCATCACACAGAAATTCCAAACTGCATCAGGATCCACTGCAAGTACTATGATAGTTAGGCGGGAAGTGAGAAAATTTGGATTTCATGGCCGAGCGGCTGGTGATAAGCCACACATCACACCGGTAAATGTCAAACGTCGCCTCGCTAGGTGTAAGAAGCGTAAACATTGCACGATTGAACAGTGGAAAAACGTTGTCAGCAGTGACGAATCACGGTACACAATGTAGCGATCCGAGGGCAGGGTGTTGGTATAGCGAACGCCCGGTGAACGTCATCTGCCAGCGTGTGTAATGCCAACAGTAAAATTCGGAGGTTGTGGTGTTATGGTGTGTTCGTGTTTTTCATGGAGGGGGCTTGCACCCCTTGTTGTTTTGCGTGGTACTATCATAGCACTGGTCTACATTGATGTTTTAAGGACCTTCTTGCTTCTCGCTGTTGAAGAGCAATTCGGGGATGGCGATTGCATCTTTCAACACGATCGAGCACCAGTTCATAGTGCAGGGCCTGTGGCGGAGTGCTTACACGAGAATAACATCCCTGTAATGGACTGGCCTTCTCAGAGTCCTGACCTCTGCGATGTTTTGGGAGACCGACTTCGTGCCGGGCCTCACCGACCGACGTCGATACCTCTCCTCTGTGCAGAACTCCGTGAAGGATGGGCTGCCATTCCCCAAGAAACATTCCAGCATCTGATTGAACGTATGCCTGCGAGAGTGGAAGCTGTCATCAAGGCTACGGGTGGGCCAACACCATACTGAATTTCAGCATTACCGATGGAGGGTGCCACGAACTTGTAAGACACTTCAGCCAGGTGGCCGGATACTTTTGATCACATAGTGTATGTCGACACCTTACTGTTTGAAGTGTCGTCGAGCCCGAGGACACTATGCTTCTGCACTATTCCAGAAGATAGTAACAGGCCAAATCTCAGACTTACGCGACGCAATGGGAGCCAAATACTGGGTATCGAAGAAGTGATCCTTTAATTCTGTGGTGCAGTGTAACTGAAGTAGTTAAAATATAATAAACGTGAAGACATTAAAATACATAATATACATATGCACACATAGTGAGTGTACACGCAAATCTATGAAGAGTTCCTGAGGGATACGCATGAGTCTATTACACATTGTGGACGGATGAAGGAGAGCCTCTGCATCTACGCTTGCGCTGTCTGCAGGTAAAGTGTCCAAAGAGTGACGCAGGCGAGCGCCCTACCAACCCACTACCTGCCCGAACTTCCTCAAAAGCGTGGGTATCTATGGCAAATACGTTCATTACGTCACATAATGTGTGTATCGTGTAGTGCGCACGCCTTGCAGAAACATTCGTTACTGTGCGACGCCTTTCTCATGATGGAAAGGAAGGTGACATAAATAAGTACACTTCTGGCCATTAAACATGCAACGCCATGAATATGGAATCGATGGGTTCAAGATGGTCATCTTGAACACTATGTGCGATGTCAAGGCCTCCACGTCACTAACTAACAGACATACTCTTCGCTCAGCTACACAGGATTCTACACCTACGTCACGACTATCAAGTCAAGAAACAGGCCTTTTTCTCGAGCAAGACCAGAATCCACACGGAAAATACGACGGTATATGGAGCACCACGGACTGTCTGAGTGGCCACTATTATTGTAGATTCCCTTGCTACGTCAACTCCAGGAAGCACAGACAGTAGCGGCGATGACTGTCTTCAGACGTGAGTACACACAGTACGTCGTTTGCGTATAATACTGAGTCGGGACATGTAAAAATGCTACTATCTCTATGATGAGCCAAACAACGAATTCCACCAAGTTATCGATACACAAGAATCCCAGTTATGCATGCAGGCTCACGACGGACGTATTGATGTACGGCGATTCCTAAAGCTTGTCTCACACTGAGAAAGATTTGCTGCAAGATCACTTGCCTGCTAGGGTTCCCTGAATGCCAACTGCGCTGGCCAATCAGTGGTCCTGCTTGGCGTCTCAGCCAACAGGGCGGGAACTCACAGATAACGCCACGAGATGAAACAGTATTCGCACGCCCGCCGGACGACCTTCGATCTTTCTCTAACGATTTTTAAAGAAGCTATTCGGTAAAAAACTTGATTCTCGCACATCTCATATCTTGATTAATTAGTTTCATGATGAACTGCCTATTACTTCGTTAATGGTCGAAGTTATTGTGATATATCAGGAATAAGTAAACTACTGGCAAGAATCTAAGAAAGTTTACATTGAAAAACAGGGGTCGCTATGAATTTGAAATTGGTGAGTGACAGCTCATATGAAATGTAGCTAATACATTGAATTATTCTTTAAACTTGAAAGGATAGTGCTATCTAGCACAGTTGTTGTTGTGCTCTTCAGGCCGAAGACTGATGTGATGCAGCTCTCCATGCTACTCTATCCTGTGCAAGCTTCTTCACCTCCCAGTACCTGCTGCAACCTACATCCTTCTGAATCTGTTTAGTGTATTCATCTCTTGGTCTCCCTGTAAGATTTTTGCCCTCCACGCTGCCCTCCAATACTAAAATGGTGATCCCTTGATGCCTCAGAATATGTCCTACCAACCGATCCATTCTTCTAGTCAAGTTGTGCCACACATTTCTCTTCTCCCCAATTCTAGTCAATACCTCCTCATTAGTTATGTGATCTACCCATCTAAACTTCAGCATTCTTCTGTAGCACCACATTTCAAAAGCTTCTATTCTCTTCTTGTCCAAACTGTTTATCGTCCATGCTTCACTTCCATACATGGCTACACTCCATACAAATACTTTCAGAAACAACTTCATGACACTTAAGTCTATACTCGATGTTAACAAATTTCTCTTCTTCAGAAACGCTTTCCTTGCCATTATCAGTCTACACTTTATATCCTCTCTACTTCGACCATCATCAGTTATTTTTCTCCCCAAATAGCAAAACTCCTTCACTACTTTAAGTGTCTCATTTCCTAACCTAATTCCCTCAGCATCACCCGACTTAATTCGACTACATTCCATTATCCTCGATTTGCTTTTGTTGATGTTCATCTTATATCCTCCTTTCAAGACAGTGTCCATTCCGTTTAACTGCTCTTCCAGGTCCTTTGCTGTCTCTGCCAGAATTACAACGTCATCGGCGAACCTCAAAGTTTTTATTACTTCTCCATGGATTTTAATACCTACTCCGAATTTTTCTTTTGTTTCCTTTACTGCTTGCTCAATATACAGATAGAATAACATCGGGGATAGGGTACAACACTGTCTCACTCCCTTCGCAACCACTGCTTACCTCTCATGTCCCTCGACTCTTGTAACTGCCTTCTGGTTTCTGTACAAATTGTAAATAGCCTTTCGCTCCCTGTATTCTACCCCTGCCACCTTCAGATTCAGAAATAGAGTATTCCAGTCGTCGTCAAAAGCTTTCTCTATGTCTACAAATGCTAGAAACGTCGGTTTGCCTTTCCTTAATCTACCTTCTAAGATAAGCCGTAGGGTCAGTATTGCCTCGCATGTTCCAGCGTTCCTACAGAATCCAAACTGATCTTCCCCGAGGTCGGCTTCTATCAGTTTTTCCATTCGTCTGTAACGAATTCATGTAAGTATTTTGCAGCCGTGACTTACTAGACTGATAGTTCGTTAATTTTCACACTTGTTAACACCTGCTTCCTTTGGGATTGGAATTTTTATATTCTTCTTGAAGTCTGAGGTTATTTCGCCAGTCTCATACATCTTGCTCACCACATGGTAGAGTTTTATAAGGGCTGGCTCACCCGAGGCTATCTGTAGTCGTAACTGAATGTTGTCTACTAACGGGGACTTGTTCCGACGATGGCCTTTCAGTGCTCTGTCGTACTCCTCAAGCAGTATCATATCTCCCATTTCCTCTTCATCTACGTCCTCTTCCATTTCCATAATATTGCCCTCAAGTACATCGCCATTGTATAGACCCTCTATATGTATACTCCTTCCACCTTTCTGCCTTCCCTTCTTTGCTTAGAACAGGTTTTCCATCTGAACACTTGATATCCATAGAAGTGCTTCTCTTTTCTCCAAAGGTTTCTTTAATTTTCCTCTAGTCAGTATCTATCTCACCCCTAGTGACGTATGCCTCTACATCCTTACATTTGTGGATTAGCCATTCATGATTAGCCATTTTGCTCTTCCTGTCGACCTCATTACTGAGACGTTTGTATTCCTTTTTGCCTGCTTCATTTTCTGCATTTTTATATTTTCTCCTTTCATCAGTTATATTCAATATCTGTTCTGTTAGCCAAGGATTTCTACTGGCCCTCATCTTTTTACCTGTTCTAAGCTCTGCTGCCTTTACTATTTCATCTCTCAAAGCTACCCAGTCTTCTTCTACTGTATTTCTTTCCCTCATTCCTATCAGTCGTTCCCTTGTGCTCTCCCTGAAACACTGTACAACCTCTGGTTTAGTCAGTTTATCCAGGTCCCATTTGTTACTCCACATAACGTCTTTCCACTTTTCCATAGTCCAGTGTTTACGCTCCTTACACCAAGCGAGGCGTCGTTTGGCATTTACCGGCGTGATGTGTGGCTTATATATTAGCAGCCGCTCGTCCATGAAATCTAAGTTTTCTCAACTCCCGCCTAACTGTCATAGTACTTGCAGTGGATCCTGATGCAGTTTGGAATTTCTGTGTGATGGTCTGCGTATTACTCATTACCACCCTCTCAACTGTCGGCGGTCTCTGTCAGTCAACAGACGAAGTCGGCCTGTACGCTTTTCTGCTGTACGTGACCCTTCACCTTTTCACTTCACTATCACATCGGAAACAGTGGACATACGGATGTTTAGGAGTGTGGAAAACTCACGTACAGGCGTACGACGCAAGTGACACCCAATGACCTGACCACGTTCGAAATCCATGAGTTCCGCGGAGCGCCCAATTCTGCTTTCTCACTATGTCTAATGACTACCGAGGTCGCTGATATGGAGTACGTGGCAGTAGGTAGCAGCACAATGCACCTACTATGAAAAACGTATGTTTTTGGGGGTGTCCGGATACGTTTGATCACATAGTGTACCAATCAAAAAATTTGTAATCACTTGAGTAACGCTCTGGATATGGAAGTTTCGCATAAGAATCGTAAGGGCGAAATACTTTGCTCTTTGTATGCTATGATTTGCCAAAATCTTATTTAGATATCTACAACCGTTTACTAGATACGAGGCATTTTCTAAATGTTTCATACAGCTTTTTCGCTGGCGCGCGAGTTCGGGACAAATAGCTTTACATACCATCCATTTTTAAATGGTTCAAATGGCTGTGAGCACTATGAGACTTAACTTCTGAGGTCATTAGTCCCCTAGAACTTAGAACTTTTTAAACCTAACTAACCTAAGGACATCACACACATCCATGCCTGAGGCAGGATTCGGTGATGCGGTCGCGCGGTTCCAGACTGTAGCGCCTAAAACCGCTCGGCCACTCCGGCCGACCTGATCCATTTTCTCGAGATTGGTGAAAGACAGCAATATCCTCCGAAGTTTAAAGAATAATTCAATATATTAGTTAAATTCCGTTGGTGACCAAATATGACCCAAAATGCACAGAAATCAAATTCACAGCGAACGCTATTTTCAACGCAAATTTTTCAAAGTTCTTGTAGTAGTTAACTTAACTCTGATACATCGCAATAAGAATGACCATTAACAAAATGATAGGCAGTTCATCATGAATCCAATGAATGAAGCCATGAGGTGAGCGAGAATCAAAATTTTTAACCGAATAGCTTCTTTACAACCTTTTGAAGATGATTGCCCTTGGGCCGGCTAGCTTCCCCGCCGAATCATACACCGTGTGAGGGGTTCGACATGCGAGGCAGCCTTCACCCCCACCTGCTAGTCGGCTGTCTTGCACTTCATCTAGCTACCTACTCCATGTGAGATGGGCTTAAAAAAAAAAAAACCTATAATCGCCATGACGGTATGGAGTGCCACCGGATATACAACAGGACCTGCGGTTCGCATAGCCGATAATTTGGACAGCAGCCGTTGTTTCTAACGTTTTAAGCTCAGTGAGTGTTCGCTGCTCAGAGTCGAGTTGGACTCGGTCTAGCTGGCCTAGCGTAGAGAGCCTGTATAGGGAGAGAGTGGCCAACCGGACGATACGGCGACAATTTTTTTGCCAAACTGCGGGCGGGACTTTTGAATGGCCAGTAGTGGAGTACACACTCACCGAATCAAAAGCACAAGACAATATGGCTAAATCATTCGTTAAATGCGTTTCTTTACAGCTATAATATACTCATAGTATCCTACAACGTACAGCATAGGAAAATTTGATACAGTGGCTGTAAAAATTATTCGTTACTTACATTTATCTCCTTTAAAGTTCCTTTACTAGACATATTGCAATGAAAGTAACGTAAATAAAAAAAATATAAAAATATAGCGTATAGCATTTGTTTTGTATCGGAAGCGAATATCGCTAAAGATTTAACGTCCCTGTATTACGTCAGGTGAATGAAAGTCGTAAGCAGTTGTTCACTTGTGACTTACTTCGCATAGATAAGAGTACATGGTTGGTTTCCACAAGGCTCCTGTTTGATTTATGTCAGCCCTGTTGACTGCGACTGCTCACTGCTTTCGTCTTTCTTCATTGCATGGAAATGCTAACATACGAAATCCACCTTCGACTCTATTGGAAGAACCAAAGGCAGCACAACATGACATCGTTTACGAACGTCTGCAGAACGAATTACAGATGTCAAAAACAATACATTTTTTCAAGGTCCTCGCAAATACTTCAAACATGTAGGCCTACCGACTTCATCACAAAACGCTTCATCATTTCAACTCATATTTAAGATCGCAAACGCTAATTACGTACTAAAAACGACATACAACTAAATCGAACAAGCATGCACAACGCATAACAAGTCTCTCAATAATTCAAATACCTTTTAATCGCTTCCAAAAGTCCTCTGAACTTCAATTCAGCTCAAAAGCACGGCGAACATAGGAAGCGTGAGAGACGTTTGGCAGAAAAATGGCGCCAAAGCTAATCAACCCCAATCACGGGAAACTTCACCTATGGCCACTCTCTCAATATACAGGCTCTCTAGCCTAGCGTCATTTTGGCTGCCAGAGACGGCAGCTCTGTGTACTAAATTTGGCATCCTGTATGCAGCCAAATGACCTACACACTTAATAATGTATACGAAGACAGTAACTTGTTCTCGAAAGAACAGTTACTGTTGATGACCGTGCAGCTTTCCCCTGGAATAAATGATGACTAACTGAAAACCTCAGCTGCCGACAGGTGTTGTTGATATACCTCGATGTGGACAGCTGAAAATGTGTGCCCCGACCGGGACTCGAACCCCGGATCTCCTGCTTACATGGTAAACGCTCTATCCAGCTGAGCCACCGAGGACACAGACGAATAGCGCGACTGCAGAGACTTATCCCATGCACGCTTCCCGTGAGACTCACATTCCCAATTGTCCACAATTCTACATATATATTGTACCTTATAGACATTTGCCCACCAACTCATTACTCGCGCACGCTTTGGCGATTCCCGTAAGAGTTTGGGCAACCTGTGCGCATTCGCACAGACGAAGGTCAATGGCTGGGTAGCCTTTAACTATATATACGAAGACAGTAACTTGTTCTCGAAAGAACAGTTACTGTTGATGACCGTGCAGCTTTTCCCTGGAATAAATGATGACTAACTGAAAACCTCAGCTGCCGACAGGTGTTGTTGATGTACCTCGATGTGGACAGCTGAAAATGTGTTCTTTGGAGAACAAGTTACTGTCTTCGTATATATAGTTAAAGGCTCCCCAGCCATTGACCTTCGTCTGTGCGAATGCGCACAGGTTGCCCAAACTCTTACGGGAATCGCCGAAGCGTGCGCGAGTAATGAGTGGGTGGGAAAACGTCTTTTTTTTTTTGGTCATCAGTCTACTGACTGGTTTGATGCGGCCAGCCACGAATTCCTTCCCTGTGCTAATTTTCAACATTCGTCTATAGCACCACATCTCAAATGCTTCGATTCTCTTCTGTTCCGGTTTTCCCACAGTCCATGTTTCACTACCAGAGTAGCACTTGCAACCTACGTCCTCAATTATTTGCTTGACGTATTCCAATCTCTGTCTTCCTCTACAGTTTTTCACCTCTACAGCTCCCTCTAGTACCACGGAAGTCATTCCCTCATGTCTTAATGTCTTAGCAGATGTCCTATCATCCTGTCCCTTCTCCTTATCAGTGTTTTCCACATATTCCTTTCTTCTCCGATTCTGCGTAGAACCTCCTCATTACTTGCCTTATCAGTCCACCTAATTTTCAACATTCGTCTGTAGCACCACATCTCAAATGCTTCGATTCTCTTCTGTTCCGGTTTTCCCACAGTCCATGTTTCACTACCATACAATGCTGTACTCCAGATGTACATCCTCAGAAATTTCTTCCTCAAATTAAGGCCGGTATTTGATATTAGTAGACTTCTCTTGGCCAGAAATGCCTTTTTTGCCATAGCGAGTCTGCTTTTGATGTCCTCCTAGCTCCGTCCGTCATTGGTTATTTTACTGCCTAGGTAGCAGAATTCCTTAACTTCATTGATTTCGTGACCATCAATCCTGATGTTAAGTTTCTCGCTGTTCTCATTTCTACTACTTCTCATTACCTTCGTCTTTCTCCGATTTACTCTCAAACCATACTGTGTACTCATTAGACTGATCATTCCGTTCAGCACATCATTTAAATCTTCTTCACTTTCACTCAGGATAGCAATGTCATCAGCGAATCGTATCATTGATATCCTTTCACCATGTATTTTAATTCCACTCCTGAACCTTTCTTTTATTTCCATCATTGCTTCCTCGATGTACAGATTGAAGAGTAGGGGCGAAAGGCTACAGCCTTGTCTTACACCCTTCTTAATAAGAGCACTTCGTTCTTGATCGTCCACTCTTGTTATTCGCTCTTGGTTGTTGTACATATTGTATATGACCCGTCTCTCCCTATAGCTTACCTCTACTTTTTTCAGAATCTCGAACAGCTTGCACCATTTTATATTGTCGAACGCTTTCCTATGAAAGTGTCTTGATTTTTCTTTAGCCTTGCTTCCATTATTAGCCGTAACGTCAGAATTGCCTCTCTCGTCCCTTTACTTTTCCTAAAGCCAAACTGATCGTCACCTAGCGCATTCTCAATTTTCTTTTCCATTCTTCTGTATATTATTCTTGTAATCAGCTTCGATGCATGAGTTGTTAAGCTGATTGTGCGATAATTCTCGCACTTGTCACCTCTTGCCGTCTTCGGAATTGTGTGGATGATGCTTTTCCGAAAGTCAGATGGTATATCGCCAGACTCATACATTCTACACACCAACGTGAATAGTCGTTTTGTTGCCACTTCCCCCAATGATTTTAGAAATTCTGATGGAATGTTATCTATCCCTTCTGCCTTATTTGACCGTAAGTCCTCCAAAGCTCTTTTAAATTCCGATTCTAATACTGGATCCCCTATCTCTTCTAAATCGACTCCTGTTTCTTCTTCTATCACCTCAGACAAATCTTCACCCTCATAGAGGCTTTCAATGTATGCTTTCCACCTATCTGCTCTCTCCTCTGCATTTAACAGTGGAATTCCCGTTGCACTCTTAATGTTACCACCGTTGCTTTTAATGTCTCCAAAGGTTGTTTTGACTTTCCTGTATGCTGAGTCTGTCCTTCCGACAATCATATCTTTTTCGATGTCTTCACATTTTTGCTGCAGCCATTTCGTCTTAGCTTCCCTGCACTTCCTATTTGTTTCATTCCTCAGCGACTTGTATTTCTGTATTCCTGATTTTCCCGGAACATGTTTGTACTTCCTCCTTTCATCAATCAACTGAAGTATCTCTTCTGTTACCCATGGTTTCTTCGCAGCTACCTTCTTTGTACCTATGTTTTCCTTCCCAACTTCCTTCTGTCTATAAGGTACAATATACACGTAGAATTGTGGACAGTTGGGTATGTGATTCTCACGGGAAGCGTGCAAGGGATAAGTCCCTGCAGTCTCGCTATTCATCTGTGTCCTCGGTGGCTCAGATGGACCGCCGGCACGGTAGCTCAGCGTGTTCGGTCAGAGAGCTGGCTGGCCTCTGTAATAAAAAAAACTGAGTGAAACGATCAACAAAGAACTTCAATGGATGCCATATGACGTCCGCTATGACCACATACAACGAACAATAACGAACAAAATGAGAAAGAAAAAAAAAAGATGGATAGAGCGTTTGTCATTTAAGCAGGAGATCCCGGGTTCGAGTCCCGGTCGGGGCACACATTTTCATCTGTCCACATCGAGGTATATCAACAACACCTGTCGGCAGCTGAGGTTTTCAGTTAGTCATCACTTAATAATGTGTTCTTCCTATTTTACTATATACACGCCATAGTTCATATTTTGTCATCTGCTCTCATTCCTGTGATCTGTTTTTAATCGGATGCAGTGTAATTAGCTTCTGATGGAGCGGACACGTTTGACAGTGAAACTCATATGCACTTTCTGTTTCTCATAGGAACAAGCAATCAGTGCTGCGAGCGAAGCAGGGAGAGAAAGAGGGGCCTATCTGCAGCGACAAAAGTATTTCCGGCGAGTGTGTGGCGCTCGGGCGGCGCAGCGGCTGACCGCAGGTGGTGACTCGCGACGTGTCCCGCCGGGGCGGCGTGTTGTTTTGGCGCTTGTTTACCAACATCTGCTGGAAATTGGCTGTCGGTGGGAGCAGCAGCCGCGGCCGTAAATCAATTGCGGCGAACCGAGCGGCGAAACATCTGCCCGGGCGCCGTGCTGTCGGATTGCTCCAATTATGACACAGCACGGCGCCGCACCGCGCCGAGTCGACGGCGCCACTCCAGCCCAGCTGCAGGGCAGGCGCGCGCGCAACGCTCCGCCGGCCGTAGCATCGGCGTCAACAGCGTGTTGCGGTGGGACCAGGACCGGTTTCTGCTGCAGGTGTGTTTACGTCGGTATATCCATATACCGGGTGATCAAAAAGTCAGTATAAATTTCAAAAGTGAATAAATCACGGAATAATGTAGATAGAGAGGTAGAAATTGACACACATGCTTAGGTTGTTCGCAGATGATGCTGTAATTTACCGTCTAGTAAGGTCATCCGAAGACCAGTATCAGTTGCAAAGCGATTTAGAAAAGATTGCTGTAAGGTGTGGCAGGTGGCAGTTGACGCTAAATAACGAAAAGTGTCAGGTGATCTGCATGAGTTCCAAAAGAAATCCGTTGGTATTCGATTACTCGATAAATAGTACAATTCTCAAGGCCGTCAATTGAACTAAGTACCTGGGTGTTAAAATTACTAACAACTTTAGTTGTAAAGGCGAGCCAAAGGTTGCGTTTCATTGGCAGGACACTTAGAAGATGCAACAAGTCCACTAAAGAGACAGCTTACACTACACTCGTTCGTCCTCTGTTAGAATATTGCTGCGCGGTGTGGGATCCTTACCAGGTGGGATTGACGGAGGACATCGAAAGGGTGCGAAAAAGGGCAGCTCGTTTTCTATTATCACGTAATAGGGGAGAGAGTTGGGATGGAAGTCATTAAAGCAAAGATGTTTTTCGTCGCGCCGAGATCTATTTACGAAATTTCAGTCACCAAAATTCTCTTCCGAATGTGAAAATATTTTCTTGAGCCCAACCTACATAGGTAGGAATGATCATCAAAATAATATGAGAGAAATCAGAGCTCGAACAGAAAGGTTTAGGTGTTCGTTTTTCCCGTGCGCTGTTCGGGAGTGGAATGGTAGAGAGATAGTATGACTGTGGTTCGATGAACCCTCTGCCAAGCACTTAAATGTGAATTGCAGAGTAATCATGTAGATGTAGAATGACATAGGGTTTTATTAGAACAAAAAAAAAATACAAAAGTTCAAAAAATGTCTGACAGATGGCGCTTCATCTGATCAGAATAGCAATAATTAGCATAACAAAGTAAGACAAAGCAAAGATGATGTGCTTTACAGGAAATGCTCAATATGTCCACCATCATTCCTCAACAATAGCTGTAGTCGAGGAATAATGTTGTGAACAGCACTGTAAAGCATGTCCGGAGTTATGGTGAGGCATTGGCGTCGGATGTTGTCTTTCTGCATCCCTAGAGATGTCGGTCGATCACGATACACTTGCGACTTCAGGTAACCCCAAAGCCAATAATCGCACGGACTGAGGTCTGGAGACCTGGGAGGCCAGGCATGACGGAAGTGGCGGCTGAGTACACGATCATCACCGAACGACGCGCGCAAGAGATCTTTCACGCGTCTAGCAACATGGGGTGGAGCGCCATCCTGCATAAACATCGTACGGTCCAGCAGGTGTTTATCAGCCAGACTGGGGATTATGCGATTCTGTAATATATCGGCGTACCTCTCACCCGTCACGGTAGCAGTTACAAAACCAGAATCACGCATTTCCTCGAGGAAAAAAGCCCCGATAACGGTAGATGTGGTAAATCCAATCCATACAGTGACTTTCTCGTCGTGCAATGGAGTTTCCACGACAGTTCTAGGATTTTCGGTAGCCCAAATTCTGTAGTTGTGGGTGTTGACAGACTCTCGAAGCGTGAAATGAGCTTCGTCGATATACAACACGTTACTCAACCAATCGTCAACTTCCACCATCTTTTGAAACGCCCACACCGCAATTGCCCTCCGCTCCACTAAATCGCCAGGTAACAGTTCATGATGCTGATGGATTTTGTACGGATAGCATCGGAGGATACGCCTAAGTGCCAACCAAACAGTGGTGTATGGAATGCCGGTGCGACGTGCGACTGCACGAGCGCTGACTTCCCCGTGCATAGACGAACCCGCTACAGTTTCCATTTCTTCCTGAACCGTCTCAGCAGCATTACGCCTTGTGCTCGGTCGGCCACTACGGGGTGTATCGTCTAAACAACCCGCTGCTTCGAACTTCGAAATCATTCTCGCCACAGCTGCATTTGTCAACGGACCTTTACCCGTTCGAATCCCCTTCCTGTGGTAATAGGATCGTAACGCTGAACTAGCACATTCCCCATTCTGATAATACAGTTTCACTAAAAGCGCCTTTTCAGGTAATGTCAACATGCTGCGACTGCTGGCTCATCTGATTTTCTCTCTCATTACAGCTCCTTTTATACACGACTGTCATGCGCAGTCACTGACGTTTTGCTGTCCAGCGCCGTCTGTCGGACATTTTGTGAACATAGTTTTTTTTGTTCTAATAAAACCCTATGTCATTCCAAGCACGGGTGTCAATTTTTACCTCTATATCTACATTATTCCGTGGTTTATTAAGTTTTCAAATTTATAGAGACTTTTCGATCACCCGGTACGTTCAGTAAGTAACGCAACTATTTTTTTACATGAAAGTGGGTTGGCTTTACTGAGGGTCTAGTACACTATGTATTCTCCCCTGTTCTTTTGGCTACGAAACCTTGTTTTCCAACATGATCTCCGTTCAGAGCGACGACCTTACCCACCGCCTTCGTGGGAGAGCCTGTATGCTCTCAAGGTGCCACTCTACAGGTGGACGTCAGAGTCAGCGTCTTGCCGCATCACTAACCTCCCCATCATGCCGCAGAGTGAATCTTTCCTGGAGCAAACAGATGGAAGTCGCAATGTGCCAGGACTGGGCTGTAGGGTGGATGAGGAACAGCAGTCCAGTGAAGTTTTGCGGGCTCCTGTCGGTGCGGCAGACCTGTGACGCCTTGCGTTGTCATGGACCAATATATATAAATGACCTAGTAGATAGTGTTGGAAGTTCCATGCGGCTTTTCGCGGATGATGCTGTAGTATACAGAGAAGTTGCAGCATTAGAAAATTGCAGCGTAATGCAGGAAGATCTGCAGCGCACAGGCACTTGGTGCAGGGAGTGGCAACTGACTCTTAACATACACAAATGTAATGTATTGCGAATACATAGAAACAAGGATCCTTTATTGTATGATTATATGATAGCAGAACAAACACAGGTAGCAGTTACTTCTGTAAAATATCTGGGGGGTATGCGTACGGAACGATTTGAAGTGGAATTATTATATAAAATTAATTGTTGGTAAGGCGGGTGACAGGTTGAGAGTCATTGGGAGAGTCCTTAGAAAATGTAGTTCATCAACAAAGGAGGTGGCTAACAAAACACTCGTTCGACCTATACTTGAGTATTGCTCATCAGTGTGGGATCCGTACCAGGTCGGGTTCACAGAGGAGATAGAGAAGATCCAAAGAAGAGCGGCGCGTTTCGTCACAGGGTTATTTGGTAAGCGTGATAGCGTTACGGAGATGTTTAGCAAACTCAAGTGGCAGACTTTGCAAGAGAGGCGCTCTGCATCGCGGTGTACCTTGCTGTCCAGGTTTCGAGAGGGTGCGTTTCTGGATGAGGTATCGAATATATTGCTTCCTCCTACTTATACCTCCCGAGGAGATCACGAATGTAAAATTAGAGAGATTCGAGCGCGCACGGAGGCTTTCCGACAGTCGTTCTTCCCGCGAGCCATATGCGACTGGAACAGGAAAGGGAGGTAATGACAGTGGCACGTAAAGTGCCCTCCGCCACACACCGTTCGGTGACTTGCGGTGTATAAATGTAGATGTAGATGTAGAAATTCGTTTGCATTTTTGTGACGACGAACACACTGGAGTCGTTCCCGCAATTTCCTGAGAGTAGCACAATACAGTCCAGAGTTTATCGTTGCACCATGAGACAGGACATCAGACTGAATAACCTCTTCGTTCCCAGAATACCGTCGCCATGATTATACTAGCTGAGGCTGCGACTTTGAATTTTTTCTTCCAAGTAGATTTGGTCTGACGCCACTATGTGGATTGCTGTTTTATTTCCGGTTCGAAGCGGTGAAATCGTGTTTCATCGCCTATGACGATGTTCGACAAATAATTCTACATCTACATCTACAGGTACACTCTGCAAATCACATTGAAGTGCCTGACAGAGGGTTCATCGAACCACCTTCACAATCTCGTACAGCGCGGGGAAAGAACGAACACCTATATCTTTCCGTACTAGCTCTCATTTTATCATGGTGATGGTTTCTCCCAATGCAGGTCAGCGCCAACAAAATGTTTTCGCATTCGGAGGAGAAAATTGGGGACTGGAATTTCGTGAGAAGATTCCGTCGCAACGAAAAACGTCTTTCTTTTATGTTTCCCAGCCCAAATCCTGTATCATTTCTGTGACACTCTCTCCAATATTCCGCGATAATACAAAACGTGCTGCCTTTCTTTGAACTTTTTCGATGTACTCAGTCCTATTTGGTAAGGATCCCACACCACGCAGCAGCACTCTAAAAGAGGACGGATAAGCGTAGCGTAGGCAGTCTCCTTAGTAGATCTGTTACATTTTCTAAGTGTCCTGCCAGTAAAACGCAGTCTTTGGTTAGCCTTCCCCACAACAATTTCTACGTGTTCCTTCCAATTTAAGCTGTCTGTAATTGTAATTCCTAGGAATGTAGTTAATTTACGGCCTTGATATTTGACTGATTTATCGTGTAAAAAAGTGCAACGGATTCCTTTCAGCGCTCATGTGGATGACCTCACACTTTTCGTTATTTAGGGTCAACTGCCAATTTTCGCACCATACAGATATCTTTTCTAAATCGTTTTGCAATTTTTTTGATCTTCTGATGACTTCACTAGTCGATAAACGACAGCGTTATTTGCACACAACCTTGTCTCCCAAATCGTTTACACAGAGAAGGAACAGCGAACGGCCTTTAATACTACCCTGGGGGACGCCAGAAATCACTTCTGTTTTACTACATGAATTTCCGTCAAATACTACGAACTGTGACCTTTCTGACAGGAAATCACGATACCAGTCACATAACTGAGACGATACTTTATAAGTACGCAATTCCACTACAAGCCGCTGTGGAACAGTGTCAAAAGCCTTCCGGAAATCCTGAAATATGGAATCAATTTGAAATCCCTTGTCAATACCACTCAAAACTTCATGCGAGTAAAGAGTTAGTTGTATTTCACAAGAACGATGTTTTCTAAATCCGTGTTGACTGTGTGTCAATAGAAATTGTCACGATCAGCCTCGGAACGCGCAAACAGTTGCATGGGGATGGTCCTTCTTTGCTCTTTATGGAATTCTGTGAGGTGGCAAGGAACCCAGCAGACCACACCTTTGAATATCACAACAGTGAACGAATGTATCAACACTACCAACACGTGCAGTTCTGAATCTAGATGTTTGATTGTGATTCATCAGTCGCCTTCAGTCACAGATGTGGGTGGCCGGTCGGCACCTGGCAGATCGGACACGTTTACGCGACCTTGTTGCGATGATGAAAGACGGGTCACTCAACGACTCACTTTGCTTCTGTTCACTGCCAGGTCTCCGTAGATATTCAGCAAACGTCAGTGAATATTTGAGATCCTCTGAGTTTCTGCCAAAAGAAACTTAATGACAGTTCTCTGCTTGGAACGAACCGCCGCTCCAGACGCCATTTTCTAGGCTACATATTCCATCGTCACTTATCGGAACTCAATGAAACTATAGGGACTGAAGCAGGTTTGTTCCACGATG
The DNA here is from genome assembly GCF_023864275.1 of Schistocerca cancellata. Lineage (NCBI taxonomy): Eukaryota > Metazoa > Arthropoda > Insecta > Orthoptera > Acrididae > Schistocerca > Schistocerca cancellata. Next base: position 530,847,957 of record NC_064631.1, read on the forward strand.
TCCACAACAAACTCTACATTTTCTTCAACCAAAACTCGCAGAAAAAATTTGTTGCGTCACTTATAAAAAGCCTCTCGTAATTACGTCATACGTTAATTAGGTCATACGTGCTAAAACATGAAGTGTAAGACATACTGTGGATGAACAGAAAATAGCGGGAAGTTCAGATGTCGATGATGGTGGACAGCGATCGCGCACCCATGTCTCCAGATCAGACCACAAAGAGTATCTGAAGACTGTGATGGCCAGAGGAGAAGTAACACTACAGCTCACAAAAGGACGTCAACTCTTTGAACAAGGCTCCTGTCGTCTTGGACCACAGGATCACCACTAGGGAACGAAATTTATACCATGACATGGACCTTATCCACCAAAATCATAACATAATCCCTGTCAGTAATGCGACCTTGCAAAGTAACTGTGGGGTCCATGGAATAGCTCGAAAGGACTGCCCAAATCATCATCTAACCCTCACCACTTTCAGTCTTGGGACGCTAACTCCGCCAGAAGCTGAAAACAGTGTGAAATAAGGCTCATCCGACCAAATGACCTCCTTCAGTTGCTCCACAGTCCAGGTTTTACAGATTCAGCACGACATTTTCCTGTTACGGCGTTTGAAACACAGCTGGGTGGTTTGGAATTCGAGTTCGCTCTGCAATTCCTTGCTTAAGGAGCTTCCTTCGTGTTGTTTTGCTGCTGACAAGGTTCGGGACTGCGACATTCGGTTTTACAGTGACATTTTCAGTCTTAGTTTTCGTCTCGATCCTCAATGACCGTCCCCCAACGCCAGTCAATACACACCTTCGTCAGCGTTGTGGCTGTATCTACCATAAATCTTCGATACGGTGCCTCTTGAAACACCAAGCACTCTGGCTACCCTTGTCACGGAAGCACCCACTACACGAGCACAAACACTCTGCTCAGCTTCAAAATAATTCAGCTCATACATAACCCATTCATAAATACAAAGGTCGCTATTCCGACCACGACAGACACTTACAACGTACTGAGGACTTTGCACAAGTGCCGTTCGCGGTCAAATACGACAGCGCAATCTGCAGGTTTGGCTAGCATCTGCATCTACATTTAAGCACGCATTTGTCGAGGTATTTTCATATTTTTGTCCAACACCTGTATAAGCAAAGTTCTTAAATTATTAGTTCTCCGCTTACATGAGCACACTAATCGCCTTAGGTCGCTGTAAATAGTGCTGAACTGGTACCAGTCGCTCATGTGACCTCATCGCTGTCTTAAGTCTTGGTAGAGCAGTGTTGTGTTCTCTACAGTCGGTTGTGCGGAATCAGCGCCGTGAGAAGGAGTGACGTGGCAGAGTCGGGGCCGGTCTAACGTCCGAGAGACAGCTGAGAGGGCCGCGCATCTGCCGTTCAGATTTCTGTACAGGAATTATGACAAATAACAGAATCCGCTTGGGGCGTCATTTGAGACGAGCGCCCATCCAAGATTTATATACAGTGCCTAACACAACTAGTACAGAAAACGGGTGCGGGTGAAAGTATAATGTTGTGATTTGGTGTCGTAGATGCCTCAAGTGTGGTAAAATAGTGTGAATGACGAAGTGACACAGGAACTCTCTGTGAACATCCGGGAATAGCGGGAGGGTGCCCCGATACTCGAAGACCAGACCGTAACAGTCGGGGTGATAGTACCAAAAGCGAAAATCACTCTCGCGTCACTTTTCAGCATCTTGAACGATATTCCGGACGTGACAAAGGTCGCCTTCCGCTGGCTTCCCCGACTGTCAAACCCCCCATACTCTGCAGAGACGACACCCAGAGACTGTTTCCTCTTTCTTCGGCTAACAAAAATTACTACGTGGCAAGCTTTGATACGTCTCTATACGAGCCGTTACATTGACTCTATTGACCTGACATCGGCTTTTCTACACATCTTAGCTCATCTGTAGGTTGATGCATCTTTGGTTCTTGAGCGAATCGTGAACAACAGAGCGCTTCATTAGACAGCCACAGAGGTACTTTAATATTAAGATACTGTGATTTCTCGATTTACATTTTACGTTTCACGCATCTATAGGTATACTGAGTGCAGACATATGATCTCCTGCAATGACATTTATTACGTATCCGTGCTTTATTTCTCTGTCCCAGGCTGTGTTCCTTTCCCTGCACCTTATCTCATCTGGTAGAGGAAGGGAGTGGGTGTCTGTGTGATGCTTCCATATACTTTGGTTCATGGGCATGGGTTCTTTCAGTGGCATTGGCAGTTTAGCCAACCTTTTTGTAGAGTTTACGTGGAGTTCTGCTGGGTCAAAGAGACGTTGGTGGAAGCTGGTCAGCAGCTACTGTATAGCTTGTTACATGTAACAGGGACGTATTTTCTCTGTTTCCACTGCTAACTGTAGAGTTTGCTTAGGTTGCGGGGATTGGCACTGTACTCTGGGATTTCGGTAAGCGAGGGTGGCTGTTCAAGTCACTTCTAGTAATGTAATTTAAGAAGTCAGAATGTGTTAGGTTTGGTTTTAGTTTGAGATGCTAATGCTTTTCTTTCAGGCGTAGCCATGTTAAATCATATCGGAGAATTTATTTCAGTTTGGGAATGTTATCGTGCTTCTTAAGATTTCATTTTCATAACTCGATTCCTTTTACTGCTGCAACTTAGCTGTGGGGAAGTGCTTTGACCAATGTGCAGCTCATTTCAATTAGTGCGAGTTTCTTATGTACGAAGGTGTTGTATGTTTTCTGTATGTTCGTGTTTGAATTCTCTTTCCGTGGTTCATTTTTATTTCATATCCCGGGTTTCAGCTTTTCTTGTGCCTTATCAGATGGTGGTAGCAACCATATACTTATCATGTGATATATTGAGACTTCAGTCCTTCGAAATCATCTTCTCCTAGTGTGGCGTCTGTTGATAGCTTTCCATGTAAGTGTAATTTTATTTTATTCGAACATCTGTCGCGAATACTGCGTTTACATTGTGCTTGTTGTCTGAACAAGATCACGTGCATTCCCGCCACGTGGTGAGCCCTTATTTCAATATTATCATTTATTCAAGTTATTTCAAATGTTTTCGTTGTTATCGTACTTCCGAAGTGGAGAGTTTCTATGAAAATTACTGATCACGCTGCTGACCGGTAAGGCTAGTTACCCTCTGGCCCATCGTGTGTAAGTTTGCTGTATGAATTACCCTTATCGCTGCTTCTTTGTGTGGGGGACTGTTGGAACGAATGTCAGTGTGCGTGTAATTTGACTAATCTTTTCTACTTGCTTATCCTAGAGTCTCCTGACTTGTCGAGATACGGTGTATAAAGTGGATACCGCATTATAATAAGCATACCCTTGAGATTAAGATTTTTAATTGACGCTGTTGGGTAACATAATCCGTAAATAAATGGCCTACCAATTGTGATCCTAACATTACTTAGTGCAATCAACCAACTTTTCAGCCTGATTCCTTCAGAACTATCTGATTACACTAGTCTGTATGGTATCAGATGACTGAAAGCTAATATGTGATACTACATCAACTTATTACGCCTTTTCCAAATACTGAGTACAAGGCATTGTTGAAAAAGGTTGCAAAATTTCAAGAAGAAGGGTTGTTAAATAAGTGTGAAAGTCCACTTTCTACACTCACGCATCGACTGCTTTCCGTAAATTTGGGACATATATTGAAGAGCAGCGTGAGCGTTTTCATCGACATATTAAGAGAAGATACCAGCGGCACTGGACAGCAGCTATGTTGACCGACTACTGTTGATGTTGAAGATCATGTACAAGGATCTGCAAGAAAGTTAAAGAAGAGAAAGTTTAAAAATTTATGGAACACTGTTGACTTACTGTTTTTATACAAGGTAGCCAAGAAACAAATTAGGGGAGCTTTGAGGCGTATTTTTTTAAATGTATTTTATTTTTTAAAGATGTTTTGATTAAAAACTCACATTATGTGAAATGGTGTTAGAATGTATTTATGGGTTCAGAAGTGAAAATCATCAAAATATTAGTTCTTATTTTGCATTAAAACAGTACGCGATAGACAAAAACGGTAGCTACTTCTCGAATCAGCAAAAAAATTAATTCAAGAACACCTGCTTTCAACAAATTATGCGGCAAAAATTTTTAAAATGGAGATCAGTGTTATCAATGACTATTTGTTTTTTATGCTTTGTCTGATATGTTAATGCGAGGGTTTTTATTTTGATTATAATCAGATGTTAATCAGGGATATAATATTTCAATGGTTCAGTTAAATCTTAGTTGATTTGTTTATTCATCAACTTACGATTTTAACTGAATGAGACTTACTTCGTACAAACGAGTGCTAGGCTCGCATTCAACGTGGCTCCATTAAGTAAGGTGTGTTAGTTGAAAGCGGGTAGGAACGTTAGTTGAAAGCAGGTAGGAATCATTCAGCATTTGCAGGAGTCTCCAGACGTCATCCACCGTTGAGAAAAATGTATCTTATCGAAGGGTTAATGTATAGAAAAGCAGTTTTTTTTAATTAACAATGTTATGACCGTGCCAACTTCTTCATTTTAGAGTAACGTGCCAACTTCTTCATTTCAGCGTAGCGCTTGCACCTTACGTTTCCAATTACTTGTTGGATTATTCCAATCTATTGCGTCTTAGGATTAACAAAAAATGGTACAAATGGCTCTGAGCACTATGGGACGTAACTGCTGTGGTCATCAGTCCCCCAGAACATAGAACTACTTAGAAAGCGCCTGAGTATTTTGCAATTACGTGTGTATTATTAACAAGTTTTATTAGGTCACTTTCTTGTCTATCTTCATGTTCAGTGGAAATTTTGCAATTGACTTGAACTTCCCAATGAGCTAGAGATTTGAAATTATAAACGTAGCGCAATATTGGTTCACAATGAGAATATTAGTCGATTTTTTGTTGGTCTGTTCAGTAGGTGTCGGAGTGGGTATGAAAAAGGTTTGTAACACCTGACATCTCGGCTGTCTTGCAGGACTGGTGTGTTGCGCAGGTACTATCGGTATACGGTATGCGAGAGGATGGGCGCGGCCGCGCAGAGAGAAGTGGCAAGAGGAGATGCACACAGAGAGGGGGAGAAGGAGATGTGTGCAAGATATGTGACGTACGTATACGATCTTACCAAAACGGTTAAAATCCTATGAAAACAGAAAATTATCATTTAAATAAAAATATGTCTTTAATATAACAAGTATTCGTATTGGGTTAAAAACTGTGGGTGGCAATCATTGAAAAAAGGACATTAAAACAAAGATGTTTTCACAAAATTCGAGTCACCAGTTTTCTCTCCTGATTGCCAGAAATACGTTGACTTCCACCTGCATAAAAGGAAATGAATACCGTAATAAAATATGGGAAGTTAGAGCTCACACGGTAAGACTGAGGTGCTCATTTTTTCTACGTGTTATTCGAGAGTGCAACGATCGGTAAAGTGATCCTGCGAGAGTACTGACATGCACTCGGATGTGAATTGTAGAGTAGTGATGTAGTAGGTGTGGATTCAGTTTGTAGCTATGGCACCTAATATGGAAAAAAAAAAAACAGTAGTAAATAAGTCTCACGGTCGTACCCAACTTTTTTTCTTTTTTTGTTTGTGAGGTGATTGAAAAGCTCTAACCCACGTACGTTTCATGGATGAAGCGAGAGTTTCGTAGGAACGCTGTAGAATCAATGCCGCTTATAGAACTTTGACAGTAAAGCTCCAGCCTATAGACCGTGAGCCGGTCTGTTCCTGGCGATCGGGGTAAACGACAACACGCTACACAGTGACGTGGAGTTAACCGGTCAGCAGTGTTCTTCGCAGGCAACGGGGTGAATCAGCCCCGGCGCCAAGTCAGCCGGCGGCTCTCGCCCACGCATCTGTCGGGGCCGGGCCGGCTGGAGTTCTTATCGGTGCAGATGCGCCCTCCGCCTCCGCCATAATTACGGGGCCGTACCCTCAGCTGGCGCGGCCGGCGGTCATCAGAAACAACGGCCGTCCAGATAAGGCAGCCCGGCTGGGCCGCCCCTTGCGTGTCGGCCGCCCGTCGGGTCATAACGCTAATGGACGGCGGCGGCGGCGGCGGCGGCGGCGGCACTTGTCGCGCTGCTGCCTGCCGCCGCGGGGAACCCCCGCCCCGCCGATTGGATTGCCAGGCCAGGGCAAGCCAGCGCCGCGCGCGACGCCCGGACCTGCGCGCCTTCTGTTCTCCCCTCCCGGGAGCCTTTCATCCAGCCATGATTAACTATGAGTAATCTTGCCGCCCTTTTCGGCTTTGAAGGCTGCAGCGTTCTGCTCTATTTAACTCCTTTCGCAGGTCCCTGGGTCGTAGCGACCCGTTGTTGGGACGCGCTTTTCACGGTCGTTTACACGTTTCGGACGGCGAGGAACAACGAGAGTTTCGCAGATCGGGTGCAAACTAAAGTCCGAGCGGTCCGCTTCACACACAATCTACCAAGCTTCGGATTACCAGCTGTTTCACAGGAATATACTGGACCTAGCGCAGAGTGTCTTGTGAACCAATGACGACACAGTGCGCTGACACAGACGAGAATTCTTCATTTCCCACTGAACGCGTGATACTAAGTCGAATGGAGAAATTTATAACATATACGCTATTGGATCAATAGTATCTGTATACGTATTAGCAGACATTAATACGAGATGTGTCCACACATCGCCTTTATGACGGTTGTAACTCTTGTGGGAACACTTTCATTGAGGTGTCTGAATGTCTGCCGATGTTGAGAGTCCGTACTTCATTGAGAGTCGAAAACAGAGATAGTAGTGATGTCGGAACTACAGTCTAGGAACAAATTCGACGTTCTGACTCATCCCAAAGGTTATAAATACCGAGTAGACGAATGGGAGATGGACAGGCGGAAAGTAATTACAAGAATTACCAAAGGCAGTCGTCAAGGGTCGATCTGCGGCCCCATCTTCTGGGACATAACAACCGAACCCCTCCTACAACTTCTAGATGGGGATGACAGGTCAGACGGAATTGTCACCTACGCAGATAAACAAACAACAGAGCCCAGTTACAAGAGAAAGCCAGTGGAATACTACAAACAATTACGCTGTGGTGCCACAACAGTAAACTCAGGAAGCCGAAAACAAATCAACATACACTTTACTGAAAGGATCATTCCAGAGGAATCCATCAGTTAAAACTGGGGACACAGACATTATACGAGTACACGTTACGTGCTACCTTGGGGTACACATAGAAGAAAAATTGAATTTCCACGAACACATAAGGCTAACGACAGACAAAGCAGGAAAAATGCTATACAAACTGATGAGGCAAAATTCAAAACAGTACAAACTATATCTTCGATTCAGTACTCAGCTTCGCAGCTACGACATGTGCATTCCGACTGAACCTGGTCACCAAAAAGCATCAGTCAGACAAGGGCAGAGAAGAGTCCTACTTAGGTTATCTGGAGCCTTCGGTACCACCTCAGTGGATGCTCTGTGTGTGGTGCTCGGAATATACCCCATAGATGTCACGATCAAATACAGAGCTGCAAGGTATTGGTTAAAGATTGGGAGACTAGATAAGGTACACACAATAGCTGGTGTGCCGATACGGACGATACGTCAGCTTAAAAGTTGGCGTCTGGATACGTGATAAGATGAGTGAGATGTAAGTGATAGGGGACGTAGACTGCAGAACTTCCTCCCTGACATAAGGGAGCGGTTGAGAAAGAAACATATCGATCCGAGGCCCGGTGTAGTACATCTCTTAACCGGACCTTATCCCACGCATGTAAGTCGCGTGTGTCTGAGGCAGACATCTAAATGCACATGCAGGGAAGAAGGTTCCTCAGAACACAATGTCTTTTTCTGCGGCGATACGCGAACAATAGATGTACATTACACATAGACTACACACAAACAGACTTAGATATGTACACAGCAATAAGAGACGAAGAACAATGGGTAGAATTAAACGTATTAACAAACATTATTTAAAAAACAACACATAGAGAGTACCTGCGGACACAACATAACAGATATGCCTATATCCAACGTAACAACAATCTCCGGTAGGTGGACAGCGATACCCACAGCGAGAGCAAAAACAGTGACAATGAGCAGGAACAGGGGGAGGAAGAAGAGACGTGACAGTAAATAAACGTAAGGCACTGGCGATATAGCCGAGAAATCACCAAATGATGCACACGGATGAACACCTAAAGCTAATTCATATTTCTCTACTAATAACCTTTTGTGTGTATGTGTGTGTGCGTGAGTGTATGTCTGTCTGTGTGTGTGTGTGTGTGTGTGAGTGTGTGTGTGCGTGTGTGTGCGTGTGTGTGACTGGCGGAAAATAGCTCGAAGAAAACATTCCGAGGTATTCACAGTCAGTCACATTCGGTGATTGCACAAACAAATGTCTCCTCTATCCTATCATTTTTTAAATTCTTCTTAAAAAAACAACAAAATTTTATTTATGTTTCAACCTTATATTATTGTTATTTTGATAAGTATTATTCTTTGTAAATGTTGTGGATAAAACAAAAGAAAAGAAATTCCAAAAAGATGGAAAATGAAAATTGTAAGATGTAAGACCTGTTTTAAACATCAGGTAACAGGTCTATAATTTGGCAATAAATAAATAAAGAGTTCCAAAGGTGTTCCGCTGGGTTTAGGTTGGGATTATGGGCAGACCGGCGGAATTTCGGGAGTTTTATTGTCCACAAACCATTGGCTCACAGATACTGCTTTATGACAGGGTGCCTTGTCATGCTTATGCAGAAAGAAGTTCCGAAATATTCCTTTACTGTACGCAGCACATACTACTGTAAATTTGTTCATATGCTCCCGAATCTAGCGTTTGTCTCACGCCCAGTACTAAGACCACAGCCTAACAACGAAAAACACTACTTCTTCTTTACTTCACGGAAAACAGCTAATGGTATCCACGTATCCAGGCATTCGATACACCCAACACTTCCAACGGATTGTAACAGCGTGTAGCGTGATTTATCACTCAAACTGACTCGTTTCCAGCCATCCACTACTCAGTGAGGTCACCCTTTACACCACCTCAACCGTCGCTTAGCATTAGCTACAGAAAAGCGCGGCTTATGAGGAGGTGCTAGATTACTGTACCCCATTATTTGTAACGTCCTACACGCGGTAAATATGCTACGTGGACCGGTGGAACTTTGGAACTCATGAGTGATACCTTCCGCCGATTTCATGTGGTGTTTTTACAACTATCCTCCGAAGTGCTCGACGGTTTCTGTCCGTCACTAAATGAGGAGTGCCTGGCTTTGCGTTTCCACTTCCCAACCAGCTCACCAACAGTCGACTTGGACAACTTTAGAAGGTTCGAGATGTCCCCGATGGATCTGCTACATAGGAGGCATCCAATGACTAGTCCAAGTTCGAAGTCACTGATCTGTCTTTGCCGACCCATTCCGCTGTTTCTGCTTCTCTAACAACACAATATTCGCCGCTTCCTTTTACATGGTGGTCCCTGCCTCTTGTGACACATACCAGTCAATTCCGTATTAAATAGAGATCGGATAGTACATAGCTATCGTAAGAGACGCACATGGATATACTTCACTGCACTGTTAAATGAGAAAGCCTTCTTTAGTCGTCGCGTATGACAGTCGTAGCACTCTTCTGGAAAAGTCCACTTCTCCCACCACAAGCCCTGCTCGCTCTTCAAGTTACAGACTATACTTTGAGTACTGGAAGGGTCTACTAGAATACATGAGCAGACGTTGCTGACAGAATACTAACATTAACGGCAGCAGATTTACGTATTTCGTACTTAAGGGGAAACTCTTGAGAAACCCATTTGACAAGTTGATGTATCCGTGACCACTTTTCGTGTATTGCCCGTTGACTTTCGTTTCGGAATTTTCAGCCGCCGAATCTTTCATGATTTTTCTGACGTTTCGCCAGCACGAATGGCGGGCACTGTCAAAGGCTCACCATCCATTACTGGTAGCGGACTGGTGTTGAGCCCATGACTAAGGGTTAAATCTAACAGCGGTTCCAACGTCGGAAAGTCTTTCTTTATTACCGCTGTCACCATGTTACCAGAAACGCTCGTTCGCTGCAACAGGGGAATTCTGTATCCATTTATCTCGAGTTATTTTATGTAAGTGGCCAGCCAATAACAATTTCCTGTGACATTCTTGTTGCTATGTTTCCCCTTTTCTTAGGTTTTACTTTCTTATGTACCATTTTGCTTCTTTTCCTGCTTTCTTTGAGTGTGTGCTTTAGTTTTATTAGGTCTGTCAACATTCGTTCCTTTTAATGTGTGTCAGGGCGCTGATGACCTCGATGTCGAGCGCCCATAAGCCCCAACACACCACCACCACCACCTGTTAAAACTGTTGTCATACGTACTAATTGAAACGAGTTCCCGGAACAAACTGGCGTGGTAGTTCTTCTCCACTGTGAGAAGGTGCGTGTGGGGATCTCACACAGCGCGTGTTCCAGCACTGACGATTTTCCCACCTGTCCCAGTCTGCAATCCTCGTATCTCACGTTTCTTCTTCGACGACGCACAGGAAGCTAAGCGAGGGTCGAGCGCAGCGGATCACACGGAATACGATTCATTTAATCAGAGTGTCTTCTCTCTCGGCGGACGTGCAGAGAAATTTGTGCAACAAGCAAACCCTACTATCTCGGCTACAGTGTTTACCAAATATCCTCAAACATTATGTACCGTTAAGACCGATCGTAAGAGCTTCTTGCTCACCAACGCGTAAACTAGAACAACAATATGCGAATTTTGGGTCTGTTTTGATGGAAAACACTTTTGTTATTTATTTATTTACTCCCCAAACTAGTTTCAGCGACAAGTATCGCACTCATCAGTGCGTTCTTTAAATCTAAAACTTGCAGAAAATGGCATAGTAATAAAACACTGTAATACATTATTACATATGTACTATCTGTTTTTTAAATATTGCTTTCTGTGAATACTTACATAATAACTTATTTAGTATACATTAAAGCTTAGTTTTAAGAGTGTTGTTGCTGTTTGCGACATATTTTCTGTGTTTTGCTGTTGCCGTTTTAATCGGCATACATCATATCATCTCCAACTGTGTCAGCGGCTGTTAGTAAACAAATACAAAAACGTGAACTTATGTATGTCAGCGTTATACAATTGGGACTACGGTAGTGTTGTGGATACAGTTTTGCTGTGTACTATGCTGTTACTTAGTTTCTAGATAAATCTCAGAAAAATCATCTAATAAACCATAGTCGAAGATCTCGGAACGAAAGCTAACAGGTAGCACATTGCAATGCTTTGTCTCTTAGTTTTTCCGCACGAATATTGAATAGCGTTATAACAAGTAGCGCCTTTGTCTAAAACCTCTTCCACTACCTGTCATCTGTTTTCTGAATGTCAGTTGTATATGTACTATTACTTTCTGCATTGCGCAGTTTCTTTACAGGCTTTATGTCCTTATAGTCGTCGCTAACACTTTAAAGGTCTTCAGGAGGATACTACAATCTACACTGTAAAACTGCTTTTCCCAATCAACGAAACATATGTATGTAATTTCTAGCAGTCTTTGTGCTATCATCCTCAAATATCCAATAGCAGATTGTGTACCTTTTCCCTTTATGATTTTCCACCTCTTAGGTGACTAACTGGATGGAAATTAAACGGTTTCAAGCACTCCAACAGCGCTACTTTGCGCCGGCAGTCTAAGTACTGGCTGTTTAGCCACAGCTTGCTCTGCGATATATGTAGAGTCTTTGTATAACATGTGTTGTGATCATCATATTCACCAGCTTTGTAGTCATTATATTGACACAAACTCTGCTACTGAAGGTAGCTGATTACCTGTCATTCTAGAAAAAAGAGCCAGCCAGTGATTACACCAGCAAGAACAAGTAAAAAATATAGCAACCACCAGAATAACCTTTTTACGAAACCGGGGAATGGATACTCAGGATGTTCGGAAACTCCCTTTACAAACATGTAGGGCTTGTAGAGGGGACTGAATACATAATATTTTGAACAGGACATCTTCTGAACTTTAACACAAATCTTGAATTTACATATGACATGTATCATGTATGAGGGTTGCCCAGAAAGTAATTCAGGGTATTTTTTTTTCTTTAACAACTCTTTATTGAACACAAGGAGAATTACACACATGAAAGAATGGTGAGTAATCTGCACACTCTATTTTTCCACGTAATCTCCAACCCGTCCTATGGCCTTCCTCCAACGCGAAACAAGGGCGTGTATGCCCTATTGGTACCAATCCTTATCCTGGCGGCGAATCCAGAGCATCTCTGTGTGAATCACCTCCTCATCATCCTCAAAAGTCTTCCACGAATGGTATCTTTAGTGGTCCAACCAAGTGGAAGTCCGAGAGGGCTAGGTCAGGTGTGACAGCCTTGGATGGTCCCCGACATTTGCAAATCGTGAAGCTCAGCCGAACTACCCTCCGTGCCCAGCGACTAACTTTACATCTGCCGACAGCTCATGCGTTTATGAATATTCCCCACAGTTTCTTTCTCTACAGTGAGAAATTCAATGACGGCACATTGCTAGTAACGTACATCATCTACGGACGACATTTTGAAATTGTCCTACATACGTACCGTTTTGGATTCGTAGAATTGTTTCCGGCTGTGAAAAAAAAAAAAAAGTGCGGTCCACTACTTTCCGAGCAACCCTCGTACTTGGTACGCTAATTCGTAAAACTAAATTGTTCTTGAAACGCAGAGATATGTATTTGTTGTATGAAGAGCAACCATGTATGTTAGCACCAATTGGCAAAGCTGCTTTCCATACCCCAAGTGGAATGCATTCCAGTCAGTTCGCACTTGTGCTGAAGGATGGTAACATTGTCAAGATACTGTGGTAGGTGTTAGTTCTGCTGCATTTCAGACGTCTCCTTGTTCATGACGTGCTTGTTACTTTTTGTTCAAATTCGTTTCTATAGTTCCACATGTATGCTACATCTTAGTTTTAGATCCTTTGAAAATAAAGGAACGCCGAAGCGCGTAAGGTTTTGTAATGTTAACAAAGAATTATGGTCAACACTTGAGTGTTAGTACAATGCAAAAAAATGACAGCTACATCTTATAAAACTTATAAGTAACATACGTCTGTTACCAAAATTGATTACCGGGTTTGAATTTGAAGATATAGTAAGATGTAACGATTACATCAATGACATGTAGGCACCTTGTCAGTACATACCTCTAGAACCAAAAATGGTACACAGTTTTAATTAAGTGGAATTAAAGAGGGTCTACCTTCTTGCAAGGACACAATTTTTTGTGTTGTTTAACCTCCAAATTTGTTTCACTACGGTTCTGGCGACTTCAGTATCTTCTCTATTCTTTCTGAAATACAAATGTACAAATTTTATGCGAGTTAAGAATATGTCGTTCTTTAAATTACACAAGTACATAAACTTTTGATACATTATGCGTGCGCGGCCGCTGTCAACACAAAGGAGCCATACGTTATATTAACACGGCATGTCGTCTGTAATGCAGGAATGTAAGAGAAACGTCTGGCTTGAATATTTGTTTAGGATATACACTCTACACCAATTATTCAAGCAAAACGGTGGCATATGTCACTTTCTGACACCCACCATTGTTGTAGATGGCTTGTCCTAGGCTGTACTTGCTTTTTATTTGCCTACTAAATGTGTTGTTGTTATTGATTTCATATCTAAGGTGGCCTGTGGGCATCGGTAAAATTTCGTGAGGTTTTTGTTTGGCAGACTGTTCGATGTGGTTTGATATTTACAGGTTGTGTCTTGGACTTGCAACAGCGTTTGCTTACGATTTCTCGTGCTTATTGGCTAATTCTGGATGTTACTTGTGGTTGTGCGCTTTCCACTGCACATTTATGTTTCAGATACTCTATTGACAGTCGTTTGTCTCGCTGTTTTGCTTTCGATTGGCGGCATCAAAATTTGTATTTTCCCAGGCGAGCTATCACTGAGTGTGTAATTGTGTGTGTGTGTGTGTGTGTGTGTGTGTGCGTGTGACAAAATTTGTTGTTTACGTTGGGGAGCACTGTTTGGTCATTGATGACTTTTCTTAACCCGTGACGACCAAACACAGATTTTTATTTTATAATGTTATCTGAATGAACGTGAGGGAACTCTACGGTAAGGAAAACATCGAAATAGATACAGAGGAGGCGATTGACGATGACGAAAATGGGCCCAGCATGCTGACAATGGAAGTAGAGAAGGCAATTAAGGCCATGACGAAGAGAAAAGCTACAAGAGATGACGACATACCGGTGTATTTGCTGAAAGGAATGGGAAACAGAGGTTGAAAGCGCTGACGCAACTCATGAACAAAATCTGCGTAACAGGAGACTGGCCTAAGGACTTTCTGGACTTCACAATGATTGTTCTTGAGAAGAAACAAGAAGCGAAGAAATGTAGTGATTACAGAAGAGAGAGTCTGGTCTCACACGTGGCAAAGATCATTGCAAGAACACTCAACAGACGGCTGCAGCACAAAATTTAGAAAAGTAACGTGAAAGGACCAGTATAGTTCCAGGTCGAGATTTTCACTCTGCAGCGGAGTGTGCGCTGATGTGAAACTTCCTGGCAGATTAAAACTGTGTGGCGGGCCGAGACTCGAACTCGGGACCTTTGCCTTTCGCGGGCAAGTGCTCTACCAACTGAGCTACCCAAGCACGACTCACGCCACGTCCTCACAGCTTTACTTCTGTCAGTACCTCGTCTCCTACCTTCCGAACTTTACAGAAGCTCTCCTGCGAACCTTGCAGAACTAGCACTCCTGAAAGAAAGGATATTGCGGAGACATGGCTTAGCCACAGCCTGGGGGATTTTTCCAGAATGAGATTTTGTAGAGCACTTGCCCGAGGAAGGCAAAGGTCCCGATTTCGAGTCTCGGCAGGCACACAGTTTTAAACTGCCAAGAAGTTTCAGACCAATATGGTTATAGGAAAGGAAAAGGAACTAGAGACTACTTCGGCATGCTGAGGATTTTATCGGAGATGTTCTGGCTGTTAACGAAGAATTTTGTGCTTTTTTTATAGACTGGTAAAAGGCCTTCGACAGAGTCAAAGAAAGAAATTGATAAACGTAGGAAGCCATGGTCCAAGACGAATTCAACAACAATTGGATCCTGCTGACCAGCAAGTCGAACTTGGAATTAAGGAAGAAACTGGTGAAGTGTCACGTCTGGAGCATTGCGCTGTTCTGAGTAGACAAGTGGACCATGAGAAAAATGGATTAACAAATTCCTTGAGAGTTTTAAAATGTGGTGCTCGAGAAGAATAGAGATCAAGTGGACAGGTCGGTTGACAAACGAAGATGTGCTGAGAAGGATAAGAGGGAAAGATCAATGGAACTTTTGTATCCCTCCTGGAAGGCAGCGTGTGGGTCTGATCCTGAAAACTGAAAGGTTGGCCGAATGACGAAAGCGAGTAGGAGCAGGAGAAGTAAAACACTTCTGTACTGCGTGTAAAATTATAGATGTTTACTATAGGCAAAAACCAAGTAAATAAATGGTTCCATAACTTTGCAATGACGAACGCGTAGGTGCGAAGTCTTAGACCCGTCGTAAGTAGTGGAAACTCTCTATACGAAGCGAAGTGTCCTGGCCGTCTTGATCAAATGGGGAGAATCTGCAGCGGCGCTCGTAGAGCTGAAAGCGCCTGCTAGAGGGTGCTGTCGTTGGTGGCAGTGTCGTAGTGCCAACCTATAAACTTGGACCTATGCCGTGGCATCGTAGCTATCGATACCACAGGAACCACATGCAGGTCGAGGAAGAAGAGGAATTCAACATCTGGATGGTGTGAAAGATGGAAAGAGATATGGTACACTGAAGGAAGACGTTGAAGACAAGGAACATTGACACGATAAATTCTCCGTACGAAGAAACGGACCTGCCACTAGGCAGAATACTACACTACTGGCCATTAATATTGCTACACCACGAAGATGACGTGCTACAGACGCGAAATTTTACCGTCAGGAAAAAGGTGCTGTGATATGCAAATGATTAGCTTTTCAGAGCATTTACACGAGGTTGGCGCCGGTGGCGACACCTACAACGTGCTGACACGAGGAAAGTTTCCAACCGATTTCTCATACACAAACAGCAGTTGGCCGGCGTTGCCTGGTGAAACGTTGTTGTGATCCCTCGTGTAAGGAGGAGAAATGCGTACCATCACGTTTCCGACTTTGATAAAGATCGGATTGTAACCTATCGCGATTGCGGTTTATCGTATCGCGACATTGCTGCTCGCGTTGGTCGAGATCCAATGACTGTTAGTAGGATATGGAATCGGTGAGTTCAGGAGGGTAATACGGAACGCCGTGCTGGATCCCAACGGCCTCGTATCACGAGCAGTTGAGATGACAAAGCATCTTATCCGCATGGCTGTAACGGATCGTGCAGCCACGTCTCGATCCCTGGGACGTTTGCAAGACAACAATCAACTGCACAAACAATTCGACGACGTTTTCAGCAACATGGATTATCAGATCGGATACCATGGCTGCGGTTACCCTTGACGCTGCATTACAGACAGGAGCGCCTGCGATGGTGTACTCAACGACGAACCTGGGTACACGAATGGCAAAACGTCATTTTTTCGAATGAATCCAGGTTCTGTTTACAGCATCATGATGGTCGCATCCGTGTTTGGCGACATCGCGGTGAACGCACATTGGAAGCGTGTATTCGTCATCGCCCTACTGGCGTATCACCCGGCGTGATGGTATGGGGGGCCATAGGTTACACGTCTCGCTCACCTCTTGTTCGCATTGACGGCGCTTTGAACATTGGGCGTTACATTTCAGATGTGTTACGACCCGTGGCTCTACCATTCATTCGATCCCTGCGATACCCTACATTTCGGCTGGATAATGCACGGCCGCATGTTGCAAGTCCTGTGCGGGCCTATCTGGATACAGAAACTGTTCGACTGCTGCCCTGGCCAGCACATTCTCCAGATCTCTCACCAATAGAAAACGTCTGGTCAATGGTGGCCGAGCAACTGGTTCGTCACAATACGTCAGTCACTACTCTTGATGAACTGTGGTATCGTGCTGAAGCTGCATGGGCTGCTGTACATGTGTACGCCATCCAAGCTCTGTTTGACTCAATGCCGAGGTGTATCAAGGCTGTTATTACGGACAGAGGTGGTTTTTCTGGGTGCTGATTTCTCAGGATCTATGCACCCAAATTGCGTGTCAGTTCTTGTGTGATTTATTTGTCTAATGAATACCCGTTTATCATGTGCATTTCTTCTTGGTGTACCAATTTTAATGGCCACTAGAGTACATAATAATCCGAATGAAATTTAGGTCGGTTCACCATTGTCCAAAAAGACATTCCAACCGAATTCCCGCATACTCGCTTCAGTTCCCTCCGCACCCTTTACGATTCGAGCTTCTGATGCGTCTGTAGTGACCTCATTGTCGAGAAGTTGCTGAAGCCTGCCCCCACCCTCACTGTATAACCACTGCACGAGCCTTTGTGTTTGTTTCGTTACGACGCAGTTATTACAGCCACTGCACAGATTCGGGGACGTCGCGCCGAACAACTGTCGGGAAGGAAAATTACTGCCCTTTGTGAGTGGGACGAGTGTTTTGTGTATTGTCGCAAAGCGGCGTTTTCGGTGAGAGCAATGACAGAGATCACGGCGGCGACCGCTGTCGAACGTATCTGGATGTTCCCCGAGAGAGCGGAGTGGGCAAATAGAGGCGGCGCGTCGGCGGACGGCGGTCTGGGAGGAGCGCCGCGCGGCTTTGTGGCCGGGTGCGCGCCACGCGCCCGCCGCCGACTGCGCAGTCACGGCCGCCGTACAATGGCGGCGCGCAGCACCGCACGCGGCCGGCACGTGGCGCGCCCGCTGTGACTAAACGGGCCTTCCGCCGGCGGAGCAGGTGGCTGGCCTGCCGCCCCGCGCTGCCGCCCTGCTGTCGCGACCGCCGGCGACACGCCCCCACCGCCTCCACCAGCCTCCCGCCGCAGTGTCTGCATCCAGTCAGCCGCTCGGCCGCTGCAGGTCACGAGGTCGGGGGACACCATCTGCGGTGCTGCCGCGACCGACGTGTGGGAAACAAAATTTCCTCGGTGTTCTGACCGCGTCAGATCAGAGCCACAGAGCACAGAAGCAGAGTGGCCTTCGGGACGCGCGAGGTCTGTCAGGCTTAGGAATAGTTAGTGTAACATCCACGTGATAAATTTTTGGCTACAGTGCGACGAGAGGAAATTGTGCCTCTAACAGTTACAAACATTATGTATTCAACGTATGAAAAAACAGTGAAAACTTATAAATATTAATTATTTACATAATATTCTATGACGTAATTAGACATATCGATGTGTATCATACAAAGACAATGATAACTGCAAACTCCTTTTATGATCTGCGTTTGTCTTCCTTTGTTTTTACCTTTTGTTGGTTGGCTTTTGTAAGTTGCGGACGCATATCAAACTGAGGTCTGTTAAGAAATTGTAATTATTTGTTAATTATTACTTGAAAATAGAGTTCATTATTATTATAAATATGAGTGAATAATTATTTGTAACTTTAATTCCTCTCTCAGTAAGCATTATCTGTGTTAATTATTTCTTTCCGCTGCAACGAGCGCAGCCATTGATGATAGCGATTTGTATCGCGTTTTTGTCTGTGTTTTCCATAGAAACAAATCAAATGTTTGCTTGTTGTTGTTGTGGTCTTCAGTCCTGAGACTGGTTTGATGCAGCTCTCCATGCTACTCTATCCTGTGCAAGCTTCTTCATCTCCCAGTACCTACTGCAACCTACATCCTTCTGAATCTGCTTAGTGTATTCATCTCTTGGTCTCCCTCTACGATTTTTACCTTCCACGCTGCCCTCCAATACTAAATTGGTCATCCCTTGATGCCTCAGAATATGTCCTACCAGCCGATCCCTTCTTTTGGTCAAGTTGTGCCACAAACTTCTCTTCTCCCCTATCCTATTCAATACTTCCTCATTAGTTATGTGATCTACCCATCTAATCTTCAGCATTCTTCTGTAGCACCACATTTCGAAAGCTTCTATTCTCTTCTTGTCCAAACTATTTACCGTCCATGTTTCACTTCCATACATGGCTACACTCCATACATATACTTTCAGAAATGACTTCCTGACACTTAAATCTATACTCGATGTTAACAAATTTCTCTTCTTCAGAAACGCTTTTCTTGCCATTGCCAGTCTACATTTTATATCCTCTCTACTTCGGCCATCATCAGTTATTTTGCTCCCCAAATAGCGAAACTCCTTTACTGCTTTAAGTGTCTCATTTCCTAATCTAATACCTTCAACATCACCCGACTTAATTCGACTACATTCCATTATCCTCGTTTTGCTTTTGTTGATGTTCATCTTATATCCTCCTATCAAGACACCATCCATTCCGTTCAACTGCTCTTCCAAGTCCTTTGCTGTCTCTCACAGAATTACAATGTCATCGGCGAACCTCAAAGTTTTTATTTCTTCTCCATGGATTTTAATACCTACTCCGAATTTTTCTTTTGTTTCCTTTACTGCTTGCTCAATATACTGATTGAATAACATCGGGGAGAGGCTACAACCCTGTCTTACTCCCTTCCCAACCACTGCTTCCCTTTCATGCCCCTCGACTCTTATAACTGCCATCTGGTTTCTGTACAAATTGTAAATAGCCTTTCGCTCCCTGTATTTTACCCCTGCCACCTTCAGAATTTGATAGAGAGTTTGCTTGATGAGGTCTAAATACTGCACAATATGAAAGTATAGTTTATAGAGTTTAATAAACATTTTAAATATTTACTTATTTGCTCTAACAATAGAAAGTCTCTATCAATTGTCTGCCGCCATCTTAACAATTATCACAGCGGCAAATTCAAATTACGCAACTCTGCAGACATAAATGCTGAACGTAATACAAATGTGTAAAAATAAATGTGCACCGGTGGTCCCGAACTCATTTTAATGAAAATAATTTGAATCAGATTGGTTCTTTAAAAACAGTGCTCATAGCACGATCGTTATAACAAACTTTTCTAGCTGATGTAAGGAGCCGAAATTAATTACGCTCGAGTTGCGAAGAATATTGTTTCAGGTAACATACGTTAGTGTTGTGAGCGGCTGATATTCTGTGATTTTAATGATCATTTTGCTCAAGATAACTGTTTCCATCGTAATCCATAGTTGTATAGAATCTGTTGTATGGACTACGTAGGGATTCTGAATGTGTGGGGTGTCGCAGTCCTGCTGGAAATGCCCAGTCCGTCGGAATGCACAATGGACATGAACGGATGCAGATGTTCAGATAGGATGCTTACGTACGTGCCACCTGTCAGAGTCGTATCTAAACGAATCATTCCAACTGCAAACGCCACACACCATTACAGAACCTCCACCAGCTTGAACAGTCCCCTGATGACACGCAGGGTCCATGGATTCATGAAGTTGTCTCCACACCCGCACACGCTAATCCGCTCGATGCAATCTGAAATGAGACTTGTCTGACCACACAACATGTTTCCAGTCATCAAGAGTCCAATGTCGGTGTTGACGGGCCCAGGCGAGGCGTAAAGCTTTGTGTCGTGCAGTCATCAAGGTTACACGAGTGGGCCTTCGACTCCGAAAGCTTATAATGATGATGTTTCGTTGAATTGTTCGCACGCTGACGCTTTCTGATGGCCCAGCACTGAAATCTGCAGCAATTTGTAGCAGGGTTGCACTTCTGTTACACTGAACGATTCTCTTCAGTCGTCGTTGGTCCCGTTCTTGCAGGATCTTTCCCGACCGCAGCGATGTCGGAGATTTGTGGTTTTACCGGATTCCTGATATTCACGGTACACTCGTGAAATGGTCGTACGGGAAAATCCACACTTCATCGCTACCTCGGAGATGCTGTGTCCCATTGCTTGTGCACCGGCTACAACACCGCCTTCGAACTCACTTATATCTTGATAAAGTGCCACTGTAGCAACACTAACCGATCTAACAACTGCACCAGACACTTTGAAAGGTATGTGCAAAGGTCTGACCGGGGTAGGTGCAGAAAATAAAGTCTACAATTGCCAACCGCAAGGTGGAATGAGTATAATATCTTTGAGTAGGAGGATCCTTCATGTTTAAGAGAGCCGGGCGCGCGCAGTAAAAAGAGAAGCTATATAATGATTTCAAAATGGGTTTTGTTAGACAATATTCAGAGTTAGGATTTGTATATCCAAGGTTTGACGCAGTAAGCGTTTTGTAACATCTTTGTAGGAGTAATTCGTGCTACAAAAATGTTGGAAATGGCAGTTTTTGTATATGACTTAAATTTTTAACAATATATAGAGATCAACATTGTGTTTAAATCTAACATCCTGAATCACGATCCATATCCTTTGCTTGTACTGAATATGAAAATGAGTAGTAAAGTAAAGTTACCCACCAATGAAAGAACGTAAAGAAAATGAGGCCTCTATGCAATATGTATGTGCAGTTCATGGTTTGAAATCGATTTTGGTATAACTAAAGTTATCAGAGCAAAGTTATTTCAAATAACTATTTTTATGCCATTGCACAACTGGCATTATTCAAGCCAAGTAAACATCAGGGCCAAAAGTTAATTTTTCAGTACCATCTTAATGCCATTGCGCAAACGGCATTATTCTCTCAAAACCTGATTGTTGAGTCACATACACGTTTCATTACTGGCAAAATGGAGGAGTGCACGAAACAAGTTCGCAGACGCAGTCAGACGCAAATCTTGACTACTAGCCAGCAGTGACCACATGAGTGTATCGGGCAGTTGCCCCAATGGAATATTGTCTGATTGTCACGACGTGGTCCTGCAGAAGACATGAGAATCGAATCTTCAACAGGTCTACTCATAAACCCAAAACTGTCACCTCTTCAAGTGTCTGAGCGATAGCTCTACTAAATTTTCCCATGACCACCAATTATTTTGTTCGTGATAGCAACTAAATTAAAATTAACGTCCAGCCGCGTCATGTGTGCAGTGTTTCTTGCATTTGACGTTGTCGGACGCCTGAAATCAGAGCAAGACTATTGTCACCGTACAGTTTTTAATGGAACGGAGCATATACACTGAGGTGGCAAAAGTCATGGCATACCTCCTAATATCGCGTCGGACATCCGTTAGCGTTGCTTAGTGAAGCAACTAGGTGTGCATGAACTCAAAAAGTCGTTGGAAGTCCCCTGCAGAAATATTGATCCATGCTGCTCTATAGCCGACCATGAATGTGAAAGTGTTGCTAGTGCAGGATGTTGAGCATGAACTGATGCCTCCATTATGTCCCATAAATGTTAGATGGGATTCATGTAGGAAGATCTGTGTGACCAAATAATTCGCTCGAAGTGACCAGAATGTTCTTGAAACAAATCGCGAACGACTGTGACCTGATAACATGACATCGTTGGTTCGGGACATGAAGTCCATGAATGGCTGCAAATGGTCTCCAACTAGCCGAACATAACTATTTCCCGTCAATAATATGTTCAGTTGCACCAGAGGACCCAGTTCTTTGCATGTACGCACAGCCCACGCCATTATGAACAGACCACCAGCTTGTACAGTGCAGCGTTGACAATTTGGGTCCATGGCTTCGTGGGGTTAGCGCCACGTTGGAAACATACCATCAGTTCTTACCACCTGAAATCACGACTCATCTGACTCCAGTGGTCTGGAGTCCAATCGATATGGTCACGAGCTCAGGAGAGGCGCTGCAGGCGATCAAATTGTGCAGATGACGACTGAGTTTTATTGTTAGGGTTCCGTAGCTTAATCAGTAAAAACGGAATCCTTGCCGGAACATTGTCTTATCCGTCTGTCTGTCAGTCTGTCTGCCCGACTGTAAGAAAACATTTTTCTCAAGAAGAGGTAGATGTATCAAGTTGAAATTATGTCACATACTAAAGCATACGATACCTTGGCGGTGTACAAAATTGCAACTCCTAAATCGGTGCAATTAAAAGATACGGCCACTTACGTACCATATTTTGATACTGGCAAACTCACTCATCAAAACCAACAGAGTACTCCTCGTCGATCTACAATCATGAAATTTGGCAAGCAGCAAGCTTTAACAAATGTGTACGAATTCGTAATGGACCAAACTGCTGAGGTCATCAGTCCCTAGACTTACACATTAACTTATGCTAAGAACAACACACACACCATGCCCTAGGGAGGACTCGAACCTCCGGCGGGAGGGCAAGCTTTGACAGTAACACAAAAGAAAGCACCCGAAAAATGTTCATTTTAATTGTAACACACGAATCCTCTTGTCTGTTAAGAACCTTTTACCCCAGGAAAGGGTAGACATATCCTCTCTTGGAGATGTAAAACACTTAAGCTTGTTTAAGTCGATGCAATCAAAAGATACGGTCTTTTATGTCACATGTATTGGTACCCGCAAACTCACTCATCGAAATCTAAAGGGTACTTCCCGTTCTACATCTACATGGTTACTCTGTAAATCACATTTAAGTGCCTGGCAGAGGGTTCATCGAACCAACTTCACAATTCTCTATTATTCCAATCTCGTATAGCGCGCGGAAAGAATGAACACCTATATCTTCCCATACGAGCTCTGATTTCCCTTATTTTATCTTGGTGATTGTTCCTCCCTATGTAGGTTTGGTGTCAACAAAATATTTTCGCATTCGGAGGAGAATGTTGGTGATTGGAATTTCGTGAGAAGATTCTGTCGCAACGAAAAATGCCTTTCTTTTAATGATGTCCAGCCCCAATCCTGTACCATTTCTATGACACTCTCTCCCATATTACGCGATAATACAAAACGTGCTACCTTTCTTTGAACTTTTTCGATGTACTCCGTCAGTCCTATCTGGTAAGGATCCCACACCGCGCAGTAGTATTCTAAAAGTGGA
Source organism: Schistocerca cancellata (assembly GCF_023864275.1). Taxonomy (NCBI): domain Eukaryota; kingdom Metazoa; phylum Arthropoda; class Insecta; order Orthoptera; family Acrididae; genus Schistocerca; species Schistocerca cancellata. Next base: position 530,871,795 of record NC_064631.1, read on the forward strand.
CGGACAAGCGTAGTGTAGGCAGTCTCCTTAGTAGGTCTGTTACATTTTCTAAGTGTCCTGCCAATAAAATGTTCCTTCCAATTTAAGTCGTTCGTAATATTAATACCTAGGTATTTAGTTGAATTTACGGCTTTTAGATTAGACTGATTTATCGTGTAACCGAAGTTTAACGGATTTCTTTTAGCACTCATGTGGATGACCTCACACTTTTAGTTATTTAGGGTCAACTGTCACTTTTCGCACCATTCAGATATCTTTTCTAAATCGTTTTGCAGTTTGTTTTGATCTTCTGATGACTTTATTAGTCGATAAACCGAAGACGGCTGCTCAGATTGCCTCCAAAATCGGTAATATTGACAAGGAACAAAGGGCCTATAACACTACGTTGGGGAACGCCAGAAATCACTTCCGTTTTACTCGATGACTTTCCGTCAGTTACTACGAACTGTGACCTCTCTGACAGGAAATCACAAATCCAGTCACATAACTGAGACGGTATTCCATAAGCACGGAATTTCACTACGAGCCGCTCGTGTGGTACAGTGTCAAAAGCCTCCCGTAAATCTAGAATTATTAAATTTGGCGTTAATCGTGGTTTCGCAGTACAAGTAAAGTAAACGAAAATCCAAAAAAATAATAATATGTAATTCTACCACACGAAAAAAAAAAATTGTCTTATGTTATCTGTCTGTCTATCCCGCAGTCTGTTAAGTCGCCTTTTTCTCAGAACGGTAGACCTATCAAGTTGATGTTTGTATTACATACTAAGGTCGGTGATTCCTTGGAGATATAATAAACGTAAGCTTCTAAGCCAATGCAGTCAAAACACACTGTTATTTATGTCTCTTATTTTTGGTACTCGTAAACTCGCTCATTAAAATCTATAGAGTACTTCCCATTGAACATGAAACTTGGCATTAAGCGAGGTTTCGCAGTACACCTAAAGGAAAAAAGTCTGAAAAATGTTAAAATGTCGTTAGGTCACACGATAAAAACATTTCTTTTGTCATTTTTTATTCGAGCTCAAACTAAAGTGAAAACATTATCGAAAGCTTCGCGACCAATAACTGGTCAGTATCGATGTCGAAAACGGGCAAAAATGATCAACATTCTCGATTCCCGTGATGGATGAACAGTCTATAAGTATCCATAAGTAAATCTGTACGGAACTCGCAGAGCAAAAGTCCTATTCGCACCTGACCAATCTGTTACTGTTTTTTTTTTTTTTAATGTCTTAGTAAAGTGTTGCTCAATACAGTCTATACTGAATCTTGTCGTGATTCCCTTTCACACGTCTGCATCCACTTCCCATTTTAGTACTTTCTAATCCATTACTCGCTTTTTTCCTTCTTCTTCGTATCATTATCATTCTTTCCCCTGTTACTTTTCTCTTCCTTTTCCCACTTAATTCGCCCTTACTGATATTCTTTGCCTGTCACAAAACTACGATACCACGGAAGCTGCGCCCAGGGCACACGCTCCTGCTTATTTCGCCACTGGGACTACCAAAGACACATTCTAGCGAGTACCATAGCGATAATCATCAACGTCGGTGCTGGTGGCTCAGTGCTGCAGGGCGGGGCAGGGAACGACTTTGCCGGCGTTAGCGCGCGCGCTCTGCCAGCTCCCCTGACTCGTGCGCGTGTACTGTGCGCGCAGGGCTGGCGGGCTCAGCTCCCTACCTGCCGCGCGGCAGATGGCCACTCTATTGTCCCGGCTCTACCTACAGTAGTCACCCGCAGCCATTAAATCTGCCTGAATAAAGCCTTCCTCTCTGCTCGCCCCGGCCATTGTCGACGGCCGCTCCCCCGTCAGCCCACCACACACACACACACACACAAACACACACAGACATACACACGCACACGAAACACGCACGCGCGCGCACGCACACACACACACACACGCACGCACACACAGTCGCAGGTGGCGCCGCACTCGCGGAAAGAGCCCCAAACAGACGTCCCAGGCAGCCCACCCCCAACCCGCCCCCGCCGCAGAGCTGCCGCCGCCGCCGTCACGCTGACGTTCCATTGTTCCTCTGGTGTCACCGCCAATCCGGCCGACTCGCTCGCCGCCCTGCTGTGTTTGTTATGTCCGGCTGACGTGCCGCGCACGGCGCCACCTCTCCTCGTCGCCGAGTCGGGCGACACTAAAGCCTTAATTCCCCTTCCACGTCCTCCAGATCCCACTATCCGTGTGTCTACCTAGGCTATTTGGTTATGGCAATGTTAACCTTGATCGCATTCGGTCTACTTACTTCAACAAACTGCACAGCAGCCAGATTGCAGTTATGATAGTTAGTACTTCTTGTGAACTACATACCTTACACATGTACTACGATCATCTACTGAATACACTACATAGGCCATCTTACAAGGGAATGGTCCAATAAGACATGTCGGAACCTACCATGAAAGTTTTTACACAGGAAGAAGACAACGAAAGAAAATTTTAGCTGCTACGAGGCTCTGCAAGTATTAAAAATAAGTAGCTGGAAATTGCCAAATTCGTATCGTGCCAAGCGGCGGTAGAGGTCGGCGGTACATTTTCAAACGGGAAACACGACACAACCCAATCGTAATTTGAAAATCACGTTTGAGGTTACCGTTTGCGAGGTGCCGGGGCTAGCAGTGTATTTAACACTAAATTCTTCTACAATCTACAAATGTAAATGATGCTCTAAGCCCCCCCCCCCCCCTATTCTAACTCCGACTTTTGCTGCTGCACATGGATTAAAAAGATACGCGAACTGACTGTAACAAACCCTGCAAGTGGAGTAGAAAAAGAGTTTGGCACCTGCAATAATTTAATTTGATAAATAAGTCGAATAAAGGAAGGTTTTATTAACGTAGTGAGAAATGATAGGGTTGCTCTACCGATTAACAGAATGAAAGTTCTGTCCAGAATAACAATGTGATTTATTAAGACTAAACACAAAATAATAAACAAAAACACATGAAACATTTACAATACATCAAATTGGCTCAAACTGGATACTCAAATAAACGCTGTGAAGGTGAAGTTGTCCCTAAACTAGATTGTGACGTTTATGACGAAGTGGTATGTGGAGCCAATTACTAGCAACTCAAATCTTAAGAGAGACACACAGCTAACCCAACGTTAATTGCTGCTACATTAGTGAGAACTCAGACAATGAACACCCAAGATAGAACAAAGTTAGAAAAGACGAACAGGCGCGCTCTGCTGAGCTCTGATTATCGCCTAGCAAAAATGCCTGCTTTGCCGGTGCTGCGGACGTACATTACCAAGCTGTCTTCTTAGCTGCAAGGACACGATCTGGCGTACTGGAAGCGATGGCCGGTTGCTTCGACGTCCCGTCGTGGTGATGATAATGTCGCGAGTATAGCCCGAAACAAATTGTCCTGGTCTGGTTGTTCCAGACTAAAGACTTCCTAGCAATACAAATGCGCCTCTGAGGGAGACGAAGAAGGCTCGCCACACAATCACTGACGGTACAGTGATTGATTTTAACAAGCGAAGTCACACAGTAACTCCAATACAGTCAACTTTAGCCAAAACTGCTCAAGACAGACAACATAGGCCTCTTGTACTCAGAACGCTCAATTGCCAACTGTACTCGGAAAGTTACGTTGAAGTCGAAACTTCAGCAACTTCGTCAAGCAGTTACAATTAAATAAACGTATATTAGACAGCCAACGGAAGCAGGCTGACCAGAGCAGCGAGAGCTCAGTCTTGTAACCTACTCCGACCGAAAGGCGAGAGCCGACTACTCACCAGAGCACCCGTACAAAACCGAACACACAACATTCCCGCCCCCACGACAGTGGCCGTGGTTAACCGTTCCAATCAGCAACTCGAAAACCGGCGGAAAATTCCACTCTATTGTCGGAGCACTACCATTCCACCAATGGAGATTCTTGGCGCCAATTTCTGCGCCGATTTTGCTACGTCACGGAGCTATGCCCTGAGCACGCCAATCACAGTTACGATTTTGCAGAAAGCGCGGGAATTTGCCCCCCACAACTGCCTGGGTACACTAGTCATTCCCATGCCTCGCTGGTAGCCCGCCAGAAAGTGTTTTCGCTAAGTTTCTGCGAAGTAACGGAACCTCTAGCCCAGCCGCTACTTCAGGCCCCCGCGAGCGTGTCTGCCGCTATTGTACAATGTCGGCGTCTGGAAAGCATTCACTCGACTCCCGCACACCCGTCGGCTTACCCTTTCAAAATCAGCAGAGCCCGCCTGTCACCGGACCACCCGGGTGACGAGAGACGCTGCGTGGGAGGTCCGCGTGTGAAGGAATAGCAACTTTTCACCGCATGCAATTAGAGAGGAAAATCGTAAGATAGAAATATGAGAGGGGGCTCATGCCACCTCTCACGTTCGTTGACAGTTTCTCAGACACTACAGTACACAGTTATTACTCTCTCGAATCAGCCACTCAAGTAGCTTCTATTACAAATTATCAGTTGCTTTTTGTAATATTGGTAGTATTGACAATACAGGTAAAGTTAATTAATATTCATTGTGTCTTCATTGCTTTTGTTGGATTCATGCTCTGGACATAACGACGCCTCTGTTTTTGTGTAGGACGACGAAAAATCTATAGATGTAATGCGGATTGCGCCTGGAACTACTAGTGCATTTCAACCTCTGGATAAAGAATTTTATCGACAATGAAAGCATTTTTAGGAAATGGCCAGAGAACCTCTCTCGCATTTCAGGTTTATCAGCGGAACAGCATTCTTAAGCTCCAGTCATTTGTGCACTACCAGTTTTCTTCGCCACGCTTTACAAATTTGATAAAGTATGTCTGGCATGCAGTGCAATGTGCAGAACAACGGCCAGGACCATTTATGACTCCATCCCAGTTCTGTTTAAATGAAACTAGTGGTTAGTGCGAAGAGCCTGAACTGCATCAATTTTTCCCATGTCCGGAGTCCCTGGCGCAAGAAAAATGTTTGTTTTTGTTATTCAATTGACACTTCGCATTTTTATGACGACTACAAGGAATAAAGAAGTGTTTCACTGGTAGTCAAATGTACAACATTCAAACATTATTATAAAGGCCTACAGGAATTGTCGTAAAATGTAGTACTGCAAGACATATTTCATTTCAACAGATTACAAGTCCTCGTTGATAGAAGTCGTCTGTGATATCAAACACAGCCATGATTTTATTTTCTCTATTCAAAAAATGTTTGTATAGTTTAAGCCAGGCTTTCACTGGAGCAAACAAGCTAACAAGACCGAGCAAAAGAGAATTCCGTCTGGTGTACCTGGTAGGCCTCGTGCAGCTCTTTCAGCTGGACGCCACTGCAGCTACTTACGTGTCCCTAACCTTCCTCATTAACCTAATAGGAAAATGGAGACCTGCAGTTTAACGTGGAATCTGAACCACATGTCTTCCTCGGCCACTCCATCTGTGAAAGTGACGGTTAAAAATAATAGTGAAAAAGTTGCGGTCTGAACGGGATTCGATCCCGCTCTCTCTGGAGAGTCGAACGCCTTTCGAAAGTCGAGAAATATGGCATCAACCTGGGAGCCGGAATCTAGAGCCTGTTGTATATCAAGCACAAAGAGGACCAGCTGAGTCTCGCATGACCGCTGTTTCCTAAAACCGTGCTGGTTTCTACAGATGAGCTTCTCAGAGTCTAGAAAGGTCATTATATCCGAATACAAAATATGTTCCAAGATTCTACAAGAAATCGATGTCAGTCAAATTAGCCGGTAGTTATGTGCATCCGATTTTCTCTTTTTATAAATTGCTATGGTCTGGGCCTTCTTCCAGTCCCGTGGAAATTTCCGCCGTTCCAATGACCTCTGATAGATGACGACGTTTGCAGCAGCATGGACTATCAGCTTGGAGACCATGGCTGCGGTTACCCTTGACGCTGCATCACAGACAGGAGCGCCTGCAATGGTGTACTCAACAACGAACGTGGGTGCATGAATGGTAAAACGTCATATTTTCGGATTAATCCAGGTTCTGTTTACAGCATCATGATGGTCGCATCCGTGCTTGGCGACATCGCGATGAACGCACATTGAAGCGTGTATTCGCCATCCCATACTGGTGTATCACCCGGCGTGATGGTATAAGGTGCCATTGGTTACACGTCTCGGTCACCTCTTGTTCGCATTGACGGTACTTTGAACAGTGGACGTTGCATCTCAGATGTGTTACGACCCGCGGCTCGACCCTTCATTCGATCCCTGCGAAACCGTGCATTTCGGCAGAATAATACACGACCGCATGTTGCAGGTCATGTACGGGCCTTTCTGGATACAGAAAATGTTCGACTGCTGCCCTGGCCAGCATATTCTCCAGATCTCTCACCAACTGAAAACGTCTGGTCAATGGTGGCCAAGCAACTGGCTCGTCGGAATACGCCAGTCACTACTCTTGATGAACTGTGGTAACGTGTTGAAGCTGCATGGGCAGCTGTACCTGTAAACGCCATTCAAGCTCTGTTTGACTCAATCCCCATGCCGTTATTACGGCAAGAGGTGGTTGTTCTGGGTGCCGATTTCTCAGTAGCTATGCACCCAAATTGCGTGAAAATCTAATCACATGTCCGTTCTAGCATAATATATCTGTCCAATGAATACCCGTTTATCATCTGCATTTCCTCTTGGTGTAGAAATTTTAATTGCCACTCATCCCAGGATGACACTCCAGATCATCACTCCTGGTTGTCGGACCGTATGGCAGGCGACACCCGAGTTGGTATGCCACCTCCGTTCAGGGGTCTTCTAACAAGTTCAACCGGTTGAAATGGCTCTGAGCACTATAGGACTTAACATCTGAGTTCATCAGTCCCCTAGACTTAGAACTACTTAAACCTAACTAACCTAAGGACATCACACACATCCATGCCCGAGGCAGGATTCGAACCTGCGACCGTAGCAGCAGCGCGGTTCCGGACTGAAGCGCCTAGAACCGCTCGGTCACAGCGGCCTGCTGTTAATGACTGTCACTATTCATAATCAGTTACTGCTTAGTCTTATGTTATTAACATGTTGTTGTGTCTTGTGTCTAATACTGAACTTTTTCAAGTAAACCTATGCGCCGCGTTTAATTTTTATGTATACTTTTTGAACGGGTGATGATTGACTGTTCAATAAAAATTATGATGTTACCTCATTCGTAATGGAACAAGGTTGGTGTTCAATAGTCTTCTGTTCAAGTCTTCGGCCTGGAATCTTACTGTCTGCCGTAGAATTGTCTTCAGTGATGAGTCTCATTTCGAATTGAGCTGCGATAACAAGGCAACAGGTGACATTTCTTTTCATAGCAGCATCCGTTTCGTGGTCATCCGCAGTACTCTTACCGCAAAGCACAACAGTACGTCGACGAAACTCTACACCTCGTTTTGTTGTTGTTCATGGAGAGCAATCTCGAGCTTACGTTTCAGCTAGGTAACGCCCGCGTGCACACAGCTTGAGTTTCTTGTCTTCGTGCTTGCCAAAGCCTGCCTTGGCCAGTAAGGCCGCCGCATTTCTCCCGAACTGAGAACTTAGGAGCATTGTGGGCAGGATCCTCCAACCAGCCTATTATCTTGACAATCTAACGCGCCAATTGGACAGACTTTGGCATGGTACCCCGCAGGAGGACATACAGTAACTCTGCCAATCAATTCTGCCAATCAATGAAAAACCGAATAAATGCTCGCATGGAAGTCAGAGGTGGACCAGTGTTCTATTGACTGCTCAGCCTGTGAAGCTCTTTCTCTTGAATAAATCATCCAGTTTTCTGAAATTGTAATCATTCTTTGTCTGCACTTGTATATCACATCTACCGATTTCCGTCCCGTTGAGATAATTCCTTCGTAGTGGGTTTTCTTTTTTGTCTTAAAATGTATACTGATGACAATTTGTCTTCACCCAGTCTTTTCATTAGAATGAGCACTCAATTTATTAACTGTTATTATTTGCCTTCAGTGTGCTTTACACTATTTTCTCTTTATGCGCAATTTTCTGTGCGTTTCAGATCTGAAGATGGTAATTGCTCCGCCGAACCAGTGGTTGTAAAAATAATGCGACTTGGGCTATTAAATGGTTCTATATAAAAGATCTTTAACGTTTAGTACTTGAAAAGGCAGTAAGCTATTACCATGTTACTTATTGTGTTCATTGCCCAAGTAGTGGAGGAAAGCAAGGAAAAATACTGAAAACGAATTAAAATTCAGGGAGAAGTAATAAAAACTTTAAAAACGTTAAGGTTTGCCGATGACGTCGGAATTCCGTCGCGTATGTCAAAGGACTTGGAATACAGGCTGAACGGAATTAATAGTGTCTTGAAAAGAGATTACACGACGACCTCAACAGAAGTAAAATAAGGGTAATGGAATGTAGTCGAATTAAACCAGGCAATGCTGATGGAATATGAAAAGAAAATGAGAAATGGAAGAAATGAGTTTTGCTACCTCAGCAGCAAAATAAGTGATAATCACAGGTGTGACATGACAACAGCAACAAAATAGTTTTCTGAAATAGAAAACTACGTTAACATCTAAAATAAATTAATTTTTAGGAAATCTTTTCTGAAAGTATTTTCCTGGAGTGAAGCTTATACGGAAATGGAACATTGATGATGAAAAGAACAGTGCGAAGTGAATGGAAGCTTCTGAAATGTTGAAGACTGGGCCGGCCGGAGTGGCCGAGCGGTTCTAGGCGCTACAGTCTGGAACCGCGCGACCGCTACGGTCGCAGGTTCGAATCCTGCCTCGGGCATGGATGTGTGTGATGTCCTTAGGTTAGTTAGGTTTAAGTAGTTCCAAGTTCTAGGGGACTGATGACCTCAAATGTTAAATCCCATAGTGCTCAGAGCCATTTGAACCTTGACCGTCGGCATAAGGCTCCACTGCACTCCGTGGTTCAAAATGGTTCATATGGCTCTGAGCACTATGGGACTTAACTTCTGAGGTCATCAGTCCCCTAGAACTTAGAACTAGTTAAACCTAACTAACCTAAGGACATCACACACATCCATGCCCGAGGCAGGATTCGAACCTGCGACCGTAGCGGTCGCGCGGTTCCAGACTGTAGCGCCCAGAACCGCTTGGCACTCCATGGTTCGTCGAAAAAACGCGTTCCGCCACTACGATCTCTTTCAGCGACGAAACTGCTTGATACCAGGTGGGAAAAAAATGAATGATGCCTTGCCATAGAAGCCCGTAATTATTAATGTTTTAAAAGTTTCATTGCTTGCCATAGAAGCCCGTAATTATTAGAGTTTTAAAAGTTTCATTGCTAGACACACTCACGGTCGTCTAATCATAGATGGCAGTTTCCGGTCATAAGTAGCCACGTATTGAGAAAATAGACGCAAGAATAAAAACTCATTGTAACAGAGTTTCGTCTATCTACGATGATGTATACCCTCATACAAGAAGCATCATGTTGTAAATTTTTCAAAACTTTATACTTCATCTCCGTTCTGAGTCACTTGGTTACCAAGTCAATAACATGAGTTAGAAGATAGCTAACACACCTGGGGTTAACCAAGTCTGTCTTAAATACCAATAGCAGCCATCAATCATTACAGACTGTGAGAGGGCGTAACAGGAGCTGACACAAGATATTATAGCACACTGGTTGTTGTCCATGGGTAACGGACTGGATACTGGTGGTGAGACACACATTACTCCATTCTTTTTCTTGATTTTCGTCTTGTGTCCACTAAATGTCAAGAAGACAAGTGAATATCAAAAAGGCAATCAAAAAACTCCCTTCACAGTCACAAAATAATTTCACCACTTTCTGTTTTTTTTTCAAAGCGTTTGGCTATTGTGTTTCTCAGCCGACAAATCTCAATTAGCTGTCATTGAAAATATTGGCAGTTTAGTTTCTGTGTTGTAATGGTTCACCCAGTTTAGGTCTGATTACGATGTATTTTTCCCTTTCCGCAGTTCAAAGATCTGAACAATTTGTCTATTACTGCTGAGAATACGTTGGACGATAATAAATCTCCTTGCCTGATTCCCCTTTCAGTTCTCAATTTTCCAGTGTCATGATGAAGTCTAGTGGAATCTGTATCATTAATGCTTACATCTAAATTTTTCAGTATTCGAGGTCTGGCTTAGAAAACGGGTTTATTTTTATTGCTTCTGAATAGTTGCATTATCCCTTTCAAAACACTCCTTTCCTCGTTCGTTATACAGCTGTTTGCGAATTTTCCACGGCTCAGATCACTGTTTGAAATTATCTTTTGAAATCATGTAAATAGTCTCCGTCATTCTTTCTTTCACAATTTCAACTGACTCACTTTCGGACAAGTCACGTGGAGGAGGGGTGGATGTTCCAACACAGGGATTCCATGCTTAGCCAAAAACGACTTGACAACCAATCCAGTATGGACAAAATCCGTGACGTGTTTTTCCGCAGCTCAGGTTACTTTCCTCTCACACGTTCACTGAGCGAAGAAAGGACTTTAAGGAATATTATCTTAAAGTCGATATTCAGGCACTCAGTTCACGTAAAAAATCTCACGGTTATTGTAAATTATAATTATCATTGCTTTGAATTTTGATTTTGACATTCGGGTCTCACGAATTAAAGTTTATACCCGCGTCTCCTGCTCACTATCGGATGCACTAACATATACACCACCCTGACACAGGGGCTTATCACAACTACGTGGACTATCATAGCCCACCTCCCTCCCATAGGGGGAATACCAAATGGGCTGAGGCGTGAATGAGAATTTGGTATGAGGAGAGACAATCTGGGGTAGTCAGTAGAGCTATGCAAAGCCACTGTTGCAGGGTGGCGCAGTGGTTAGCGCATTTTCAAACTAGCAGGAGACTTTGGTTCGAATCTCGGCCTTGGTACGAATTTATATTCTTCACTTCAGTCTGCATATATAGCCCCTACTCCATATATGTTTGAGACCTGAAAAGGCCTTTGCAACCTTATAGTTTCATTCGACAGTGTTAATACTTTCTCAAGAAATTAAGCGTTCTTTTCGATGGTTTTCTGTACGTCAGCACAAATATTCAATCGAGAATCTTTTCGTTCAGGATGCAAGTTCTTGGGCACGGGTACTGAACAAACTTACCTCATGCAAGAGTGTTCATGTAAAATCTGCCGAAATATTTCTTTGCGGATTCTTACAATATCAACCTCTATTTTCCTCTGATCCAGTCTCCAAAGTTTCCAATGTTTTCATTCGTTGTTGACGTTGAGGGTCCCCCTGAAAGTGACTCATTTTTATTCTCTTCTTGTCCCTCTCTGAACCGCTTAAGCTATTCAGAACCTGGAGTGCGTGAAAGTCCTCACCGTGCACATGTTTCAACAAAGAATGGGCATCTGTGTCGGCATTTCCAAGTTTCACTGAAATTTCACATTTATCCGTTACTCCTTCAAAACACTAAGCATATTTTCAACGGGCAGCGAGCATATGTTCGGATACAAACGAAGGCCATGGCCGAACTGGGGACTAGGCGGATGGGTGGGGAACCGGAAATGGGGAGGGGGGGGGGAATCTGGTGACATGGTTCTGTAGGGCTTGACACGGATGCCCATGCTGTTTGTGTTTAACCAAACCTCGTACTAAGCTATGTTGAATCAGCGCCTTTCTTTTCAAGCGAAATGATGGCAAATACCTCGAGGGAACTGAGGAAAAATGTTCTCAAAAACTGATAATCCCAGGCAAAGGGAAGTTTACGCTCATTACTACGAGCTATAGTTTCGTTCAGGATCTATACATGGTCTAATGTTGTACATCTACTTCTAAAGCCGCCTTATTCCATCTCTTCATTAAAGTGAGACGTTTTATATCTGTGATGTTTTTGATTTTTGTAACTATCTTGTGTCTTGTGAAGACATCGCTGAAGTCTATAGCTTCTGTGTATTGTCAGCCTCCTTTTTTGCCAAACAGATTAATTAGAAAATTATTTCACAAACTCCGATGGCTTCCAACGCTGTGGCCTCGTCATGACGTCCTGATGAGACAGTCGGCAAGCCATTTTATGATCGCGTTATGGGAAGGCGGGGTAAAGTGGACACTCTACGATAAATTGAATTTTCAGCAAACTATGGTTATCGATAGAAGTTTACCACCTACACTTTTTGAATGTACATATTACAAAGTATCGCATAAAATATTTGTAAGTGAAAACGAAAATAATATATAAGAGCTATATGCATTTCTCTGAAGGCTTAAGAAGTGGCCACTTTTCCGTACCTAGTAGGGTGCTGCGGTCCGTTCCATCGCAATGGGATACCATGTTCGTTGTTCTGATTTTCGGATATACTTTCTAGACATTTTGATGACCTAGTATCTGGAACAGTACCACGCCTCTTGGTCAGATCGCTTTCAGTCGGGTTTTTGTATTATACCACGTATAATAGAACTGAGATGGTTTAAAATAATGTAAATTAATTCAGATAGAATGACAGGCGATAGTTCGTTATATAATTGGGGTTGGAAGTAAATCTGATCTGAAGTATTATGCATGATATATGGGAGTAACTAACCCATACCAAGGTAAACAACTTGGCCACATTTCCCGACGAGAAATGTGGCCACTTTTCCCGATCGGTCACCATGCTGGCATTGGTGGTTCACAGATGAAACTAAGAAACAGAAAGAAACAACAAAGCACTCTGTCTGCGATCCAACATTCACATTGCAAAAGAGTATTGCTCTTAAAATAAGTGAGGTAACAAGACTAGTATAACTTACGTACATTACATCAGACGACTGATATTAGAAAAGTTTTTACTAAAACATAAGGGAACAAACTTCCTGTGTCAAACTCACTGACAACAGTGACTGTGTAAATCAGGACTAGTCTGACCACTTCTCGCTATTCAGCAGCACTATTCAGGGCAAAAAATATGCAGTGGCCACTTTTGCCGTCCTGGCCACTTTATCCCACTTTCCCCTACTTCTTCGTAAGGGAAACCTTCCTGCTCATACACATTTCAAGGAAGCTATTGTCACAACCCGTATTAGCTCTTCAAGAATCAGAAAACAGTCATGTAACTGTCTTCAGACACATAATTTACATCACGAAAACCTGAGAGACAGTAGATTGTTATGTTATAGACAGGTTTCCGTCTCCCTTATAATGTTTACCCCAAGACCTTGCCTACCAGAACATCTGCAAAGTCACACATTTACCTACTCCGAAACACAAATTAATGAGTTAACTTTCGAAAAAGTAGTTATTCACAATTATCTTTTCCCAAGCTGCTCTACAGTACCAACTGCATCGTTGAATACAGTTTAGCTGAAGTGTCAGTACGATTTCGAATTAGGATGAAACTTCAAAAAGTAAGTAACAAATTATTATGAAAGGCCAACTAACTTTGATTGAATGCTGCACTACACTTCAGAGTGACACAGACAGAAGGTAATATTTTTTAAAAGAATCATCAAGTCTCTGTAAATACCAGTCCGAACGTCCGATAAATCGTTTAGTTTTATCGACGATAGAAATCCAATCCTTGGCCACGGAGCAATTCGAGAACAGCTGTGATAACCTCCGCATAGTTGAAAAATCTGCGACTGCTATGGATCTGTTCCCCGAACGCCTAGACGCTGTCACCTGTGGTCGATATCGGTGGCATTCCTTCCCCGTGAGCATCACCCACATCTGTGGGTCACATTGTTGGCACCGTTTCACTAAGGCTGGCCGTGACAAGGATGTAGGTCCACATGTGACTGTTGTGGTCTTCAGTCCAGAGACCAGTTTGATGCAGCTCTCCATGCTATCCTATCCTGCGCAAGCTCCTCCACCTCTGTGTAACTACTGCACCCTACATCCTTTTGAATCTGCTTAGTTTATTCATCACTTGGTCCCCCTCTACGATTTTTTTCCTCCAGATTTCCTTCCAACACTAAAGTGGTGATCCCTTGATGCCTCGGAATGTGTACTACCAACCGATCACTTCTTCTAGTCAAGTTGTGCCACAGATTCCTCTTCTCACCAATTCTGGTCAGTACCTCCTCATTAGTTACGTGATCTACCCATCTAATATTCAGCATTCTCCTGTAGCACCACATTTCAGAAGCTTCTATTCTCTTCTTATCTAAACTATTTATCGTCCATGTTTCACTTTCATACATGGCCACAATCCACAGAAACACTTTCAGAAACGACTTCCTGATATTTAAATCTTTACTCGATGTTAACAAATTTCTCTTCTTCAGAAATGCTTTCCTTGCCGTAGTCAGTCTACATGTTATATCCTCTCTACATCGACCATCATCAGTTATTTTTACTACCCAAATAGCAGAGCTAGTTTACTAGTTTAAGTGTCTCATTTCCTAATCTAACTGCCTCAGTATCACCTGATTTAATTCGAATAAATTCCATTATCCTCCTTTTGCCTTTTTTGATGTTAATCTTATATCCTCCTTTCAAGACACAGACCATTCCGTTCAAGTGCTCTTCCAGGTCCAATGTCTTTGGCAAACCTCAAATTTTTTATTTCTTCTCCGTGGATTTTAATTCCTACTCCATATTTTTCTTTTGTTTCCTTTACTGCTTGCTCAAAATACAGATTGAATAACATCGGAGATATGCTATAACCCTGTCTCACTCCACTCTCATCCGCTGCTTCCTTTTCAGGCCTCTCGACTCTTATAACTGGGCTTCCGCTCCTTGTATTTTACCCCTTCCAACTTCAGAATTTGAAAGAGAGTATTCCAGTCAACATTGTCAAAAGATTTTTCTAAGTATACAAATGCTAGAAACGTAGATTTGTCTTTCCTTAATCTATCTTCTAAGATAAGTCGTAGGGTCAGTGTTGCCTCGCGTGTTCCAACAATTCTACGGAATCCAAACTAATCTACCCGACGTCGGCTTCTACCAGTTTTTCCATTCATATATAAGGAATTCGAGTTATTATTTTGCAGCCGTGATTTACTAGACTGATAGTTTGGTAATTTTCACACTTGTCAAAACCTGCTTTCTTTGGGATTGGAATTACTATATTGTTCTTGAAGTCTGAGGGTATTTCGTCTGTCTCATACATCTTGCTCACCAGATGATAGAGTTTCGTCATGGCTGGCTCTGCCAAGGCTGTGAGTAGTTTCAATCTGGTAGGTCCACATGCCTGCAGAATTTCTCGGTCAATCTGTGCAAAACTGGGACATTTTGCACACAAGGATCGCACTGTATCTCGTACGTCAACTTTGTGATATCTTTCCAGTTGACGCAGCATATCTCTCGCACTCTGTGTTGCCCCTGTTAACAAGCAGCAGAAATGTGTCTGCAGGGAAACCAGAACATGTACTTTCTTCTAACAATGGAACACTCTTGTTGCGCAATAGTCTTCACGTGGGGCGACATGTGTAACATACTGTTTGAAGTCGCCTCCTATCTCCCACCTTTTCTCCTTATCTTACTCCATTTTCACTTTCTATTATCCTTTAGTATTTCATCGTCCGACTAGCTTTTTACCCTCGACTTCTCCAGCATAGGCTCATGTGACATATATTACACGTACATTTACATATTTCACACATATTTGTATATGTTTCTCACTGGAATTTCGCCATGCAGATTTGTCTGCGATCATTTTTACTTCACTCCTTCTCATCCAGGCCCAAAGAGGTAGCTGAGGTGTCTTACTCCGCAGTATTTTTCTATGAAATTGCTCCAGGTGTTCCTGAGTTACGCTTAGAAGTAACCACCTATTCATCTCTACCCCTATGGGAGGTGGGTAGTGCTTACCCCAAAAGTGCTTCTTTCCAGACACTAAGTAACCAGTAAGTCCTACATTCTTACAAGAACTGAAATCTTGTATAAAACGACTTCAAACTTCTGATTACTGCCGGCCGGAGTGGCCGTGCCGTTCTAGGCGCTACAGTCTGGAACCGCGAGACCGCTACGGTCGCAGGTTCGAATCCTGCCTCGGGCAGGGATGTGTGTGATGTCCTTAGGTTAGTTAGGTTTAAGTAGCTCTAAGTTCTAGGGGACTGATGACCTCAGAAATTGTGTCCCATAGTGCTCAGAGCCATTTGAACCATTTTTTTTCTGATTACTTGATAAATGCGTTAATGTGTTACGTATTTGACGTCAAGTGTGTAAGCGAGAAAAAGTTTAGAAATGGTTTGCAATTACCTTTACAGTTTATTGCAAGTCACTAAGTGTCCTAAATGTCAAACATGGGTTGACTTCGTCGAGAAAATCAGATAGTGTGGATGCTTAAGGAAAAGTAATTTTTAAAGCAGCTGAGTGTTTATGAAGTCATATCTCTTGAACTACCTATCTCAGAATGGTAAAATTTTGCAGGAACATTCAGTGGTATAGGAGGATATTTTCTGCAAAATGTGTTGGGAGTAGTATTTGTAGAAGAGAAGTAATAAATTAATTCGTCATAAATGATGCATGAACAGTGAAAATGTACTAAGTGACAAACTTTCTTCGTTTCGTTACTTCGTGGGGAATGACAGCGAGAAAAATTTTCGTAGAGCTTTTAAATTATGTGTAAAGTTGGTTGCAGTTCGCTAAGTGCTTTTATTCTCAAATACTGGATGAACACGAGGGTTGGAACTTAAATAGTGGCAACTATTTATTCATAATCGATACGAAAGAGTTACATGTTTGTACCTGTTCTGCCTTCCGAGTAGTCACCAGCGTAGTGTAGAACCCTTCTTTTCTTTCATTTCCAGTTCTTCTTGTTCACCTCTTTCATTCAGTATTAGTCATTCGGATCCGTAAAGTACTTCTGGTTTAATTGGTTCAAATGGCTCTGAGCACTATGGGACTTTAACATCTGAGGTCATCAGTCCCCTAGAACTTAGAACTACTTAAACCTAACTAACCTAAGGACATCACACACATCCATGTTCGAGGCAGGATTCGAACCTGCGACCGTAGCGGTCACGGGCGGTTCCGGACTGAAGCGCCTAAACCGCTCGGCCACCGCGGCGGGCCCGGTTTAATTACTATTGCTCCAGTGGAACCAGCACGGACCTCAACTCTCTGCCATTTCACTATCCAGGATGTCAAGGACCAGTTAGAACAGTGTGGGTGGGCCAGCTTGCCTCAGGAGTAGAGACGACGGCTTGATGACACACTTCCCAACCGAATAAGTGGTTGTATCCAGGCCAGAGAGGGTGCAACGTCATACTGATAAGAGGGCTCATTCTGCCAGGTTCTTTGTAAATTTTACTCGACTAAGCAATCACTGACATTGCATCACATACCTTCTCAGTCCATGCAGTTTCATTTAATTTCCTCCTCCACCTCTGGGTCCTTTTTTCGGCTACTTCACTTTTCTTGTCAGACTATATATCCGGTACACCTTCCAGTACAGGACAGCACTAAAACACGCAGCGGCTGGGAGGTCGCACGAGGAAAAAAAAGTGCGGCGTCATATGGGCGTCACATCGTTGTCGCCAATATTATGCTGCGAAGAGTACGTTTCCACGGGAAACATTCAGACCCTTCAGTTGTTTTAGGAATTTGTCGAGGGCGGAATTTGAGTCCCTAGGGTGCTACATGGCCGCTTGTTCGTTTTTATAACCGCTGCGCAACGGAGGAAAAACGCCTCCTCTCGCTTACCGGTCGCGTCCGCAGCCGCAAAGGGCACACGCGCCGAACTTCCGCGTCGCCTACCGCCACGTCCGCCCACGGCCGCTGCGCTTGTACGATTCCTCGCAACAAGAACCGGCGGGTCGCTTTTTTTTTTTCGCTCCGGTGCACGAGAACGGCGCGGGGCATATTTTAATCCGCCATCACCGAGAGGAGCGTCGACCAGCGCACCAGCGCCAGTTTTTATTTCCCTCCGCTGCCCTCGAGAAGCGAGCGTCGGAGTTTTAATAGCTTTCGACGGGCTGCCGCTCGCTACCCCTGCCGCGCGGTCGTTCTGTTACTGCTGCTGCCGCCGCCGCCGCCGCCGCAGGCAGAGCGCGCCCTGTTCGTGGAGACTTTTTTTCATTATTATCAAATTTGCGGCAAGCCAGCGCCGATCTAAGCCGGCTCCGATGTCAGAATAATGGCGGCCGGCTGCAGGAGATAGATGGAGCAAAGTGCCGTGAATCAACTTGCAGTGGACGCGTAAGCGCAGGAACGAAAAGTCACGAGACTAAAGGGCTCCATGAATTGCTGGTCTTCGCAACAACTCTTCTGCTTAATTTCGTTATTTGCCTTATCTAGCACGCTGTATCGTTATTTGCCCTATCTATTATATTATGAAAACCGCTAACAGAAAGTATCGATGCTCAAATCGTTATATGCACAGAAAGCTGGCTAAAGCCGGAGATAAATTCAGCCGAAATTTTTGCGAGGAACCTAACGGTGTTCAGAAATGATATGCTAAACAGAGGAGTTGGCAGTGGCGTGTTTGTAGCTGTTAGAAGTAGTTTCTCATGTAGCGAAATTTAAGTAATTTTCCAGAGAGTTAGTATGGGCAGAAGCCATTCTCAGTAACCGGACACAAATAATAATTGGATCCTTTTACCGACCTCCCAACTCAGGTGATACAATTCCTAAAAGTTTCAAAAAAAATTGAGTTTACCTTCAAACACATACCCAACTCATAAAAGTGGTGGTGACTTGAATTTACCCTCGATATGTTGGCGAAAATGTTTAAATCCCGAGGTACGCATAAAGCATCGTCCAAAATTGTGCTAAACGCCTACTCTGACAATTATTGCGAGTAGTTAGTTCATGAGCAAGTAGTAAATCGTTGTGAAAAGGCACTTGACCTCTTAGCAACAATTCATCTCGAGGTAATAACGGTTATGAGACTGAACTCCGTAACTCCTAAATCCTCCAAAAGTAAAAGAAAAATATATCTATCCAAAAAAGCCGATGAAAATTCACTTGACCCCTTCCTAAGAGAAAACTCCACTTCTTTCAAATGAACAAAGAAAGCGTAGACCAGATGTGGTTTGAATTCAGAGACATAGTATCGACAGCAATTGAGAGATTTATACCAAATAAATTAACAGTCAACGGAGCTGCTCCCCCGTTGTACACTAAGCGGGTGAGAACACTTTTGCAGAAACAACGAAGAAAACATGACAAATTTAAACGGACGCAGAATTTCCGAGACTGGCGACCTTTCGCAGAAGCTCGAAATATAGCGCGGGCTTCAATGCAAGATTCCTAAAATAGTTTCCATAGCGAAACTTTGTCTCGAAAACTCGCAGAAAATCCAAAGAGATTCCGGTCGTATATAAAAGTATACTAGTGGCAAGACACAATGAAAGCCTTCTCTGCGCGATAGCAATGGAAGTACTGTCGACGACAGTGCTGCCAAAGCAGAGCGACCAAACACAGTCTTCTGAAATTCCTTCAACTAAGAAGACGAAGTAAATATTCCAGAATTCGAATCAAGAACAGCTGCCAACATGAGTAACTTAGAAGTAGATATCCTCGGAGTAGTGAAGCAACTTAAATCAATGAAAGCAAGTCTTCGGTCCAGACGTTATACCAATTATGTTCCTTTCAGAGTACGCTGATGCAGTAGCTCCATACTTAACAATCATACACAACCGCTCACTCGGCAAAAGATCCATACCAAAAGACAAAAAAATGATTCAACTCAACATCTTAGGTCATAAGTCCCCTAGAACTTAGAACTACTTAAACCTAACTAACCTAAGGACATCACACACACCCATGCCCGAGGCAGGATTCGAACCTGCGACCGTAGCAGTCCCGCGGTTCCGGACTGCAACGCCAGAACCGCACGGCCACCGCAGCCGGCACCAAAAGACAGGAAAGTAGCATAGGTCATCCCAGTATTCATGAAAAGTAGTAGGAGTAATGCACTAAATTATAGTCCTGTATCATTAACGTCGATATGCAGAAGGATTTTGGAGAATACATTGTGTTCGAACATTATGCTTTACCTTGAGGGGAACGCTTTATTGACACACAGGCAACGCGGATGTAGAAAACACCGTTCTTGTGAAACACAACTAGCTGTTTACTCACACGAAACGTTGACTGCTACTGACAAAGAATTTCAAATTGATTCTGTATTTCTAGATTTCCAGAATACTTTTGAGACGGTACCACACAAACAACTTCAAGTGAAAGTGAGTGCTTATGGAATATCGTCTCAGTCATGCGACGTTCCTGTCAGAGAGGTCACAGTTCATAGTAACTGACGGAAAGTCATAGAGTAAAACAGAAGTGATTTCTGGCGTTTCCCAGGTAGCGTTGTAGGCCCTTTGCTGTTCCTGATCTATGTAAACAATTTAGAAGGCAATCTGCCCACCCGTCTTTCGTTGTTTGCAGATGATGCTGTCTTCTATCCTATAGTAAAGTCAACAGAAGATCAGAACAAATCGCAGAATTCTGTACGGTGGAAATTTGGCAATTGACCCTAAATAATGAAAAGTGTGAGGTCATCCACATGAGTGCTAAAATGAATCTGTTAAACTTTGGTTACACGATAAATCAGTCAAACCTGAAAGGCCGTAAATTATGAACAACTTAAACTGGAAAGAACAGGTACAAAATGTTGTGGGGAAGGCAAACCAAAGAAGCGTTTTATTGGCAGAGCACTTAGAAAATGTAACAGGTCCATTAAAGGGACTGCCTACCCTACGCTTGTCCTTCCTCTTTTAGAATACTGCTGCGCGGTGTGGGATCCTTACCGGATAGGACTGACGGAGTACATCGAAAAAGTTCAAAGAAGGGCATCACGTTTTGTATTATCGCGAAATATGGGAGAGGGTATCACTGACGTGATACAGGATTTAGAGTAGACATCATTAAAACAAAGGTATTTCTCGTTCGGGCAGGATCTTGTCAAGAAATTTCTATCACCAACTTTCTCCTCCGAATGCGAAAATATTTTGTTGACGCCGATCTACATAGAGAGAAACGTTCATCGTAATAAAATAAGAGAAATCAGAGCTCGCACGGAGAGATAGAGGTGTTCCTTTTTTCCAAGCGCTGTTGGAAATTTGAATAAAAGAGAATTATTGTGAAGGTTGTTCGATGAACCCTCTGCCAGTCACTTAAGTGTGATTTACTGAGTATGCATGTAGATGCACATGCATGGAGATGTAGATGTACGAGGGTCAGTATAGAAGTAATGACTCCTATTTATTTCTCCTTAAGTAAACTTTGTGAAGTGAGAAATTTGAATTTGACTCTATGGCGCCAAGCTTCTTCTCCAATTCACTGCAGTAGTAACTTTCTTCGTCAACAGACGCCAGTACCGCAGTCGCTTGCAAAATGGTCTACATCGGTGTTCGTATTAGACAGCGTTGTGTTATAAAATTCTTGAAGGAAGTTGTAATGCCCACTCGCTTTCATGAAAGACTGAAAAATGTGTACGGCGATGCAACAGTGGATATCAGCACTGGTAGACGATGGGCTCGTCGTTGTAACGAAGCTGAAGGGCAAACACCCTTGGCTGATGAAACACGGCATACCGGCATAAAGGTTATTCAGCGAGTCGAAGTCATCGTTCGTGTTGACCGCTGGGTGACTGCAGATGATTAGTGTCTCCTTACCTCCCTCAGTAAAGGCAATGTGATGACGGTTATTCAATAGCTAGATTACTTAAAGGTTTGTGCAACTTGTGTACCAAGACTGTTAACCGATAAGAATAAGCGAAGAAAAATAAACTGCCTCTTTCGTTTGGTGGGAGAGAAGTTGCCGGAAGAAATTGTGACCGGAGCCGAAACATGGGTTCACTTTTTGAACCAGAATCAAGGAGGCAGTCAACGGAATAGCACTGCAGGAGTTTACCGAAGACGAAGAGTTCCAAACTATGCAGGAAAGCTATGGCTACATTATTCTCAGACGCAGAAGGTGTGGTTATGGTTAATTTCTTGGAACAGGCATGCACAGTAAATTCCGTTGAAACCGTCAAACAGCTTAAAACACGTCTTTAGCGAGTTCACCCAACAAATGCTATGCTTGACAATGCGAGACCACACACCTTTCGTCACACCACTGAAAAGACTGTGCAGTCTTGCCTCAGCCCCCATAGAGCTCTGACCTAGAACATTAGACAGTCATTTGTTCGGGCCGGTAAAAGGAGTTCATCGTGGGATTTACTTTGAAAATGAGGAGGTCGTGAAGACTTACGTGCGTCAAAGACTTAGGAAGCATGACCGTGAGTTTTACATTACGCTGGGATGGGTATTTACGTTAGTATCTGAAGTTTTGGGATCTACTATCTGTTTGTTTACGCATGCGTAACTACTTCCCTTTCCTCTCCGTGCACTGTGCCGTATCACAATCAGTTATGAACCTGAAGGCCCCATGGACAGGAGGCACACAAATGAAGAGTATGACAAAGTGAATGTCAGTGCCCTAGAGGCTCCACGATTGAATGAAGAAGTTTTCCTCTCCGCAGGCAGCCCGACAGCGGTACATCTAGCCGGTTACATCAGCGCCTTAGAGAAATCGGGAGTTTCGCACACAATTTACGAGAAGGTCGACCCAAGTCGGTAACAACCGACATTGAGGACAGAGTGTTATGCGTTGTACACGAGTGTTCGAGTACTTCTACAAGGAGGATTGCTACCCAAGAGCGCGTCCTGAGTGATAGCAGTGTGTGGCGGTTTTTACATTGGGAGGCACTCTGTCCATATCATATCCAGCGGATGGAAGCCCTCAACAATGCAGACTTCGCTCCTAGAGAGAAATTCTTCCAATCGGTCCAAAGACAGTGTACCCTGAATCCCCTGTTTGTAAGCAGTAATCTATTCATGTATGAGGCTGGATTAACGGTGTTTTTAACTATCATAACTGTCTCACTTGGGCCGATGTCAATCCTAATGTAAAATACGTATACGACATCAGCAGAGTTATTCGTTGAACTTCTGTGCAGGACTGCTCAGAGGCCACATAACTGAACCACACTTCCTGCCACAGAGACTAACTGGACAGCAGTAGATGCTGTTTCTGCGACTGTACTTCCAGATGTACCTAATGATGTCGCATTGAACCAACGCCTGAACTTGTGGTTCATGCTTGATGATGCTCCAGCAAATCGTTTGCCGGCCGCGGTGGTCGTGCGGTTCTAGGCGCTGCAGTCCGGAACCGCTGGACTGCTACGGTCGCAGGTTCGAATCCTGCCTCGGGCATGGATGTGTGTGATGTCCTTAGGTTAGTTAGGTTTAAGTAGTTCTAAGTTCTAGGGGACTGATGACCTAATATGTTAAGTCCCCTAGTGCTCAGAGCCATTTGAACCATGCTCCAGCACATTTTCATTTACGGGCGCGTCGGCTTTCAACTCGGACGTGTGGCCAATGTTGGATAGGTAGAGGAGGGCCTGTGACATGGCCTCCAAAGTCTCCAGATATGAATCCCATGGATTTCTGTGTGTGGGCTCATGTCAAAAGCCGGGTCTCCGCTACCGATAACAACTCTCTTGAGGAACTACGGTTGCGGATTGAAGCATCCTTCCAACGTTTACAGAATTCCCCAAGACTGCCTGTGAGGATTCGCAGCTCATTTCATAGACGAGTTCAGTGTTGCATTCAGACGCACAGACAACGTTTAGAAATGCGACGTGTTCCCAGATATCGATGAACCGCAAAGAATATGCGTTGCATCTAGACAGCGTTGTTTTGTGGACCCACGTTTATTGGAGCTTTTTAGCTACTTTGTACCTGTACTTTCCATGTGCGAAACATTGACCATCATTCTTGAAACACCCTGTATACGCCTACCTCGACAGCCCTGGTAACAATATTAAACACAACAACACTAATATACACTCCTGGAAATGGAAATAAGAACACCGTGAATTCATTGTCCCAGGAAGGGGAAACTTTATTGACACATTCCTGGGGTCAGATACATCACATGATCACACTGACAGAACCACAGGCACATAGACACAGGCAACAGAGCATGCACAATGTCGGCACTAGTACAGTGTATATCCACCTTTCGCAGCAATGCAGGCTGCTATTCTCCCATGGAGACGATCGTAGAGATGCTGGATGTAGTCCTGTGGAACGGTTGCCATGCCATTTCCACCTGGCGCCTCAGTTGGACCAGCGTTCGTGCTGGACGTGCAGACCGCGTGAGACGACGCTTCATCCAGTCCCAAACATGCTCAATGGGGGACAGATCCGGAGATCTTGCTGGCCAGGGTAGTTGACTTACACCTTCTAGAGCACGTTGGGTGGCACGGGATACATGCGGACGTGCATTGTCCTGCTGGAACAGCAAGTTCCCTTGCCGGTCTAGGAATGGTAGAACGATGGGTTCGATGACGGTTTGGGTGTACCGTGCACTATTCAGTGTCCCCTCGACGATCACCAGTGGTGTACGGCCAGTGTAGGAGATCGCTCCCCACACCATGATGCCGGGTGTTGGCCCTGTGTGCCTCGGTCGTATGCAGTCCTGATTGTGGCGCTCACCTGCACGGCGCCAAACACGCATACGACCATCACTGGCACCAAGGCAGAAGCGACTCTCATCGCTGAAGACGACACGTCTCCATTCGTCCCTCCATTCACGCCTGTCGCGACACCACTGGAGGCGGGCTGCACGATGTTGGGGCGTGAGCGGAAGACGGCCTAACGGTGATCGGGACCGTAGCCCAGCTTCATGGAGACGGTTGCGAATGGTCCTCGCCGATACCCCAGGAGCAACAGTGTCTCTAATTTGCTGGGAAGTGGCGGTGCGGTCCCCTACGGCACTGCGTAGGATCCTACGGTCTTGGCGTGCATCCGTGCGTCGCTGCGGTCCGGTCCCAGGTCGACGGGCACGTGCACCTTCCGCCGACCACTGGCGACAACATCGATGTACTGTGGAGACCTCACGCCCCACGTGTTGAGCAATTCGGCGGTACGTCCACCCGGCCTCCCGCATGCCCACTATACGCCCTCGCTCAAAGTCCGTCAACTGCACATACGGTTCACGTCCACGCTGTCGCGGCATGCTACCAGTGTTAAAGACTGCGATGGAGCTCCGTATGCCACGGCAAACTGGCTGACACTGACGGCGGCGGTGCACAAATGCTGCGCAGCTAGCGCCATTCGACGGCCAACACCGCGGTTCCTGGTGTGTCCGCTGTGCCGTGCGTGTGATCATTGCTTGTACAGCCCTCTCGCAGTGTCCGGAGCAAGTATGGTGGGTCTGACACACCGGTGTCAATGTGTTCTTTTTTCCGTTTCCAGGAGTGTATTTGGTCGCCATTCACTCCTCTTACATGCCATACCAGTCCTGGTAACAACACTAAATGTGAACAACAACAATGCATTCTTGTGTCCTTGCTGTCACAGAGAAGCACATCTCTAATCAAACGCATACTCGATGATATCATGCACGTATACGAACTTACATTTACTGTAGTATCATACATCGATATCACCCTCAACAGTGTCTCACAGGTGGTAACGGAAAAGCACTTTTCTGAAAGATGCCGATAGCGGTCGCGCGGGGGAACCCAGCGGACCCAATGATGCACGCCCGCTGAGCCACGTCTTCAGCAGCTCTGACTATTAGTGGTCTCTGCCGCCGCGATACTTGATGGCGGACGGCAGCTACCCACCGCAATCTCAGACATAGTGTTCGACAGTCTTCAGTTTTAGTCAGCCTTCAAAAGTTCATTCATGCATTAGCAGCGGGAGCCTCACGCTGCAAGACGCTCTTTTGCTTCTTGTAATACCTGAACTTCATTACTGTTTGTTCTTTTGCCAAGTCACTTCGTAGCACTTGGAGGAAGGTACAAGTTAAGTAAATCTTCCGTTTACTGTGAAATGTTCGCTAATCATTTCTGCCCCTGTCCAACTTCCCTGCGACGACAGACGCTGCACCACTCTGTGGCCCGCCTCTCCTTTCTGTCGAGTATGGAGGACTCAAAAATGGTTCAAATGGCTCTGAGCACTATGGGAATTAACTGCTGAGGTCATCAGTCTCCTAGAACTTAGAACTACTTGAACCTAACTAACCTAAGGACATCACACACATCCATACCCGAGGCAGGATTAGAACCTGCGACCGCAGCGGTAGCGCGGTTCCAGACTGTAGTGCCTAGAACCGCTCGGCCACTCCGGCCGGCCCTGTATGGAGGACTACAGAACGTTTATGTCCGACCACATTTTCTGAATGCATCACTTTTTTGTCAGGCTGTGTATCCCGAATCCTTTAGACCCAACAGCGAATGTTGAACTGGATCGGAACTTCTAAGGTATCGTAATAGGAACGCCAATTTCCTAAACACATATAAATCTTCTGTGGCTTGCACGTCGCCCTTCCCAAGTACTTGAAAAAATAAGACACACTGCCGGGAAAGCTAAAATGTGAAAATGCGACTCTATTTAGGAAAGCCCAGCCTCAACTTGTGACCAAGAACGTAGGCTTTTCAAAGCGAGTTGCTATTATCATACAACGTGAAACATTAAGAGTGGTACAATGCTTAATATTTTGTAGGTCCACCTCCGTAGCTGAGTGCTCAGAGTGAGCTAATTGACATGCGGAGTAGCTGTGTTCGATTACTGGTAGGGCCAGAGATTTTTCCTGATGGGAGGACTGAGTGGGCCTCGTGATGCCAACTGTAGAGTTGCGTAACCGTGTAGCAGTGGCTCCAGGTCACGACAACAGCCTGGAAAGCGGCATGCTGGCTCCACAACCCTCCATTCCACATCCAATGACGCCATTGATAGAGGACGACATGGCGGTCGGTCAGTATCGATGGGCTCGCCACAGCCTTTTGACGGAGCTTACATTTTTAATGCTTTATAGTATACTGAGCAAGCAGTAAAGGAAACGAAATAAAAATCTGGAAAGGGAATTTCAGCCCATGGTGAACAAATAGAAACTTTGTGGTTTGCCTGTGACATTGTAATTCTGTGAGAGACAGGAAAGGACTTGCAAGAACATTTGAATGGAATGGTTAGTGACTTGAAAGGCGGATATAAGATGAACATCAACAAAAGCAAAACGAGGATGAGGGAATGTACGCGAATTAAATCAGGTGATGCTGAAAAAGAAACTGATGATAGTCGAAGTAGGGAGGATATAAAATGCAGACTGGCAATGGAAAGAAAAGCGTTTCTGAAGAAGAGAAATTTGTTAACATCGAGTATAGATTTAAGTGTCAGGAAGTCATTTCTGAAAGTATTTGTATGGAGTGTAGCTATGTATGGAAGTGAAACATGGACGATAAATAGTTTAGACAAGAAGAGAATAGAAGATATCGAAATGTGGTGCTACAGAAGGATGCTGAAGATTAGTCGGGTAGATCACATAACTAATGAGGAGGTACTGAATAGAATTGGGGAGAGGAGAAATTTGTGGCACAACTTGACTAGAAGAAGGGATCGATTGGTAGGACATGTTCTGAGGCATCAAGGGATCACAAATTTAGTATTGAAGGGCAGTGTGGAGGGTAAAAATCGTAGAGGGAGACCAAGAGATGAATACACTAAGCAGATTC
The DNA here is from genome assembly GCF_023864275.1 of Schistocerca cancellata. Classification (NCBI taxonomy): domain Eukaryota; kingdom Metazoa; phylum Arthropoda; class Insecta; order Orthoptera; family Acrididae; genus Schistocerca; species Schistocerca cancellata. The sequence continues at coordinate 530,899,116 of NC_064631.1, forward strand.
AGAAGGATGTAGGCTGCAGTAGGTACTGGGAGATGAAGAAGCTTGCACAGGATAGAGTAGCATGGAGAGCTGCATCAAACTAGTCTTTTGACGGACGACTACAACAACAACAGTATACAAGCAAAGTGTATGGCTCTCCCTAACCAGCCACTATCACTTGATTTCATTCGCCACAAGATGATAACAATGCTGAAGCTGATTATGATTAATGTGGCGACTAATTCGCGGTCATATGTTCCCTCATAAAAACGTACATATAGAATTTGTGAAGCAGTGTCAGTCGCATTCTCAGATTGCACACTGAAATCTTATTTTCTGCAAGGAAATAATCATCGCTGGACGTAGATATTATGACGGCTGCAATTAAATATGGTTGAAGGTAAGATAACATCAAAATGGCTCTGAGCACTATGGGACTCAACTGCTGTGGTCATAAGTCCCCTGGAACTTAGAACTACTTAAACCTAACTAATCTAAGGACAGCACACAACACCCAGCCATCACGAGGCAGAGAAAATACCTGACCCCGCCGGGAATCGAACCCGGGAACCCGGGCGTGGGAAGCGAGAACGCTACCGCACGACCACGAGATGCGGGCGAAGGTAAGATAACATCCACAAATAAAGAGAGAGAATACCTTACACTGGTAATTAACTTCTGCAAACTGTGTGCCAAAGACGGCACTACTTTTAGTTTTTGTAACAAGGATGGTCTGCTCTCGTTCTAAGAGTCGCTGGGCAGAGATGGTGTGTGCTCCTTCTGGCGAAACAGTGATAACTCGTGACTCAGAGACGTGCTGAGCAATTTCTCTTCAAGCCTTGTTCAGTGTTTGCGACTGCAAAGTGTGTGAGGCGACGGGCGTCAGCAGTAGAGATTGCCTGCGTCCTATCGGGCAGTGAACACACTTACGACATTGCAGTACGGAGCAATGTTGCTTCGGACATGCGCTGCGCCGACTACAGCCGTTATGAAACACATGAAATGTATCCGCATTTGTAAATATGGACAGCCATCAGCTATACAATGGGACGACGACGATGAAAATTTGTGCCGAATTTCGAAACCGTATTTGCCGCTTATCGTGAGCGGTCGCCTTATCAATAGGCTATCCGAACACACATCACAGCGAGACGCAAACTCCCATATGTCGTCAAGCATGTGGGTATATTTCCGTATGGTGGAGGGGGGCGGCGGACAATTTAGTTGAAAGTCGGTTGCCCGATGTCGGTGGATAAATATGACATTGCAGTGCCTGTGTTTTTTAGAATTGATTGCATGTCCGACTGAACCATGTACCGTATTTCTGAACCACAAAGGAACTGTAATATCGTATTTATCCGCCGACACCGGGCAAGCGAATTTCAATAAAAACGTTTACATATATCGAATGCACGAGTGGGTTCAAAAATGGTTCAAATTGCTCTGATCAGTATAGGACTTAACTTCTGAGGTCATCAGTCCCCTAGACTTAGAACTACTTAAACCTAACTAACCTAAGGACATCACACACATCCATGCCCGAGGCAGGATTCGAACCTGCGACCGTAGTGGTCGCGCCGTTGCAGACTATAGCGCCTAGAACCGCTCGGTCACAGCGGCCGGTCACGAGTGCGGGTAGTAGATACACGGCTGACGACATATGGAAGTTTGATTCTAGCCGTAAGTCGTGCTCGGATAGTCTAATGGTAGGGTTACCGTTTGCGACAAGCGTAAGCTCCGGGTTCGAGTCACAATCTGCCACAAATTTTCACTGTTGTCATTTCACTATCCAGCTGATAGTGGTCCATATTCGCAATTGCGAGTACAGTTTATGGAGAATACACGTGGCGTTTTGGAACGTGCGGCTCACCGGTATTGAGCGCGCAGTTGTAGATGTGTTTTCTGACATTCTGGACACAGTACACAATTGTGTGAACCGCAAATAAACGTTATTAGCACCTTATTAGCGAAAAAGACAGCTAGATTACGCACCATGTGGTTATCTAGAAAGGCAATGGTTCGAGACCAGGTCCGGCACACAGTTGTTAAATCAACCCTCGCTTAACCGGAGTGACAGTATTGTTTTAATTCGCTAGAATCTGTTGTAATTCATTTGTCTGAGGTACTGACCGCTGGTAATCAAGTTACATGCCGTAGGATATCACAGGTTTCGTTGCATGTTAATGAGTGTCTCTATTCATAATCAGTGACTGCTTAATCTTATGCTGTTCACATGTTGTTGTGTCTTGTGTCTAATACTGAACTTTTTCAGGTAAACCTTTGTGCAGCGTTTAATTTTTATGTACATTTTTTGTACGGGTGATGAGTGACTGTTCAATACAAATTATGATGTAACCTCATTTTTTTTATGAAACCAGGTGGGCGTTCAATGGCAGCCAGATTTCAGCAAGATTGTCTGCCATTCAAATCACGAACCACCGAAATTCTTTATAGAAGAGAAGGTACCTTTCCGAAATGTTTGATTTTTAAGATTGTACTATGCTGTTGTCAGCTTCCGCAATCGTTCTGAAATTCTGTTTGAAATATTGGTTTTACTACCATAAAGCTGTATTTTCAACATGCTGCGGTTTTTAAGCATCAATTTAACAGCAGTTGTTAAGCTTCTTTTAAACTCTAGAGACGTTGATTAAACGTGCTTGCGAGCTATGTTTAACAGTTTTTGATGCGTTTGGTCTTGTATCTCTTTATGAGACTTTTATGACGTAACAAATTCTTTAAGCGGTTAGTCACTTGAGCTGAAATTACATTTCGAGAACGGAATCTGTTTTGCTGAGAAACTCTACGCACTGATATGGCAAGTTTTTGTGATTTGTGATGATCTAAAATGTTCAAAAAATGGTTCAAATGGCTCTGAGCACTATGGGACTTAACATCTGAGGTCATCAGTCCCCTAGAACTTAGAACTACTTAAACCTAACTAACCTAAGGACATCACACACATCCATGCCCGAGGCAGGAATCGAACCTGTGACCGTAGCGGTCACGCGGTTCCAGACTGAACCGCCTAGAACCGCACGGCCACACCGGCCGGTGATCTAAAATGTTGTTGGTTAAATAAATGTACAAGTTCTTCCAATTCGTAACTCAGTTACTTGGTCCCAGCCTTACATCCTACTGTTTAGTACTGTCGCTACTGACATATCACTTAAATATCGGACGGGTAATACTAAGAAACCACATAGAATGGAAAGACTCTGATAGTATCCGATTTCAATATTAGTGGTGAACATCTAGAGTAAGTTTGGTTTATTAGTATTTAGGAGTAATAACAAGATGCGATGTGAAATGGATACCGTAAAACTAGTGTTAGATAGGACGAATGTAAGGATTACATTGCACGTCGCTAACGTTATACCAAAAGCTGAAGCAGAGACGCACGCTCATATGCAACCTTCTGTCGAGTTACCAACCTCTTCGAATATTACTTCATCTATGACGCTTAGGCGTATGCCTAAAGGTGGTACTATGTGCACACTCTCTTTCCAGATGCGGGTTCGCGAAGTTAAAGTTCAGATGTAACATTAATTAAATTAACTGTCGTTAGAGGTGTCATAAGGCATAAAATGTTTTCTTTTTGAAGGTATTAAAGACATCACCCGATCACGCGTCTTACGCAGCCGAAAGCCGCCCTCACGATTAATAAGATCTTCTGCCAAACATATTTCCACAGATTCCTTAACAGTTGAATCTCAGAAGAATCTCACTGAGACCAAGATTTTCATGGCAGAATAAGTCATTGAATGGCCTACGGACATACGATGCTCGGCTTTGTTACAGTTACTGGGCTGCGAAAGGGTGTGGCGACGATGTTCAATGCACCTTTCACATATTGTGCGTATGGTCTGACCTATGTAGGATTCACCACACTAGCAACACACTCTGTAGATTCCAGCCTTTCGCCAAGGCGTCTTTTACCGAACCGAAGGCACACGTCTCTCTCGGGGGCCAGAAGACTGTCTTAACATAAGGCTTCCTAAGGATTATGCCTAATTTCGATGAAGTATTGCCAACATATGGAAGGAGCGCCCTGGACTTGAACATCTCCTTCTCCTCTTAATCTTGTGAGTGGTCACGTTTCTTCCTCCTTAAAGCCGTGGTAATCTGATACGAAGAATATCCCTATCTTTGAACACAGATTGTAGATGTTCCAGATCCTTTACAAGGCTGCCTTTACCAGACAAAACACGATCCCGTTTCACCAACGTGCCCGGTGCACTATCGTATATTTCGTATAAGGATCATGAGAATAAAATGTGAGGTATAACCCAGTGACTTTTTCCTCGCTGAATACACAAATGGAACTGGACACAGTCGACAACATTGGTACGATTTACCCTCCGCCATACACGGTGCAGTGGCTTGCGGACTCCATGCAGGGTGTTTCAGAATCCATATTTCACACTTCTAGAGGTTGAGATGGGACTTAGTAGATCAAGTTTAACATAGGAACCCATGTTCGGAAACGTCATCCAACGTCATAACAGCGGCAAAGTTACAGGCTCTGGTGCCTGGAAATGTACACTAAAGAGCCAAGGAAAATGGTACGCCTGTCTAATATCGCGTAAGGCCCCCGAGAGCACGCAGAAAGACCGCAATACGACGTGGCATGGACTCGACTAATGTCTGAAGTAGTGCTCGAGGGAAATGACATCATGAATCCTGCAGGGCTGACCGTAAATCCGTAAGAGTACTGCGTGGAAATCTCTCCTGAACAGCACTTTGCAAGGCACTCCAGATGTGCTCAGTAATGTTCGTGTCTGGGGAGTTTGGTGGCCAACGGAAGTGTTTAACTCAGAAGAGTTTTCCTGGATCCAATCTGTAGCAATTCTGACATGTTGGGTGTCGTATTGTCCTACTGAAATTGTCCAAATCCGTCATAATGCACAAAGGACATGGATAGATGCAGCTGATCAGACAGGATGCTTACGTACGTGTCACCTGTCAGAGTCGAATCTAATCATGGGTATCAGGGGTTCCATATCACTCAAACTGCACACGCCTCACACCATTACAGAGACTCCACCGGCTTCATCAATCCCCTGCTGACATGCAGGGTACATGTACTCATGAGGTTGTCTCCATATCAGTACACGTCGATCCTCTCGATACAATTTAAAACGAGACTCGTCCAACCAGGCAACGTTCCAGTCATCAATACTCCAGTGTCGGCGTTGACGGGTCCAGGTCGTGAAGTCACCAAGGGTGCACGAATGGGCCTTCGGCCCTGAAAGCCCATATCGATGATATTTCGATGAATGCTTCGCACGCTGAAACTTGTTGATGGCCCAGGATTGAAATCTGCAGCAAAATGCGGAAGTGTTGCACTTGTGTCACATTAAACGATTCTCTTCAGGAGTCGTTGGTCCCATACTTGCAGGATCTTTTTCCGGCCGCATCAGATGTCGGAGATCTGATGTTTTACCGGATTCCTGATATTCACGGTACACTCATGAAATGGTCGTACGGGAAAATCCCCATTTCGTCGCTACCTCGGAGATGCTGTGTCCCATCGCTCGTGAGTCGACTATAACACCACGTTTAAAATCACTTAAATCTTGGTAGCCTGCCACTGTAGCAGTAGTAATCGATGTAACAACTGCGCCAGACCCTTGTCTTACAGAGGCTTTGCCGACCGCAGCGCCGTATTCTCTCTGGTTCCATATCTCTGTATTTGAATACGCATGCCTATACCAGTTTTTTTTTTTTTTTTTTTTTTTTTTTTTGCGCTTCAGTGTACATTCATACACTGATCCCGTGATGGTGCTACAAACTTTCAAGGATGATGAAGAAGCATAAATGTATCAGTTTGAGGTAAGGATCCGTGTACTGGAAACGAACGAATCGGAAGTTGCAAGCGAAAACCCTTCTGGTACCTCTGGCAGTGGAATACATGTACCGGAACTGTAGTTACCAAGATTGTAGGGTATGCAACTTTCAGAGGAGGTAGTATGGACCAAAACAAGAAGAAAGTACTTGTCTAGTAAATATGGACTCTAAAATGCATACTTGAGGAGCTATGAGCACTTCTTCATCTCGCTAGTGTGAAACACGTCTCCTGTATTGAACAAATGCCCGTAGCTGTTCAAGTATACATTTTAACGCCCATGTTTACTGGACATCTTTTCTTGTTTGGTACAAACTAGCACCTCTGACAGCTGAATGCCCAACAATCTTAGCAACAACAGTTCCAGTACATGCATTCCACTGTCAGAGGTACCAGAACGGTTTTCGCTTATAACCTTCGAATCATTCGTTTTCGGTACAGGGACCCTTACCTCGAATTGATACGTTTATGCTTCTCCATCATCCTTCAAAGTTTGTAACATCATCACGGAATCACTCTGTACATACATACATTTACAGGTGCCTGCGCCTATGACTTTGACGCTCGGTAGAGTCGTTGGATGACGATTCCGGACGTTGGTTCCTATGTTAAACTTAATCAGCTAAGTCCCCTCTAGAACCTCTAGAAGTGTATAATATGAATTGTGAAACACCTTTTATACAGGGTGTTACAAAAAGGTACGGCCAAACTTTCAGGAAACATTCCTCACACACAAATAAAGAAAAGATGTTATGTGGACATGTGTTCGGAAACGCTTAATTTCCGTGTTAGAGCTCATTTTAGTTTCGTCAGTGTGTACTGTACTTCCTCGATTCACCGTCACATGTGTGGGCTGACGAGAATCCGCACGCAATTGTGCAATCACGTCATCAACACAGATTTTCTGTGAACGTTTGGGCAGGCATTGTTGGTGATGTCTTGGTTGGGCCCCATGTCCTTCCACCTACGCTCAATGGAGCATGTTATCATGATTTCATACGGGATACTCTACCTGTGCTGTTAGATCATGTGCCTTTACAAGTACAACACAACATGTGGTTTAAGCACGATGGAGCTCCTGCACATTTCAGTCGAAGTGTTCGTACGCTTCTCAACAACAGATTCGGTGACCGATGAATTGGTAGAGGCGGACCAATTCCATGGCCTCCTGACCTCAACCCTCTTGACTTTCATTTATGGGGGCATTTGAAAGCTCTTGTCTACGCAACCCCGGTACCAAATGTAGAGACTCTTCGTGCTCGTATTGTGGACGGCTGTGATACAATACGCCATTCTCCAGGGCTGCATCAGCGCATCAGGGATTCCATGCGACGGAGGGTGGATGCATGTATCCTCGCTAACGGAGGACATTTTGAACATTTCCTGTAACAAAGTGTTTGAAGTCACGCTGGTACGTTCTTTTGCTATGTGTTTCCATTCCATGATTAATGTAATTTGAAGAGAAGTAATAAAATGAGCTCTAACATGCAAAGTAAGCGTTTCCGGACACATGTCCACAGAATATATTTTCTTTCTTTGTGTGTGAGGAATGTTTCCTGAAAGTTTGGCCGTACCTTTTTGTAACACCCTGTATAGTTGTATATATAGAGTGCGCGTGTGTGTATCTTTGTATGTGTGTGTGTGTGTGTGTGTGTGTGTGTGTGTGTGTGAAAGAGAGAGAGAGAGAGAGAGAGAGAGAGAGAGTACCAAAAAGTCGTTTAGACCATTTATTAGGTCTATTTTAACTTACGTTATTGAACATTTTGCAACATCCTACTGATATCAGTGCAGGACCATGTTCGTATATCATTGAGAAATCCTTAGCTTACCGTCGCAATGGTGGCTGTACACGGAGTCCTACACCGGTGACCGGCTGCCCGCTGCCTGGAAGCTAATCCAATTTGTCGACATCGCCACGGTCTGGGCGGGGCCGGTACAGCCAGACGTTCTGCAGTAGAAGCCACGAGGTTTCCCGTGGCATCCACGGAGCAAAGTGAACAGCAAGTACGTGGTCGCGTTCCTGAGGAAATTGCCCCGCCACGGTTTCCTCATCCGAGCCAACCCCTTCATCTCACAGTAGCATCACACCCAGCGACTTTACTTTTTTGTTATATATAATATAACCTCAGTCATCCACTAAAGTTTCGTCCTTCCGCTAGCACCATGCAGTTATTCCCTGTTGTCTTAAATGTCTTAACACATATCGAATCATCGTATCCCATCTTCTACACTCCGTTCACCACAAGAATAAATCTGTTGCAAACAAACATAAACGCGATGATTGTTCATAAGCCGTGGCACACTTACAATGGTGTCCTTACGCTCTTGGAAGTAGGTCTTAGTTATGTACAAGTTACATTATTGCTAAGTTACATTAAATGAAACTTTAAGATATTCAAATGTACTACCAGTCATCAAAGTTTGCCTTAATCACGCTTTGGCTATGTAGTTTTTATTTCAAACATCGTGTACAATCACAGCCTCAGCACTGTTGTGCTCCGATTGTCGCGCTTCTACGACACTATATGAAAATGGCTGAGGCTGCCTCCTTTTCCGTAGTGAAACACGCTTGCGGAACGTGGTTAAAAAGTGCTGAGGAATAGGTTGTTCTTAATATGTGTTTATAAATTTACAGAGATAATGGGCTTTCAAGTTTTTCTAGGGACTGTATTAGATACAGTTGAGACACAGAAATGGTAGCGTATATGATTAATAACTTATTGCAGTTCATGGTTTGCTGATTCAAGTCTTGTCTGAGTCATTTGTTTTTCTCGTTCAGTTTGAAATACCTATACCTCGTAATTGTAAAATTCATCATCATAAGGTACACGTTCTTGTTTTTAGTTACATGTTGCCGCGAAATTCCTGTTTTTATTTCAAATATAAATTCTTAATTATCAATATTCTATGACAGACTGAAAATAAAGGTTTCTTAAATTAAAAAAAAGACATAACAGTTTATTTTTGTAAGGCAAAACTGAAAAATCAATTATTCTTTATTTGGCCTGTATCCATTGTTTTATACCACAGATGTAGATAGGTCTAGAAACATGAAAAACAATCATTTTCACAGCATCGAGCATACCATAGAAATACTGCATTTTTCCATTTTACATTGGACCACTACAATATGAACCCAACAGAACTGATCTGGAGCCAAGTTAAGGGATTTGGCCCGAGAAGTAACAAGACTGTTAAGCTGCATAGACGTACTGATCTAATGCATGCAGCTTTTTCACAGGTCACTGCCGAATGTAGGCAGGATGTAGAACGGCACGTCATAAAAGAAAAGGAGAAAATGCGGTACCTGGTTGGTTTCGTGCATTCTGTTGTTGATCGACTCGTTATCAACGTAACAAATGACAAACCCCGAACTGAAATGTTTCTCGGATTCGGATAAGGAAGGAGGTAAGAGAATACCAGACGACTGACTGTAATTAATACCTTCAGTGGATTCAGTATTCAGCGGTACGGTGAAATCCTTACAGTATGCTTTTGCATCACACATAGCCCCTTCAGAAAAGAATACCCTACGTTTATGTTAGGAATTTTCATCACTAATGTTTGTAATTAGAATACTATATCAGGCGAGAAGGAGAGCATTTCACGCTTTCCGTCTGGTGACCTAAGAAGTGCGCTGTAGTGCTGGAGTCTTGCCGAATATTGTTTCATCCTCTTTAAAAATTAAATGACGTTCTAGGCTGTATTGTTTCTTGTCCGTATCTTTTTAAGTCTGAACTGCAACCGCTCACGTCACTGCAGGTTAGGTGGAACGCTGGCTGGTCGGTGCCGTTCAAGTTTAATGCGCAGGTAAAGGTCTTGGCCCGCATTATCGCTCATTCTGAGTGCACGTAACACAACTTAAAATGCATCCTTATGATCGTACTTGATTGTACTGGTCACAGCTTGGTTTCCGCTCCACGTGAAACGAAATCCATTGAGATTCAAACAAACGCGGAAGGATACATCGCAGGCGGCCGGGGTGTCCGAGCGGTGCTAGGCGCTACAGTATGGAACCGCGCGGCCGCTACGGTCGCAGGCTCGAATCCTGCCTAGGGCATGGATGTGTGTGATGTCCTTAGGTTAGTTAGGTTTAAGTAGTTCTAAGCTCTAGGGGACTGATGACCTCAGAAGTTAAGTCCCATAGTGCTCAGAGCCATTTTTGAAGGATATGTGGCCTAATGTTTACTTCTAGTTTATTCTTATTATGAACGGAATATAGATCGTGTTTTCGACATATTCTTCCTGAGAACCACTTTTCTTAACAGTTTACTTACATTTCAGCGCTTATCTGCAGTAAACATCTCAAACGCCTCAATCCTCTCCTCTTCCGGTATTCCCACAGTCCATGATTCACTTCCGCACAGCGTAACGTTCGAGACGTACTTTCTCAGAAATTTCTTTCTCACATTAAAGCCTGTTTCCGCTACAAGTAGACTTCTATTCACGAGTTGCCTTTGCTAGACTGCTTCTTATATTCTCCTACTTTTACCCGTCAAGCTGGTAGCAGAGGCCTTTTTGTTTCGTCTAGATCTATATCTACAGCTACAAGTACAAGCTACAAGGTCCCCAGTTTTGATGTTAAGTTTGTCACTAAACTCACTACTGCTGCTCATTAATACTATCGCCTTTCTTTGGTTTGCTCTTGAAACCTTTCCAATAACCTCACGTGGTCAGATTCATTTCTGCTATGATTCTAACAGCTGCGTTGGCACTGAACACAGCAAAAGTACGTTGGCCAACTCAGAAAGAATATGGAATGACAAACCTAACTGTAACGTACATTAAGACATAACACTCTGTTACGGATGGTGGCAGTTGAAACATCCACTTAGAAAAATTTATTAAATGACAGTGCTGGAAAATCTCAGCAAAACTGAACGTACTCAGACAGTTCTCTCTTTACTTATTCTGATCAACAGTAAACTGATACACATTCTTTTTAGCGCAACGCAATGTGACTTTCAATAATCCCTACAAAAGAATGGCCCTGACTAACAATAACCTATACCTTTCACAAATTACTTACCTCACAAAAATCTTCGTTACTCAAACTACTGTAACACAGCGAGCGCCAATACTGCCAGCTAAATAAAAGATTCAAACTACTGATAGGCATAGTTATCAAATGAAAGATTTTGATGGAGAACAAACTATGTATTTACCTTAATAGTGTTCAAAAGTCATAATATATGTGTATAATTTGTGACATCCAGTTTGGCAAATTTCCTTTTTCTGACGGACACACGTCCAGCTTGTCCGATCATATTAACATGGCTCTGAGCAGTATGGGTTTTAACATCTGTGGTCATCAGTCCCCTAGAACTTAGAACTACTTAAACCTAACTAACCTAAGGACATCACACACATCCATGCCCGAGGCAGGATTCGAGCCTGCGACCGTAGCGGTCACGCGGTTCCAGACTGAAGCGCCTAAACCGCATGGCCACACCGGCCGGCCATCATATTAACATCTCAAAACTCTGGCTTCTCTCTCCCCACATCCACCACTGCTGGCGGCTCACCTCCAACTGCACAACGCTACGCGCTGTTCACATCCATCTGCCCAACACTACAATAGCAAACTCCAACAATGCAAACTAGCCACAGACTGCGCACAGCACAATCAGTGATTTTCATACAGAGCGCCACGTGGCGTTACCAACATAAAAACCTAAACAGCCTACTTACACAGTTCACAGGGGTGCGGCCAGTACTGCGTGCTAGCTTGCTAGGAACCCTTCATCTACCTGTCAAATTTATCGGACCTTACCTCCAGTGCAGTTACCAGTACGCTGCAGTGCAAAATGCGAATTCTGCCTAATTAATTATTGAACACAACCACACTTGGGGAACTTGAATATAACTACATACAAAGTGAAGCTAATTCTGTATTACACTCCTGGAAATTGAAATAAGAACACCGTGAATTCATTGTCCCAGGAAGGGGAAACTTTATTGACACATTCCTGGGGTCAGATACATCACATGATCACACTGACAGAACCACAGGCACATAGACACAGGCAACAGAGCATGCATAATGTCGGCACTAGTACAGTGTATATCCACCTTTCGCAGCAATGCAGGCTGCTATTCTCCCATGGAGACGATCGTAGAGATGCTGGATGTAGTCCTGTGGAACGGCTTGCCATGCCATTTCCACCTGGCGCCTCAGTTGGACCAGCGTTCGTGCTGGACGTGCAGACTGCGTGGACGACGCTTCATCCAGTCCAAAACATGCTCAATGGGGGACAGATCCGGAGATCTTGCTGGCCAGGGTAGTTGACTTACACCTTCTAGAGCACGTTGGGTGGCACGGGATACATGCGGACGTGCATTGTCCTGTTGGAACAGCAAGTTCCCTTGCCGGTCTAGGAATGGTAGAACGATGGGTTCGATGACGGTTTGGATGTACCGTGCACTATTCAGTGTCCCCTCGACGATCACCAGTGGTGTACGGCCAGTGTAAGAGATCGCTCCCCACACCATGATGCCGGGTGTTGGCCCTGTGTGCCTCGGTCGTATGCAGTCCTGATTGTGGCGCTCACCTGCACGGCGCCAAACACGCATACGACCATCATTGGCACCAAGGCAGAAGCGACTCTCATCGCTGAAGACGACACGTCTCCATTCGTCCTTCCATTCACGCCTGTCGCGACACCACTGGAGGCGGGCTGCACGATGTTGGGGCGTGAGCGGAAGACGGCCTAACGGTGTGCGGGACCGTAGCCCAGCTTCATGGAGACGGTTGCGAATGGTCCTCGCCGATACCCCAGGAGCAACAGTGTCCCTAATTTGCTGGGAAGTGGCGGTGCGGTCCCCTACGGCACTGCGTAGGATCCTACGGTCTTGGCGTGCATCCGTGCGTCGCTGCGGTCCGGTCGCAGGTCGACGGGCACGTGCACCTTCCGCCGACCACTGGCGACAACATCGATGTACTGTGGAGACCTCACGCCCCACGTGTTGAGCAATTCGGCGGTACGTCCACCCGCCCTCCCGCATGCCCACTATACGCCCTCGCTCAAAGTCCGTCAACTGCACATACGGTTCACGTCCACGCTGTCGCGGCATGCTACCAGTGTTGAAGACTGCGATGGAGCTCCGTATGCCACGGCAAACTGGCTGACACTGACGGCGGCGATGCACAAATGCTGCGCAGCTAGCGCCATTCGACGGCCAACACCGCGGTTCCTGGTGTGTCTGCTGTGCCGTGCGTGTGATCATTGCTTGTACAGCCCTCTCGCAGTGTCCGGAGCAAGTATGGTGGGTCTGACACACCGGTGTCAATGTGTTCTTTTTTCCATTTCCAGGAGTGTATGTTGTGGACGCACAGTGTCATCAAATTAAGTGGTTGTGCATTCGTAATTACATAGAAACAAAAACAAAGATGACACTTATCTGAATTCGCAGAGCTGGCTCAAACACGAGTGTTTCGATTCTAGTGGTACAAAGGCCACACACACGAAACTTCATTCACATAACAGTTCATGTTTTATAAATTCCACAACATAGCTAATCTTTGTTGAGAAAATGCAATTAATGCTCTTTCCATGCGGGACTTCTCAAAACTCGCAAGGATAGTTTGGAAAGCCGAAATATAAATTACTCAAAATTGTTGGATGTAAGGTCCGCCAGTTATGCAAAGCACCCTTTTTTCCAAGTTCCCAAACATGATTCAGCAGTTCTGTGCCATCATCAGTGGATTTCTATTTTATTTAATCTTTATACTAGGTTTGCATGGTTTTTCAGGACCACTTCTGTATTATTTATTATAGGTAGCTTGTCATGTTTTTGTGTGTCAAGCCCTTTTTTCTCTACATCCCGATGAGGTGTTGTAAAGCACACGTAAATATAGTACACATTTTCACAAATATGGTCGTAAAAGCACTTTGCACTTCACCGAAACACACTGTAATCGTCTTATGATGGCACTAAGGTGCTGAAACATTTTTGAGAGCTTGGAAAAAAACAGTGTTTTGCATAATTGGAGGACCTTACATCTACAGTTTTAACAGCAAACACGGTAAACACAAGTAGCTGCAATGATGAATATTAGTTAGGCATTCTACAAGTCAACAAATCCCACAACTTGGGAGCCGTGACCAAAAGGTCATCAGCAACGATAATATCACAACAGCTGAATAATAGCTTGGCAGTACGCCGCTCTCAACCTGCCTTCAGGCTTGAGAGTGATGCGTCACACACATCATAAGCTGTGCCCATTAATGAATGTTTCGTCCATAAGGGATGGCATTATGAGAGCTGCTTGTAAACCATCGAAACGGGTAGTGGCAAAATAAACAAGTGACTAGTGCAGAAACTTATTTTTGCTGTACTCATCTTGTACCTGCGTCTAAGACTTCTCAAAAGCATACTTAAAAGACAGTCATAAAGCTCACCGCCTGCGCGACTTCATTTATACATCTTATTGTGCAGTTAAGATGTCCGTCCAGATCAAACACCGAGCCGCGTCTCTCTAACAATAGCTCGTCGTCCCACCACTTACGATCCTCGGTGGCAGTGATTACAGTTTACCAATTATTAATTCTGCTTGTAATTATATAATTCCCTACGATTTATTGACCTGGAGAAAAACTAAACTTTATTAAATATGGCGAATTACCTACTGTCCGCTGCAATAAATGTAATGTGGACTCGAGCACAGGAATGAAAGTGATAGGATTTCTGCTCCCGAAAACTACGTCTTGACTTTTACTTTGGGGTCTTTTTCAGCATCGCTGCGCCTGCACCTCCACTTTTCAGAACCAGCTGGCTTCGCCCGCCGTGCTGACTGGAAATGCAGTATTTGGAACGAAATTATGAGTTTATATTAATACCTTCAGCTGCTGACGGGCGTTGATATATATCAGGGGGACAGGTGAAAATGTGCACCCCGATCGGGACTTGAACCTGGGATCTCATGCTTACATGGCAGACGCTCTATCAATCTGAGCCACAGAGGGCACAGAGGATAGTGCGACTGCATGGACTATCTCGCGCATGCCTCCCGCGAGACCCACATTCTCACCTTATATGTCCGCACACTACATTCGTGGTGTCTCTACCCAACACACTCATTACTCGTGGAAGACGCTCTTACCAAGTCCCGCAAGTGTTCGATTAATTTGTGTGCATCCGCACAGAAGGAGAAGGTCATGGCCGGTATTTCCAGAACTATATACTTATATGGATATGGTGTCTGTTCTTTCGGACGTGTCCGAAAGAACAGACACCATATCCGCATAAGGTAATATATGGGGCCGTCGACCGCATCTGCCCCCAAACGCGCTATCTGGCCACCTCAGCTCCAGCGACCAATGAGTAAGTTCTGGCAGGCTCAGTGAATTAAAACTCAAATATTTCCACTATGTATACTCCCGACTATCATGCTGTTTTTACCATTCTTCGAATAATAACATACTGCATCAATAATCACGTTTTCCAGCTAATTACTGTGCTTAATTCTTATGCTTAAATGTTCAATTCGTTCAGTTATCAGCTTTCGCTTGAGCAGTGCTATAACAGGATACTGACATGTGTCACACTCAATCAATGTTCTTCACTGAGTAGCCTATCCATTACATTCTTCAGATCTTGTAATTATTCTTCTCTTTCATCAAGGATGGCAGTGTAATCAGTGAGTGTTATCATCTATGTCCTTTCAATCTGAATTTTTATCTCAGTTCTGAAAAAAAATATTTTCTTCGTTACAGTAACCATAAAAGCAACAGTATGTGACCAGAGATATTTCCTAAGAGCGGTTCCACAGACATCGTATGAAAAGCAGTGCGTCCTGTTCGTTAATGAGATCCAAGGAAAGTAGATGACGACACATGAACTGTTCCTGTGTTCTGTGGGTTCTGGAAAGAATTCGATATGGTTCTGCTGTGTTCCTTAGTAACCAAAATACTGCCATGCAGAGGATATCCTAGTGCATGGAACTTCACATATTGTTCTTAAATGGGTGAACTCATCAAATCTATGAGTTGCTTCTAGATTGACCCAACCTAGAAGACTGCTGCAAGGTTGTTGTTGCTCACTATATACGTAGTAAGGGTGTTTAACGATGCTGTTGTTATACATACGAAAGATCCAGTCCATAAGACTGTATCGAAATGGTTGGAAGGTTGGCAGCTGATAACATAAATGTAATTCTGCATTAGTAGGGGAAAAGATCCAGTACTGTTTGATATAACTGTTGATGGCACATCACTCGAAACGGTAATATTTGTAAAATACCTGGGAGAGGCCATCTAGAGCGGCCTATAGTAGAATGATCGTATTAGTTGAAGGAAAAGCAGACGCTATTCTGAGATCTGTTGACATAAACTTATTGAAATGAGCTCAGCCACAAAACAAGTGGCTTCAAAAATTCGTTTGATTCATGTTTGAGCTTTTGCTCGCCAAACTGGGACCAGTTAGGATTAATAAATAAGACAGAAAATATCCATAGAGAAGCATCGCATTTTGTCACGCGCTCACTCAGTAAGCGCGAGGACGATATAAAGATACTTACGAAGTTCTACGCATTGTTTATCACGCAGCAGCGCAGTGTTAAAATCTCGAGATTGCGCATTCCAAGAAGAGTCAGACAATATATTACTTGAAACTTCCTGACAGATTAAAACTCTGTGCCGGACCGAGACTCGAACTCGGGACCTTTGCCTTTCGCGGGCAAGTGATCTACCAACTGAGCTACCCAAGCACGACTCACGCCCCGTCCTCACAGCTTTAATTCCGCCAGTACCTCGTCTCTTACCTTCCAAACTTGCCCGCGAAAGGCAAAGGTCCCGAGTTCGAGTCTTGGTCCAGCACACAGTTTTTATCTGCCAGGAAGTTTCATATCAGCTGCAGAGTGAAAATTTCATTCTGGAAACATCCTCCAGGCTGTGGCGAAGCCATGTCTCCGTAATAACCTTTCTTCCAGGAGTGTTAGTTCTGCAAGGTTCGCAGGAGAGCTTCTGTGAAGTTTAGAAGGTAGGAGACGAGGTACTGGCGGAATTAAAGCTGTGAGGGGGGGCCGTGAGTCGTGCTTGGGTAGCTCTGTTGGTAAAGCACTTGCCCGCGAAAGGCAAAGGTCCTGAGTTCGAGTCTCGGTCGGGCATACAGTTTTAAACTGCCAGGAAGTTTCATATCAGCACACACTCCGCTGCAGAGCGAAAATTTCACTCTGAATATATTACTTCCTTCAAAACCCGTTTTGTGAAATAATCACGATAGCAAAGTAGCTGAAGTAAGAGTTAATACGTTTACCGTCAGTTGCTCTTTGAGTTATTGTGTTATGACAGTTGTAGATGAAACTCATGGAAAGGAAAAAAAGTAGGTTAGTCTGAAGTGTTTTAAGGAAATGAATAGAATCTTGTAAATGAAGGTTACAATGTGTCTGAAATGGTAAGATTTTCAGTATTATTTCTAGTTTCATCGGCCAATTTCAATTTAAAAAAATGCAGAATTAATTGTGGAACATCCTGAAATATTCCCCCTGCGGCCCCTGTAGTTTCATGGATTTCCAATGGGTGGCGGCGCTGTTCGTAGGCTCCAAAATAGCGTTTGTAACAGAGGTGCGCTGCAGGCAAAGAGCTGTTATTGAGTTTCTTTTTACGGAAAACCAAAGCATCGCGGATATTCATAGGCGCTTGCAGAATGTCTATGGAGACTGGGCAGTGACCACGATGAGTTGTTGGGCGAGGCGTCTATCGTCATCGCAACAAGGTCGCGCAGATCTGTCCGATCTTCCGTGTTCCGGCCAGCCGCACGCAGTTGTGACTCCTGCAGTGTTGGAAACTACCGACAATCTCATTCGAAGTGATCGACGGATCACAATCAAACACCTCGCTGGACAATTAGGTGTCTCTGTTGGTAGTGCAGACCCACTTATCCACCAGTAGGGGTACCCAAAGATGTGTGCCGCCTAAGAGAAGACCACAGAGGGCATCGAAGGACCATCTGTGCAGAACTGCTTGTACGTTGCGAGGCTGATAGCGACAATTTTTTGTCGAACATCGTCACAGGCGATGCAGCTTGGGTTCATCACTTCGGAGAGGAAACAAAACAGCAATCAACGGAGTGGCGCCAGACCACCTCTCCTCCGAAGAAAAAGTTCAAAGTCGCACCCTCATCCGGTAAACTCCTGGCGACGGCCTTCTGGGACGCAGAAGGAGTTATTCTGTTTGATTTCCTCGGTCATGGTGCAACGATAAACTCTGAAGTGTACTGTGCTGTCTTCAAAAAATTGAAGAAACGACTTCAGCGTGTTCGTCGACACAAACTTCTTCTGCTCCGTGACAACGTACGGCCTCACACAAGCGTGCTGCACCGGAGAGGAGCTCACAAAACTTCATTAGGCTGTTCTTTCCCAACCATCCAACAGCCCGGAACTCGTACCTTTAGGCGTCCATATGTTTGGCCCAACGAAGGATACACTCCGCTGGGAGCTTTAAGTGGATGATGATGAGTTTACTGACGTAGCAGATCGACGGCTCCGACGTTGGCCAGTAGAGTGGTGCCATGCGAGTATACAGGTTCTCCCAGTAACGCGGCGTAAGGCCGTCGCATTGAGTGGAGATTATGTTGAAAAATAGGTTTTTTTTAGCCAAAAGAGCGGGCAATAATACGGTGTATTGGAATCCTGAATAAAGCCAACTTGCTTTCAGAAAAAAGTGTTGCATTACTTATTGAATGACTTTCGTGTTATAGTAATGAGACATGGACTTAAAGGCGAAAAGTGTGTAAGGTAACGAGATCACGGAATTTGCTTGAAGCCTACACAATCATCTATGGAGACAGTGTACGAAAACTTTTGCCGCTGATCGCAGAGAAGTGCTTGCCAGAGGCGTTTCCCTCGAAAAAGCGTACCTGCAACCCCTCTAGAGGAGAGAGATTTTCAAAGGGTCAGCGTAACTGTGGGACCGGACCACGGCGCTAAATCAAGTGTACTAAAATTACTTAGCGCAGAGGGACATTTGGTTTAGTAAGAAAGCACAAAAAAATTCCATTCAAAGGAGACCTAAGAGTTGAGTTACAAGTCCTGACTTGATTCGGGGTATTTGACGATCACCTATGGACTCAGTTCGAAATCGAGCAGTTCTGTGCAATACAGACGCCAATATGCTAAAAACCGTGGGACAAGACTACATTCAGTATGAGCTGAGAAACATGTTCCGTGAAAGTTCAGTATAACACACATCAATGGACAACTATGCTTAGCTAACACACTATCCATTCACATAACGTGACTACCTGTCAAAAGCCTGGGTAGACACATTTTGTAGGGCAGACCACTGTGAGATTTCCAGGAAGGGGGTCAATGAGTTTCTGGAACGTGCCGACAGGGATGTGCCGACTCCAATGCCTTGGTCAGCTGTGCTAAGTTTCTCGGCTCAGGACCCAAGGGGCGAACAACCCTATCGAGATGGTTCCACAGATTCTCCATCGGGTTTAAGGGGAGGTTTACTATCTTTTGGTTAAAAAAATCGACTTTTTAAAAAAAATTGCATTTTTGGATCCATAAAAGTGTTTAGAATCCACCCCTGAAACGTTTTTCCGAATACGGAACGGAAATGTTTGTCATTCGCGGTTGAACAATAAAATGTGATCATCGAGAAGAAAGAATGTGTAGTACACGCAGAGGAAAGACTGGACACGCGGCTTAGAAATGCAAAGAAACAAAACAAAGGCATCGGAGGAAAAGGACAAGGGATGCTTACTGATAAACTGATCAAGGAGCTTACGACGTACTACGGCTTGGCAATCTGACGGCATTCCATTTCGGTGGAACAGATGAAGAAGGCAATTTGGGCAACGTATTTCCACTAGTGTTCACCGGATGACCATCCACAACACCAAAATTGTCCGGGTGGGGAAACTAGTTAGTGCAAGTCGCGCATTGCAGAGGCTACCTGACATCCGGACGAATATCAACACGACCAGCCACTCTCCAAAGAAGCTCAAAAAGTGATTCATCCGATCTACGAGGCCCTTTCGGAGAACGAGTTATTGTACCAGCGCTTGCGAGGAAACACACAAAATTCAAATGAAAGTTTGAACACGTGTGTTTGCAAGTTAGCCCCTAAGTATTTGCATTCCAGTGCGAAGACTGTGGAGACTTCGACTTTCCTGGCAGCTTCAACGAAGGATATTCAGCAATTCTGAAGACCATGACAACAATGGACGTCACCTTGGGACTCTATTCGACGCAATTCGCCAAGCATTCGGACGACCACCGCATTCAAGCGGCCGAAAACCGCTTGTCGCCGACCGTACGAGCGGCTCTGGAGCAGCGCAGGATGGCCCAGATCGAGCAGAACGCTCTCTATGAGGAAGAGGAAGGACTAGTTCATGGACCTGCAATAGCAGATTGAACGTAAGTTGCATAATACTGCATTTATATGTAGTCAAAACTTCAAACGCGTTTTTCTCGAAATGACTTTTTTTTTATCGCGCGGTATGGTAACTTCAAATCTACTGAACTGATTGACATGATTATTTGTTTCCGACGAATCTAACTAAATTGTTTATGAGTTTTATCACTTTTATTCCGAGCCATCAACGATAAATATTTTTACTTGGCCGGCGAATTAGAAAAATCGATGAAAAAACCCAATTTTTTTTCAAATGGCCTCCATTTTTTCTCCTTTAAACGAGCTCCAACTCCTAAAGAATCTTTTATACTTCGCTAACGTCAACTCAATTTTGATTTCAGACGAGCCTGCTGATCTGTGAGATACCGACATTTCCGGTAGAAAAACTTCCAGTTTGTAGAGAAAATATCAATAAACATTTTGACCAAATTTGACATTGATATCTATAACACATCCCGAGAAAAAAAATTCTCAAAGAACATGCTTTGTTCGCGCCAAAGATAGTAAACCTCCCCTTAAGTCTGGCAAGTTTGGTGGACAGAGGAGTAAGGTAAACTAATCTTTGTGTTCTTCGAACCTCGCACGTACATCGCGAGCTTTGCGACACGTTGCCTTGTTCTGCAGGTAGAAGCCATCGCGCCGAGGAAAGCAAACTGCTTGTAGGGATGAACATGGCCCTCAAGTATAGATGCATACTTGTGTTGATCCATTATACCTTCCAGAATGACGGGGTCATACAGGGAATGTCACGAAAACATCTCCAGACCACAACAGTTTTTCCTAAGGCCTGGACTCAGATGTTTCATGCATTACACGCCAACGGTCATCTGTCCGATGGAGCACAGAATGTGATTCATCTGAACAGTTGATATCCAGTTGTGGTATTTGTTACGGCGTAACGTCAAGCGCCGGAACTTCAGCCAGGAACTTTACAGGATAGAGGGCTGTGACAACACATCAGCCAATAGTACGCTGACTAGGACTACAACAGAGGGTAGCGCCATCTACACGAAGAGGAAGTAAGCGCCATGACGCCTCGTGGCGATCCAGTTGAAGACGAGCCGATCTGCGAATGCTACAGCAGCGACTTAGGATCTATATTGTTTCATTTGCATCAGGAATTGTACACAGTGAAGAAACTTCTTATTTGTCTTTCACCCATCGCTTGTGATGTCTTTCACAAAAGTGAGGTATTGTCACTTATTTTACTGTAATAAAAATTCATTAATATGATTTGTTTGAATTGTTGTCTAGCGATGCGAGAAAGCAGGTTTCGTAGGCACCCGATACTAGACGAGTCAGCAGAACTCAACAGTACTGGTGCTCCAATTCCAACCTTCGTCGTGGATGAACAGCAGTCAGCACAGTTGCATGAACCAGCCGCCTGATATGGAGGCCCGCAGGCAGCAACGTTCGCTAAACGGTTGTTGAGGAGACGCTGTTTGTTGCCCCTTGGTTCATTTGGGCGGCCAGTTGCTCTACAGTTGCACGTCTATCCGTACAAATCTCCACATCTGTCGTTCATCAGTATCGTCTATGGCGCGTGGTGCACCACTGCTGCCTCGGCGTAGTTTCTGGATAGCGCCATTTTTCCATGCACGGTGTACTTTAACTACGGCGGAACGTGATCAGTTTACAGACGTAGTCGTTTCGGAAATGCTTCGACACTTGGCTCGATAGCCAATGATCACATCCTTTTGGACGTAAAATAAATCGCTCCATTTTCGCATTAGACAACGACTGCACTATTTTCAGCGTTCCCCCGTCACGCTTTATATACCCTCCATTGCTAGTGCTGCCACTTGCCATCTGTGAGTGGTTATTGCTCCTTGAGGCCGAACGTAGGAGGTGGTCACATTAATGTGACTGGACCGTGTATACAGCCTACTAGTGTTCGGTAGCATATGTATATAAAATAAATATATAAATATGTATATAAAATACTTTTATCACCATAAATATTTATTAGCATGTGAGCAACTTTGAATGTATTAGGATGATTATAACAGGAAACTTTCTGGAGTGTTCTGTTCTCTTAAATTAATAAAACTGCAGTTTGTTCACAGTACAGATATCATCATAATACTGTACTTTAGTAGATGCACAGCTTCAGCGTTCGGACTTTGACTTGAAAATGATCCAAACTTTGTTTCATTATTTTCAATGGAATAAAGTCTAGGGGCAACGCTCGTATTCAATAGTTAATTTTCTTATATTATATTTCAAAATTGACCAAAATTAATTAATTCGCTCTCTGGCAAGCTCTGGACAGTGTGCGAGGTAAATGAGGGAGCTCAAACGAAGCGGAGTTGATACTTATAAGAAAGAGGTTATTCCCCTCGCAAACCACACATTTCAGAACTGAAAGTTTCTTAGCGAGCGATGGAGAGAATCGTTGAGAATTATTGTGAGATGCGTGGAAAGAAACAAATGAATCAGGGAACAGAATAGAATGGATTCTGCGATTATGGCAGCAATAAAAATTAAACAGAATTTGACAGAACTTGTAGAAAGGGTAGTAGGTGGTTCATGGACGAAGGAAGTTCTTTGTTCCATTCCATGAAATAAGAAAAGACCAAGACGATGTGTCAATGGAAAGAGTGTAGATCACCCTAGAAAACAGGCAGGAGCAAAGTGAATGCAAGTGAACTTTGCAATGCCTAGCACAGTGTAAAAGACGCCTTTGTCTAACAGAGCATGTCTAACGGCTTCTCCTGCTGCTTATCATGAGGATTCACTGTCTCTTGCTCCTTTCTACATACAGAAGAACCGAAAAGGCATCTTAGACGACGACACTTATCGGTTGAATACCTAATTTGTAAATATAGCCGTGTACTATATTCAGTAACATATTGTAACAACGTTACCTGGATATGGCAAAGTGTTCTGATCTCAGACCCACAGTAAGCACGTAATTTTTTTATAACACTTAGCAATCGTCTACGAGAAATCACATTTTCACTACTCTTTCCGGTGTTCATCCCATAGTTTCCCTAGTTATTCTGAAAGTTGGCTGTGTTATCTATAGGCAAGGCATAAACATTCATCACATTTACTTCACCATGCTTCTAGTACTTCGTCATACTTCAGCAGTTGAAATACCTACTGATGCAAAGACACTCAGCAGTATCGATTTCGCCGGCCGGTGTGGCCGTGCGGTTCTAGGCGCTTCAGTCTGGAACCGCGTGACCGCTACTGTCGCAGGTTCGAATCCTGCCTCGGGCATGGATGTGTGTGATGTCCTTACGTTAGTTAGGTTTAAGTAGTTCTAAGTTCTAGGGGACTGATGACCACAGATGTTAAGTCTCTTAGTGATCAGAGTCATTTGAACCACTTGAGTATCGATTTCCTGAAGCGGAAAACTCTTTACGCACGAGAAAAGCGTGCGTCTTTGGTAAGTCGGTCAGAGATGAGATGAGAGATTCCAATTAGGCAGAAGCGCAGGTATAACTGTGTAGACCCGTCATTTCCTGATGAGTACGATAGAGAGCGGAGCTGTCCTGTACGGATTAACGCTGCAAGCTGTGCATAATGATACCTCCATTCTTCTTGGGCACGCTTCACAAAAGACTTTTGAACATTGCTATTGTTACTGTTATCAGAAATAATTAGTTAGGAAAAGATAGAGAGTTCAAGAGAGGGACACATTTACTATTCGTAGACAATGTTAAAGCGGTCAGTAAAGTAAACAGAGAAGAGCCATGGAAGATGGTGCACAAAAGAGGAATATTCTTCCGCACAATAAAGGTAGCGGAAAGCATGTACCAAGCAGCAGAAATAATTATTGCAGGAAATGGAGAACTTAAAACCGGGACAAATTTGGGATTAAAACGGTTTGTCTCCGATTCTTTTTAATACTTATACTGATGGCATGCTGAGGCAACGGATGATTAATTATTTATGTGAGCGGCTGTTTCCGAGTATGTTATTGCTATCAGCAATCATAATTTGACCACCAGCAAAGAATGGTCTCATATATAATTCTATGACAATATTATTTGCTGATGGTCATATTATGATTGCTGCTAGCGAGATCGCGCGGGATTAGCCGAGCGGTCTAGGGGCGTTGCAGTCGTGGACTGTGCGGCTGGTCCCGGTGGAGGTTCGAGTCCTCCCTCGGGCATGGGTGTGTGTGTTTGTCCGTAGGATAATTTAGGTTAAGTAGTGGGTAAGTTTAGGGACTGATGCCTTAGCAGTTAATTCCCTTAAGATTTCACACACGTTTGAACTTTTTTTTTTTTTATATATAGCGGGACCGCACTTGAAAACAGCTGCTCATGTTTTATTCACAACAGCTAAGTTATTTAATCTAATGGTTTTGTCAAATAAAGCAAATGTTATCACTTTCAGGGACCGTAAGGCACTTTACAGTAAATAATGACAAATGATCAGACAACAGAAACAGTAAACTCGCTCAACTTCTTAAGAAATACTGTTTCGTTCATGATAGAAATGCACTTAGAAAGGAGACAGATTTAATTACATTAACGGAACAATCCACAGAACTCCCAGAACTAACGTAACAAAGGAATACTGCTTCTAAAAAGCGATATCAATGCCAAGAATGGCATATGAAAGAGTGTCGTGGACTGTAACAAAAATAAATGAACAAGGAATGCAAGCATCAGAGATGATATTCGTGAGAATAATAGCTAGGTACACATTGTCCGACTGGAGGAAGAATACTGACATACGAGAACAACTGGGAGTGAAAAGTATAAATCAGCAGATTTTAGGACAAGTGGAAGGAACATGTCACAAGAATGGAAAACGTCAGAATAGCAAAATTAATGATGAATTACTATCGAGTGGGCAGACGATCTTTAGAAAGGCCGAGAAAAATGTGGAAAGTTCAATAATTTCAACAAAGAGAGCGTAACAGGCAAATGAACAATACATGCAGACCGACGAAGAATAATAATAAGAAGAAGAATTAAGGGCAAGTTCTGGGTGTACTATGGTCGCAGAATTTAGATTATTTAGTTTTCGCGGATCTTAACGCGCATAACGAGCAATCGATAATTCGACTCGTTTTCTGGCCCACACTGACGTTATTGCGTCTCATTTTCTTTCTTAGTATTCTCTTATACCCATTCTCAACGTGATTTTTAGGCCTTTCCTTAATCAGAAGTGTTGTAAGATTTCGCAAGACTTACACTTTCGTAACACACAGTCGGTAACTGGTGTCCAGTTAGTGTTTGTGTGTCCTTAGATTGTGATTGTAGCCCCCATTGTTTTTGCAGTTTCCGACCCAAAGTAGTTTTATTTGAAATTGTTACTGATTTTACACAGCCCATACGCACTCTACCACTATCCTCAGTCTATGTTTCCTATGATGACATTCTGTAGTTTGGGTTCGGTGCCTCAACTTGTAAACACGGAACCATTATAGGATCGCCTTCTTGTCCATCAGTCTGTCTGTCTTTTCTCAGGATCAAGTTCCGATTTATGTCACATTTGAAGACCTGTGGTTCCTAGGAGGTGTAAAAATTTTAAGCTTCTAAGCCACTTCAGTCAAAAGATACGGCCATTTACATCACATATGTTTGATACTCGCAAACTCTCTCGCCAAAACCTGTAGGATACTTCACATGGACCGAGAATCGTAAGTCGTGAAATTTGGCAAGAAAAGGAAAAACATCCGAAAATTGTTGATTTGTAATTATATAACAACAAAATACAATTTTTTGTCATTTTTTATCGTGTGTCTGTCTGTCCTTTTTCTCTGGAACAGTGCGGCGTTTCAAGTTCAAATTTATGTCACATACTAAGGTCCATAGTAACTTGGAGGTTTAAAAATTTAAAGCTTCTAAGTCAGTGCAATCAAAAGATACGGCCATTTATGTAACATATTCGAAAATTCGAAAACTCACTCATCAAAATGTGTAGCGTACTTCCCATTGACCTAGAATCATGAAATGCGGCGTCAAGCAAGGCTTCGCAGTACAAGTAAAGAAAAAATTCAATACTTTCTAAAGTGTCATTATATCACTTATAGAATATCTTTTGCTACTTGAACATACATTGCATTCATCATCCGTCAAAAGCATAATAGATGAACATTACTACAGGAAAAAATAAAATTGTCACGTTTTAGTAAGTAACTAAAAAATATTTTATTAAATCTTCTCTCTTTCCGTATATAAACTGTGTAAGACGTGTACATTTCTATTGTATATTGTCAAACCACAATCTATGAAAGATGTGTATATTTTATTAATAAGATTAAGTAGGAATAATTAATATTTGTCATGTTGGAAATAATTGTGGTAGCAGGGAATGTCTGCACCAAAGTATTGTTGGCAGGAGAGACCGCACATTGATATAATTTTAAAAAGGGCCGGAGAGACCGCGTATGGATACATTTTAAGAAAAGAGCGGGAAAGACCGCGCATTGATACATTTTGTAATGGTAGCAGGGATTGTCTGCACCAGAAAGCACTGTTGGCGGGAGAGACCGCACTTTAACGTTCGTAGGAAGTCAGTAGTATGCGAGATGTGAAGCGAGTCGGTAGCGGATCTGAAGTGAGAGGTTGAGAGGAGTAGTGTGCCTGCCAGCCACCAGCTATGATTTACAAGAGATTATAAACGGATGTACAGAGACATCAGTTAACTATTATCATAAGAGGAACTAATATTATGGAATTATTTCTTTTGAGAAACTCAAGACTACTGAAGGTATGTTTGCGCATTGCTAGTTGTAAGATTATTGTAAAAAGTAAGTCCCATTTGAACGTTTGTAAAGTCACTTCATTCAGAATATAATTAATTTTTGCCAGCAATATTGCATTACTGATTATAATCCATCCCAAAAACCATCAACGTAAAACTTTGCAAAATTTTATTGTTGTCAAGAAAAAGTTTAACTATGAATTACGTAACTTCAGTCAAATTAATTAAAGAATAACGTCAGTTTTATTATTAAAGAATAACGTCAGCTTTGCTAATAAATACAGCCACTTATTATGACAGCCCACCAGCAGCTAATAGACTGTATTAAAACAGAGTAAGCATATTCACGTCGCAGTTCGATGTAGCAGTCAGATGGCGATCCAGTAACAGTAAAAAAAAGGTAAGGAACAGTTTTCGGTTATTGCAGGCAACGACTGAGGGCCACGACGACGACACATATCTATGTATCGTCGAAATAATCAAAAAATCTCATTTACTAAGCAGGAATTAAATTTTTATGCGAAGATTGAGAAAGGGAATAAATTTCAAAGGGAAGATTTCATTTGTTATTATTAAGCAAGAGATAGAAATTCTATGGGAAGGTTTCATAGGTTATTGTAAAAGGGAAGGTTGCGTAACAAAAGAGATATAGAGGAGACGGGAAGATTTTAACTGAAGTCTCCTGATCGCTTCTTTTTGTCTGTCCTGGCTAGTCTGAGGAACTACTGTAGAGTTCTTGATACGGTCTTAGGGTTACCGGGACCAAGATCTTGCTAGTATCGACAGCGATAACAGCTAAAAGTCGTTGAGATTCTTGATTCCAAGGATGGATAAACTATATATACACGGAACCCCCAACACGCGAGACCTACCTACTAGGCACTCTGCTATTTTTCTTATAACAGTTTCAGCTATTAACATAACAGACTCAGCTCATGAAGTAAGTTTGTCCTTGTATGAGTCTACAAGGCATGGGACAGGTGCACACAGGGATATTCCGTTGTTCAAATAATTGACCAATCGTGTTGATTCATTTCTGGGCTATAGTCAGAAGATGGGTGGTCAACGCACGTTAGTTGTGCGCCTCGCAGACTAGCTGTCTCTGTCATCAAAAAGACATTTGCTAAATATCAGTCAGGAAGTAAGCATAAACAAGTACAAGCACGAAACATTCACTATTAACAGGAACTCATCGTGGCGGGATACGCACAGAGGAGGCGAGCTCAAGAGCAGAGGAGGTTGACGGACGACGTGTAAGCTGCGGAAGCGGGCGTAATCCTGTTCTGTGTGTGTGTGTGTGTGTGTGTGTGTGTGTGTGTGTGTGTGTGTGACGCCAGTGGGGGCGGGCTTCCGGCGCCCCCTGGGACCAGCCAGCGTGGGGACGGAGCGCGGATTTTTCACGGCGGCTGCGGCGGTCGATGCACCGCCTGCCTCCAGAGGCGGGTATTGCGGAGCGCGCAGTGTAGGGCGTCGAACTTGGGTAACGCCTTTCGAAAAGGCGGAATAAAAACACAGCTAGCATCCCGACCAGTTCTGACACAATTATTTTAAGCACATGTTCGGATGAATCTGCTAAAAGCAATAAGAGAAGGGATGTCCATTTGCACTATCACTGCAAACAGACTCAGCGAACAAAATATTAGTCACAACTTTAGAGGAGCACACTTACGGCTTTGCAGTGATGTAGACGGTGTAAAAATACACTCCTGGAAATTGAAATAAGAACACCGTGAATTCATTGTCCCAGGAAGGGGAAACTTTATTGACACATTCCTGGGGTCAGATACATCACATGATCACACTGACAGAACCACAGGCACATAGACACAGGCAACAGAGCATGCACAATGTCGGCACTAGTACAGTGTATATCCACCTTTCGCAGCAATGCAGGCTGCTATTCTCCCATGGAGACGATCGTAGAGATGCTGGATGTAGTCCTGTGGAACGGCTTGCCATGCCATTTCCACCTGGCGCCTCAGTTGGACCAGCGTTCGTGCTGGACGTGCAGACCGCGTGAGACGACGCTTCATCCAGTCCCAAACATGCTCAATGGGGGACAGATCCGGAGATCTTGCTGGCCAGGGTAGTTGACTTACACCTTCTAGAGCACGTTGGGTGGCACGGGATACATGCGGACGTGCATTGTCCTGTTGGAACAGCAAGTTCCCTTGCCGGTCTAGGAATGGTAGAACGATGGGTTCGATGACGGTTTGGATGTACCGTGCACTATTCAGTGTCCCCTCGACGATCACCAGTGGTGTACGGCCAGTGTAGGAGATCGCTCCCCACACCATGATGCCGGGTGTTGGCCCTGTGTGCCTCGGTCGTATGCAGCCCTGATTGTGGCGCTCACCTGCACGGCGCCAAACACGCATACGACCATCATTGGCACCAAGGCAGAAGCGACTCTCATCGCTGAAGACGACACGTCTCCATTCGTCCCTCCATTCACGCCTGTCGCGACACCACTGGAGGCGGGCTGCACGATGTTGGGGCGTGAGCGGAAGACGGCCTAACGGTGTGCGGGACCGTAGCCCAGCTTCATGGAGACGGTTGCGAATGGTCCTCCCCGATACCCCAGGAGCAACAGTGTCCCTAATTTGCTGGGAAGTGGCGGTGCGGTCCCCTACGGCACTGCGTAGGATCCTACGGTCTTGGCGTGCGTCGCTGCGGTCCGGTCCCAGGTCGACGGGCACGTGCACCTTCCGCCGACCACTGGCGACAACATCGATGTATTGTGGAGACCTCACGCCCCACGTGTTGAGCAATTCGGCGGTACGTCCACCCGGCCTCCCGCATGCCCACTATAAGCCCTCGCTCAAAGTCCGTCAACTGCACATACGGTTCACGTCCACGCTGTCGCGGCATGCTACCAGTGTTAAAGACTGTGATGGAGCTCCGTATGCCACGGCAAACTGGCTGACACTGACGGCGGCGGTGCACAAATGCTGCGCAGCTAGCGCCATTCGACGACCAACACCGCGGTTCCTGGTGTGTCCGCTGTGCCGTGCGTGTGATCATTGCTTGTACAGCCCTCTCGCAGTGTCCGGAGCAAGTATGGTGGGTCTGACACACCGGTGTCAATGTGTTCTTTTTTCCATTTCCAGGAGTGTAGTAACAGGCCATAATGTGACCCTCCACCGATGACCTAAGTTATGACAGCGAAGTTCACAGAGGTGACAAAAGTCATGCGATAGCGATACCCACATACACAGATGGCGGTAATATCACGTACACAAGGTTAAAAGGGCAGTGCATTCACGGAGCTGTCATTTGTACTCATGTGATTCATGTGAAAGGGTTCTGGACTTGATTATGGCCACACGACGGGAATTAACAGACATGCTGGACGCATCGGACATTCCATTTCGGAGATCGTAAGAGAATTCAGTATTCGGAGAAGCACAGTGTCAAGAGTGTGCCGAGAATACCACATTTCTCAACTCGGACAACGCACTGGCCGACGGTCTTCACTCAACCACCGAGAGCAGTGGAGTTTGCGTAGAATTGTCAGTGTTAAGGGACAAGCAACACTCCTTAAAATAATGGCTCTAAGCACTATGGGACTTATCATCTGAGGTCATCAGTCCCCTAGACTTAGAACTACTTAAACCTAACTAACCTAAGGAAACTTCTGGCAGATTAAAACTGTGTGCCCGACCGAGACTCGAACGCGGGACCTTTGCCTTTCGCGGGCAAGTGCTCTACCATCTGAGCTACCGAAGCACGACTCACGCCCGGTACTCACAGCTTTACTTCTGCCAGTATCTCGTCTCCTACCTTCCAAACTTTACAGAAGCTCTCCTGCGAACCACTTGGTAGAGCACTTGCCCGCGAAAGGCAAAGGTCCCGCGTTCGAGTCTCGGTCGGGCACACAGTTTTAATCTGCCAGGAATTTTCATATCAGCGCACACTCCGCTGCAGAGTGAAAATCTCATTCTGTAACCTAAGGACATCACACACATCCACGCGCGAGGCAGGATTCGAACCTGCGACTGTAGCAGCAGCGCGGTTCCGGACTGAAGCGCCTAGAACCGCTCGACCACAACGGCCGGCCCCTAAAATAATGGTAGAAATGATTGTGTGGCGTACGACGAACGCATTAGTTAGGACAGTGAGGCGAAATCTGGTGTAAACAGGCTACGGCAGCAGACGAGAGACGCGAGTACCTTTGTTAACTCCACGACATCGCCTGCAGCGCCTCTCCTGGGCTCGTGACCATATCGGTTAGACCCTAGACGAATGGAAAACAGCGGCCTGTTCACATGAGTCCCGTTTCCAGTTGGCAAGAGCTGATGGTAGGGTTCGAGTGTGGTGAAGACCCCACAAAGCCATGAATCCAGGTTGTCAACAAGGCACTTTGCAAGCTGATGATGGCTCCATGTGTTTACATGGAATGGACAGAGTCCTCTTATCAAAGTGAATCGATAATTATCTGTAAACGGTTTTGTTCAGCTACTTGGAGACCATTTTCAACCATTCATGGCTGTCTTGTTACGAAACAACGATGGAGGTTTTATGGATTGACGGGAAATGGTTATGTTCGGCTAGTTGGATACCATTTGCATGGATTCACTGACTTCATGTCCCCAACCAACGGTGTCATGTCACTAGCCACATTAGTTTGCGACTGGTTTGAAGAACATTTTGGACAATTTCAGCGAATGATTTGACCACCCAGATCGCTCTACGTGAATCCCGTCGAACATTTAAGGGACATAATCGAGAGGATATTTCGTGCACAGCATCTTGCGCCGGCAACACAGTTCGCAATTATGCACATCTATGGAGACAGCGTGGCTCAATATTTCTGCAGGGGACTTCCAGTGGTTTGTTGAGTCCATGCTACATGTTGGTGCTTCAGTACAGCATGTAAAAGGAGCTCTGACACGACATTTGGAGGTATCCCATGACTTTTGCTACCTCACTGCGCTGGTGTGTGTGTGTGTGTGTGTGTGTGCGAGAGAGAGAGAGAGAGAGAGAGAGAGAGAGAAGTCAATTGTATTGAATCAGCACGGTAAGATGAGTCGATGCGGACGTGACAAAAAGCTAGAAAGGAGCTATCGTGTTTGGACTTCCCTATGATCAAACAGTCGATAAAGTTGTCCATTTATCGTTGAATCAACACAGATGGTCTAAAGTATTTGTGTCTACAAGGAATGATGTACCACTCGCATCGATGTAATACAGCGAAACAACATTGGTCGCAAACAGATCTTGACTGGCAGTGACCGGAGACGAGTATCATGCCTCGTCGCTGACAATCGGTTTCAAACCGAATAGGAAATTCTTGCCGTCAGTGTATGCTCGTCTGTCTCAACCTGTTTACGAGCGAACACTGAGAAGGAAAGCGCAAGTTATGGGCATTTGGAGACGGATGGAGCAAACAGCACGCAAACGGGATAGCGGCGGACTGTAGGGGTGTACTGATTGCAAACCTTTACTTGGCCCCTGAGCGGAGGATACTGGGAGCAGAAGCTTGCGATAGGCTCGTAAGTACCTTGGCTGCCGAGACAAGCCTCGTCTCCTTTTCCCAGAGCAGTCAGCGTATAGCGTATTAAGGAATCGAAAGTGTGATGGATTAATGGGTTGCAGAAGTGACACATAAGTTTATTGCGACTCGCTCTAAGGACCAGGCGCAGCCTCTCTGTTCTTTTTTGTTCATAATATTAACAATCACTACGCTCAACAACGTACACAGATCATTGCTATATTCACAAAGGCTACTTACTGTTACGGCTCACAATAAAATTATATAGCTGAAGTTGCCAATGAGCGTAAACATTACGGATCGGCACGAAGTCACTGGAGTTCCACCGATCACAGACGGGCCAAGTAAAAGTGCGCGACCAGCAGTGTCGTCCGACTAGTCTCATCAGTTTATGGAAAACGAAAAGATGTTTAAATTCATTGTTGGTATATTGCTGTTTCCCGTGACGAGGATACAAACTTTGAAGGATGACGGGGTAGGACAAATGTTCTAAATTATATAAGAAACCCTGCTCCGGAAACGACTTAGACGTAAGTTACGAAGCCAGACGTGATATGGGATAACTCTGCAAGAGAAGTACGAGATCCTCTGTGTGCTGGCGTAAGCTCTCAAAGATGTAGCGCGAAGATCGATAGTAGGCGCTGGATCAAGGGCGCCTGGCACAAGAGAGGCCAAAGACACACTGACGAGCAACAAGCCTCCAACGCCCTCTTGACATAAAGTATTTAGATCGCTGTCGCTGACCGGAAGGCCTCAGTCACTAGCTGACTGACTCGACTCACCACTCCAGGTTCGCGTTTGTTATTCATTCGTGGAGTGGTATAGTTCAGCGCTGGCTACGCCAGTACATAACGTCCAGATTGCGACTATGGCCATATTACCTTTATACTAAGGAAAGTAGGAAAGAAGAATAGTGTCGTCAAAACAATTTGTATGTACATTCAAAAATTAACCATAGAGTAATGAAAATTTAGGATATAAGCTGAAGATATCCTCATTTGCATACAATCGATAATTTATACTTGAAAGTAAGCAGACAACTGAAACTACTGCCCAAACCATATATGTCCTCTATTTTTGTTTCTGTTTTCTGGAAGTCTGAATTCGCAAAACCTGCTTACTTGAACTGGCTCATTCGAATGACACTAGGCAGTCGGGCTCCACTGGAGAATACCCATAAGTATCTTCTCCTGCGTAAGGCAGAGGCGATATCGGACAATATATTAGATATATTATACTTGAATGTTTAATTTTAAAGTTTAAATTTAAATTAAGTAAGTATCATGGTACCGCTGGCAACCCTAAACATTTTTCCAAGAAGGTATTGACCGTCTTGTCTCACAGTGGGCTCAATGCAGTAACACTTACAGCTACACCGTTTGAAATAATAAACGGTTTAGCGGCTTATTTACTTTTTAGAACTCTGTATCTCAATCGATAAACACGGAAACCATATAGGATGGCTTCGTTGTCCATTCGTTCGTCCGTCTGTCTGTCTATCTGCCATCTGTCCGACTGTTAAGACCCTTTTTTCTCAGAAACGGGTAGACGTATCAAATTGAAATTTATGTCATTTACTAAGTCCTATAGTCCCTTCGTGATATAATACATTTAACCCTCTAAGTCAATGAAATCAAAAGATATGCTCATTTATGTCACATATTTTGATACCTGCAAACTCGCTAAAGAAAACCTATAGGGCACTTCCCGTTGACCTGGAATCAAGAAGTTTGTGAACAAGCGGGATTTCACAACACAAGTGAGGCAAAAAATCCGAAAATTGTTAACTTGTAATTATATCACAGGAAAAAATACTTTTTCCATTTGTTATCCGAGTGTCGCTCTGTCCGTTTCTTAAGACCCCTTTTTCTCCGAAATTACAATAGCAAATGCGAATTCACACAAAAAATTTAAACTTAAAACATATATTAAAACATTCTCGAATGTCTTGGAATTTCTGGTACCGATATCTTGCCAGTATCGATATCGATAACACGCAAAAATCGTCGAGATTCTCTGTTACTAGTGTTGGGTGAACTCACCATTGTACGTAATTAAGTTTGTACGGAACGCTCGGAGCGCGAGTGGTACTCGCAGGTGTCCTTTTTTTTTCTATCTGTCTCGTATTCATTTGACTGTCCCTCATAGTGTGATGCTACACACGCAGTGAATGTGTGCACATAGATGTCTGAGAGTGAATCCCATATAAACTTCCAATTTTCTATTTTGTGTGCTGCACTAACATTCATTGAAAGAAACAAAACACATTATCATGATGCCACAACTGATTTTATGGGTATTGAGCTGCAGCATCACAACTGAATTGTTATCATTTCCATTCGTACAACTGCATCACTTTGATTACATCACTTATCTCAGGGCTTATATTATTACAGTACCGGAAATTTGATTCACGTAAACTACTTTATTTTCATTATTACTGAGTTAATTAATATATCCACATTAAAACATTAATTACTTAATGAAATTACAGAGCAGAAAATTGTTAAAACCAAAAAATTACTCAAACAATGCCAGGTAATTATACGCATCAACATATTATTTGCACAGTTTTAAATTACAGAGGGAAAGTAATTATGTTTATTTTTAGCTTTCAATGACGCTGTCTCCCTCTTGCAAAACTAACACAATCAAAGTATTAAAGAATTGCTATGTCCAAAGACCTGACATTTTGAGGGACATTGTGTAAACTGATTTCTTACAGTCGGAGATCGAGGCCTCATTAAATTCCAAGATGGATGTCATTTCCACAAGAGCTCTTAATCTTCTACATTTTTTATAAATTAAACTTCCCTGTCGCGGCTTCTATCTCTATGTTCAGGCTAATATCAGAAAATACTGGAAGGATTTTGACGTGGTTTTGACTAATAGATTGACTGGCGAGAAAGGTTTGTGTGATAATTTATTACCGTTAAGTAATGACGAATGTGTAATATGTATGTTGTCATCTATTTCATATGTAATTGTCTTTTGGAGTGACGACGTCTCGTGGCAATGACGGAACCTACGAGCTGGTCAACTAGAGCGGAGGTGGTATCTGGAGGGAAAAGCAATAAAGTAACCAGCCTCCTCAACTGCAAAGAGGAGCGAAGCTTAACCACAATCTGTGTCAGGTTTGGTGGTATAGCAGTAAAGTTCGCGTCTGGAGACTGAAAGGTTGCAGGGTTGAGTCCCGGTAGGGTCACGGACTCTTCAATCTGTCTTATAACCTAGCGTACACCTGTCAGTGGTGTGGAGACTTGACAGAAACGGCAGGTTTCGAATTCCACGTGAAACTGTAGGTCGCCTTTCCCCATTTGTCTAAGTGGGATACATTGGGGACATGCAAGACGCCAAAGTGGTGTCCATTCGAAAGACTCGAACTAGGCGAGTGATCACATGAAATTATTTTTCTATAGTCCATACATATCTTGTTCTCCCATACACATTTTATAAATTAAAACCTCCCGCCATGATTTTCTGTCTGTACGTGAAGGCTAATCTCAGAGACTGCTGTACAGATTTTGAAGCAATTTTTAGTAATAGATAGACTGATTCACAAAGAAGGCATACAATTTACTACCATTATGCCAGACAAGTTGTATCTTGGTAGGTACTTAGCTGGTACATCACATAACAGTAGGTGGTAGAAGTTAGAAAATTTTATTAAACCTTATTCACAGTGTCACAGGCAAACTGAATTTATGCCAGAGAGAGAGAGAGTTGAAACAGGAAGCAAGCCAGTGTGTCACAAGTAGGTCAGATCATCGACATATTAAGATACTGTGTGCTGAGTGAGGAATGGTTACAGCAGAAAGGAGACAGCGACAAAAAACCAAATGAAGTGAGAGAAACATATTCGTTAGCTCATAAGACATGCTGCAAAAAACTCTATCTCCTTCACAAGTGCTCTTTGTTGGGAACACTGCAACATCCTCCGTACAGCCCGGAACTTTCAGCGTGTGATTTTCTCATTTTTGGTGACCTGAAAAAAGATAAGAGTGGACGTAACTTTCATTCGGACGAGGAAGTGTGAGAGTGAGTGCAGCTGTGGATCCGTCAGCGATCGAAAGTGTTCTGCAAAACAGGAATCGATCGTCTGGTCTCCAAGGCAAATAAACGTCTTAACGCGTGCGGTGATGACTTTTGAATGGACTATCCCATGATCCCATTGTCACCGACGTCAGTTTCCATTGGATTGCCCCTTATATACTATTAGATTTTCCATTCTCTGTGAGAGGAAGAACGGTCCACAGAGTGGATTAGTACTGCTGGTGTTCAGTGTTGTTGACAGACTCAGTAGGGAACGTAAGGGATGTGAACGGGACCAGATGTTGCGTGATCACTGTGAAGGACACGGAGATTCTGTGTACTCGTGTGAGGCAGAATTTTCAACACCGGTTAGTGTATGAAGGGGTTTCTATTTGGCCGGCTGGTCGAATCGTGCAGTATCTGGAATGGTAGTACATTCGATGGTGATAGATGCTCGAAGTTGGAGTGCGTGGGAACGTCAACCCGCTTATCAAGAGCGGTCGCCTCACCACTTCGCTATCGGAGCACGACGCACGGCAAGATACAGCTCCCACATATTGTCAACTACGTGTCTACAACCTGTACTGATGCACCCATTATGTATATTCCCGTCACATCATAGCACAGGTGAGGGTTGCCGTATTGTGCACCTGTGCATAAAATTAATTGTTGGTAAGGCGGGTACCAGGTTGAGATTCGTTGGGAGAGTCCTTAGAAAATGTAGTCCATCAACAAAGGAGGTGGCTTACAAAATACTCGTTCGACCTATACTTGAGTATTGCTCATGTGTGGGATCCCTACCAGATCGGGTTGACGGAGGAGATAGACAAGATCCAAAGAAGAGCGGCGCGTTTCGTCACAGGGTTATTTGGTAACCGTGATAGCGTTACGGAGATGTTTAATAAACTCAAGTGGCAGACTCTGCAAGAGAGGCGCTCTGCATCGCGGTGTAGCTTGCTCGTCAGGTTTCGAGAGGGTGCGTTTCTAGATGAGGTATCGAATATATTGCTTCCCCCTACTTATACCTCCCGAACAGATCACGAATGTAAAATTAGAGAGATTAGAGCGCGCACGGAGGCTTTCAGACAGTCGTTCTTCCCGCGAACCATACGCGACTGGAACAGGAAAGGGAGGTAATGACAGTGGCACGTAAAGTGCCCTCCGCCACACACCGTTGGGTGGCTTGCGGAGTATAAATGTAGATGTAGATGTAGACACTGAAAACCCTTCAAGTCTGCGTCTGGCATCAGAGGACGAGTAATGGACTCCCCGGTAGCATTCAGGAACCATTGGTCTGAGTGTAGCAGCACCGGGATTTCGATGCTATCGACCCATCCCGCCGTTAACACCACAGGCAGCAGCGTTTGGGGAGGTGCCGTAATTGGAAGCAGAAACGGCTGACGAGTGGTCAGCGATGAATCGCGGTTCTGCACTACACCAGACGACCGTTGTCGTGAGTATGGCGGCGACCAGGGGAGTGGTCCTACGCTTCCAATGATTTAGAAAGTCAGAGCGGTGTTTCGTTTGCTCTCATGGAGTAGGGAGTCGTCAGGACTGACATCAGTCACTGGTAGTGACTGGGAGAACTCTGGCGTCACAACGGTACTTCATGGACGTCCTGCGTCCACATGCGTTACCTGTCAAGCGACAGCACCATGGTATCATTTTTCAATATGACAATGCTCGACCACAAGCGCCACGTGTCTCTGCATGAACTATCTACATTATGTTGAGGTACTCACTTGTCCAGCACGATCCATAGATCTGCAACCTACAGGAATATGTGGTTCAGGTCGGTCGTTAGTCCGTGTCAGTATCCAGGTTATCAAGGGCCAGCAAAATATAGTGGGCCAGCTCGCCTGGGGAGACGATAATCGGCGTTATGGCACCCATTCCAACCGAATCAGCACATGCATCCAGCCCATACTGGTAAGGGTGATCCTGCCAAGTTCTTTGTAAATTTGACTCGATTTCGTAATTACCGAAATAACTGCGTGATATTACATTTCGTTTCCTTCTCTCCTTCTGGCTGCTACACTTTGTTTGTCAGACAGTGTATAATATGAAGTTCTCAAAACTGAAATGGATTTTATGCATTTACGTATAGCATCACTCGCTTTATTTGTTCACGAGACCCAGAAAATATTAGATACAGGCTCCCAGGTAGATGCCATTTTCCTTGACTTCCGGAAGGCGTTCGATGCAGTTCCGCACTGTCGCCTGATAAACAAAGTAAGAGCCTACGGAATATCAGACCAGCTGTGTGGCTGGATTGAAGATTTTTTAGCAAACAGAACACAGTATGTTGTTCTCAATGGAGAGACGACTACAGACGTTAAAGTAACCTCTGGCGTGCCACAGGGGAGTGTTATCCGACCACTGCTTTTCACAATATATATAAATGACTTAGTAGATAGTGTTGGAAGTTCCATGCGGCTTTTCACGCATACAGAGTATACAGAGAAGTTGCAGCATTAGAAAATTGCAGCGAAATGCAGGAAGATCTGTAGCGGATAGGCACTTGGTGCAGGGAGTGGCAACTGACCCTTAACATAGACAAATGTAAGGTATTGCGAATACATAGAAAGAAGGATCCTGTTTTGTATGATTATATGATAGCGGAACAAACACTGGTAGCAGTCACTTCTGTAAAATATCTAGGAGTATGCGTGCGGAACGATTTTAAATGGAATGATCATATACAATTAATTGTTGGTAAGGTGGATGCCAGGTTGAGATTCATTGGGAGAGTCCTTAGAAAATGTAGTCCATCAACAAAGGAGGTGGCTTACAAAACACTCGTTCGACCTATACTTGAGTATTGCTCATCAGTGTGGGATCCGTACGAGGTCGGGTTGACAGAGAAGACAGAGAAGATCCAAAGAAGATCGGCGCGCTTCGTCACAGGTTTATTTGGTAAGAGTGATAGCGTTACGGAGATGTTTAACATGCTCCAGTGGCAGACTCTGCAAGAGAGGTGCTCTTCATCGCAGTGTAGCTTGCTGTCCAGGTTTCGAGAGGGTGCGTTTCTGGATGAGGTATCGAATATATTGCTTCCCCCTACTTATACCTCCCGAGGAGATCACGAATGTAAAATTAGAGAGATTCGAGAGCGCACGGAGGCTTTCCGGCAGTCATTCTTCCCGCAGACCATACGCGACTGGAACAGGAAAGGGAGGTAATGACAGTGTTACGTAAAGTGCCCTCCGCTACACACCTTTGGGTGGCTTACGGAGTATAAATGTAGATGTAGATGTAGATGTAGAATGTATGTCATACAGTGATATAATTTTGCAGGTACACTCAGTGGTATATGTGAACACTGTCTGCAGAATGTGCCCCGGATATAGTTAGTAGTAAATGTAAATGTCGTGTGACTAGGACCTCCCGTCGCGTAGACCGTTCGCCGGGTGCAAGTCTTTCGATCTGACGTCACTTCGGTGACTTGCGCGTCGATGGGGATGAAATGATGATGATTAGGACAACACGACACCCAGTCCCTGAGGGAAGAAAACCTCCGTCCCAGCCGGGAACCGAACCTGGGCCCTTAGGATTGACATTCTGTCGCTCTGATCACTCAGCTACCAGGGGCGGACATAATTATCAGCAAAAAGTAATAAATCAAAACTTCAGGCCTGATGCAACAGTTTTACTGCATGAATAGCGAAAATGTAGTATGCGATAAACCTTCCTTCCTTCCATCATTTTGTGAGGGTTTCAAAGAGAAAAAGTCTTGTAAAGATTCACATATTGTTGCAAGTCACTAAACGCTCTCATTCTCAAGTGGTGGACGAACAAAGTCTGGGTATTCGCTCATCTTGGGCTACACTCCTTTTGCACCCTCACACCCACCACATTTATAGGTAGGTGGCTCATACCCCCAAGCTATTCATTCTAGACAGTAAATGATATGTGTACCAGGTTTGGTTGAAACCGGTGCAGTTGTTTAGGATGAGATGTGGAACACAGAATGTTATAATTTGTATCGTTTCTCAGTCTTCCGTATTTCCTCCAGAAACACGTAGTATAAACAGCGACAACATAATAATGGAACATCCTCACAGATTCCGAACCCGGAACCTAGTCGCTCGTGCTTAATGTTCTTCCCGACTTAGCTATTCAGGTACGACTTAAGAGCTTCCATCTCCGCTTCAGTTGCACCAGTTCCTGTCTCTTTCCATCCAAACTTTAGAGGATGTCGTGGAGAGCTGCTTAGCCAGAGGCTTCAGGTTTTTGGCAGTGATAACTTTTCACTATGGAAGCAAAATAATGGACACTAGACTTATTAAAAGTCTGGGTAGCCAGCAGTAGTGACGATCAAGGCAACAAGGTAGATGCAGTATTCTTGATTTCCGAACAGCATTTGTCTCAGTACCGCACCTACGATTATCGCCAAAAGCATGACCGTGTGGGTTATCAGGTGAAATTTGCGAGTGGGTTGAGGACTTTTTGGTAGGGAGGACCACATGTTATCTTGGATGGAGAGTCATTGACAGACGTAGAAGTAACTTCGAGTGTATCCTAAGAAAGACCCTTGCTGTTCATATATTAATATGACCTTGCAGATAATATTAAAAGTAAAATTAGGCATTTTGCAGATAATGCAGTTTTCTCTAATGAAGTAATATCTGAGAAAAACTGCATAAATATCCAGTCAGATCCTGATAAGATTTCAACGTGGTGCAGAGATTGGCTACTTGCTCTATATGATCAGAAGTGTAAAATTTTGCACTTCATAAAAGAAAAAACGTTGTACTTACGGCTACAATATCAATGAGTCAGTGTTGGAACCGGCCAACTCATACAAATACCTGGCTGTAACACATTGTAGGAATATGAAATGGAATGATCACACAGGTTCAGTCGCGGATAAAGCAGTATTGGTAGAGTACTGGGGAAGGGCAATCAGTCTACAAAATAGATTTCTTACAAATCACTCGTGCGATCGGTTCTAGAATATTGCTCAGATGTGTGGGACCCTCACCGTATAGGACTACCAGAGGATGTTGAAAGTATACAGGAATGGGGAGCACGAATTGTCACAGATTTAGTTAATCAGTGGGAGAGAGGTACTGAAGGAACTGAACAGACAGACTCTTGAAGAAAGACGTAAACTATTCCAACAAAGCCGATTGACAAAGTTTCAAGAACCGGTTTTAAATCATTACTTTAGGGATATACCACAATCTTCTACATATCCTTCATATAGGGATCGTGAGCATAAGATTAGACTAATTACTGCACTCACAGAGGCATTCAGACAATCAATCTTTCCGCGCTCTATATGTGAATGGAACAGGAAGAAACCTTAGGGTTTCTTGCTGTACCATTCATGAGTACCATGGGACATACCCTCTGCCATGCACCTCGCGGTAATTTGCAGAGTGTAGATGCAGATAATACCGAAGTTTCCTGCTTGAAAATGTACAGATTATTGTAGAAATGTGATTAGAATTGGCAGCTTTATACATCGGGATACACTTATATGAAGGGTGGGATTGGATTGTTTGGGGAAAGAGACCAAACAGCGAGGTCATCGGTCTCATCGGATTAGGGAAGGACGGGGAAGGAAATCGGCCGTGCCCTTTCAAAGGAACCATCCCGGCATTTGCCTGCAGTGATTTAGGGAAATCACGGAAAACCTAAATCAGGATGGCCGGACGCGGGATTGATCCGTCGTCCTCCCGAAAGCGAGTCCAGTGTGCTAACCACTGCGCCACCTCGCTCGGTCAGCATATGACATAGTGAATTACAATAAAGCT
Organism: Schistocerca cancellata; assembly: GCF_023864275.1. Lineage (NCBI taxonomy): Eukaryota > Metazoa > Arthropoda > Insecta > Orthoptera > Acrididae > Schistocerca > Schistocerca cancellata. The sequence continues at coordinate 530,941,263 of NC_064631.1, forward strand.
GAATTATATGAGTTGCGAAATGTCATTAATTGCTAGATAATAACACGGGAAGTGCGATATTCATGATTTATAAATCAGGGGCACATACATAAAAAAATGTTAAACTGATACTACAGGCACCGAGCACGGTATTTTCCGCGGGATAGTTCTTGAGTTCCAAAACGCGGCTTTCAGTTTCTCAACTTTATAGCGTTCGCGTAACATTCTCGTTCGTTCTACACACGTGGCATCTTTGCTTCTTCATAATCAACGTAATCGATGCGAGCCCTTTCTTGTAGCTTTTGGCGAACATCTCCCTTATCCATGGTCTTTACTAGTCGTTTCCCCATTTTTAGGCTTGTGTTGCTGATAAATTTTAAATCCCAACGTTTGCTTATTAATGCTGAAATTAATTTACTAATTAATACTTAAAGTAAGTTTAGTAACCATACAGCTATCGTGATCTGTTACTGAGCTACGAGCAACATTTTGTTGAATAGAGTCCTTACTCGGTTCTTGACTTGGTGTGACAGCGACAAATAGCTTGGACTTCAACTCGAATACACACGCGCACACACACACACACACACGCACGCACACACACACACACACACACACACGTATTGGAAACACTTATTACAACGCTTGCTATTCTTTGTTAAAGGCGATAATTTGGAAACACTTATTACAACGCTTGCTATTCTTTGTTAAAGGCGATAATTTATCGACCAAAGTTGAGTTACAAATCTAGAAGCAAGTACTATGAATCTTAGACTTTCCTTTCGGTATGGAGGTAGGCTCATTGCTACAGGATACCACCTCTTACGCATCCAACAACTCAAAAAGAAAATGTTTTCCGTAATCTTCTGTGCAAGCAGGCCCATCCGTACTACGAGAATTAGACAAGAACTACAGTAACCAACTCTTCACGATATCGTAATTGAAAAGTCACACAGACTACATGACAGACATCAGGCTCCACTCCATCTCCTCATTAGAGACCAAAAATCACCATAAACTTCATGTTATTGCCCAAATTAACACTTCATAGACACTTTATGGCATAACAGACAAACAACAGTCCAGATTTCCAGTCGCTACTACTGTAACGCCGGAAATGCATATCTTCCTATTTCCATTTATTGTACTATAAATTTGTTTTCCTTATTTTTGTTACCTGAATATATGACATTTCTGTGTCTTTACATATTGTAATTGTTTTACTATTTGTATATATATATATATATATATATATATATATATATATATATATGCATTTATGTCGATGTATAATTGGTTTGTTTCGTAGATATTATTTGTATTTTTACGCTGGGTCTTGCCTAGGGAAAACTGCTATCGAACGATTACATCGATAGGTCGTGTGAAGAATCAAAGTGTGTAGGATCTTTGGTAGTGTTAACTCTGCCGCGTGGAGCGCGGGCAGAGGGAGTCTGGCTGGAGTAGCGAGTGGAGCAGGTGTGTTGTGTGAAGCTCCCGCGAGTTGCCGCGCTTTCGGGATTTGGCAGCATGTAATTGCGCTCGACTTGCGATGATAGTTTCTGACATGGTGTCGCGGACGGGAAGCATTAGCTGGCGCACATCAAGAGCCCGTTTCGTCTGGTGACCGTGTCGAGGATAAGGCGCGCCGACAACCAGCTTCTGCAACAGCGACGGCCGACAATGAGTGACTGTCGCCACCTCCTCGATCGACGGCTTCAAACCTTCAATCAACCAACAAGGAAGACAGGAAGCACGTAAAGTTTTAGAACTGTATGGCAGACCTCAGCTTTTCAAACTTTTAAAATTGTTGCACCACAAAATTACAGCAACTTAGCATGAACCTTTGTTGCTCATTGTCCCAATTGCATTACCAAGCAGGGTGCCTTCCTTTTCCGGAATGAACCCGAGTGTCGTTGAAATTCAACGCCAGCATCATTCCACTTCACTACTTTAATTTCAAAGTTCAGTTAAAGTATTCATAGCTGGCTACAATATTCAGATTACACAAGCACAAATTAAGAGTGCGATTTTTGTTACCGTATTTTAGCTTACCTGTGACTGCAGCTCAGCTTGGTACGTACTAAATTTTACTATTGTTAATTGTTCAGAATCATTTAATTCAAGTTCAAAGTTAAATCTCTTATTTCTAAATTGCGTAGATTCAAGTAGCTTTTGAAATGATTGTTGAGGTAGTCCAAGACTAACCGTAATTTACTGAATTTCGATGTGCTTCAGAAAGAAAGCTCACTATTAACTTCAGCCACTAAATTAACTTTCGATTTTCCTGTTTTATTAATTCTTTTGCTAAATTAAGTCAGAGAGTAGCGAAATTTATTACTTCTGACAAACTTTTAGTTTTCACACTGCACGTGTCAACCTTCAGTTGCTGCGCTTATAGTGCTAATTATATGTGTAATAACCTTTCTTTTTCAGTTACTATAGTAATTGTCCTTAGGACTGGCGACCGTAATTTCCCCCAAATCTCAAATAACTAATTCCCGCTAGTTAATTGTTGACGTAACGGCCGCACATTTACTTTCTTTATTAACTTTACCCCTTTTCAAAATTAATTACCACCAGTTTCATTGGTATTTTTCCTTTCATTTAGATGTAACCCTTTCCTCCCTCTTTACCGACAGATTAACTTCGGTGGCGATTGCTTTTCCCAAATTTCCATTAGGTACACGTGGTTTAATTTTTCACTAAGGTCGATAAGTGAGGGGGAGGTTACACTACTACCTATGAAACTGGTGCGTAAGTTCGTAGCGTTTCTATTTTGCGTGTTGGTATTCCGGTTGCTGTGGGTTTATTTATCGATTGTCGCTTTTTTATTTGTTGTTCGTTGTTGCTATTTGAATTTACAGATTCATCTTGTCACGTGGAGAAACTGATTGGAGCTGTGAACGTCAGAAAACGGAGGGCTAAGTGGAGATATCGGAAGATTTCCGACGTATTCTTCTATTTGAGTCAATAGACGGATGACAGCAGCGGAAGCAGCCATAAACATTTGTGCCGTTTATGGACAGAGTACGGCAAGAAACTGGTTTTCTCGTTTTAAGGAGGATCTATTTGACATTAGTGACTCTCCAGGTGCTGGAAGTCCTTGGTATTTTGACGAAGTTCGTTTAAACGCATTAATCATCAATTAAGCACTTCAGAGTACTCGAGAGAGACGCCGGCCGAAGTGGCCGTGCGGTTAAAGGCGCTGCAGTCTGGAACCGCAAGACCGCTACGGTCGCAGGTTCGAATCCTGCCTCGGGCATGGATGTTTGTGATGTCCTTAGGTTAGTTAGGTTTAACTAGTTCTAAGTTCTAGGGGACTAATGACCTCAGCAGTTGAGTCCCATAGTGCTCAGAGCCTTTTGAACCATAGAGTACTCGAGAACTGACAGATGAGATAAACTGTGATCATTCCACTTTCGTGCCACATTTGCATGCAATGTGGAAGGTTCAAAAATCGAGTGTTTGGGTACTGTATGCTCTAATTGTAAGTCTCAGTCACAAAAATGAGGGCGTGGCCATATGTGCGCGTCTCTGGTTGCTACTCATCAATTGGCTCGTGAACAACATCCACCATTCCCGTCTTGTGGTGTTACAGGTGACGAGAAATCGTGTCTTTAAGGTATGGAAAAGAAAGGAATGGTTGCGCACAAACAAAGCAGGAACTCCCCGTACAAAGAACTGCGTACATCCACAAAAGATTATCTTATGCCTCTGGTGGAACAGCGTCGGTGTGCTGTACTACGAATTGCTTCTCCGATGTGTGACTGTGACTGCTGATATTTATTATCAACACCTGAGATGAAACTTCCTGACAGATTAAAAGTGTATGCCGGACCGAGATTCGAACTCGGGACCTTTGCCTTTCCCGGACAAATGCTCTACCATCTGAGCTACCCAAGCACGACTCACGCCCCATCTTACCAGCTTTACTTCCGCCAGTACGTCGTCTCCTACTTTCCAAACTTCACAGAAACTCTCCTGCGAACCTTGCAGAACTAGCACTCCTGGAAGAAAGGATATTGCGGAGACATGGATTAGCCACAGCCTGGGGGTTGTTTCTAGACTGAAATTTTCACTCTACACCGGAGTGAGCGCTGATATGAAACTTCCTGGCAGATTAAAACTGCGTACCGGACCGAGACTCGAACTCGGGGCCTTTGCCTTTCACGGGCAAGTGCTCTGCCAACTGAGCTATCCAAGCTCGACTCACGTCCCGTCCTCACAGCTTTAGTTCCGCCAGTACCTCGTCTCCTACCTTCCAAACTTCACAGAAGCTCTCCTGCGAACCTTGCAGAACTAGCACTCCTGGAAGAAAGGATATGCTGAGACATGGCTTAGCCACAGCCTGCGGGATGTTTCCAGAATGAGATTTTCACTCTGCAGCGGAGTGTGCGCTGATATGAAATTTCCTGGCAGATTAAAACTGTGTGCCGGACCGAGACTCGAACTCGGGACCTTTACCTTTCACGGGCAAGTGATCTATCATCTCCTTTCTTCCAAAAGTGCTAGTCCTGCAAGGTTTGCAGGAGAGCTTCTGTGAAGTTTGGAAAGTAGGAGACTAGGTACTGGCGGTAGTAATGCTGTGAGGACGGGACGTGAGTCGTACTTCGGTAGCTCAGATGGTACAGCACTTGCATACAGCTTGCATACAGAAGTTAAAACGAAAATACAGTGGTTACAAAATTGTCACTCAACTTTATCGTGATGTAATATGAAACAGTTGTAGTTTTCACGTCAGAAATTGAATCACAGTTTCCATTCTTTGTCAAAAGATAGGTCCTTCTAAATCTGATTTGGCAAACTACCTCAAGGATCAAGCGAGAAAATGGCGTGTTAGGGCAAACTCCCAATTGTCTGGATTAATGTGGACCTGAGAACACACGGACAATCAAAAATATACATGTTTTCCCAGGGAGACGGTTAAACATATAGACACCAAATTGGTCGCGGACGTCTTACAAGGGTACAGTCTCTGCATCTGCCTGAAGATAATATGGGTAACCGTACTCACCCGAATAGCATACAGGAAACAACAAAAAAATATATCAGGAATGTCCGTAAACGCGAGTCACGAGTGACATTCACAATAGTGTATTCCTAAGTAAAATATGCATTCTGTTCGTGACGCAAATAGAAGACTTCAATCTTTGCCTATCTCTTTTCTTACATTCTTTTTTTTAAAAAGGAAAGGTAGCTGAATTATGATAATCGATAGCTTGCAGTGCCTGCGTTCGCACCGTTGTTCATTGGTTTGGCACCACTGCATTGTGAAATTTTGTTTTTCTTCTTTCATTTATTCTTCTTTATTTTCGAGCTTGCTACAAACAGGAACTTGTATATTGTTAACAGCTCACTCAGCCTTTTCCTAGGCTAATCGGTATGGAATGTCAAGTAGAGAAAAATGAACTTTTGCAATACATTTTACACTTCGAGTGTAATCGAAGGTATACGCTACAGAAGCAACGAGAAGAATTTGCGGTGTGTACGGGAGGGAAGCATTTTCTGAGAGAACGCACAGAACTGATTTTCTCGTTTTCGAGCAGGAAAATTAGACTTGTGTGATGAACCACGTTCTGGAGGACCTTCAGATTTTAGTGAACATTGCCTAAATCAGTTGCTTCTCAATAATTCTCACAAAAAATTCGGGTATAGGTAGAAATTATGTACGGTGATTACACAACCACTGCGCGCCATCTGTATTGATTGGGCAAGGTATCATATGCCTTAAGCGACACCAACAAAGCCAGCGAATATCCATATGATCGTCTTTGCGACTCGTTGCCATTTGGCTTGTCGTAGGTACAAATCATTCGTTAACAGCATTGTTATAGGTTACACGATAAATAATTACACGATAAATAATACGAGTATAAATTGTGTCGATTGAACCAAATAGGCCTATCTAGGGGTTACAATTACTAACCAGTTACACTGGAACTATCACAGAGAATATGTTGTGAGGAAGGCGAACCAAAGACTGCGTTTTATTTCAACGCGTAGAAGGTGCAACAAATGTATTAAAGAGACTCTCTACGCTACGTTTGTCCGTTCTCCTGTAGAGCGTTGCTGCCACAGTGCATAGAAAAAGTGCAATAATCAAAACAGGCGATTCTCGCTATGGCGAAATCTTAAAATTTCAATAGCCAACATTCTTCTCCGAATGCGAAAATATTTTGTTCTCTCCCACCCACATAGGAGAAATGACCATCATAATAAAATAAGAGACATCAGAGCTCGCACGGACATGTTTAGGTCTTCATTTTTGTCACGTGCTGTTCGAGAGTGGAACGGTCGACAATTCGATACGATACGATCATTGCAGCGCCTGTGTTGTTCAGAAGCAAGCTGGAAAGTTCCTTAGGAGATGCATGCAGTGCCGAGGAAACCATGCATCGTACTTCGGAACAACACAAGCACTGTAGCATCGCATTTATCTGCGTGACCGGGCAAGCGACTTAGAATTGAAATGTCTCCCCTATACGGGAATATACCTAACGAACGTACGAGTGCAAGTTGTAGACACATGCTTGACGACATTTGGAAGTTCGGATCTGGTCATGAGGCGTGCACGATAGCTTAATGGCGAGGCTGCCGCTGGCGATAAGTGGAAATCCGAGCTCGCACTGCCGTTATTCCATCATACCACAGTTGGTTGACCATATCCGCAAATGCGAATAGATTTCATGTACCGTCGAGAATTAGTTTGAAAGTGGTTCTGTGAGCCCTCCGACAAGCCTTTGGATGTGAATTCCAGAGTAATAATGTAATGTAAATGTGTAGGTGAAGAGAAATGATGTCTGTGTGTGAGCCAAACTGGCATTCTTCATGATGCATTCCTCTCAGTAAATGAAACGTTAGAAGCTGCTGCATGTACTCAAAAGCTAAGACGATCCGCTCTTGCTACACTACTGGCCATTAAAATTGCTACACCAAGAAGAAATGCAAATGATAAACGGCTATTCATAGGACAAATATATTATACTAAAACTGACATCTGATTACATTTTCACGCAAGTTGGGTGCATAGATCCTGAGGAATAAGTACCCAGAACATCCACTTCTGGCCGTAATAACGGCCTTGATACGCCTGGGCATTGAGTCAAACAGAGCTTGGATGGCGTGTACAGGTACAGCTGCCCATGCAGTTTCAACACGATACCACTGTTCAACAAGAGTAGTGACTGGCGTATTGTGATGAGCCAGTTGCTCGGCCACCATTTACCAGAGATCTGGAGAATGTGCTGGCCAGGGCACCAGTCGAACATTTTCCGTATCCAGAAAGGCCCGTACAGGACCTGCAGCATGCGGTCGTGCATTATCCTGCTGAAATGTAGGGTTTCGAAGGGATCTAATGAAGGGTAGAGCCACGGGTCGTAACACATCCGAAATGAAACGTCCACTGTTCAAAGTGCCGTCAATGCGAACAAGAGGTGACCAAGACGTGTAACTAATAGCACCCCATACCATCACGCCGGGTGATACGCCAGTATGGCGATGACGAGTACACGCTTCCAATGTGAGTTCACCGCGATGTCGCCAAACACGGATGCGACCACCATGATGCTGTAAACAGAACCTGGATTCATCCGAAAAAATGACGTTTTTTTCGTGCACCCAGGTTCGTCGTTGAGTACACCATCGCAGGCGCTCCTGAATGTGATGCAGCGTCAAGGGTAACCGCAGCCATGGTCTCCGAGCTGATAGTCTATGATGCTGCAAACGTCGTCGAACTACTCGTGAAAATGGTAGTAGTCTTGCAAACGCCTCCATCTGTTGACTCAGGGATCGAGACGTGGCTACACGATACGTTACAGCCATGAGGATAAGATGCCTGTCATCTCGACTGCTAGTGATACGAAGTCATTGGGATCGAGCATGGCGTTCCGTATTACCCTCCTGAACCCACCGACTACATATTCTGCTAACAGTGATTGCATCTCGACCAGTACGAGCAGCAATGTCGCGATACGATAAACCGCAATCGCGATAGGCTACAATCCGATCTTTATCAAAGTCGGAAACGTGATGGTACCCATTTCTCATCCTTACAAGAGGTTTCACAACAACGTTTCACCAGGCAACGCCGGTCAACAGCTGTTTGTATATGAGAAATGGGTTGGAAACTTTCCTCATGTCAGCACATTGTAGGTGTCGCCACCGGCGCCAACCTTGTGTGAATGCTCTGAAAAGCTAATCATTTGCATATCACAGCATCTTCCTCCTGTCGGTTAAATTTCCCGTCTGTAGCACGTCATCTTCGTGGTGTAGCAATTTTAACGGCCAGCAGAGTATTTTTTTAAACTTGTGTTGTTAGCATTGTAAAAACGGCAGGAATTATGACCAAATAACTGCAGCAGCGAATACTTTCTAGCCTGAATCGGATAAACAACAGAGATATAATCAAAAGCTTTAGACTGACGACTGCTTTAGTGTAGACGGAAAGAACAGCGGGTATCCGTTGAAAGGCGGGGTAAGCGATATGTTTGCGAGTCGCCGAGCCTATTAAGCAGCCGGCGAGTGTTTGCAGACGCTAAAAAGCGCAGCCGCCGGCCACGGGGCAAGCCACCTCCCGCCTGAAACCAGAAGCTGCGGCCGCGTGGCCGCGCCGTGACGTCACGCGCCGCGCCGCCGCTCATCTCTTCGGCAAATGGAGGATGACAGCCGCCCGCGGCCTGTTTGTCTTCTGTTTCTGCGCTACGCACACGCGCGCGGTCGCAAAGTATCGTGTGCGCGGGTGTGCGGCGCGCGCGCTGGCCGCTGGGAAATTAAATAAGCCCACGACGCTGGAGGCGCGTTCGGATGAGGCCGCAACGCCCTCCCCCTCCCCCGGCAACCCCCCCCCCCCCCCCTCATGGTACCCGTGGCGGCGGCAGCGAACAAAGCTCGGCGCAGCGCAGTACAAACACGCGTCTCTGCTTTCGGCCGCGTGCCTGCGACCGCCGATAAGTAGATTCCGGCTGACGTGCTGATGGGAAAATAATCTCCGGCGCTGCAGCACCATGTGATCAGGGATCTGGAGAACCGAAGGCTGGTAATGAGCACGCTGACGCAGTGATTAGGAGAGAGAGTCTGCATCCTGGCAGAGCAGAATTCAGAGCGCCGCCAGGCTGTGCCGATTTACGCAAGTCTTCTTGATATCCGGCCTTAGTCACTGATTTATCCAGCTTGGCCCGATAGTCCTTTAGCTATAGTTCCTCCATTGATATTTTGGGCATATATCCTCTGACTTCAGCTGCGACATAAAGTCGCGGAAAAGGCCTGCTACCATGACTTAAACATGAGAGGACTTAACGTCAATGCTGAACAAATCGCTATAAATGTGTCAATGAAATTCGCCAACAGCAGTGTAATTGGGATTTTACTTTATTTTATTTTGTCTGCCAGTTTCGATATTCCACTGTACTGTCTTAAGGCCACATATACATCTCTCAAAAATATGCATATGGGGCCTGAAAACGGCCGAAACTGGTATTCAAAATAAAGTGAAATAACATCTCAATTACACCGCTGTTGGCGAATTTAAATGATAATTACCATTTTTTATAGCGGCGCGTTTCGGGCGCAGCCCATTTTCAGAACGTCAAATAGAATAACCTTCATACAAAGTATTGAGTCACACACTTCTGTACTCATCATCAGTGGTTATCTGAACAGAGATGCTGAGGATGGACACCTTGGTGCGAAGTATAGAGCCACATGCTTCTGTACCTATCATCAGTTCTCAGTTGAGCAGTAGTGATGAGGACGCCTTGATACAAAGAATGGAGTCACATGACTCTGTCCCCATTATCAGTGCTCAGTTGAGCAGTGATGGTGGGAATGGATGTATTTCACTGTATACTTTATATGAAGGCGTTCTGTCGCTCTGAGGATGAGACGCACCCGAAACGCGTCAATATTTAAAAAAAAATGAAACAACAAGGGACCATTTCTTGCGACCTATTCAGGACCGACATGACTCAAGTATGTGCTGTGACCATTCCTGCGAATGAGCAAAGCACGTGATGCCACAGCACTTGCGTCTGCCCAGAAAAAGCAACCCGTCGAGAAGCGGGAAGACGAACAGTCCAAGGAATCCTGCTGCCGTGCGCTGGAATACTGCTGGCAGAACATGGTGGAAGCCCCCGGTCCATGACACTGGTGAGTTGAATTTCCAAACACATGCCCCAACGCTGCACTGCCTCGGTCTCCTGCCTGACCGAAGTCGGCCTCCTGTCACATCAAAACTGGACATAGACTATAAATAAGACAAGAATAAATATTAACCTTCTTTTGAAACGGAATCTTTATTTTGTTTTCAAAGATACATTCACTTATTCATATTAGGCATCATCAGTGGTTTTTGTGGTTCCTATTCCTCTGTTTCCATAGGTTATCGTGTAACCGTTATATCAACGAAGTACGGTTTTCCAATTGATACTATGTCACAACTCGTGGGGTCAAGTGCGGAGCTACTTGGATAAAGACGCAGTGGCACCATTGGGTTACATCTACTGGCAATAACGGAGCTGGTGACATGCTCATGACGTGTCCCAAGATCATATACTGCTGTCGTACTGCCGTGCAGGCAGCAGCAGGCTACTCGGAACAGGCCTAAGACCCAAGGCCTGGCGTTCACTTTACGCTTTAAATTTGTAATATTCTGTAATTTTGGGGCTCTTACCTGAGCTACAATATGACTTATACTAAGAGGCATCAACTCAGAAAGACACCTGACGGGCCGGCCGGTGTAGCCGTGCGGTCTGGGCGCTTCAGTCTGGAACCGCGTGACCGCTCCGGTCGCAGGTTCGAATCCTGCCTCGGGCATGGACGTGTGTGATGTCCTTAGGTTAGTTAGTTGTAAGTAGTTCTAAGTTCTAGGGGACTGATGACCTTAGAAAATAAGTCCCATAGTGCTCAGAGCCATTTGAACCATTTTTGACACTTGACGTGTTGTTTGAGGAATAACACGTAAGTTTGTTCTATTTCTATGCAGGTTATAAACGTTGGAAATACCTATATTACTGATCGGCACCGGGGGGAAGGGGGTGGCGGGGGGGGGGGGGGGGAGAAGAGAAAGGAAAAAAGAAAAAAGGAAGAAGAAGATGAGAGAGAAAGAACAATTGTCTCGCTACGACGAATCAAATGAAACGCTATCCAGGGGCAGATTTTTAGAAGTGGAAACAGGTGAAATTCATAGAATAATAAATCTAATGAATAGGATGGATGTTCTGTTGTTCAGAACCACATGAGACAAGGCCGAAGGCTTGTTAACAGGGCACAGGTGAAGCAAGTGGTGATGTCATTCTGGTTTAGTCCTTTTAGGGATGTTTACATCGGACTGTGGTTCAAATGGCTCTGAGCACTATGCGACATATCTGAGGTCGGTCCGTAGCTCGTGGTCGTGCGGTAGCGTTCTCGCTTCCCACGCCCGGGTTCCCGGGTTCGATTCCCGGCGGGGTCAGGGATTTTCTCTGCCTCGTGATGACTGGGTGTTGTGTGATGTCCTTAGGTTAGTTAGGTTTAACTAGTTCTAAGTTCTAGGGGACTGATGACCATAGATGTTAAGTCCCATAGTGCTCAGAGCCATTTGAACCATTTATCTGAGGTCATCAGTCCCCTAGAACTTAGAACTACTTAAACCTAACTAACCTAAGGACATCACACACATCCATGCCCGAAGCAGGATTCGAACCTGAGACCGTAGCGGTCGCGCGGTACCAAGCTGAAGCGCCTAGAACCGCTCGGCCACACCGGCCGGCTCGGACTGTTGTACTTCTGCTATCGTCGTTCACTGGCGTGCAACGTGCAATGGAGGAGCCTAACATCCGGTCACACACATTCCTTTGTTCGACTAGTCTCAGCTTGAACCTTTAAGTTAATGCGCTAACCGACTAGTCGCGAATCGTGTCAGAAGCGTTTGGCGAACGCTCCTTGCATCAACATTAGTATTATATAGCACCAATCACTGTGGTTACTGTTTGGTGATGTGACGTATTTTGCTATTAACTGTTACATATGAGAAACACGTGTAAACTTTGTCGCCAGATAATACAGAATATGTATTGACTCAGGGGAAAACCGTATCACTCTGAGCCCTTTTACTTTTAAAGTTCTCATTGTAAAACAATCTTTATTTCAAATTATGACATTATGAAATTTATTTTCAGGATCTGAAGTCTTTGCACTTGTTCGTAGCAGTGTATATCTTTGCAGATTTTCTAATCTGTTTTAAGAATACAGAAAAGTAATTTTAAATTATTCGACAATGAGTCTCCTTGCTGTCCAAAGGCTTTTTAAAAGGGAAGTAATTCGGTTTCGCATTACAGCTGACGAGATCCGATTATTAATTTGTATCCTGCTGGCGCTTGGCACACTTGCATTACACCGTGCATGTTGTGTTTTTAGTAATGGTAAAAGTAGTGTGATTTCTTCCAGCGTGTTATAGAAATGCCGTTGCTTAGCAACAACCTGATTATCCGCTGTCGCACTGGTAATCCAAATGATTATTAGGGCCAGTATTAAGCATGTCAGGTGTCTGACGATGAGAGATATGTGCTTTCCAAGGGTGGAAATTTCAGAATCAGGCATTCGTAGTGTGGACAAGGTTATGGCAGAAGAAATCCGTATAGAAGCTGTTAGAGTATTGCCTCGTGCATAGCCTACAAAAGGTAATTTAACTGTGGGTGAAAGAAGTGCCATAAAACGCCTGAATGAGGACGATAGTGTTATCATTCTCCCCGTTGACAAAGGAAATGCAACGGTTGTTTTGAATGCGATCGACCATTGGAGTAATATTAACCACTTATTAGATCCACAAACATGTAGGAAGCAGCCCGCATCTCGTGGTCGTGTGGTAGCGTTCTCGCTCTGTAGTGAGTGCTATTGGTTCGCCTACCTATTCGATTGCCAAGTTCTTGACAACATTATTACAACCGTGTGTGGGCCGATCCGATTGGGGATTCGTATACCAAGAATTCGGCACATTATGTCAGTAAATTAAATGGTATAGTGGTACAGCCGGTGGACATATTAGTTAGTTTTGATGTGATGTCACTCTTCACTATGGTCCCACTCAATGAATTATTGCAACAGTGGAATCGGCTATTATCTCCTGATGTTGTAGAACTGTTTAAATATTAAAAACTTCCTGGCAGATTAAAACCGTGTGCCCGACCGAGACTCGAACTCGGGACCTTTGCCTTTCGCGGGCAAGTGCTCTACCATCTGTTGCACTTGCCCGCGAAAGGCAAAGGTCCCGAGTTCGAGTCTCGGTCGGGCACACAGTTTTAATCTGCCAGGAAGTTTCATATCAGCGCAAACTCCGCTGCAGAGTAAAAATCTCATTCTGTTTAAATATTGTCTCAAAACCACGCATTTCAAATAGAACGAAGAGTTGTATAAACAGACGGATGGTGTCGCTATGGGGAGCCCCTTAAGTCCAGTTGTATCGAACTTTTTTTTTCTTTTTTTTAAAGAATCGAGGAGCAGGCATTGGAAACTGTCAACAAGAAATCGAATGTCTGGTTCCTTTAAGTGGACGATACGTTTGTTCTGTGGCGGCATGGGAGGGAGAAACTGGGTCGTTTTCACAAATATCTGAACGGGATCAATCCGATGATTCAGTTTGCCATGGAGGAGGAGCCAGGCGGAAGATAAATTTCCTTGATGTGCTAGTATAAAAAAAACACTCACACAGACCGTTAAATACACCGGAATTCGAACCACTATCCACAACAGAGACGAGGCATCCTGGAAACGTTGGCCGACAGAGCAACAAAAATCTGCGAATCAGAGCTGCTTGACGCAGAATTAAAACATCTAATCAATGCATTGCTCAAGAATGGTTATTCGTTAAGTAAGGTGAAAAGAGCGTTAAGACCACCGCATAGAAACTATAGAGACGGTCAAGCGACGATGAAATCGAAAGTTTTCCTGACATTCGTTAAGGACGTGACGGAGAGCTTGGGAAAAATCCTGAAAAAGCGTAAATCTACACACCTACACAGAACATACAAGATCACCTAAAATCGGTCATGGACGCTCGCCAACCACTGGAAAAAGCTGGAATTTATAGGATTCCGTGTAGTTGTGGGAAGGCGTACGTTGTTGCTACAAAAATAACTGTCAAAAAATGACTCGATGAGCATAAGGGCAATTGCAGAAGAGGGAGATTGACAGATCAGCTGTTGCGAAACATGCCTTACAGACGGAGACCACCACATCCGTTTTGATAGGACTCAAATACTGGCAGCTGCAAGCGGATACCATGAAAGGCTATACAGAGAGGCCATACAGATTCCAAAACACCCCAGGAATTTCAATAGGAAGGAGGAGGGCGTAAAATTAATTGACATTTGGATTCCTGTGCTGAAGAAGATATGTACCAGTCTTCCACCATGAGATGACAGAAACAGCGGACGACGGAAGTCGACAACGGCCAGTTGCGCTCGCGTATTCAAAACATTTAACGTCAGGCCACTGCGTGGAAGTTGGCAGAAGCGGAATTTTCCGTAGTCAGTAGCGAGCCAGGGTGTGTGAATCGGACATTCATCAAAACTATGATACTCCTCGAAAATGTCCTCCGCAAATGGGGACGAAATGTCGAGGTTTAAAGTGAAATCCATTCGACCACGGCCTGGAAAACTTTATTAACTGTGACATTTCCGGCTGTGAAAGTTTACATTTTAAAGCAATAAAGTAATTTGCATGTTGTAAATCAGATACGTTGTGCTCATAAGAATTGTACGTAAGGTACGAAAATATGCACATAGGGGAAATTTAAACACACGAGCTTCATACGCAATAGAAGTTATACACTCCTGGAAATGGAAAAAAGAACACATTGACACCGGTGTGCCAGACCCACCATACTTGCTCCGGACACTGCGAGAGGGCTGTACAAGCAATGATCACACGCACGGCACAGCGGACACACCAGGAACCGCGGTGTTGGCCGTCGAATGGCGCTAGCTGCGCAGCATTTGTGCACCGCCGCCGTCAGTGTCAGCCAGTTTGCTGTGGCATACGGAGCTCCATCGCAGTCTTTAATACTGGTAGCATGCCGCGACAGCGTGGACGTGAACCGTATGTGCAGTTGACGGACTTTGAGCGAGGGCGTATAGTGGGCATGCGGGAGGCCGGGTGGACGTACCGCCGAACTGCTCAACACGTGGGGCGTGAGGTCTCCACAGTACATCGATGTTGTCGCCAGTGGTCGGCGGAAGGTGCACGTGCCCGTCGACCTGGGACCGGACCGCAGCGACGCACGGATGCACGCCAAGACCGTAGGATCCTACGCAGTGCCGTAGGGGACCGCACCGCCACTTCCCAGCAAATTAGGGACACTGTTGCTCCTGGGGTATCGGCGAGGACCATTCGCAACCGTCTCCATGAAGCTGGGCTACGGTCCCGCACACCGTTAGGCCGTCTTCCGCTCACGCCCCAACATCGTGCAGCCCACCTCCAGTGGTGTCGCGACAGGCGTGAATGGAGGGACGAATGGAGACGTGTCGTCTTCAGCGATGAGAGTCGCTTCTGCCTTGGTGCCAATGATGGTCGTATCCGTCTTTGGCGCCGTGCAGGTGAGCGCCACAATCAGGACTGCATACGACCGAGGCACACAGGGCCAACACCCGGCATCATGGTGTGGGGAGCGATCTCCTACACTGGCCGTACACCACTGGTGATCGTCGAGGGGACACTGAATAGTGCACGGTACATCCAAACCGTCATAGAACCCATCGTTCTACCATTCCTAGACCGGCAAGGGAACTTGCTGTTCCAACAGGACAATGCACGTCCGCATGTATCCCGTGCCACCCAACGTGCTCTAGAAGGTGTAAGTCAACTACCCTGGCCAGCAAGATCTCCGGATCTGTCCCCCATTGAGCATGTTTGGGACTGGATGAAGCGTCGTCTCACGCGGTCTGCACGTCCAGCACGAACGCTGGTCCAACTGAGGCGCCAGGTGGAAATGGCATGGCAAGCCGTTCCACAGGACTACATCCAGCGTCTCTACGATCGTCTCCATGGGCGAATAGCAGCCTGCATTGCTGCGATAGGTGGATATACACTGTACTAGTGCCGAAATTGTGCATGCTCTGTTGCCTGTGTCTATATGCCTGTGGTTCTGTCAGTGTGATCATGTGATGTATCTGACCCCAGGAATGTGTCAATAAAGTTTCCCCTTCCTGGGACAATGAATTCACGGTGTTCTTATGTCAATTTCCAGGAGTGTAGTTACTTACAACTACTAGCGAGAATAAAGTTACATAAAGTGCAGAGTGAGGTTGAAGTCTGTAGGTTTCACTGACATGGAAAAGTAAAAACTTACTATCGAAACTTTTTCATACTTCGAAAGTCTGAAGGAGGAGAAAGCATAAAAATACAAGGATTATTAGATTGTTGTTTTTGTTGTTGTGGTCATCAGTCCAAAGACTGGTGTGACGCATATCTCCACGCTACTCTACCCTGTACAAGCCTCTTCAACTCTCAGTAACTATTGAAAACTACACCTATTTGAATCTTCGTACTGTACTCGTCTCTTGGCCTCCGCATGCAATTTTTATGCCCCACACTTACCAACAATATTAAACTGACGATTCCTTGATGTGACAGAACATGTCCTATCAATGGAGTCATTCCTTTAGTCAAGTTATGACACTAAGTTCTTGACTCCCTAATTCTCATTACTTAAGCGATCTATCCATTTAATCATCAGCATTTTTCTGTAGAAGGACATTTCAAAAGTTTCTGTTTTCTTCTTGCCTGAATTGCTTATCTTCCACATTTTACTTCAGTACCTGGCTAAACTCAAGACAAATGCCTTCACAAAAACTTCCTAAGTCTTTGCTTTTTATTGTATATTAACAAATTTCTCTTTTTCAGAAACGCATTCCATGCCATTGCCAGTCTGTTGTTGTTGTTGTGGTCTTCAGTCCTGAGACTGGTTTGGTGCAGCTCTCCATGCTACTCTATCTTGTGCAAGCTTCTTCATCTCCCAGTACCTGCTGCAACATACATCCTTCTGTAACTGCTTAGTGTATTCATCTCTTGGTTTCCCTCTACGATTTTTACCCTCCACGCTGCCCTCCAATACTAAATAGGTGATCCCTTGATGCCGCCACAAACTTCTCTTCTCCCCAATCCTATTCAGTACTTCCTCATTAGTTATGTGATCTACCCATCTAATCTTCAGCATTCTTCTGTAGCACCACATTTCAAAAGCTTCTATTCTCTTCTTGTCCAAACTATTTATCGTCCATGTTTCACTTCCATACATGGCTACACTCCGTACAAATACTTTCAGAAATGACTTCCTGACACTTAAATTTATACTCGATGTTAACAAATTTCTCTTCTTCAGAAACGCCTTCCTTGCCATTGCCATTCTGCATTTTATACCCTCTCTACTTCGACCATCATCAGTTATCTTGCTCCCCAAATAGCAAAATTCCTTTACTTCTTTAAGTGTCTCATTACCTAATCTAATTCCCTCAGCATCACCCGACTTAATTCGACTATATTCCATTATCCTCGTTTTGCTTTTGTTGATGTGCATTTCATAACTAAAAAAATTGTGGCCAGTGTCCACATTTGCTGCTGGAAGTGTTTTTCAATTCTAAACTTGGTTTATAATTTATGCCTTGCCATTACACAATCTATCTCAACTACTTCGCCGTCTCGGGTCTCTTTCACGTGCACAACCTTCTTTCTCGATTCATTAAGTAGGTGTCTGCAATTATTAAATTGTGCACCGTAATGGTTTCAACTTCGTTTTCCCTGCTCCACCCTACATTTTCTATTTTTCTATCGAATTCATTCCCTCGTCACCATTAAATTTTTAACTCCTTACTCAATATCTTCTTCTTTGACCTCATACACTTTTTGAAGGCCATCATCTACTGTGCCATTAAGAAGATATATTTCTGCTACTACCGTTGTTTGCCTTTGCTGTGGTGATCCATTCACTAACCTGTTCTTAGCAGTCAGTCAACATTCGTATTTTCTCGTTAAGTACTTTATCTGACCCTACATTACACCTCTTTCATTATGGTTTTTGACTCTGTACTCAACCTACGAGGTATCATGTTCTGACTAAGTACATACTTTATTAATTTCTGATACATGCTGTGAAAGACATCAACGAACAGTGAAACTTCATAACACTTACCCGAAATATGGAAACATTGGACATTCGCGGGGACACAATAAGTTTTTAACAGACATAATGGAAAGAAAATTTTTGGGAACGGAATCCAAGAGGAGAAAAAAGTAAATATATGGAAAGAACGAAGAAATTAAGTACATTACAGAAAATAAGGGACAATCATTGTAGCGATAAGGTGTAGCCATTACAGATGACGATGATTGATATCTATTGTAATCTAAGCAAGTCTATAGCCTATCAACCTGATAAGGGATGTCCAAGCAGTAGAAAACCCGAATTTCTTTTTCTGTCGACATACCTTCGAACAGAAGCGCCCGTAGATCCAAATATATGGATAGTTTATCCAAGGTTGACATCATCATTACACGATTGCAGATTCCCATTGTTTTCAGCTAAGACTAATGTAACAAGTTCAGATTAGTCAATCAAACCTGCACCTACTGAAGAAAGTGATATCTCTCTTCAGCAACAAATTATTACTTTGGATTCTACGTAGATATACCTCTGATGTTATGGCAGCTAAGGTTCAGCTATGTGCATCATTGAAGAAACCAAATCCCACCACCGTGGCAAATCCCATGGGTCGTGGGAGGCGTGGTAAACCGTTAAAGGAATAAATAAAAATCTTAAAATCAAAAACACTCGTCAATCACAGCAGCAAGTTGCAGTCGTTAAAAATGAATTTTTGTATATTGTCGTGAATTATGAGATGAGCATTGATGAAAAAATGACGAATAATGGGTAGGAAACTCTGCTGGATGCTAGCAAGACATCCAAAATACATTAGACAATGCATTTTAACCATCAACTGTTTTATTTATCGTAGATATTATCTATCGCTTTCAGTCATAGACCATCATCACTGGATTTAAGGTAAAGCAGATCACTTATATCCAGTGATGATGTCTATGCCCGTAACCGGTAGATGCTACATAAGGTAAATAAAACAGCTAATGATTAAAATATTTTTGGTAAAATACTTAACGGCGTTTGGTTTTCACCTGATGAAAACATTAAATCTTTAAGACTGGTTGAAAAAAAAACAAAATATAACAGTTTAATTTGAGGGACAATTAGTGATGTAATAACTGTCATTGTACGGTGAAAATTAACGTTTAAGGCCTACAATTTATGGAAGCACGATTGGGGTAGACAAATTCTCTTTCCATACTAAGGATTAGCGAGAGTAACGTAATAGACATAAAAAGGATACCACGGGACTGGGAACTGAATCACCGGCTGCCTGCACGAGTATTATCTAGCGACTGCAATGAATCATGTCCCTCCTATACGTTGTAACTCTGAGAACGATATCAAAGAGCCCGGCTAAAGGGATGGAAAGAGCTCTTCGACCAATAAATGGCGTCAGGGCAAGATGAAGTGCGCGGTCGTAGCAATGGCCGGAAAGAGGGATGGAGGTGGAAGGAGTGTGCAGCTACTGGAGCAGGCAGACAATCGACTGGCCTGAGGTGAAGAATGCGCCCCTAGCCAAACCTGTAATGTGTTAACTGGCATTAGAGTACTCGTCCATCAACCGAAACAGGCAAGATCATGACAACATAGTCATCCCACATGCAATACTTGCCATTAAAAGTAGAGCACCAGCGTTGGTTTGAATTTTACTTCACAATAGTCGACATAACCTTTTTGAGAAATTCAGCAGCTCTACTGATATTTAGGACAATTCTCTTTTATTATTACACCTGACTTGCACAGTTTTAGTCAGATTACATGTTTTGCTCACTCTGGATCATCTTCAGATTGAACTACTCCGATATGTGGTTCTAAGTAGACAAGATGGGTTGCTCACGCAATTACTTAGATGTTAAGGTGATTCAGAGTGACTCAAACAAGCGATCTAATTAAAAATGTGATACTGAGACGAAACAGTAAATTAGAATTATTTTAAATTGGAAATTTTGCTTCTTTGCGTTTGTAGTATAGCACGGTCTGCATCCTTAGTTCGGTGATCTGCATGTCTGACTGCCATCGAAGGACCTGGGTTCAAATCCCAGTACCGTCAAGAAGGGGACTCTCTCAGCCCCATGATACCAGCTGAGAGCTACTTGAATGATAAGTAGCCGCTCCAAGCACTGGAATCATGGCAACAACTGGGAGAGATGTGTGTTGTCGCCGTGCCCCTCTACACCGCATCTGAATGATCAAGAAGTTTATATCTTTTTAGCTCATAGAATACAATGGGGAAATGATTAAATTTGTTGTTGCTGACATGAAGAACACAGACTGCGAAATTTAGGGCACAGTTCTTATAATACTGCAGCTGCAATGGCTCTAACTTGTCTGGACGTTGTGCTCGAACTGAGCTTGGATGAGAGAAGCATGTGAGCCGTGGCGGCACGGTTTGCTGGCCCAACTACTTCTGGACCCGTTATCGATAGTCACCTCCCTTGTGACTTATCTTTGGTTTTCCTGGTTGAGGTGTGGAGGCTCGGCGCGACGGGGTGAACTGTGAACGGCGCGAGAGAGAAAGAGGAGGTCTGGAGCAACAGTGCGTGGCGGCGGGGTTTGGTTGGGCCGATTTGGGATGGACAACGCATGTACCCAGCCGGATCACCGAGTGACTTGTGGAGCGTTGGGCAGCCGCTAAAGTTGTTGACGAAGGTCGTGCTCTGGAGCTCTGGTGACGGGGTCCTCCTTCCGTTATTTTAAAAGGAGTTAAAAGGATAATTGACGGTGGAGAGAGTGCACCCTAACGTACTGCCTATTGATATTCTGGCCTTGTGGTTTTATTGTTTAAAGGAAAGTTGGCGCAACAGTATTATGTCTTGTTCAGTGAGTCATATGTATTTGTTTGTTGTGCGCTGTGTCTTGGTTTGAGAGTGGCCAGTGGTTGTTAGTGCGTCTCCTTTGAAGCCACATGATTCTGTTAACTGGTAAACCGCTTGTGTGCACCGCCCCTGGGGTGCGATGTTATGAATTCAAGTGGTAACACCGGTGAGTGGCACTGTACCGGGTGGCAATGTCGTGGTATTGTATCAGGTACTGGGTATTGTGACCCCCCTTTTTGGCCCTATCTTCCTTTTTTTCTCTCTCTTCTCCTCTTCCTTCTTCCTTCGTCGTACCGTGGCTATATCCCAGGGTTTTCAACACAAAAACGGAGGGAGAAAGGAGGCACATGTGTGTGGTAGATCACGATTATGTAGTGCTATGTGTGAGTGTCACCCTTATCTCAGTTTTGAGAAGATTGATGACTGTAGCAGAAACATTCATCTAAAAAGAAAAGGCAAGTGATCTCTTTTTGAAAAAGAAAAGGTAAATGGTGGTGTAGACTATAATATCTATCGTTCTACCAAACGGAAGGAACAAGAAACAAAATTGTTGAGGCTTTCGTGGCCACTTGTTGACAAACTGCCTATTGGCTTCCGTCTCGGGTTCTTCGACCGACGTTCATCTAATGATTTTTCTGACGTTTCGCCAGCACGAGTGGCTGGCATTGTCAAAGCTTCACCCTCCATTGCCGGTGGTGAACTGGAGGCGAGCTCGCGGCCGCAGACTATATGTACCTGGCGCGCCAACGTCCGAGGGCTTCTCCACGGTCATTTCCGGTGCGGTTCTCCTCTTGCTACCTGCGACGGTCGTTCGCTGCAGTACGGGAAGCCAGGATCCGTTTACCTTAAGGCTTTCCTCCTTCTTGTTGAAACTGTTCGCGTGTTTTTGGATTTCTACAGCTTCTCTGAACAAGCGCGTGTGATAGTGCTTCTCTACAGTCAGAACTTCCGTGTCGGAGAATTTTATTACGTGGTCGGTCTCATTCAGTGCGTGCTCTGCCACGGAATGACTGGACGATCCATTAACACCAGGATCAAAGAGCATAAGCGACATTGCAGGTTGGGGCAGGTGGAGAAATCGGCCGTGGCAGAGCACGCACTGAATGAGACCGACCACGCAATAAAATTCGCCGACACGGAAGTTCTGGCTGTAGAGAAGCACTATCACACGCGCTTGTTCAGAGAAGCTGTAGAAATCCAAAAACACGCGAACAGTTTCAACAAGAAGGAGGAAAGCCTTAAGGTAAACGGATCCTGGCTTCCCGTACTGCAGCGAACGACCGTCGCAGGTAGCAAGAGGAGAACCGCACCGGAAATGACCGTGGAGAAGCCCTCGGACGTTGGCGCGCCAGGTACATATAGTCTGCGGCCGCGAGCTCGCCTCCAGTTCACCACCGGCAATGGAGGGTGAAGCTTTGACAATGCCAGCCACTCGTGCTGGCGAAACGTCAGAAAAATCATTAGATGAACGTCGGCCGAAGAACCCGAGACGGAAGCCAATAGGCAGTTTGTGAACAAGAAACAGTTTGTAAAGTTTCAACTTCGGATGAAGTTTATTGAGCTCAAGGAACTGAAACAAAACTCATCCGTTCCAAATGTCATTCACAACGAGAGTAGTTAGTTTTCTGGTGTGTGTGTACTGGTCGCTAATGATTGAAATGATCGTTCCAGTAATTCTATCACAATCTGTTTATGGGTTGCTAAGCAACGTATCTACTAGCTGACTATTCCGTGATTAATATCTGTCGTATTCACACAGTAAATCAACTCACACTTGCTTTAAGCATCAAGATCACTTACTATCCCATCCGATAATTCTTTGATAATTATTATTAAGTTAATGTCAATAAATCACGGTCAGTGTCACTTAATCCTTCACTCACTATAACGCGCGATAGCCTACCGCGTATTTCAAACTTCGCACCTATAATCCAAAGTCCGCGCGAGATTTGTTTGTAACAAAGTTTGGCCGTGGTTCCCTAGAATATTTTCTAAGCCAACTCCGGGTTGTGAATTATCAGTTCTATGTCCATTCATAAAAATTACAGAGGACCCGCACTCGATTACGACTTGCCCGCGCACTCGAGCAGCTCAGAAGGTATGATCCTTCTCAAAGAGAAAAAATATCACGCATAACGCAGCATTGCGATCTGTCATGTCGAAACACATTTATATCCATCTCATAAAGACTCGTTGATTGGCGACTCCATGGAGTGCTGTGTGCACAACGACCATATATGTTAAATTAAAAGGAAGGTCAGCGTTAGCCGTAATATTGATGTTTTATTGATAGCAGAATCGATTTTCGATCACATAGTGATCATCTTCATTGCTGTAGAAATTAAACTAGTGATGGCTTCTCAGTTTTGGTTATTGATAACTTGATACCAGTGTCTGAGTTTAACTTGTACAGCACTGAAGATGACCACTATGTGATCGAAAATCGATTCCGCTATCAATAAAACGTCAATATTACGGCCAACGCTGACCTTCCTTTGAATTTATCGTAAAGACTCATTACCTATTGATCCTAAAACATATTGTACTTAATTAAATTCCTTACTCCATAAATAACTAACAAAATTTAGAAATAATTTACATGTATACTGTGTCAATCACTCAGCAAAGATTTCACAACAAAAAATCTCGACTTGAGATGACGTCATGGGTTACTACCTGTTTTGACTCTCCTACTCTCACGTGACACAAGGTATATCCAACTGTAATCGACATACTCACGAGATTATTTCTTAAAGATTTCGAGGGCTACACGGACGATTACTCCTGTAATGCTACAGTATGAATTTGAAATCTAATTGTGTTTTAGTAAGGTGAATTTTTTCTAACATACGTTGATGTGTTTTCGTCATAATTGAATTACGTAGAGCTACTAGTCAGTGAAATTTTCTGCCTTGCTTAAGCTCACCTTAACTAGTGATTCTTATGCGTTTTAGCAGTACTTATTCAGGCCTCTGGGAGTTTAACTGCAACTGCTCTGTTTGAACCTGCACCTTGTCAATTACACGTACTCGCTTATTGTTTTACCTAGACAGAACGTATGAATTTATCGTGTACGACAAAATCCATTCTAATTATCTCTGTCAGTCTTAGCGAGTATATATTAGTTTCTTTATTTAAGTTTGGCTTTAACTATTTGTTTTATCTAAGGTTACGAGTTGTATTTATCTTGTTAAAGCAAGTATCATCATTTGTTAGTGTATATTCTGTTATTGTTTGAGGGTGCTGCCTCGCGTGTGATTTATGTTCACAGTTGATTGCGAAACACGCGAGTCTACCTTGGTGTTTGCAGCCATGACTTTTGGGCCGCTACCTTGGCGGCATCCTGCTCGATGCCCGAGGTGTACGTTATTTCCG
The DNA here is from genome assembly GCF_023864275.1 of Schistocerca cancellata. NCBI lineage: Eukaryota > Metazoa > Arthropoda > Insecta > Orthoptera > Acrididae > Schistocerca > Schistocerca cancellata. The sequence goes on from NC_064631.1 coordinate 530,965,560, forward strand.
CGGGAGCGCTTTCCCGCGTCGTCTGCCATACCTAGTAAAAGTTGAGTAATTGTCTTGTTCCTTGGAGCTATACATAGGTTTAGTGACTGCCACCAGGGTTGTAGGCTTTGGAGTTCAGCGGGATTAGCTCATGAACTCTTATAAATTGTAATCAGGCTGTTGATCCTTTTACTGTTCATAAAGGAAGAGTGTTCAAATTCTCTACTAACTCTTCTTCATATAACCTGTATTTGGTAAAGTAATTTCCCTTTACAGAACGATTCAAATTTCATTCTTAATGTTCATAAACTCAGATGCTTTATGTTTATTGAATACCGTTTCCTTTGCTTATAGTGATAAATTTCAATAGTTTGTCACTTTAAATGTCACTATAATTCTGGTGTTTTTCATGTTGTTACTAATCTGGCATTTAATTGATCAGTATGTTTTCCTTAAATAAATGTTATTTTGGTGAAAATGACGAACTATCTGATGGGTCTCCCTTCCACGTGTTGATGTTTGATCCTTTCCTATCCTGAAACTGTTACTGGGTTTCAGCATATACGTTATTCCGTACTGTGCCAAAATACATCAGTCAGTAGTTGTTGGTTAGCCGTTGTGTGCCAGTCTCTCGACAATTCGTGCCCAGACGTCTTCAGTGGCTGAGCGATCTAGAGAACGTATTGGCCAGAGCAACTGTCGAATAGACTCTGTATTGAGGTAGTGCTTGACAGCGTGGGAAATATTTGGTCTTACGGTATCTTGTTGAAAGAAACACGACGCATAACACGATAATCTCACAAACAACCAATACTCAAAAGCCATTTCTGAAAGAGAAGCCCGAGCCCGCCAAGTCCTTTGTCCTTAAATATGGAATGTCCCTGCTGTTAGTCCGTCTTACTTAATGCGTTTGTACTGAAACGCTATTGATTTTCATATCCAAGAAAGCAGTATATTTGTTGCAAATTTGAAGTCTTAGTACATCTCCGTCATGGTGTTGCTTTTTTAATGTGCTTAGTACTGGCAGTAAGACAGCGATTGGTGGTTCTATTATTACTTTAAAATCCAGTAGACGATCAACAATGCAGGAACAATAGGGCACGAAGAGAATGGAGGACTTACTTGAGAAAGCATAACTACATTTATTTGACATTATTTGGGCAAATGACAGGGTCTTTAAGCAAGATGGACCGAACAGAATTCCATTCAGCCCCTGCAACATAAAAGACTACAGCCAACTGGAACAACTTTACATGATGGGACGACTTTATAGTTCTTTTTAATGTTGTATTTGGCACTCTGCCAGCTTCCTGAACAAATTGATACGCGCGCCACTGTGTGCATCGCAAAAAGTTTGAAAGTTTTTCATAATTGCTACCTGTTAAGAGGACTTTATCACTGTTTTTTCTTTCGCCTTAGTGCAGAGGTTCGCAACCGCTCTGAGACCATTACGCCTGAGTGAATCAGATACTAGCTAGTATTCCCCCCCCTCCCCCTCCCACTATCAACAACATTAGTCCCCAACTAAACTTTGGAATTAAAACAATTCTCCTTGTTCTTCTTCTTCACTTGTCGTATTAGGCAAATTGCCCGTTAGGGTACTCCATCTCTTGTATGGTCTTCCTACATTTCTTCTTCCAGTGCGTTTATAATTGACCGTCATTACCGGGAATCTCTCTCCACCCATATGGTCTACATGTTTCTCTCATTTTCTTCTGGTTTCCTTTATTTTCTCGTATAGGTTGTACGTACTTAAATCAGTCCTTATACCTTCATTTCTTTTTCGATTTTCTCTTGTGCATCCTTCTACTCTTCTAGAAATCTCATTTCCTGAGCCTGTATTCTACTTTCTTAACATATTTTTGTTGCCCATGCTTCACTTCCATAAATAAGGGTTGGTAATGCAATTATTTTATAAAATTCAGGTGGGGTTCTTTCTTAGATTTATTCTGCAAACTTTTTACGATGTTTCTACGTATGTAAGTAATTTTATTTAATTTTATGTCATGTCATTGTTATATACGTAAGTGTGGTCGCATCCTAGATATTTAAATTGTTTTACATACTCCAATATTTTATGATTCAAGACTATTTTAGGCCTTACTGGTAGACTGTCCTGAAATGTCATCACTTTAGTTTTATCTACCGACAACAGTAGGCTGTAGTTTGAGGCTATCTTCTCCAACTTATGAACTACCATCTGAAGATCATCTTCATTCTTTGTAATCAGAGATAGGTCATCTGCATATAAAATTACAATTATTCTAGAGTCACACACACACACACACACACGCACCCACACCCCCCCCCCCCCCCACACACACACACGGCATCCTTGTCGTACCACTTTGTTTGTGTTCATTGGCTTTGTTGTTATACTTCCTCTGAGGTGAGATGGACAACCTCGTTCAGCCATGATATTCCGTAGCATTTCTCTACTCACATTATCGAATGAAATTTCCTGGCAGGTTAAAACTGTGTGCCGGACCGAGACTCGAACTCGGGACCTTTGCCTTTCGCGGGCAAGTGCTCTACCAACTGAGCTACCCAAGCACGACTCACGCCCCGTCCTCACAGCTTTACTTCTGCCAGTACCTCGTCTCCTACCTTCCAAACTTTGCAGAAGCTCTCCTGCGAACCTTGCAGAACTAGCACTCCCTCATTCTGGGCACATTATCGAATCCTTTACCAGAATCCGCAAAGTAAGATGGGTTTCCCCTACTGAACTCTCGTCTCTTTTCTATAACTTCTAGCAGTGTAAAAATATTGTCAGTTGTTGATCTCATTTTCTAGAACCAGATTGGTCTTCAGATATTAGGTTTTCCACGATATTTTTAAATCTTGCTTTCAGGATTTTGCCATATAATTTATAGGCTGGATCCAGGAGGCTTATTCCTTGATAGTTACTACATTAATTTTTATTGCCTTTTTTAAAGACAGTTATTACTTTGGCTCTCAGCAGATCTTTGGCACCATCTTATTTCTGCTACATTGATTAAATATGTGAAGAAGTCATCTTCATTGAACACTTATTTTTAAAATGACAAAAGTTAAATATCAAATTTCCGTAGGTACTTTATTAAACAACGAAATAATGATGCAATTGCTACTAATTATTTGTAGCAATCTTTGTTTAAAGAATGGTGAAGCAATTCTTAGTGCATAGCAGTCGTACCTACTACACCTCCTCAGAAAATAACCTAACTATCTACATTAAAGGTAGAACTTGTTGTAAAACATGCTTGCTCTGCACCACTCCTCTACATACCTATACATGCTTCACCCACACTCTGCATCCACAACCTGGGTGCGCGAATGGCAAAACATCATTTTTTCGGATGAGTCCAGGTTCTGTTTACAGCATCATGATGGTCGCATCCGTGTTTGGCGCTATCGCGGTGAACGCACATTGGAAGCATGTATTCGTCATCGCCATACTGGCGTATCACCCGGCGTGATGGTATGGGGTGCCATTGGTTACATATCTCGTCACCTCTTGTTCGCATTGAAGGCACTTTGAACAGTGGACGTTACATTTCAGATGTGTTACGACCCGTGGCTCTACCCTTCATTCGATCCTTGCGAAATCCTACATTTCAGCAGGATGTTGCACGACCGCATGTTGCAGGTCCTGTACGGGCCTTTCTGGATACAGAAATGTTGGACTGCTGCCCTGGCCAGCACATTCTCTTGATCTCTCACCAATTGAAAACGTCTGTTCAATGGTGGTCGAGCAACTGGCTCATCACAATACGCCAGTCACGACTCGTGATAAACTGTGGTATCGTGTTGAAGCTGCATGGGCAGCTGTACCTTTACGCCTCCATCTAAGCTCTGTTTGACTCAATGCCCAGGCGTATCAAGGCGGCCGTTATTACGGCCAGAGGTGGTTGTTCTAGGTACTGATTTCTCAGGATCTATGCACCCAAATTGCGTGAAATTGTAATCACATGTCAGTTCTAGTATAATATATTTGTCCAATGAATACCCGTTTATCATCTGCATTTCTTCTTGGTGTAGCAATTTTAATGGCCAGTGGTGTGCTTTCTTGAGATATTTAAGCATATGTGACATGCATTTCTCAATTTTACTGTCATAGATGCAACTTGACGAGAAGAAGGGATTGGCTGGTAGGGCATGTTCTGAGGCATCAAGTGATAATTTAGTATTGGAGGGCAGCGTGGAGGATAAAAATCGTAGAGGTAGACCAAGAGACAAATAGACTAAACAGATTCAGAAAGATGTAGGGTGCAATAGTTACTCGGAGATGAAGAAGCTTGCACAGGATAGAGTAGTATGGAGAGCTGCATCAAACCAGTCTTGGACTGAAGACCACAACAACAACAGATGCGTGTTACAAACAGTAGGTAGACTGTGTGGGGAAGATGTTCATACACTGGTTTCATAAACTGTAACATCCACCATACTGCATTCATGATAATGCGTGCGTGTGAGAAAAAAGAAATGTAGTTATTAGTTACATATGTCGTCAGTATTACAATCCTATGAAATAGAGACAACAGTATTGATCTTTAAAAAGTAGATTAAATTTGTGACCGAAAGACAATGAAAACTATTTTTGTCGCTCTGAAAATTTCGTTTTAACCGTCATGAGGTAATTACCCCCAGCTTGGGAACCACTTCCTTAGAGGGTATCACTTTTTAGCACTTCACAAAAGTGTCTCACCTCGCTCCATCAAACATTTAACGAAAGCGATTTAGTAACGTTCGCTCTCCTAGGAACCTCCACACACACGCGTATACCAGTCGTGATGCCTTACGCGGAACCGGAACTCATCGGAATTGACGATGTGGAGCCACTCCTGTGTCAAGTGTTGTCCTTGGTTGCACCAATGTCGGAGTGACTTCTCTGATGCACAAAGGTAATTCGTCACAATGAATCCATTTTGAAAGTCAGTGGTGCTCTAGCCTTCGCCATATGCTCTGCGTAGGTATTTAACCTGCCGTGAAAGAACCTATTTCCTTACTCAACGTTCGAGGCATGCCTTTACTATCCAGCATGGCCGATCGAACAATATATCTATCCTCCCGGGCGTCAATCCGTTGTGGTGCCTGACATTCTTCACGGCCATTGAGTATGGTTCACTTGAACCAATAGTTTTCTTATTTGCATGCCAGCCGTAGGATTGCGACCAATAGGTGCAGCGTATTGCTGAACAATAAACTGCAGTCTCAACTGAGCCACTGTCGAACTATTACTTGTTCTGCTATACTTCTCTTTCTTACTCGAAACTATTTTTTTCAGATACAACCAATTTTAAACAGTTCTTTCTGAATGCGAAACCCAATGCGCAATCTTTCCTCACTTACAGAACGGATGTAGCGTTATCCCCTACCTGCTTAGTGGAGTTCTTCTGAAATGATAATAATTTGTATATCCAAGAATGTAGTACATTTCATGCCAATTCGACGTCTGTTGCATGCCATATTCACAGAGTTGCAGTTCCAGAGGCCATTAGTGAAGGTGTTAATTTCCCTTTGTATTTCCTTTTTCCTCAAAATTGGTGTTTTTTTTAAATAACTATGTGAATGTATAACTTTTAATTACCTCTTTATTACAAGAGTTACGTGTTTCTTTAATCGAAACTTTCACTGTGCACATAAAATACATGACATCATAATGCAAAAATGGGCTCTGTTTAACACAAAAGATCAAAGGAGCATTCTCCTTTATCCACGACCACATTAAAAAAAGGAGAAGGCGCTCTGTATTTAAAAATTCACGCTCTTCTCTTATCTGCTAAAACGCAGTAAGTTTCCCCCCCATTTCCAGCGGCCGGCAGAAGCACCTCTGGGAGTCCAGAGGGTAATTCGCGCTTGGGATGGCGAGCAAACTGCGGTGCTAACGAGTGCTGCTTAAAACTGGAGGGCCGCAGCCAAGTCAAACAGGAGGAACCACCCACGAAGGCGTGGAGCAACTGGAGTAGAGAAGTCGGCTGCGAGGAAGCCACTATGACGGAAGACAGTGGCCGCACTGTGACGAATGGAACGCCCATTTAAGGTCCTAAAAATATTTTAGGGCTTCCATCGGCTAGACAAATGACATCGCGAGAAACTGCCTGCTGCGTGCACAGCCTAGCTCCCCGTCTGCGTGATTCACGGCCCCTTCTCTGAGGGCAACCCGCGGCGCACGTGCTCGGCGGGCAGCCCACATAGCTCATAGCGGCATCCCAGGATGGATGACCACCGGCTCTACAAGGCGGGCCAATACTAACTCACTGTCTCTCCCTCCAGCACCTCCCCACGAATTATTTTCCTTTTTTCTCTGTTTCTCTTACCTCTCCTCTTAATCCTTAAAAATGATGTGTGTCCAAAATGGAATCAAATCCTCGGATAGCCATGTTAACAAATCTCGATATCGATATTCCTGTTGTTGTTGGCAAACTCTGCAGATTTTTGATTGTCCGCTGTATCATATTCCACTGTTTCATTGCATTGTATAAGCTGTTGTCCTCTCTATATTTCGCATGACTCTCTATATTTCGCATGCCTGAGGGTGTCCATGTCGGATTATTGTTCAGAAAATGAAAATGTCTCAGGTAGGCTCTGGATATGAGGAAAATACAAACCTTTCAGCTCTTCGTGCTCTTCTGCTGATGTGTGAGTGACATGTGCTACAGATAAATGTTGAATGGTCACATGCAGGAGACGTTACTTTTTTAAAGAGCTACAAAACCGGAAAGAGGAAAGTTGAAAGACAAGGATTAACTGTCAAAATTGTAGTGAAGCGTTTCATGAAGCACTGCAATATGATCAATGCGGAGGCTGAACGTTTTGGACAAGGAACATCTCACGGCTCGAACAGAAACTTGTATTTAAACTTCTGTACGGAGACCCATTTCTCATTTCTAACCTCGCCTGCGACGACATGTGATTGTGTTGCGTTTGGTTTGTACACAACAGCACCTGCGCAGTTAGTTGACATATTTAGTATACGCATTTCAGCATTGACATACATTTACAGTAACAATGAATGAAACCATTAATGCTGCGAACATTTTAAATATTGTACCATCGTAGTAGGATTCGACACTAAATTAGGAAACAGAATTTTCCTAGTGAAAATATCTAATATTATTGATAAAGAGGTATCTGCTCCAGCCTATCAGCCAATGCTTCAGCATTCCTGGCAAGCGGCTGGTGTAATACTCCGTCACATGTGGCTGAATTCAAGAATTAGATTCAAGTGGCATTTCATTTCGCAGATCAAGTGTGTGATTCAGAGTACTGTCCAGATCTCCCTTTCGCCACGTGTGCCTGTTGGATTCTGCATACTATTTCACGAATTTTGTTGAGGTTCAAATGGTTCAAATGGCTCTGAGAACTATGGGACTTAACTTCTGAGGTCATCAGTCCCCTAGAACGTATAACTACTGAAACCCAACTAACCTAAGGACATCACACACATCCATGCCTGAGGCAGGACTCGAACCTGCGACCGTAGCGGTCGCACGGCTCCAGACTGTAGCGTCTAGGACCGCTCCGCCACCCCGGCCGGCTTTTGTTGAGGAACCTGATGTATAGACAGTGGGCGAACTAAGAGTACCATAATAGAATGCTTTCTCTATCCTAATCAAAGTGGTACCTAAAGCTTCTAAATAGAACTGGAACACCGAATTTCTGTTCGAGCTGAGATGCTTCTCTTGTGCGTGGTCCGACAAGATACACAAACGAGTGAAAGAAGGCGAAACGTCAAAATGGGTGTAAAAGTAGGTCAGAGAAATAATACACCTACAAGTATAAATTTAACAACATCCTCTAGCATTCCATCTGGCGGCGCCTCAGCAAGCGAAGCATCGACTTCCGTAAGACATACGGGAGGGAACCGCTGTGCACCTGGACAGGTCAGAAATTTACGTGTATATGTGTATAGCTATTGAGCTGTGGTGTCTTTCGTAACCGCGATGGTTTTGTAACTACACGTAAATGACGACTACTAAAGAGACCAGCGTTTGCGTCGTATTACGAGATACATAGAAAAAACCTACTATATGCGATCCTGAGCATGTGCAACAATCAACATCGTCTTATGTAATTCATGTTCTGAAATAACTTCATACAGAGCGGGGGCATAGAGCGTTAGCCATTCGTGAAAACTCACATCATTCGATTTTAAGGTACAATAGTGACATGTACTGAGTTGCCAAATGAAATATGGCGCTCTCATTAAAAACATTCTGAGTATGTGATACGTTTGCTGATAGATGAGCAGATACAAATGCGTGTTGAAAGCAGTCAAGGTTTTGTGGGACGCCAAATGAAAATGATTGCTTTCTAAAGAACATACAAACAGCGCTCCTGTAGACGATCAAACTACGTGTACTAAAGATGAGCAAGTACGCAAAGATTAATTGTGAATGGACAGTTTTCTTACTAGAATTTCGAAACAGATAAACCGAAGTAAGTGACCTTAAGTATGATACAATAACACCTATAAAGTGCACCGAGACAAAGCTTATGTTGACTCGGCAGTTGCTATTCGACAGCTTTTTGCAAGCAATAATATGTGATTCTTCGTGCTTAACAGTGAATCTTCATGTTTTCACGGTGTACTGCTGGTTCTATAAAATTACGTGAATGCACCCGTATGCAAGCTATTTCGGCTAATAGCCGTCCAGTTATCACCTGAGCCACAAGATTGGCGGTGCATTCTTTTTGGCCGTCTTAAACTCACGTCGCTTGCGCTTTTGTGCATGCGCTCGCAGACCATCAAATCCGCAGAAGTGTCATCCGGGCAGGTAATATGCAACGGAACAGAGGACGTGCCAACGGTTGAAATACTAATTTTCAAGTTTAGGTTCAATAATTTATGAGTACCGACCAAATCATTACTTTTTTCCTTAGAATGTTTAAGTAAAAAGCTTTTCAGTAGTTTGTGGCGTATAACTTCTAAATTATTTCGTGTCTTTCTACTGATGACTTATCTTCTTTGAAACATGCAGTGTTGTCATTGAGATGTGTACATATTCATATAATACTGTAAGAAATACGTGGGAACTACTTCATTACGATATCACATACTACATAAACCAACAAAATCAGCTGTTATACCATAAGGTTTAAGAAAAATATACATACGTTACTCAGTAAGTCTGTATGTGTTCCATTAAACCTTCGCAGTACTCTCGATAAAAACGCACTATGACCTCCGACTGATACTGTTTTTGGTGTGTTGACATTGCAGTGAAGCATGAAACTGTGATCCGTAATGTACAGCGACAGTCAAACGAAAATGAGACAGACAGATAGAAAAAAGTAAGTAAACTGTTTATAATTTCAAAAATAATCATCATAGCTCTTAATACATTCAACCCACCGAGACAAGACGGTCAGTGCCTTCATGGAAAGATGTCTGCGGTTGCTTACGGAACCATGATTATACCCAGGCGTCTGCGACAAATTGATGCCCTCGAATGCCTTTCTTCACGGCTTCAAAATTATGAAAATCGCATGGGAATATATCAGGACTGTACGGAGGATGCGCAAGATCTTCGCAGAGAAACGTCTGCAGCGTAGTCGAAACGACCTTGGCACCGTTTGAACGGGCATTTCGTTGGCAGGTTGTTTCGACTACGCTGCAGACGTTTTGTTGGAAAGTACTTACGCATCCTCCATACAGCGTCGATCTCTCCCCTGAATATGGACATTCGTGGCTTTCGATTTGAAAGGTGCACGCCTGGGTACAATCGTGGTTTCGTAGGCAGCCGTGAACATTTCTTGATGAAGGCATTGACCGTCTTGTCTGACATTAGGATAAATACATTAACAGTTACGGCGATTAATTTTGATATAATCAACAGTTTACCTACTCTTTTTTCCCATCTGTTTTCATTTGACTACCCATTCTACATTAGCGGCGTAAAGTTTCTACTGGAAACACAGTAAACCGACGTTGCTATCACGTTTTCCGTGTTCTTTTTCATTATTTTGATGGTGTAAATATATTTCCAGTATTCTTCTGATGCTTCCTAAATATTGGCTTGCAGAAGAGATGGAGTGAGATGTTGAAAATCATAAAAAATCATAAAATAAAACTGGCAGAAGAAGACCGGACAGTAGGAAATACAAGACACTTTTAGAGGACAGTCAGGTTCTTCAAGAAAGGATACAATCCAAGGATTGACGTGATCAGAGGTCAATAAGGACGATAGTCACAGATGAAATGAAAGATATGTAGGAATGGAAAAACTACTTCGAAAATCTTCTGAATATGGATGTAAACACCATGAGTTCTACAACAGAAAATGAAGAAGAAGAATCATATAGAGAAAACACAGATACTGTACCATTGGGGAAGTATGAACTACCAAGCCGGCCGCAGTGGCCGTGCGGTTCTAGGAGCTGCAGTCTGGAACCGCGAGACACCTACGGTCGCAGGATCGAATCCTGCTTCGGGCATAGATGTGTGTGATGTCGTTAGGTTAGTTAGGTTTAACTAGTTCTAAGTTCTAGGGGACTAATGACTTCAGAAGTTGAGTCCCATAATGCTCAGAGCCATTTGAACCATTTTTTGAACTACCAAGCATGAAAGAGGTAAGAGCGACAGTAAAACTGCTGAAGAGGGGGAAGGCACCAGGAATAGATGGCATGCCAGAAGAGATGCTGAAGGGGGGAAGAGCTACTCTACACGCGAGACTATACCACTTAATTTGCTTAATTTGGAAGAAGGGAAGCAGTCTGTCATCTACCCTATACTAAAGAAAGGAGAGCCAATGAGATGTAGCAGCTACAGAGGAATCACACTACTATGCACGGCTTGTAAGATCTTGAGCATGTTATTACTGAAGCGACTAACACCACATGTCGAGAAAGTACTGGGATTCCAAAGCAGATTTCAGAAACGGAAAGTCAACTGTTAACCATTTGCATACAATACTGCAAGTGCTATCACTGCCTTCTTGTGGACTTTCTTGAACAAACAAGCTATATGACAAGAACTAGAAAGGTCTCAATTTACCAGAAAACTTATAAAACTGACACAGATATGCACCCAGGAGACAACATGCGTGGTGAAAGTAAATGGAATCATATCAAAGAAATTCAAGGCGAGGACTGGAGTGTGAGAAGGAGATTGCCTCTCCCCTCTCCTGTTTAACCTGGTACTGGAGAGAGGGCTGAGAAAGGTAGCAAGCCTAGAGACAGGACTACAGCCTGGAAGAAGGATCAACACCCTGGCCTAAGCGGAAGATGTAGCTTTAACAGCAGAGAAAGAGCAAGACCCGGTCCAGATGACAAGAACGTTAATGGAAGAGGCAATGAGAGCATGCCTGAAGTTGAATATGGATAAGACAAAATACCTCGTGGTTAGCAGAGAAAATGATGACAAACCCCTGAAGGTGGAGGACAACGTCTTTGAAAAGGTAAAAGACTAAATATCTTGAGGCTATAGCCGATGAAAGGAACGAGATAGACCAGGAAATTACTCCACGAATACAAGCAGGAAACAGTTTAAGGTTTTCTCTGGGAAAGCTGTTAACGTTCCGGCTTCTACTGAGATTCTCAAAGACCAAGATCTACACGAAAATAATACAACCTGTAGTCTCACATGGAGCAGAGACCTGGAACATCACCAAAAAGATGGAAAGAAAACTCCTGACATTTGAGAATGCCATCCACAGACATATTTTTGGGCCAGTGAAAGATGGAGATGAATGGAGGAAAAGAGAGAACTGTGAATTGTAGGAGTTATACAAGTCATGGCCATCGTGGCAGTGATCAAAGAAACAAGACTGAAGTGGTATGGACGAGTAATGCGTCGAGAAGGCCAGATCATAAGGCAGGTAGTGGAGGAAGATATTAGAGGCAAAAGACCACGGGGAAGATCACGACTCCGATCAGATCAGAGAGGATATGAGTACGCTGGGGCTGTCTGAAGAAGAATACATGGACTGAGGACACTGGATGATGCTGATTGATGTGGCCAAAAACCAACGCAGTAAGTATGTAAGTAATAGCGAGAACAAATTCGTATTACACTGAAGAGCCAAATAAACTGCTACACCTGTATAATATTGTGTACGGTCCCCGCAAGCACGCAGAAGTGCCGCAACACGACATGGCACGGACTCGACTAATGTATGAAGTAGTGCTGGAAAGAACTGACACCATGAATCCTGTAGGGCTGTCCATAAATCCGTGAGAGTACGAGGTGGAGGAGATCTCTTCTGAATAGCTCGTTGCAAGGCATCCCAGATATGCTCAATGATGTTCATGCCTAGGAAGTTTTGTGGCCTGCGGAAGTGTTTAAACCCAGGAGAGTGTTCCTGGAGCCATTCTGTAGCAATTCTGGATGTGTACGGTGTCGCATTGTCCTGCTGGAATTGCCCAAGTTCGTCGGAATGCGCAGCGGACATGAATGGATGCAAATGATCAGACAGGACGTTTGCGTTCGTGTCACCTGTCAGAGTCGTGTCTAGACGTAGCAGGGGTCCCATATCACCCCAGCTGCTCGCGCCTCACATCATTACAGAGGCTCCACTTGCTTGAACAGCCCCCGTCGACATACAGGGTCCATGGATTCATGAGGTTGTCTCCATACCCGTACACGTCCATCCCCTCGATACAATTTGAAACTAGACTCGCCCGACTAGGCAGTATGTCTCCAGTCATCAAAAGTCCAATATCGCTGTTGTTAGGCTCAGGCGAGACGTAAAGCTTTGTGTCGTGCAGTTAACAAAGGTACGCGATTGGGCCTTCGGCTCCGAATGCACGTACCGATGATGTTTCCTTGAATAGTTCGTACGCTAACACTTGTTGATGGTCCAGCATTGAAATCTGCAATAATTTGAGGAAGGGTTTCACTTCTGTCACGTTGAACGATTCTCTTCAGTCGTCTTTGGTACCGTTCTTGCAGGATCTTGCAATGTCGGAAATTTGATGTTTTACCGGATTTCTGACATTCGCGGATCAGTCGTGGGATGGTGGACGGCAAAATCTTCACTTCAGTGCTACCTTAGAGTGCTGTGTCCCCTCACTCGTTCACCAACTATAACACCATGTTCAGACTCACTTAAATCTTGATAACCTGCCGTTGTAGCAGCAGTAGCCGATCTGACAACTGCGCCAGACACAGACACTTGTTGCCTTACATAGGCCTTCCCGACAACAACGCCGTATTCTGCCTGTTTACATATCTCTGTATCTCGATACTGATGCCTATACCAGTTTCTTTGGCGCTTAAGTGCAAGAAAGATGTAAGGCAAAGTTGCAGCTTATAGCAGGTGCAGGGTCTGATCAGAACAATTCGGACATCCAAATGTAGTGAAGAATTGACCGCCAGATGTCACAAGAGGTGGGCTGCCAACTAGTTTTGTCAATGGAGAAGCAGTGCCAGTAGAATGGGTCGATCAGGAGAGTTCAGTGACTTCGAACGAGGTCGATGGACGTCGCCTGAATAACAGATCCTGTAGAGACATTTCAACCCTTCTAAAGCTGTCCACGTTGGCGGTGGTGTGATTCTGAAGTGGAAACGCGAAGGTGCAACCGTAACTAACGCAAGGCGAGGAAGACGTCGTGTACTGACGAAGATGGACTGCCCATTGTTGCGGAGAGTGGTTGTAAAAAATCGCATGAAATCAGCGGAAGAAATCATTCGTGCGTTCCAATGTGCTATGACCAGTAGAGTAAGCGCAGTGATTGACGGAGTTAAAAATAATGAGGTACTACTATCGAGCAGCTTGTCATGAGCAACAAATCTTTTTCTTTCAGCGAGTCTCCTATATCAAACGGCGTCTCCCGCATCCAAGTTTCCACCTCCCTGTATCTTGGCAGTCCTCTTCTTGCGCGGCCCTGTCCTGCATCATACGTCTCACTCCATCGTTCCAATGTACGTGGGCATTCTTATAAGATGATAATAGCATGTTAAACGTTTGTTTTCAATTATGTTTGCAATATCCTTGAATTCCCGTCTCTTCTCATAGCACTTCATTCCTTATTTTGTCCCTTTTTATTGCTTCACATCTTCGTTTCAAAAATTTCATTTCCATTGCCTTTAATTTCTCTTACTGACCTTTGAGACTTTCCACAGTTCAGCACCATACAGAGCATTGCTCTCAGCTGTAGTTTTCTGACTCCTCCTTTTCAAATATTTTGACATATTTCTATTCGAAATAATGGAAACTAACTGCTTAATTGCCACCTCTCTTTCTCCTATTCTGTGATTTATTTCCTCGTTACTTCCACCTTTGTCTAAAATCATTGTCCCTTAATATTTATATGATCGGCTACACTTTGCTGTAGGCCCATCAGCCATAATAAGATCCTTTGTTACATCACCGACAACAAAGTATTCATTCTTTATAAAGTTAATTTTCATACCCCACTGCTGATATTCTTAAGCTTTCTTAGCATACAATACTCATCGTCGGTGCAATTTAGGGATAACAGGATTCCATTGCCTGTTCTGATTCCCAAGTTTTTGCACCCCATTTTCCCATTTTTCAATGATTCGTTCTAAAGTATTTTAAGGAGGGTGTTCGATTAGCAGCGCGCTTGTCTCAGCCTTACACAAGTCTATGAAAAGCGTGTCTGTTTCCAAGTGATGGGCCATTTTCTTGTCACTCACTGTTTAATTCCGGTACAAGACCTGCATGCTCGGAAACCACTCTGTTCATCTGAAAAAAATGGTTCAAATGGCTCTGAGCACTATGGGACTTAACATCTGTGGTCATCAGTCCCCTAGAACGTAGAACTACTTAAACCTAACTAACCTAAGGACATTACACACATCCATGCCCGAGGCAGGATTCGAACCTGCGACCGTAGCAGTCACGCGGTTCCGGACTGAGCGCCTAGAACCGCGAGACCACCGTGGCCGGCTGTTCATCTGATTCCTCAGTTTATCTCTCAATTCTAGTTTTAGGGCTCTTACCATATACACATCTACATTAGATGTAGAACTGAGAACTGTTACACCTCGATAATCAAATTAGTTATCCTTGCTTCCCATTTTGAATATGTTTGTGATAGACCCTTCTTTAAACTCGACAGGGATTTCCTCTCCATAAAGACAAAGATTAAATAGCTTCGCAACGTATTCAGATAACACGGCCGCATCTTCAGCTCCGTGTATACAGTTCAACGTTCTGGCGTTTTCCTTTTTTGAACTTTTTAACTGTCTCCTGTATCTCCACTGTTGTTACTTGCTGGATTTCTGTGTCATGTTCGTTACCTGCAAAACAGCATGTATCATGAAACTCGGATTTATCTTCTTTAAACACTTCTTCATAGTATGTCTTCCATCCATCTAGGCTTATCAGCTCTAAGTTTACTACTTCTGTAATTTTCCTTACTTGTTTTATCACATGTCATGCTTCTTTGGACTTTGAACTTCCTATGCAGTTATTAATTTCATCACGTTTAAATTGTAACATCATACTTTTTGTAGTAATTATTGGTTTCTATCATGATTCTTATTTCTCATTAACCATCTCTTAAATGCTTCCTCGTTCTCCTTCAACTTTGCTGCAATATCAACATTCCGCCAATCACTTTTAAATTTGCCACTTGTGTTTTCAACTATTGCGAAACTTTGATAGGCCTCTTCATGAATAGCTCACACAGTTATCTTATACACTATTTCTTTACATAGCTTTCCACTCAATCCAAGCTTCTATAGGTGCAAGCTGCCACTTGCTTTAATAATAAATATTTGTCTGAGTGTTGCTAAATGTTATTATTTTTACGTAAAGAAAAGTATTATCTTCTCAATACCTGCAAATCGTGAGCTACACGATTAATGTTTTATATATGAATTAATGAATTTACTCACGGCACTTTTGTTGCCTACGCCTGTGGTCACTTTCAGTACTCAAGTTAATAATTAAATTAATTAATTTAATTACATTGAACCTTATATTGCTGGTGTAGCCATGTACCATCACAATTAAATAAAAACAGTTAATACTTCCGGGAGTATGAATGAGAAGCGTGGAGTATTTAAGTTTACAAAATAATAACAAGTTTTATTAATACTATTGTAACTACAACTAGCTGATAAATCATACGCAAAAATGACAAACACGAATCAGAAAAGGAATGGTGTTTAATTCGCAGAGCTAATATTGGAGTGGAAGCCATAAATTCCCCCCTGCAGTAATCGCTTTTACAACGCAATCTGATTTGGTTTACGCGAATCCACTGTGAGGCTCAACTCTATTCAAATGGAATCAACTATAACCAAGTATACTGCAAACTATGGTTCACCTGACAACAGGGAGGTGTGAATATCATTTAACAACCCTACGCCGGTGCAGCTGTATTTTACCCTTGATTCAGACGGCAACAGAAAACGGTGCGCTGCGGGCAAAGAGCGGTGCGCTGTGGCAGCTATAATGTTCTGACGCGTCCACGAATATTTGCAGACTACACGGTATGGCGTTCTGATTATGAGAATGCGGGGAACTTCCCTATCAGAAACCAAACAAGTTTGACTCACAGGCACGAGATTGCATGCTGGAATTGTGAAACGTCACACGGCCGCCTGAAAAAATGATTCAAATGGCTCTGAACACTATGGGACTTAACTGCTGAGGTCATCAGTCCCCTAGAACTTAGAACTACTTAAACCTGACTAACCTAAGGACATCACAAACATCCATGCCCGAGGCAAGATTCGAACCTGCGACCGTAGCGGTCGCGCGGTTCCAGATTGCGGCCGTCTCAGGACGAATGAGTTCAATTTCGTGACACAGGATATGTCCGAGTTAAGATGCAGTTCCACTGTTGGTACAGTTGGAAACTGCCACTGGCTCATAGCCCACCACAAGATACAGACCACAAGTCTCACCCACTATGGAAAGACCTGAAGTTCTCTACCAGAAGAGGACCAGAAGACGAAAAGGGCAAGGAGTCACAACCACTTTCCACCAAGCCTCAGTACAGGAGCCAAATTAGCAGAAAGGAAACCGCTCCCACACTGCAAAAGCCAATCGAACTGTCGTGTACCCACTGAATCTCTCCTCTTGACTGTTCTGTTGGCCCGGTAGCCAATCTTGCCACAGCACTGGGGTTCACGCAATGAGAGAGCAAACCTCCACTTTGAATACCCTAAAAGTATCCAATCAGCGACTCCAAATCTTTCCTCTCTGAAAAAAGAACGTTTTAGACTAGGGAGGCGTCGTTCTCAAGGTGAGCATCGGTATGTCTTGACAGAAAACATATATCTACATGGGACCACAGCCCCTCATTTATGGAGAGATCTAATTTTTCCTGGCCAACCATTTATTATTTCTGAAAGAAGGCTGTTAAGCTACCCAGACAATCTTGCCCGTGAAAGATATATTTTTGCCGCTCGCTAAAAGAAGGCGACTTTCTGGCATCAGGGGATGGGGGTTACAATCCTACCTGCACTAAACACGTACCATCTGCTGTGTCTGTTCCGTCTCAGCTGCTAACACGAGAATGTATGGAATTCAAACTGCTGAGGTCATCGGTCCCTAGGGTTACACACTACTTACTCTAACTCAAACTAACTTGCGCTAACGACAACACATACACCTATGCCCGAGGGAGGGCTCAAACCTCCGACGGTGGATGCCGCGCGAACCGTTGCAAGGCGCCCTAGAGCTTACGGCTAGGTATTAAGTAGTTGGTCATAATGTTTTGGCTCATCGGTTTATATCCTAACATAGAATAAAACAAGAGAAATGGTATATCTCATTTTGAGATAGACCTTTCGGTTTGCTTGTAATTAAAGCTTAAACTCGAGTCTGCATAATAAAAAATACGATAGCAGACGTGGCAACTTTCCTTGCACGCAAACACTGACCAGTGCTTTTATTTGAGTCAGCTGCCTGCTGTAAGACACGAGGCTCTTTGGATGACAGTAAAGAAACCACGGCGGCAAGGCACAGAAATGTCTCAAGGTGCAGGTGGAGGCCGCATGTAGCTTTCACAACGAGATGTGGGCTGACCCTGCGTGCTCGGGACTGCGTGCGCCCCCTTTAAGGCTTCGGACAAGGGAAGGAAGGGGCAGAGCCGGCGCCCGCGTCTTTGCATGCATCACTGGCTGCCCGGAGTCAATAAAAGCGGCGGCGGGCGCGGGGTGGGGGCCAGATGGCAACACCCAGTGGATGTTGAGGAGGACCCTGCGGGCCCATTTGTCAAGTGGCCGCCCCGCCATTAGGCAAATTAAAACCTCCTGCCCGCCGCCGCCGCCGCCGCCTGCCGCGCAGGTTCGCACCGCTGACCGCTCGCCACCGGCCAGTAATCCCAATAAAGCCACGTGCGGCCGCTGCCTGTCCGACGGCCCCGCTCCTTTGTTCCCTCCCCGCAACCGCCCACTCGCCGTGCCAAGTCGCTGTCCACGTCCTCTCGACTCAGACACGTGCTTCTTACTGAGAAACACACCTACAATGTACTCAGAGTATGAGCTTCCGCGTAACTCCCCCGTAGGGCTGTTGCGTTTCGTATCTGCTCGTTACTTTGCCAAGTCACCTATGCTGATTTAGTTTTCACCATCTACGTCTTAACATTAATGGCCGGTGTTTGAATGATGAATTTATACAAGTGTGAAGGAAGCAATATATAAGACATCGAATATCGTAAATACAGGATGGAGGAAATAAAAGTAGCCCGGAAAATAGAGTTCAGGGTTCAAATAAACACAGCAGAATAAATGAAATACAGCGCTAACCTGCCTACAGCAGATGTTGAAGGCATTTATGGGCCGTGGTCATCAAGCTGCTGAAGGTGAATTGAAGATGGACTACAGAAGATACTGCAGTCTCATCCGGAACGTTCTGCTGCAGTTTTTGAAGAGTGTGGAGGTTGTTGCGATACAACTCAGTCTTGAGGGCTCCTTACGCAAAGTAACCGCACGCTGACTGATCAGGTGGCCAGCTAGGGCCGCGACGAGACTGACCACTGCTAACAACTCTGTCAGGCGCGAAAGTTGTGTAAATGTGTTCCAAGATTCGGCCGGCTGTATGGGCAGTTGCTCCACCCTGTTGGAATCGACTGTAGGTATTTCATCCTTCGTTAATGCTGCCACAAACTGTTCGAAAATGTTGGCAATGTAACGCTCGAAGTCAGCCTCTGATGAAAGAAGTTACGACCAGTAATGTGGCGTACAGACACTGCACACCAAATCCCAGCCTTCTGATCATGCAAAGGCCTTCGTGAAAGTTATATGGATTCTCCGCTGTGAAGAACGTGCGATTCTGTGAGTTGACATAGCCACTCAGGTGAAATCAGGCTTCATCAGACATAAAGAACAGATCCATGTCCAAGCCGTGCATGGTTATCGCAGTGAACAGCCACTCACGAAAGTGGAGGTGTTGAGGAACACCTGCTGATTTCAATGCATGAACAACAGACACTCAGTAGGGGTGCATGTGCAGGTCCAGGTGGACTACACGTCCACATGATCCACGTTATATGCCGGTCTCTAGCGACCGAAGGATATGTCATCCGTAAGATTACATGGTTCTCTGTTGTAAACAGTCGATAAATTCTACTACCTCAGCTCGCTAGTGTCAGAAGGTATTTTTTTTTTTTTTTTTTACGGTGAAATAATAAGCATGGAAATTGGCAAAGCGGCGAACACTTTCGGGAAGCTCTATAACAAACACCTTACGGTGACCACAGACCACAAAAATACTTGTCTATCAGGCATGCGTGCAGAACACCCTGTCCTACGCTGCGGAAACGTGGATGTCAAACGCCAAACATCAATGTAAGCTCAAGACCTTTCATCTGTGGTGCTTACCACTCAATCTAAAGGTGATATGGAGGGGCCGTGTAACAAATGAGACGACCCTCAATGCAGTGAAGCTACCGAGTATCACCGCCACTCTTAAGGAAGCTTTATTAAACATGGAAAATCGCCAAACAGCCGCACAGTTTTAGAAGTTATTATTTATTTTATTTTCGAAACCAATTTCGACCATTCAATATTTTGCCACGTAAAATATTACGACAATTCAATATGCCATCTTCAGGCGCCAAATGCACCTCATGTATAGACATTCAAACGTATCGACAACGGCATATTGGAGCCAACAGTTTCTGGATGTCCTCAATTTGTATTTCAAGCGCTTGAAATACAAATTCACGACAACACTGTTGTCAAGTCTTCGAGGGAAGCACTTGAAATATAAATTCACGACATACACATACTGATCCCTCCAGTATGCTGCTATCGATACGTTTGAATGTCTCTACATGAGGTGCATATGGGGCCTGAAGATGACATATTAAATTCCCGAAACTGGTTGTGAAAATAAAATAAAATAACTTCTAAAACTGTAATACTGTTTGTCGATTATCCGTGTTAAATGTTCGATTCTGTTCCACGTCCACAGTGGATCAACAGACATTCTCGCGCCTGCAGTGACTGGGAGATTTCCGTCGTGTGGACCACTCCCATCTTCCCCGACTCACATTGCTTGATGAGATAGCACATGCCAAGAGACCCATTGAAAGACCTGCTTCGCGCTTTAAAGACTGCGCCACGCGCGACATGAGCGTATTCAGTATTGACTGAGACAAATGGAAGGAGCTCGCCTGAGACCGCAGCAGATAGAGGAAATTCATCGAGGATGGCAGGAAGTTCCACGACGGCGCTTGGCTCAACAACTTAACTTTGAAACGAGCATGTAGATACGCGCAATGGATCCCTCTTTTGGGGCGACTTCCACTTGCCCCGCCAGAGGGCTCCCAGTGGCGTCTGAGCAACATTTTCTGTCCTGGAGTGCGCCCACGCTCTATGAACGCAATCCAGTCTGCTGAGCACTCCGGCTCGATGGGACTGGGAAGTACTGTACCATCCACCATACTTCCCGGACTTATGTCCTTGTGTCTTTGATTTGACTCCGAAGATGAAGGAACCACTTCGTGGCTTTCGATTTAGAACTGTTCCAGAGATTCGACAGGTAGTAGACCGCACCATTCGCACCATCAACAGAACAGGCTCTGCTAACGGTATACTACGCATTCCACGTCGCTGACAACGGACTCTGCCCAACGCTGGTGACTACTTTGAAGGACAGTAACAGGTGCAAACATGTAACCCTTTTGTATCGGTTGTGAATAAATAGTAACCACTATTTAAGTTCCAAGCCTCGTAGACTTCAAATTGACTTTCGGTGTGGAGATTGTGATATTCGTTTCTTTTTTGTAGTGACCATATTGAGGAGGTCATTGTCAGGAAAGAAAGAATATCTAAAGTTACTGTAACTTAAATTTGAGTTTATGCTATTGCTTTTATGAGTGGTTTCGAAATTAAATAACTGGGGAGATTTGTAGTTTTCATGCAAAAATTACTAAACTTAAGTCTATTTTTGCTTGTTATTTAGAACTCCAATTTTTTAAGACATTATGAGTTCATGGAAGTTTCTAGATGTGGGACAGTGTCTAGTAAAAATGCAAATTTGCTTTTAAATATATCACCTGAAATGTGGGGTGGTTGAAAATGGTTTGTCCTAATAGTTCCAAAATGAAACCATCTCCTTGTTTACCTTCCGTCAATTTTTTCTTGCATTCGTCGCTTACTTCGACAATAAAGGTTAATTTTGTGAAGATTTCTAAACTTATATTTTTGGTCCCATAGAAGCTTACCATAAAACCTAAACTTACACTTGTTTTCATGCTGTTGGGACTCAAAGTGTTAAAACTGTTTCTTATTTCTTTTTGAAAACAGAAAGTTGGAGTAAGATTCCTGTATGCTTTAGACACAGTCCACGTATTTCTGATTCAACAGATTGGTTTACGCATACGAATACACATGGCTCCTTCGATTAACACAAGTATCATAACGCTCCGATTCTATTTCTGACCTCGTTCGTTGTTTCTTTTCCTAGCAGTGTTATATTCTGAAGTAAAAGCGGTGTTTCTGCTAAAAATGATTTTGAAGTGAAACTTTAGTTCCTTCCGGTACATTGAAGCACAAATAACATACTTCACTTACATTGACTTCTGCTGTTACCTTTTTACGTCAACATTTCATCTGACATCATCTGAAAGTTGACGTTCATTCATTAGTGGTAATCAAATTAATTGCAGAAAAGGCAAAGCCAAAGGCTTTGCTGTGAAAGTGTTACACGCCATCCGAGTAGACAGTCAACACGTCTTGAGAAAACAAACAACCCTCTCGAGAGATATATTGATCCAAGTTGGTCATAAATTACGCAGAATTCGTTCAGGTAGCGCGGAAAACATGTGCTACGAGAGCAACAAGGCGCAAAATTAAAATATTCATTACGCGATGTGAGTGCTCAGGGCTGCCAACAAGGCAGTAGAACCACAGCGTCACGTCACTTTTCGTAAGACGCTGTGACGTCCATATCGATTTGAGGTGGTATTTATTTTCCGTGCCTTTGGAAGAAAGTTTATATTTATATATATAGAGTTTATGGACATAGTCTTTCGGGGCAGAGGGATATTTTGTTAATCGATACCACGTAGTTGGAAACAACAGTGTAAATACAGTGTCTGTTGGATTATTAAGATGCTGTTTTCAGATGTTCTGTTGCATGACAACGTACCGTCCATACCGCTGTGGTAGTAAAGTAACGCTTGAAGGATTCACGTTCCTTAGCTCGACCTAAGCACCAGAAACTTCAACTTTTTTTCGTAAAATGTAGAATTACTTGAGTGTACACCACATTATCTCAAGTAAGGATCTACGACAAACAAAACCGTATGGCCAAACACACAAGTAAACGGAACTGAAAAGCTGTTACATTGTTGCCAACTGCCTCGGTTGGCATTGTCATTATTTTTGGAAGTAGTCTATGTACGTGTCCTTCTGCTATAAATAACTTGTCTCCGTAACCGATGTCGCTAATGCACGAATGTGCGTTGCCGCTTGATTAAAAGGTAGTCGGTTCGAGTCTTTGTGCTGAAAGAAAATCTTTAGTCAGCAGGGAGGTATACAGTGGTGGCGTCGAATGTCATTATGACAGGCCTTGCGTAAATGTCATAGGCTGAGAAAGGCTAACTTCTCCACAGAGTCTCTTGGAGTGATATTCGGTGAAACTGTTGGTGATCCCTATGGTGCATATGTCGTCAAGCTCTGCATCTTCCTTGGTGTAATTCGAGAAGAGAGATACTGCTTGGTGTACTGGCTTTAACTCTCTCGCTTCTTTAATCACCAGCAACAGCACAGATATGACACTACTGCAACATGAGCTCAGCACAGTCACCTATACATGTGTTACGACACGTAGCACACATACACACACACACACACACACACACACACACACGGGCGCGCGCGCACACACACACACACACACACACACACACACACACACACACATCCCAAGTGACGTCAACAAGAAAGACTTGCGCCAGGCCGTGATCACACTAATAAAACGAATACCTCTAAGTAAATCCGCTTGGTATTCAGACTTTTTATTTACAGCTTTAACGGAGGCCGACAAATACACAGGGTATTTTAGAAGTGATGGTCAATAATTCACACATGGAAGGTACAGGCCAAAAGTAGATAAAAAGCTCCAATAAACATGGGTCCGCAAATCAACCGTTGTCACTGTGCCTTACCGGCCTCACAATCAGTTACGTACGTGAAGGCACTATGGACAGATTTTTATTTTTTATTTTGTGGTAAGGACTATGGGACCAAACTGCTGAGGTCATCGGTTTCTAGGCTTAACCACTACTTAATCTAACTGAAACTAACTTACTCTAAGGACAACACACACACCCGTGACCGAAGGAGGACTCGAATCTCCGACGGGTGCAGCCGCGTGAACCGTGACAAGAAGCACCAGACCGCACGGCTATCCCGCGCGGCACTATGGACACACGCACTTCATCAATGGCAAGGCGAATGACAGGACACTAGAGGCTGCTCGATTGTATGAAGAAGCTTTTTTTCACCGCAAGCAGCCGGATAGATGTACATTCACCGGGCTACGTCAGCGACTTAGAGAAATCGGGAGTTACGCAAACCTTGTACGAGAAGGTCGACCCAGATTCATAACATCCGATGTTGAGAGCAGGGTGTTATGCATCGTACATGAACGTCCAAGTCCTTCAACAAGGAGGATTGCTACGCAAGAGCGTATCATGAGTCGTAGTGGACTTCACATCGGCTAGTACTCTGTTCATATCATCTCCAACGAGAGCAAGCTCTCAATAATGGAGACTTCCCTCCAAGGGAGAATTTATGCCAGTGGGTGCAACAACAGTGTAACCTGAATCCGCTGTTTGTAGGCAGTATTCGGTTCATGGACGAGGCTGAATTCACTCGTGATAGTATATTTAACTGGCATAACTGACACATTTGGGCCGATATCAGTCCTAACGCTACACTAGTATCACGATGTCACCAGCGTTACACGTTTTACGTCTGGACAGAACTCATCGGAAACCGCATAATTGGACCATACTTCCTACTACAGTGACTAACAGGACAGAAAAGCAGTACATGTGGTTTCTGCGGACTGTACTTCCAGATGTACATGATGATGTCCGTCTGAACCAGCGCCTACACATGTGGTTCATGCATGACGCTGTTCCAGCACATTTTCATTTACGAGTGCGCTGGTTTCTAATTCGGACGTATGAGCAACATTGGGTAGGTAGAGGATGGCCTGAGCCTTGGTCTTCAACGTCTTCGTATTTGAATCCCATGCATTTCTGTGTGTGGGGTCGCGTCAGAAGTCTGATCTACTCTACCGAGGTCAACTCTCTTGAGGAATCACGCTTGCGGATTGAAGCAGTCTTACAGCATTTACAGAATTCCCCAGGGCTGCCTGAGAGGATTCGCAGCTCATTTCAGAGACGCGTTTAGTGTTGCATTCAGACGCATGGACAACATTTCAGACACCTGCCTCGTGTTGCTAGGCACTGATGAACCGCAACAGAAAATGTGTTGTATCTCGTCAACGGTTGATTTGTGAACTCATGTTTATTGGAACTTTTTACCTACTTTTGGCCTGTACTTTCCATTTGAATTATTGGCCATCACCTCAGAACACACTTTACATGATGGTGAATACAAAAATACGGTGATTCCTATGAAACGACAATAAAGTTTCTTAAAAAGCGTGGTTGATATGAGAGTGATAGCTGTAACTCCGACAATTTTGTCATAATTTTCAAACAGCTGTGAAGAGTAATTGTTTGTAGGTCGCTGTCTAAAGTGACTAGTGTTACACGTTCTGTAGGAAGGATCATCAAGGATATAAACAACAGAAGGAGAACTAAGGTAATAGGTACTATGTAGTTGCAAAGATACGGCAGATGAAATTCCTTGAAAGATCCACTGCTCCAACAGTTTGGAGAAATGGATAAAGAGTTATATCCTGCTAGGATAGCCCATTTTCTATTTCATAAATGGACAACTGCCTGGATTCAAGAGAGGACAACGGAAATTCGTGGCCCTCTGTAAGAGTTCACAAGTGTACTGTTTACTAGATTAAAGAATTTCGAAGTCCTCGAATTAGCGCTACGGTTACGTTGTTGATGTTTCTTCAGATAAACTCTCGATAAAATCGTGATATTCTAGCAGGAGAGTCACATTAAGGATACTGATATTTTTGTGGTGACGTGACTCTATTGTGAAATGGTACAGTGAAGTCTGAATAAAGCTCAGCATATGATGAGGCTGAGTGTGAGGGCGTGATGGGCTGCCGTGATATTTGACTCCATAATAAAACCCCTTATGTGTGGCGAGGGGTGGAAGTGGGGGGGGGGGGGGGGGGAGGGGCGGGCATTTCAAAATCGAGCAGAATCATATACGGGAAAGTTAAACATAATCGGTTATTGTGATGTCCTGCCCTTCATATACCATTTACCGAACAAGACGTCGAAAGAAGTTTTCAGGTAATGGTAATCCAACAGAGCCTTATTTTTCTGTATGTCCAAGTTTTGTCACGTACCGAAATGTTAAAGACAATGTGTTTTTTCTCTTAGGTAAAAGGTCTATATTGTTAACGTTGTTGGAGAACTCTTGAGAAATTGAATACAGTGATATTACACTTTTAAAAGGTTTTTGTGAAAATATTAGCTAGGAAAGGTCGAAAACGACTTGACTGTTAAATCTAAGACAGCTAGCACATTAAAATTTGAACAGTTTTCTGGAAGATGTGATAAATGTCATATCACTGTACTTTTATGTCAAGGATTTCCGGGTGTTGTTGATAATAAATAGCACACACCGATAACATTCTTTCCATAAAGATTCGTTAAACACAAACATTGCCAATATCAACAACATTATAAAATGAATTCTAATTCCTACGCTATTACTCAGTTAAAACTTATTTCGATTTCTTAGTCCATAAATCATTGGTTCGATCTCAATCAAAATTGTATAGAATAACTCTGTTTTCACCTTCTGCAACCATGAATTGTTTACGTACAATGATTACGAGCTGGCTATTTATAAATTACTAAACGGCACAGTAATTTGAATGTAATAGTAATAAAGATATTAATATTTTGTAATATTTATAAATTTATCAACAAAAAACGACCTTGCTCTAGTAAACCGCTCACTCTACAATAAAAATAATTGTCTGCATAATCGAAGGAGTCATTCAGAAGGAATGTTTTCAGCTTGATTTAAAATTTTCTTTGCTATCTGGTTGTCATTGGACAAATAATTGGAAATCCATCAAAGATATATGTTGCAAAATATTGAACACGTTTCTAAGCTATTGACAGCTTTAATGCTGAGTAATGAGGGTATTTTTCCCTTAGTATTGTACCAGCGGACATCACAAAGTTCCTTTCAAAATATTGTGGACTGCAATGACAGATCTGAGTATCGATATTTGAATTGTGCAAAAAGCGTTTTGCAACATCTACATACATGTGAAAGTGTATTGCCTTAGTTTCGAGAGGAGTAGGGAATGAAAGACTAAAACAAAACAAAACAACAACCAACATAAAGAGAGTATTTTCGAAATTACTCGTCGTGTAAATACCTTAAATCTGCATGTAACGCTCGATAACGCTCAATGCTGTCTTCTCCCACAAAATGCATTGCAATCTGATGATACCCTCGTTGCCATGCTGTCCAGTAGGCGGTAAAGATGCTGCTGCTCATGACTCTCTCAATCTCCGACCGCAAGCTCCTGAGGTCATTTAGCACGTCCGGGAAGCCTCTGAGACGACGCATTGCAAAATTAAACTTATTCCAAACATGCTTGCATCAGCAAACAATTCAGTTCGGTTGATTGCTTGAATAATGTGTTCATAATGTTGACGCGGTACGTTTGTGCCCTATCGTCTTGAATGGTGAACCCATCACCCAAATGTTGACTGCGGTGTTGGACAATAGCTAGGAGGATCCTGTCGTGATACTGAATGGCCCACAAATTACCCTCGACAGCGGTGAGAGGTGTCTGACTTCCATACGTGAAACCAGCCTGGAAACGTTCAACTGCACAATTGGCAATTTCGTTTGCACCTTTTGCGCCTCACACTCTTCTACGATTGTCATCAGGTGTCAGACGAAACTTGCAATCGTCGGTGAAGAGCTCCAAGTTTAATTCTGGATATTCATTTACTAACACATTTCGTGCACCGAGACGCTGCGCGATTTGTACTGTTGCTCGTAACGTGACGCCTAGAGGCCATATTGATCGTATCGAGAAGCTTGCACATTCCCCTTGGGTACCTGTGAACGATGTATTGTTTGTGATGATCGTCAACAGCTGGTATTGCTGATCACAAAAGACCACTACTAAGCAGATTGAGAAGGACGTTTCTTAGTAAAAAAAAAATGCAAACTATGCAAGTCATGAAGGTGATACAAAACTTTTTTCGAACAGTTGTTGAATTGGTTACGTCAGAAAATTACATCACACGGCCGTGTACAATATTTATTGTTAGAGGTGTCGACATGAAACGTTCTATAAATTGCTGAGTGTAGAGAATTACGCATTTTCGGGAAGCTTTATCTTCTTCTGGAGCGTACAATCTTCAAGTTTGTCTGCAGCCATACACCTTCCCATTCATCTTTCTGCCTTCCTTTTTATTTACGTATACGTACCATACCCTATATTCCTCATAACCTACTGCATGTATGGCATATTGATTCATCCCTCCCTCAGTACCTCCATCTGTTATTGTTCCAGTACTGTTATTGTGTCTCAAAGAGTGTATATTCTTATCTGGTTGTGGACGCACAGAAGTCTGGTTTCCTGTACTCTCCTCAGCACCTCCTTCATGGGTAATTCTGTCTCTCCGGCAGATCTCATGCACCCTTCCGTAGTACCAAATCTTACAAGGTTTCTAGCCGTGCTCTCTCTTGTTTTGCTGTTGTCCAAGTTCCATACTCGTATAGAGCCTCACTCCAAGAAAATGATTTCACGATTCATTTTCTTATTTCCTGACATACAATTTTGACTGCTGTATTGCGCTCACGATATGTTTCCGGCTTCTACGACATCCCTTGTGTGATCCTGCTTTCCACATGGGTAAGGTTCTGTACCACTTCTAATTCCAGTCTTCCAGTTCTCATTCTAAGAGGTTCATACTCTTCTTCCGTACTGGTTACCACTACTTTACTCTCTTGTATATTTTCATACAATATTGGTTATAGAAAGTCATTCCCATTGTGCTGAGGACCTTCAATAGGTCTTCTTTCGTCTCCGTGACCACAGCAGCATCATCTGCATAACGCAGCATGTCTACCCCCTGTCCAGTAATTTTGAGATTCACCCCAGGTGTTTCACGAACTTAATCTACATCTTCCTGGATGCAAGCATTGAGTATAAGAGGAGAGGGAGCACATCCTTATCTCAGGCATTTTCTAATCTTCGTTTCTTGTTCCTGCTGAAACCTCCTAATTACAGTCACTTCATACTTATTGAACCTGAGAATCAGCCGCATCCCTTTGAATAGTAGACCTGCTTCCTTCAGCATTCTCAACATCTCTTGCCAGGTAACATTATCTGATGCCTTTTCCGGGCCTGTAAAGGCAACATAAGTTTTTTTTCTATAACTGATTTCCGATCAAAAGCACCAGTGCCAAAATCGCCTTTCTTGTTCCAAATTTCAGTCTGAATCCAGTCCGATCTTCACTCAGCATCACTTCCATCTTTTCAGATTTCCTTAAAAATACTTTGATGAGGATTTTTGATGCATGGAATACTAGGCCATAGGCTCGGTAGCTGCCACCTTCTACGGTATGGAAATCATATTGCTTTTTGGAAGTCAGTATGTCTCCTAATCAATTCCAGCAGCACAGTTTTCATTTTGTCGCCAGCGTTCTTGATTGCTTCTTCAGGCATGTCACCGATGTCCGTTGTTTCCGTCTCCTGTAGGTCTGTAAGAGATTTCTCAAATTCTTAGACAGTGCAGCTCACTTTATGCTGTTTCAACAGCAAGTGGCAGGGTCACACTGCTCTTTACTCTTTAGCAGACTAAAAGAGACTACCGCACTTCTTCCTTCGACTGTTTGCATCATACTCGGTGAGAAACACGAAACAGCCGACAGTGTTTTGTAGTCGTAAACGTTCCAGGCACCACTTTCTCAAACGAGCAAGAAGGGACTGGTGTGCGCAGGAGGTTCCAGGCTTACAGAATTCTGACGTCTTAACTGCGAGTAAGATTGGCGCCCTCTCTCCATTCTCTTCTCCTGTTGCCAAAGTCAGTCTTTATCTCCGCGTTGTACTGCGCTGTACTAGCCAAGCAGAGCGCCACGTAATCGCGTTTGCTGACATACTAATCTGTAACTGTGTCCAGCAAGAACGCTGCGACGTCGACTTTAGCCCAGAGCGGCGGCGAGGGTGACAGGCAGTGGAGTGGTGGAGGGGTGCCGTGGAGGTTGCGTCGTTGGCGCAGAGCTTGGGAGGCAGCCAGTTAATTGGAGCCCTAACCCTCCCCTCATCTTCGTCCTCGCCGTCGTCTTCGGTGTCCTCGTTCAGAGGGAGGGAGGGGGGGGGTATGAGCTACGGATCGTAAATACGCCGAGGTCGAGAAGTGCGCAGCCCCGCGGAGACAAAACAGCGTCCAGTGCCGGCGCGAGAGACGGGTTAATCTAAACAAACGGGCGAGTCGCTGGGGCGGCGACGGCGACAGCAGCGCCGCGGCGGGTGAAAACGGAGGCTTCCTCCCAGCGCCAGGGGACTTCCAAGGACCTCCCAGGGGCTGCCAAGACGTCGCAAAATCGTCACGTGGTGCGGTGGCCGTTAAAGTCGCTTCAAAGTGGATTTCGTGCTGCGAGAGCGCACTGAGCAAAACATTTGATCCATCCCCCATGTGACATCACGTTAAGACCGTGTAACACTCTACCTTGAGCCGGCCGGGGTGGCCGAGCGGTTCTAGGTGCTACAGTCTGGAACCGCGCGACCGCTGCGGTCGCAGGTTCGAATTCTGGCTCGGGCATGGATGTGTGTGATGTCCTTAGGTTAGTTAGGTTTAAGTAGTTCTAGGGGACTGATGACCCCAGAAGTTGCAAATACCAGACCTTCAGCAAAGAGGGCGATATTTATGACTGGCTAAGTTTTTGAACCGCTCGCACACTTCTAATGTCGTTAACACTTGTGCTCTTTGGCTTATTAAGCATTAACCAGAAAGCTATACCTTGTACACTGATGGAAAAAGCATCTCAACACCAAGAAGGAGTTGTGCGACATAAACGGGAGTTGGTAGGAGTGTCTCTACATCTGAAAGGTAATGTCTATTCAAATTTTGTGTCAGTCACATAACAGTGTGGCTAGTAACGTCACTATGACGATGTAAATCAGGTTTGCCTTAAATACATGTTGTGACAGTCGTGAGTGTTATTTACCTTTGACACTGGACGTGGTGAGTTACGCTTGTCAAGAATGTCTTTAAGGTGACAAAGACACCACTATAACATCTCTCAGAGTTTTAACAAGATATAACAGTGCTATGAGAAGCTGGATTTTCCTTCTGAAATACTGTGGAAATACCTGGCAGGAATGTAGTCACTGCACATGAATGCTGGCAGAGGTGGTCACGAGAATGTACAGTGACAAGAAACCGAGCTCCGGACAGCCACACTGCATTACTGAGAGGGAAGACGATCGTGTTCATACTCGTGTAGCTCTGTCACATCGTATTGCGTCTGCAGCAGTAATATGAGCAACAGTTGGTACCACAGTGACACAACGAGCTCTTACAAATCGGCTGCATCAAGGACAGCCCCAAACCAGACTCCCTGTAACAGTTATTCCACTGACCCCAAACCACCGCCATTTGCGACTTCAGTGGTGCCAAGCGAGAGCTCATTGGAGGGCAGTGTGGTGGTCTGTTGTGTCTCCTGGTGAAAGATGGTTCTTCCTCGCTATCGTTGATGGTCGTTTGTTGGTTAGAAGGAGGCCATTTGAGGAACCTGAAACTAGTCTGTCTGCTTGCTAGACACGCTGAGCCTACACCCGGACTTAATGGTCTCGGATGCGATTTCGTATGACAGCAGGAGCACTCTGCTGGTTATCCCACACACCCTGACTGCAAATTGTACGTCAGTCTGGTGATTCGACCTGTCATTCCAGGGAGTGTTTTCCAACAGGATAACACTCGCCCACATAACGCTGTCGTAACCCAGCACGCCCTACAGAGTGTCGACACGTTGCCTTGAAGTGCTAGATCACCAGATCTGGCTCTAGTCGACCACATATGGGACATCATAGGAGGAAAACTCCAGCGTCATCCGCAACGAACATTAACCGTGTCTGTATTGACTGGGCAAGCGCAACAGGCATGGAACTCCATCCCACAAACTGACGCACAGCACATGTACACACAGTGCATGCACGTTTGCATGCTTGCATTCAAAATTCTGGTGGTTATCTCGGTTATTAATGTAGCAGCATTTCATATTTTCAGTGTCTTAACTCGTTGTTACGTTAACATGCGATTTTGCAATGTCAATCACTTAAGTATGTTACCTATCCAAGTGAATTCCTGAAATTTCATTGGTCTTCTTTAATTTTGTTTGGTGCTGAGATTTTCTTGCCAGTGTATTATAGTGCTTCCAAACCTGGGGCTAATTACTCCTTGAGGGTGAAGATAAATTTTCTGAAGAGTACAAACAAGTAGGTTCGACTGTGTTTCGATTATGAAACTAAACTGTTCTGGAAAGAATATTACTATTAAGACTATTTAGTAAGACTGTAATAACCATTACATAAATTACCAATAATTTCATTAGTTTCAAATATTAGTATTAATGAGTGGCAGAATGCGGTGAAGGTTACATCCTGTGAGAAAAATGTATGGGATCGACAGAACGTTAAACCCCCAACGAATTTATGGACAACACGTTCTCAGCACTGTCCACCCCTTCCACACATACTGTGTACCACTCATCTATGACACCAATATCGGGACATATACGTCACGGACGCTGAAATATCTGGTGGAAATTCCTTCCCTGAGTTGTGGGTGATTTATGCAGTGGACCAGAACTCTCCACAACAGGGAAACGAATTAATTGAGAGCACAACACAATAGTAGTTATTTTAACGGCTACAACATTGCTGTAGTTTTTACTGTTGTTATTATTATTGTTGTTGTTATTACTGTTAGTGTCATTGGTCAGACACTAAACATTGGCAGTCTGAAGTCTTCCAATTTCCGCCAGTTCAGAAGTAAAATATCCAGCAATCTAGTAACTTACAAACACTATGTGCAGTGCATGCATTCTACCTCGATTAATTTTAAGTGGCTGTGCACGGGATGTAGGAAGGAATTGTCGCTTGGGGAAGGGGGGGGGGGGGGGGGAATTGCAGAGGAAGCATGTTTTGTAACAATCGTCTACCATCACTGAAGATAGTAGCTTTCTATTCTGAGAAGGAGCTATAGGCAGCACGTGCGATGGACTGAGGATTGCTTTAACATTCTGTAAGAATAGTTGTTAGAAACAAGCATTATCAAATGTCTTTTTGACTCATTAGTTCGTGGATTATTAAAACGTCTACAAAAACTAAAAGCAATTTACATTTCGTCATTTTAAAAACAGTCCGCAGCTCATGATCTTGAGGTAACGTTCTCGCTTCCCGCGCACGGGGTCTCGGGTTCGATTCCCGGCGGAGTCTCGGGTTCGATTCCCGGCGGGGTCTGGGATTTTTCCTGCCTGGTGATGAGCGTTCTCGATTACCACGCACGGGGTCCCGGGTTTGATTCCCGGCAGAGTCTGGGATTTTTCCTGCCTCGTCATGACTGGGTGTTGTCTTATCTTCATCATCTTCATTCATCCCCGTTACGGTCGGAGGAAGGCAATGGCAAACCACCTCCACTAGGACCTGGCCTAGTACAGCGGTGCGAGTGACCCGTATCGGCCCCTACGCTCCTCGGACGATGGGACCTCATCATCATCATTTTAAAAAGAGAAGTGTTCAAAGAAAACCCTTATTTAATTTTAAAGTTTATTTGGGCAATAATGTTGATGATGCTGGTGAAAGGAGGGGGAGGGTTGAGGATACTAATTAACATCTCACTGCATTAAGGGGCAGTGGTCTCGTTACGCGTCACGCGTTCATTGTGGCTGGAGCACTATCATCTCGCACACTCGGCAGTACGCAGCATATGAAGCCGGTAGTGGTTTTGGAGTTAGAATGTGGTCGACTGACTTAACGTCTAGCAATAGAGTAACGAGGAACTGAACTTGTGGAGAACAATGTGGAAAATATCTAAGCAGTTATATCGATAGATTACTTTATTTATGAAATTTAATTAGAAGGTGTCAATTAGAGAAATTTTGGTGTTGCTCAAGGGCCAGTTTACGGGAGCAGATGACAACTTACACAATTCGTGTGAATATGCGTTGATTGCGTTGACGCCGACAAGCGGATTAATTTATAGACTACACTGATCATTTTCTAACCGTTTCCGAACTGAAATAACGTGATAAAAAAGAGCAGCTTCTCTGAAATAAATTCATTTTGATTTATGACTTATAATTACAGGCACGTCGTGGGCAGCGGGCACACGTTTTATTCATTGCCCAGCGTGATTTGTTTGTATGTTGTCTATCTTCGAACGATTCGATCACCTTCAAGTTGAATGAACTATAGTATTTCGGAAATGTAGGGGAACTTACACGATGCAATGGTAAATGTGTGTTGTGAGTGAAATAATGGTGTTTGCAATTTGTGTGAACAAGAGGAGGCCCTCAAGACTGCAGAACGGCACATTTCGCCTGACAAAAATGACGGGAGGGGAAGGCAAGAGTGTTGCTACAGTTACAGGATATATGACAGCGAGTGTACAGTTGCAGGATATATGACAGCGAGTGAAGTAATATAGTCAAGCCAGAGTTCTTTTTCTCTAGACCATACAACCATGTAAATATGAGGCAACGAATTTGCGAGTGTGCAGGTTCTGATCCTGATAACGACCAACTAAATATTACTTTGGAATACTTTTACAGGGTACAGGTTTTGGGAAGAATGTGTTGTAATTGAGGGGAAAGAGAGCTTTGAATAAGACCAACGAAAGTTGCCACAAATAACACGTTTGGCGTTACTGAAAACTAGAGCTGGCCAGTCGCAGAAAAAGTAAAACCCATGAAAAATTTCAGCAGAGCGTCAGGGGAGACCTTCGTATTTAAACCAGAGGTGAGACAGATCAACTTATCCTGCAAGACGTGGGATTACGAGATGACGTAATACAGAGTCACTGCTGTTAGACACATGTTCCAGTCTGCCCAAGCCGCAACCACATGACAACATTGATGGCTGCAATGTCTGTGTCTATACAGTGTCTGCATCTTTGCAATACAATGTCCTTCCCGAAATGCAACCATATGTACACAATACCCACCATCCTCTGATGAAGAATTTTATTGAACGTTCTGTCGATGACGCGTCTATTAGAGATGCAGGAAAAATGTGGATGGAAATAATTTCTGCCCTTTTCAAAGGAACCATCCAGCATTTGGTTTAAATGCTTTCAGGAAAGCTGGATTTGAACCATCAGTTTCCTGAATGGGAGTCCAGTGTTTTAACCCCATGATCATCTTGCTCAGTACCACAGAGATTCCTGTCAACCATGCACAGTTCAGAAATCCATGTGTTGCCTGATACAGTACTAACACATCATTCCCCGCCTCGTAATGAGATGATAAATGCATTCCAGTGTAACTCCACATAGCAGTGGTTTGTGTATCTCAAACTCATGATTTACTAACACTTATGAAAGTGATTTTGAAGTTATTACAAATAAAATGAATATGTTATTATTTTAGTTGTAAGTCTGTGACAGAAACGTATGAGCTCATTGCATTTGTACACTTCATTTCTGGATATGAATTATAAAAAAATATAACAAATTAAAACTAATTATAATGTACCAATCGTAGTAGTTTAATGCCCATGTAATGTAATGGCCAGCGTGTCTGACTGCCAAGCAATGACCAGGGTTCGATTCCCAGTACTGCCAGGGATTTTTCCTTAGTGAGACGACCCAAAGGGGAACACCAAGGCACGTGATGCCAGCTGAGGAGGTACTCGACCAATTAGCAGCGACTCCACGGTCTGAACAGTCGGCGGAAAGGCTGGAAGAGCGGTGTGCTGACGCCACGCCCCTTCCTACGGCAACTGATGGCGCCATTGGCAAAGAATGACGTGGCGGTCGGTTGACCCTAACTGGCTCATTAGTGCCACAACGCGGAGCTTTGCTTACTTGCTTTGCTATGACATTTCTGACGAGGGTGCACTAATCCTTGGATTCTTTCTGCTTGCAAATTCCACAGTCAAATTTATTGCCTGATCCAGTTCATCAAAAACCAATCCATTATCACTGATTAACACATTTAACAGTCTTAAATCAGCTCCAAAAGCTCGCAATCATATCATTTTAACAATTGTGTAAACGACTTGTTAAATTTCAACTAAACAGAAATATACTGAAATCTATTGAAAAAACCGACTTGTAAACTGTAGGGATTTACTTATTAAAATATCAAGTGCTAAAATTTGTGCAGGTCGCCATCCTATAATAAACCACGGCGCATCTAAATTCTTCTCTAGACAAGACTTTAGCATAAAAGCGATCTATCAGCAAAAATTCGACAACTCATGCGGTCTGATGATGTAGGCCTCTGAACGCCAGGGGTATGTAAAATACCCGTGTGTGTGTGTGTGTGTGTGTGTGTGTGTGTGTGTGTGTGTGTGTGTGTGAGTGTGTGCGGACAATTTTGTACAGGGCACACTGTGCGTACTATTCAACAGTGCTGAGTAGAATATGAGGGATGTTTTCGTTTTCGGTACCCTATGACATCAGCCCTAGCTGAGCATGGTCTAGAAAATATGAGAGATGTTTTCGTTTTCGGTACCCTATGACATCAGCCTGTAACGCCGGAAATGCATATCCTCCTATTTCCATCTATTGTGCTATTATTTTCTTTCCTTGCTTTGTTACCTCAACATATGACATTTCTGTCTCTTTGTATATTGTAATTGTTTTACTATTTGTATATTTATGCATTTATGTCGATGTATAATTGGTTTGTTTCGTAAATATTATTTGTATTTTTACGCTGGGTCTTGCCTAGGGAAAACTGCTATCGAACGATTACGTCGATAGGTCGTGTGAAGAATCAAAGTGTGTAGGATCTTTGGTAGTGTTAACTCTGCCGCGTGGAGCGCGGAGAGAGGGAGTCTGGCTGGAGTAGCGAGTGGAGCAGGTGTGTTGTGTGAAGCTCCCGCGAGTTGCCGCGCTTTCAGGGTTTGGCAGCATGTAATTGCGCTCGACTTGCGATGATAGTTTCTGACATGGTGTCGCGGACGGGAAACATTAACTAGCGCACATCAAGAGCCCGTTTCGTCTGGTGACCGTGTCGAGAACAAGGCGCGCCAACATCCAGCTTCTGCAACAGCGACGGCCGACAATGAGTGACTGTCGCCACCTCCTCGACCGACGGCTTCAAACCTTCAATCAACCGACAAGGAAGACTGGACGCACGTAAAGTTTTAGAACTGTATGGCAGACCTCAGCTTTTCAAACTGTTCCATTTTCGTCACTATAATTACAGCAACTTAGCATGAACGTTTGTTGCTCATTGTCCCAATTGCATTACCAAGCAGAGTCCCTTCCTTTTCCGAAATGAACCCGAGTGTCGTTGAAATTCAAACGCCAGCATTAAAGTAATATAGCTAACTCGTTTTCACTGCTTTAATTTCAAAGTTCAGTTATGGCATTCAGATTACACAAGCACAAATTAAGAGTGCGAGTTTTGTTACCGTATTTTAGCTTACCTGTGACTGCAGCTCAGCTTGGTACGTACTAAATTTTACTATTGTTAATTGTTCAGAATCATTTAATTCAAGTTCAAAGTTAAATCTCTTCTTTCTAAATTGCGTAGATTCAAGTAGCTTTTGAAATGATTGTTGAGGTAGTCCAAGACTAACCGTGTTTTACTGAATTTCGATGTGCTACAGAAAGAAAGCTCACTATTAACTTCAGTCACTAAATTAACTTTCGATTTTCCTGTTTTATTAATTCTTTTGCTAAATTAAGTCAGACTGTAGCGAAATTTATTACTTCTGACAAACTTTCAGTTTTCACACTACACGTGTCAACCTTCAGTTGCCACACTTCTAGTGCTAATTATATGTGTAATAACCTTTCTTTTTCAGTTACTATAGTAATTGTCCTTAGGACTGGCGACCGTGATTTCCCCCAAATCTCAAATACCTAATTACCGCTAGTTAATTGTTAACGTAACGGCTGCACATTTACTTTCTTTATTAACTTTACCCCTTTTCAAAATTAATTTCCACCAGTTTCATTAGCACATTTCCTTTCATCTAGATGTAACCCTTTCCTCCCTCTTTACCGACAGGTTAACTTCGGTGACGATTGCTTTTCCAAAACTCCCATTAGGTACACGCGGTTTCATTTTTCACTGTCATTAAGGTCGGTAAGTGAGGGGGAGGTTACAAGCCCTAGCTGAGCATGGTCTAGAAAATGGACATCGCATTCAAGTTACAGAGTTAAAAGAATGTGCAAAACCTTTAATAAAGACGGCGGCCTGCAGCTAAGTACTGCTTGGCACCCGGCCATCAGAAGGTTGAAGCTCCGGGTGTAAAACGTAAACATTACCGTATATGGTGCTGGAGCGAGCACCAGTGACGCCGCAGCGTGTCTATATAAGAATGGTAGCAGAAATCAAAACACGTCACCACTTCACAATGGCCAGAAGTACCCGGTCGAAACCTCGTCGATTTTAAAGCACTTGATGCGGCTGGAAGCTCAAGAGAATATTTTCGTTGTTGAGAACATTTAGGGAACCAGCATTTGCGACAGGCTGTGGCATAATTCTCCTGCCACCAACGTAGATCTCGCGTAAGGACTACAAAGGTAAGGGAAATAAAGGCTGTTACGGAAGCATACAGACGGTCGTTTTTCCCTCGCTCGATTTGCTTTGGAGTAGGAAAGGGAATCTATGGCACTGGTACAAGGTGTGCTCCGCCATGCACCGTACGATGACTTGCTTGTATGTACGTAGATACAGATGGTCAGACAGAGCCAGGAATACAACTAGCGTGGAAGGCGCCGCCATTTGCAGTCCTGACGCCCGCTACTGGGGTGCGAGATGGCGTGGGCAGGCGGTCACAGCAGGAACGCCATATACGCCGCCTGCCGTACACGTGCGGACTAACTCACTGCGTGCTTCACATTCTCTTCTCGCGATAAAGTGCTAATTGAACGCCACTGATTCCGCCATAGTTTCTCCGTTTGCAGAATCCCCAAAAATCTGACAGTCTATTCAGCAACAAGAATTTCTGAAGTTTCCCAGTGCCTTGCTAACCACGTACATGGCGAGTGATTATCATTATAATATTTCATGAAAAGTACCCCTGTATAATGCGGAACTAACCACGAGATGTCACGACAGACACACCCGCCAGTGTAAAAGAGATGGGGAGTATTCTGTCAGTGGGGAAGCAGTAACAGAACAATGGGTAGATCAGGAGAGGTCAGTGACTCCGAACAGGTACGTCATTGGATGTCAACACAGTAACATGTCCACCAGAGGCGTTTCTGCCCTTCCATAGTGGCACAGGTCGACTGTTGGTGATGTGATTGTGGAGTGGAAACCGGAAGGAAGAACCACAGCTAAAGCAATGACGAGCAGACCTCATGCACTGACGAACAGCGACCGTGGAACACTGCGGAAGGTGCTTGTAAAAAATCGCATGAAATCAGCAGACGAAATAGCTCGTGAGTTGCAAGGTGCTTCTAGCAGTCCAGCTACCGCAATGACTGTGCGCAGGGAGTTAAAAATATTGGGGTACAGTGGTGGAGCAGCTCATCATGAGCCACACAGCTGTGTAGTCATTGCTAAGAGACACTTGAGGTAGTGTAAAAGGTGATTTGAAGTGCTGAATCAGGGTATATCCTGTGGAAATTCGATGGAAGGGTTTGGGTTTGGCGAATGCCGAGAACGTTATGTGCACTCATGTGTAATGCCAACAGTAAAGTACAGAGGACGTGGTGTTACGATATGGACGTGTTTCTGGTGGTTAGGGTGTGTTCTGCATCTACATGGGTCCTCCACAAGCCGTTGTACGGTGCGTGGATGAGAGCACCCTGTACCATTCCACTATTAGTTATTTGTTTCTCTGTTCCACTCGCAAACAAAGGAAGAGAAAAACCACTATCTACGTGCCTCCGTATGAGCCATAATTTCTCGTATCTTATGTTCTTGGTCTTTACGGGCAATGTATGTTGCCGGCAGTAGAGTCGTTTGCCTTCAAAGGCCAGTTCTCTAAATTTTCTGAGTAGAGTTTCTCGAAAAGAACGTAGCCTTCCCTCCAGGGATTCCTACTTGAGTTCCCAAAGTATCTCCGTAACACAAGCTGTTCAAATCTACCGGTAACAAATCTAGCAGCCCACTTCGATGCCTTCCTTCAGTCCGACATGGTACGGATCGCAAACACTCGAGCAGTACTCAAGAATAGGTCGCACCAGCGTTCTATACGCGGTCTCCTTTACAGGTGAACCACTCTTTCCTAAAATTCTTCCAATAAACCGAAGTCGACCATCTGTCTTTCTCACCACAGTTCTCACATGCTCGTTCGATTTCATATTTCTTTGCAATGTTACGCCCTGATATTTAAACGACTAACTGTGTCAAGCAGGACACTAGTAATAAAGTATCCGAACATTACAGGTTTGTTCCTCGTACTTGTATTCATTAACTGACATTTTTCTACGTTTAGAGTTAGCTGTCATTCACCACACCA
Organism: Schistocerca cancellata; assembly: GCF_023864275.1. Lineage (NCBI taxonomy): Eukaryota > Metazoa > Arthropoda > Insecta > Orthoptera > Acrididae > Schistocerca > Schistocerca cancellata. Next base: position 531,005,702 of record NC_064631.1, read on the forward strand.
ACTGCAAATTTTGTCTAATCATCTTGCATATTCCTTCGGTCACTGAAATTCGATACTTTAGCGTACCCCACAGCATCATCAGCAAACAATAGCACATTGCTGCCGAAATTGTCCGCCAAATCAGTTACGTGTATAGGGCACAACTGCAGTACTATCACACTTCCCCGGAGCGTTCCTGACGATACCATTGCCTTTGATAACCACTTGCCATCGAGGACATCATACAGGGTTCTATTGCTTAAGAAGTGTTCGAGCCACTCACATATTTGTGAACTTATTCCATATGCTAATGCCTTCGTTAACAGCCTGCAATGGGGCATCTTGCCAAATGCTTTCCGGAAATCTAGAAATATGGACTCTCCCTGTTGCCTTTCATCCATAGTTCGCAGTATATCATGTGAGAAAAGGGCAAGCTGAGTTTCCCACGAGCGATACTTTCTAAAACTATGCCGATTCGTGAACATAAGCTTCTCAGTGTCCAGGAAGTTTATTATGTTTGAATTGAGTATGTGCTCAAAGATTCTGCAGCAAACAGAAGTCAGGGATATTGGTCTGTAATCCTGAGGGTCCGTTCTTTTACCCTTAGTTGCACTTCAGAAAACGCTACATGCACAATGATATTAACATATTTACAACATTGTGTACTGCGTACAATAGAGCAACAGTTCACAGTCAATGATTGTCTTAACATGGCAATGCTCCCTGACATAAAGCAGCATCTGTGAGTCAGCTTTTGTGGAGATTAACATTGCTGAAATCGATTGGCCTGATGAGAGACGCAACCTGAAGCCAATGGAACACATTTGGGATGAGGCAGAACGTCGAGTTCACTTCAGCAGCCAGCGTCGAACGCCACTACCTTCTCTGGTTTCGACTCTTCAGGAAGAATGGTCTGCAGTTCCTGCACGGACATTCAGACACCCCACCGAAAGTGTCCTCAGTAGAGGTCAGGCTGTCATAAAGGGCAGGGGTAGAATTACTCAATACTAATGTCCCCTAATACGTGTCCAGTTACTTTTGATCAGATTGTATATATCTATATGGACCATGTATAATCTGCACTAGTGGGCATTAAAATTGCAACACTGTGAAGACGTCTTCCAACCAATGTAAAGATGGCAAATGATTAGACTTTCAGCGCAGGTAGGAGAAACGACAGCTACAGAGTTTGGACAAAAATTTGGAAACTGCGCGAGAAATCCATGGTGAAACATAAACGCAGATGCTAGCTATGCCTGCGGGTTACGCTGTTTTATTTGACCTTGAACAGCACCTGTGAAATGTCCTCACTCCGTTGCAAGAGTCAGTCGTCATGAGAATGATGTTCTGTGTAGTTGTGAGTGCAGTGTGACAGAGCTAAGTAAATTAGAAAGTGGGCAAATAGTTTCTGCACATAAGGTGGGTGCTTCCGCAAACAAGGGAGCAGAAGTGTTACGTGTTTCAAGAGGCACCGTATCGAAAATTTATACCGCACAGTGAGAAAGCGGAAAAACATCGTCTACTATCTCGCAACACGGACGAAACTAGAAGTCTGCCAGCACCAAAACAACGCGAAGGGAGCTCTTTAGGCAGCGAAACGCAGGGCGAGGTGCAATTCCAAAGGCACTCGTTAGCAATGCCAATGTCCGTAACAGGAAAACTTGGTGCCGAATCCATAAAAGCTGGACTTTCGAGCAATGGCAGAAACTCATTTGGTCGGATAAGTCCTGTTTCACACTTTTTTTTCCAAATTCTGGCCGAGTTTATGTATCAAGATTGAAACATGGTGGAGGTTCTGTGATGATTTGGGGAGACATATCGCGGTATACCATGGGCTTCATGGTTATTCTGCAATGACGCATTAATTCCAATGATGATGTGACAATTTTGGCTGGTTAGGTCCTTTACATGGAACAATATTTGTTCCCAGTGGTGATGCTGTGATCCAGGATGAGAGGGTCGTTGCTGACGTAGCCCGCAGAATCCAGGACTGATTTTGTGATAACGAGGATGACTTACCGGATCTCCACTGGCCACCACACTCATCAGACCTCAATATAATTGAGTCTATGTGGATTGCATTGAAGAGTACGTGTTCGCTATTTATCTCCACCATCGTTACCCGAAAGTGCACTGCCTTGCAGAAACAACAAATAACATTGCCTTGAAAACGATACAGGACCTGTATTTATCCATTTAGAGACGACTGGAAGTTGTTTTGAGTACAAAGAGTTTCCCACAACTTACTAGGCTTGGTAGGAGGGTAATCCCAAAAGTAAAGTCTCCTATTTTATTACAAGTACATAGACATATTTATTTATACAATGGTTTACGTCAGTTTACAGCTTGAACATTTAGCTATTTTTCGACATAATCACCATTTCTGTCGATGCATTTTTGTAGGCGCTGTGGCAGTTTTTGTATGCCTCTGTCATACCAGCTCGCCGTCATGCTGTTCAGAAAATTACGAACCTCTTCTCTTCTGTTAAAATTCTGTGAGCGGTGCTTCGGGAAACCTCAGGAACCAACGTGCAGAGATCATCCAGGGTGATCCTCCGATCTTCAAGCATGCTTTGCTCGACCTTCAACACTGTCTCCTCAGAAATTGACGGTCTCCTGCTCCTTTGTTTGCCCTGAATTTCGGTCCGACCAGCTGCAAACTCTCTACACACTTACAAACATTTTTGACGCCCATGAACGACTCACCATACACTTCCGTCAATTGGCGATGGACTTCAATCGGGGCAGTGCAATTTGCGTTCAAAAACCGAATAACTGCGCGCAATTCGCACTTGGCGGTAACATCCAACGGCAGCTCCGTTCTCAACGGCTGCCAAGCCAAGACTGAGTGCCTCAACGTGGCGTGCGCATGTTTACACAAAGCGCGTGAAGCACTCTTCATAACAGTGTGACCAACTGCCACACAAACAGAGTTCTGCACTTATAAAAAAAATAGGGGACATTCCTTTTGGGATTACCCTCGTAATGTGTTGTGCTTTCAATGTTTTTCGAGTTCAGGGTGAATACCCAGTGGGCTGAGGCGTGAATTTTGATTGACGAGGGAGGCGTGATAGGGTAGTCTGTGCAGTAATACGAAGCACTGTTGTAGGGTGGCGTAGTGGTTAGAGCATCTGCCTAATGAGCAGCAGACCTGCGTTCGAATACATGCCTTGGTACAAATTCACATCGGTGGCCTCAGTCTGCATAGATGTTGGAGACTTGAAACGGTCTCAGTAACCATATAGCCACATCTGACCTTATCTTCTGACTATACATCGCGAAACCAAGTGTTACCGGTACTTTCCTGAACTAGCTCTATTCGGTGGGCGTTCAGCTGTTGTCCTGACCCGGAGTTCCTACAGATCTGTCATCTACTGAAAACGCCTATACAGGTTTCCGAGTGACTGGCAGGACACCGCTTGCTAGCCGTTACAGTTAATGATGTGTAGCGTAAAGTGGAAGCAATGTAGAATGACGTACTCGTATCTGCAATCGAAGTTCAGTTAGACTTGATGTCCAAGCATGCTACAACCATCGATGATCCCTGAGGTTGCATCCCTCTGTACCTCACACCCTGTCTAACCCGAAATCACCTAAAAGTACAAGCACTATTCTCCCTATTATCTTTTATAAGCACACTAAGTATAAATTAATTTTTTCTATCTTCCCTGATGCTGAAATTAGAATATCCAGCCTTTCACTGCTGGACAAATGAATGTGGACAAAAATCTTCTACCATATATCGTATTTTTCACAGATGGCATCCTGGATGCCACGGACAAAGGCAGTCTGACAGATGCAGAATTTTCTGGATTTTCAAAAAGCGTTTGACTCAGTAATACATCAACGATTATTAAAGAAAGCACGATCATGCCTGTGATAATACTGAGATAGAATGGACACAGCAGGGTACCTTCAGTGGAGAGTGATTGATAGGTGTAGAAGAAACTTCAGGTCTTCCCCAGGGAAGTGTGTTGGGATACTTGCTGCCTAGCAGACAATTGTAATAGAAATCTCATGCTTTTTTCACATTATACGTCTATCTGTAATGAAGTATTATCTGATTTTTTTCTGAGTCATCATTCTTCTGACTGGCTCAAAGCAGACTGCATCTGATTCCTCTCCTGTGTCAACCTTTTCATCTCAGAGTAGTAATTGCAACCAATGTCCTCAGCTATTTGCTAGACGTATCCCAATCTCTGTGTTCCTCTACAGTTTTAACCCTCTACATTTCCCTCTGCTACCATGAAAGTTATTCCCTGGTGTCTTAACAGACGCCCTATCATCCTGTCCCTTCTTCTTGTCAGCGTTTTCTGTATATTACTAATCTAGTCGATTTTGTGGAGAACCTCCTCATTGCTTACCTTATCAGTCCACCTGATCTCCCACACTCAAATCCCTCGATTGTCTTCTGTACCGGTTTCCCCACATTCCATGTTTCACTACCAAACAATGCTATGCTCCGAAAGGTCATTCTCAGAAGTTTCTTCCTCAAACTAATATAATTTTCTTGGCTAGGAATGTCCTCTTTGCTTGCGCTTTTTTGTCCTCTTTGCTCCATCGGTCATGGGTTATTTTGCTTCCTAGACGTTTGAATTCCTTAACTTCGTCTACTTCGTGATTGTCAATGTTGATGTTACGTTTTTCGCTATTCTCATTTCTGCTGCTTGTCATTATTTTTGTGTTTCTTCAGATTACTCTTTGTCCATATTCTGCATTAATTAGATTGTTCAGTCCCTACCCCTAGGGTCCATAGGTTCATCGCTATCTGAGTAGAACACCACAAAAACTGTGCACGATCTTACTAAGATTTTAAATTAGGGTAAAGATTGGATATTTGCTTTTACAAGGCCAGAAATGTAAAATTATTCACTTCACTGGATACAAAGATGACTACAAAATCAATTACTCGTGGCTGGAAGCAGCCAGCTAATATAAATACCATGGTGTAACAATTCTTTGGTACGTTAAATGGATTGTCACATAGGCTCAGTCTTAGATGAAGCAGGTAGCAGAGTTCGGTTCATTGACAGTATACTGCGAAAGTGCCATCAGTCTCCAAAGGAGATTATGTACAAGACACTCCTGCGTCCCTCAAAGAATATTGAAATTTTTGGTGCCGCTACCAAATAGGACTAACAGTTTAGTTCCAAAATTTTTTTTATATATATATATATATATATATATATATATATACACTCCTAGAAATGGAAAAAAGAACACATTGACACCGGTGTGTCAGACCCACCATACTTGCTCCGGACACTGCGAGAGGGCTGTACAAGCAATGATCACACGCACGGCACAGCGGACACACCAGGAACCGCGGTGTTGGCCGTCGAATGGCGCTAGCTGCGCAGCATTTGTGCACCGCCGCCGTCAGTATCAGCCAGTTTGCCGTGGCATACGGAGCTCCATCGCAGTCTTTAACACTGGTAGCATGCCGCGACAGCGTGGACGTGAACCGTATGTGCAGTTGACGGACTTTGAGCGTATAGTGGGCATGCGGGAGGCCGGGTGGACGTACCGCCGAATTGCTCAACACGTGGGGCGTGAGGTCTCCACAGTACATCGATGTTGTCGCCAGTGGTCGGCGGAAGGTGCACGTGCCCGTCGACCTGGGACCGGACCGCAGCGACGCACGGATGCACGCCAAGACCGTAGGATCCTACGCAGTGCCGTAGGGGACCGCACCGCCACTTCCCAGCAAATTAGGGACACTGTTGCTCCTGGGGTGTCGGCGAGGACCATTCGCAACCGTCTCCATGAAGCTGGGCTACGGTCCCGCACACCGTTAGGCCGTCTTCCGCTCACGCCCCAACATCGTGCAGCCCGCCTCCAGTGGTGTCGCGACAGGCGTGAATGGAGGGACGAATGGAGACGTGTCGTCTTCAGCGATGAGAGTCGCTTCTGCCTTGGTGCCAATGATGGTCGTATGCGTGTTTGGCGCCGTGCAGGTGAGCGCCACAATCAGGACTGCATACGACCGAGGCACACAGGGCCAACACCCGGCATCATGGTGTGGGGAGCGATCTCCTACACTGGCCGTACACTACTGGTGATCGTCGAGGGGACACTGAATAGTGCACGGTACATCCAAACCGTCATCGAACCCATCGTTCTACCATTCCTAGACCGGCAAGGGAACTTGCTGTTCCAACAGGACAATGCACGTCCGCATGTATCCCGTGCCACCCAACGTGCTCTAGAAGGTGTAAGTCAACTACCCTGGCCAGCAAGATCTCCGGATCTGTCCCCCATTGAGCATATTTGGGACTGGATGAAGCGTCGTCTCACGCGGTCTGCACGTCCAGCACGAACGCTGGTCCAACTGAGGCGCCAGGTGGAAATGGCATGGCAAGCCGTTCCACGGGACTACATCCAGCATCTCTACGATCGTCTCCATGGGAGAATAGCAGCCTGCATTGCTGCGAAAGGTGGATATACACTGTACTAGTGCCGACATTGTGCATGCTCTGTTGCCTGTGTCTATGTGCCTGTGGTTCTGTCAGTGTGATCATGTGATGTATCTGACCCCAGGAATGTGTCAATAAAGTTTCCCCTTCCTGGGACAATGAATTCACGGTGTTCTTATTTCAATTTTCAGGAGTATATATATATATATATATATATATATATATATATATATATATATATATATATATATATAGGGTGTTACAAAAAGGTACGGCCAGACTTTCAGGAAACATTCCGCACACACAAATAAAGAAATGATGTTATGTGGACATGTGTCCGGAAACGCTTAATTTCCATGTTAGAGCTCATTTTAGTTTCGTCAGTATGGCCCAATTGAAGGAAGGTAATGTTGACTTCGGTGCTTGTGTTGACATGCGACTCATTGCTCTATAGTACTAGCATCAAGCACATCAGTACGTAGCATCAACAGGTTAGTGTTCATCACGAAGGTGGTTTTGCAGTCAGTGCAATGTTTACAAATGCAGAGTTGGCAGAAGCCCATTTGATGTATGGATTAGCACGGGGCAATAACCGTGGCGCGGTACGTTTGTATCGAGACAGATTTCCAGAACGAAGGTGTCCCGACAGGAAGACGTTCGAAGCAATTGATCGGCGTCTTAGGGAGCACGGAACATTCCAGCCTATGAGTCGCGACTGGGGTAGACCTAGAACGACGAGGACACCTGCAATGGACGAGGCAATTCTTCGTGCAGTTGACGATAACCCTAATGTCAGCGTCAGAGATGTTGCTGCTGTACAAGGTAACGTTGCCCACGTCAATGTATGGAGAGTGCTACAGGAGAACCAGTTGTTTCCGTAACATGTACAGCGTGTGCAGGCACTATCAGCAGCTGACTGGCCTCCACGGGTACACTTCTGCGAATGGTTCATCCAACAATGGGTCAATCCTCATTTCAGTGCAAATGTGCTCTTTACGGATGAGGCTTCATTCCAACGTGATCAAATTGTAAATTTTCACAATCAACATGTGTGGGCTGACGAGAATCCGCACGCAATTGTGCAATCACGTCATCAACACAGATTTTCTGTGAAAGTTTGGGCAGGCATTGTTGGTGATGTCTTGATTGGGCCCCATGTTCTTCCACCTACGCTCAATGGAGCACGTTATAATGATTTCATACGGGATAGTCTACCTGTGCTGCCAGAACATGTGCCTTTACAAGTACGACACAACATGTGGTTTATGCACGATGGAGCTCCTGCTCATTTCAGTCGAAGTGTTCGCACGCTTCTCAACAACAGATTCGGTGACCGATGAATTGGTAGAGGCGGACCAATTCCATGGCCTCCACGCTCTCCTGACCTCAACCCTCTCGACTTTCATTTATGGGGGCATTTGAAAACTCTTGTCTACGCAACCCCGGTACCAAATGTAGAGACTCTTCGTGTGGACGGCTGTGATACAATACGCCATTCTCCAGGGCTGCATCAGCGCATCAGGGATTCCATGCGGCGGAGGGTGGATGCATGTCTTCTTGCTAACGGAGGACATTTTGAACATTTCCTGTAACAAAGTGTTTGAAGTCACGCTGGTACGTTCTGTTCCTGTGTGTTTCCACTCCATGATTAATGTGATTTGAAGAGAAGTAATAAAATGAGCTCTAAGCGTTTCCGGACACATGTCCACATAACATATTTTCTTTCTTTGTGTGTGAGGAATGTTTCCTGAAAGTTTGGCCGTACCTTTTTGTAATACCCTGAATATATAAGGATAACATGAATGGTGTCAGGTTTATTCGACCTAGGGAAGAGCATCATGGAATGGTGAAAATCCTAAAGCAGGTGATACTTGAAGATGCACATCAAATATCCCGTGAAATTCTACCTACAAATTTTTAGAACCACTATGAAATGTGAACCTTGCGCCCTTTCGATATCTAATCGAAAACGCAATGTAACCTCTCTGCTGGTCGCTAAGCAACGTTCTGCTTGCCGTCACGTCAGTGGGCACGCGCGCGGTCTGCCGCGTTAACTTAACACCTCTCTGGATCGGATTGGCATCAGTCATTGCTTACTGCTAGCAGGAGGAAGACCATCGAGCAGATCAGAATGGCAGTTATGTGGGACCGGATAGCCGGAAGCACCTACCAGAGTCGAGCAAATGTCTGGATTGCCGAATTCACTGGGCTGGGATACATGGCGCTCGAACTGCAAGATGGTCCTGGTTTTACCCTGTTGTTATCAGCGGATAGACAGGCCGAGCGGCGTGGCAGAAGCATGTGGACTTGTTTGGCGAACATCTTACACTTTACTCTGAGCTTCAATTGACATACCTGTTAAGGCGTGTTTACCAGTAGTTACGTTCGTGATCTGGATTTTACCTCACGCTTATGTGCATCTGAGGCCTTTGTGCCTTATCCTTTGTGGATAATTCACGAATAGTACTAGTTCCGCTAAACGTGCAGACATGTTGTATTTTCTTGTCGTAATTGAGATCACAGCGGCGTTCTGGTTCTACGTGTGTTTATACATCTTAATTAAATTGGCAAGGGAGCAAATGGTATGCTTTACTAAGGGTTTTATCCGTTTATGGGACAAATGTTCGCTTACTGGAAGCGTTTTTGCACTTGCTGGTATATCTCTCGTCGTCGTCCAGACTATTTAATACTGTTCTTTCTCAACTGAAACTGTATAGGAGTCTGGTTTACATTTGCGCCGTGGCGCCATTGAATTAGTAGGCTGTTCTATCTGATGTCACTGGCTCAGGCCCCATTGCCAATCTCTATGAGGAAGAGTTGGTATCTGTGAGTTGTGCCCTTAGAAGGTCTTTGCTTGCCTGTACATATATGGGGTTCGCTGGCCTGAGAGAGAGGTACGAATTTTGGGAATTGGCGGTAGCGTCGCGACAAGAGGTGGTCACGAGGTCCGAGCGGCCGAAGCCACGAACAGCGCACGGAGGGCCTGTGCAGAGCGAAGATACCGGAGTATTTCACCGGGGTCAGCGTCGACTACAAGCAGCAGGCTGCATTTCTCAGTCATTAATTATAATCTGAACAACCTGTTGTACTGAACTGTTCGTTTCAGTGTTTGAAAGACCGGGTCATTATTGGTGTATTTTAGCTGGATCTTGCGGTTCCGCCGAGTGAGTTATCTTGTAATAAGTGTTCACGAGTAATATTTTAAGACGTTCATTCAGAGCGTTCTTATTAACTGACAATCAGTTTAACTTTGAAAATATTAACAGCCAACTGTCACCAGGGCTTTAGTCAATGTAAAATTGTCAGAAGGGATGGCTTGCGATCCAGTCGCACCTTGGTTGTCTACTACTTCACGAACACACGGGTAGCTGCACGGACAAGTACTAAACAATGCGTACTGAATACTAACACCTTCAGTGATAAAAAAGACCATTTCAGTTCGTGAAAGCTCAGTGTTACGAATGCTGTGTTCGAGAGGATACGGGTTTCCATTATTCTGAAACCTCCTACACCGAGAAGCAGATGAAAGGTAAGTGTATTGTTCCGATGTAGCATTGTGCTTATGATATCTTGAGTGCGTATTGTTACGTAACTGACACTTGTTGGTACCACACCAACCTTTAAAACTAAATAGACAAATTTGGAAGCGAAAAAAAAAAAACTGAAATCGCCTCTACGATGCTGTGCGACTGTGCTTCCATTGAGCTTAAAGTATGTTCGTGGCGTACACAGTGGTTCGTTGTCGCCTTTGTTGTAACATCATCGAAGAAGAATGGGACAGTAACGTTTGGTGTGCGTCACAATAACGAGAGCGCGCCGAGGAACTGCACTGGCTCGTACAAAAGGCCCGTCTGTGCGGCTGTCACGGGGCTTTAATGCGCGGAAGTGGACCGGCGCCGCGTTTTAGCGACAGCGCGAGCTGAAAGTGCAATTCCACATTTGGGCGCGCATCGGCGGGGCGTGGCGATCGTTTTTCACGCCGCGCCCATATCCCGCTGCACCTACTCAATTGGAAAGTTTCGCTGAAATAAATATTTGAGCAGATGACAGGGTATGATTCGTTTACGATGTGTGCACAGTCGTGCGCGCCGCGTCCGTTTATCTGTTGCTAGCAATACGGCGGGCGTCCATTTCAATTAGACTTCCATTTAATCAACACATGTTTTATGCTCGCTCCGGTATCAATTTGGTATCAGCGTGTTCTATCATCTGCGTAATGATTTGTCACATCCTATATTCGTTATTCGCGAAAGCGCCTCCATTGTGCAATTCCAGCATAGATTTTTATTAAAAAACAAAGAGAGAAACAGCGAGGGGAGAAAGACCTAGGGTTTTTTTTTATTCTGTTATTTTTTCCCTATTTTCTTTGCGCCATTTACACTTCGTTTTTAGTTAATTAAGCAACAGTTCCCATCTGTCCCCCTATTTTGCCATTATTCCTGCGTCACAGACAGACTAGTTGGCGACTGCGAGTTCGTGAGAGAACTCTGCAGCAGACCATAATGGTGCTTAGAAACAACGGTCTGACCTTCTCACCTCCGTCGCATCGATGTTAATGACACACGCGAGGTATGTTAGGGTTGAAAGCTAGTACTACTGAGTCAAGTATCTCACGGTCAGGCATTTCTCGGCGAGACGTCCCTAGCGGAGAAATTTGTTGTACATCAGAACATGCTCTCGCGCCGCGTGCGTGAATCGACTATCGACCGCCGGGCGTTCGACGCTGGACGGATGGCGTCGTCAATAGTAGTTTGAATGTAATCAGTCAACAATGTGGGCTGCGTACGTAAACCGAACAAAAGAACACGGCGTACTCAAAAGAGAAACCCAGACGAATTGTGTTTACATACTATTGGCTGACATGCTGTCCAAGAGCTAGTATACATAACAGCACCTCAGTTTGCACCCGTGTGTATATACGCATACGATACAAAAAGACGCGCGGTTTGAGGCGCCATGTCACGGATTGCCCGGCCCCTCCCACCGGAGGTTCGAGTCCTTCCTCGGGCATTGGTGTGTGTGTTGTTCCTAGCATAAGTTAGTTTAAGTAGTGTGTAAGTCTAGGGACCGATTACCTCGGCAGTTTGATCCCTTAGGAATTGACACACACATTTTTGAGACCAAAAAGTTAGTCATTTCCGGTAAACAGCACGCTAATACCGAGTGACACCGCCTGTAACCTTGTTAACGACCTCAGTTCGGCGAGAAGGACCACAAATTTCTTTAGGCATTAAGGCAAAAAAAGCGCTATATCATTGCAAGAGGTACAGAGGTGAGCGAGTGTCCTGGTATTTACCTCAGTTCACTACTACCAGCTCTATGTCATCATAACGTGCCTATGATCAACATACAAAGGATTGCACCATAATCTAAGAGTGGAATTAAAATAAAAATATTGTTATTAATGTAATCATTGCAAGGTCTCATAATGATCGAATGAATATATTGGTCAAAAAATTACAATCTTAAGAAAAAATAAGTGGCGTCGAATAAAAAGAGTACAGTTTTTACTGTTCAGAACTTGCAAATGTTTATCGCAATCAAAAGTACAAGTCTCAACCAATTCAGAGCAATATTTTGGTCAAAATCGGAGGTTTTACGAAAAATTGAAGCCGTGAAGTACTAGACTCAAAAAAATCAAAATTCTTATGTAACATCAGTTAAAAATAAAAACCATATATCTGTTACACCAATAAACTACTTCTATCAGTTTTGAAGTATTTATTAAAAAACAAATTTGAAACGAAAACGCTCTTATTCATAATAGATTAAGTATCATTTGTATTTGTAATAGAAAGTTCTACTACAGCACTCAATTACAGGAAATAATATAGCTGTACTAGGTTCCAAGACTTTATTGTAAATAATAATAACTACAAAAAATCTTGTAGAGGCAGTTCAGAGGTCATCTTCTACTGTCGGTTCCGTTCACAAAATTCTAGCCAGCGAAGTTTAAACGCAGTCGAACCAAAAACTTTTTCAGTAACCAAGGCAAAATTAACTATCCAATAAGATTCCTTTAATTTACGTCTATGGTCACAAACTTCTTGTCAATAGATTAGCGGTTTCGGTCTATAATGATCATCATTAGATCTGTTTTATAAAAACAAAGTCCTAATGTACTGCAGCTGTACTGGCATCGTCAAATGTTAAATGCAAAATCAGCACCAGCATTTAACATTTGACGATGCCACTATGGCTGCAGTACATTAGGAGTTTGTTTTTATAAAACAGATGTTATTATGGTCATTATAGACCGAAATCGGTTATCTGTTTACAAAAAGTTTTTGACAATAGACGTAAATTAAAGGAAACTTATTGTATATACGGATCACTGTTTTATTCGCGACAATATGGCAGCTTGTAAAATTATCTATATTTATATAAAAATTAAGAATATTGTAAATTGTGGAATGACAGAGATATTAATTAATACATGTACTTGAAAGGGGCCATGCTGCTACTTGGGCTTAAAGCGGGGCGCACGCCGAGTTCGCTTCCTGCTTTTACCGAAAACGTCTTCAAGCCTGTTCGGCTTTGACGTCATCCGAAGCACAACGCACACGAGCGATAGACTGACGTGGACAGTTTGATTTCTCGGTACGAAGTGTCTCTTCTCAATGCCTCTTTGGCATATATAATATATATATATGATTTCTCGATATATATATATCTGATTTCTTGATATATATATATATATATATATATATATATATATATATATATATATTTTTTTTTTTTTTTTTTTTTCGGTAAAAGTAGGAAGCGAACTCGGAGTTCTGTACACCGTTCTGGATCACTTAGATTTCACAAAAGTAACTATTTCTGTGCCACCAGTAATGTTGACTTACTGCGTGCCCAGTGGTGAGATTATTTTCCACTTTTAAGGCGACTAATTAATTTTTGGTGATTAGAAGTCGGGGCAATAGACCAATTTAGTTGGAGCTTCCCGTAGAAGTCGCCTCTGAGGTATTAATAGTGTTGTTTCGGAAACTGATGTTATTAGGAATATTATCATATTTTGTGCATGTGAACTTCTACAGAATATTTCAATCAGTTCAAACTCAAAACTGTTATTTATAGTCACAGTTCCTGATCGCGCTGAGTAAACAGCAAGTAGGAACATTTTCTTTCAGTGAGTACTAAGAGTAATGTGAACTTGCAGACTGGAATTTATGTTCAGTATGTTCTCCGTCGCTTACTGAATGGCCACAAAGATTGTTTTCAAGGTCTTGTAAACGGCAGAGGTAGAAGTAAAGAGCGCACAGACAGTTTAAGTGTCTTTTCACAAGCTTAATAACCAAAGTAACGACCATTTTGATTGTTTACCCGCCACACCACAGTATGTCATAGCCAATTGAAGACCCTAATTGATGTTACATCTCGTAGAGCTAGAAAACTATGGGGATGTTGAGTGATACGTTTCGCCCCTTGTTACAAACGTTCCTGAACGTACTCTATTGAAATAAGGTCGGTGATTTAGAGGGGACGCGAGGTGTCACAAGATACCTGAGCGTTCGTCATATCAGGATTGTATGCGTACAACACTGTCACAAGTGCTTTTAAAAACTTGAAGGATGGGATTGTCCACGGTATTTTCATCACGAAGATGTACAGGGTTTGGCCATATGGAAACACGGTGAGAAATTCAAGCTTGAACATAAATGCGGATGACAGCTAAACCTGTAGGTTGTGCTGCTGTATTTGACCACGAACGGCACCGTTGCAGTGTCCTCGAAACGTTCCAAACGTCTGTCGTGGTAAGAACGGTGTTCTGTGTAGTTATCAGTGCATGGTGTGGGAACTAGGTGAATTCGAACGTGGGGAAATTGGCGGCGTTTGTACGGTGGGTCCTTCCGTAGCCGAGGTAGCCCAAGTATTTAGTGTTTCATGAGGCACCATGTGGAATATTTATACCACCTACAGGGGAAGCGGAGAAACATCACCTGCTAAGCCACAAAGCGGACAGGAGTGTGCTGGCACAAGCTGTCGCCAGCACACAGGTCGGCAAAGAGGTTGCCAGAAAATCGATAATAGGCGTTGAATCGAGCTCGCCTATCATGAGAGAGGTCAGAGACAGACTCGCAAGCAACGCTCTGCCAACGCCCTCTCCACCACCAGTATTTAGATCGCCGCCGCAGACTGGAGGGCTCAGACAGTCACAGACAGTCAGCCCAGTCGCAGACAGAGCCAGTCGCAGTCAACTCAGTTACTAGCTCAGTCACTATTACAGTTGTTGTCTGTCAGTTCACGTCACCAGCTACGAGAGTGTAGTGTTTATCGTGGGACTTGTACTTCACCAGCAGTGAGGCTAACGTGGATTATTAAGGAAGAGCTTGTACCACAACACATGGACTAGCGTAAAGATAAGTAGCTTTCTATTCTGGTAAATAAAGAACCCTGTTAGTACACGTGTGCTGTAGTGTTATGGAAGGAGGATACTGGCAACCAAACAGCAATCTCTCCCCTGCTTCTCCTGGTACAAGACTCTATCGAGGCAACGACGACACAAAAGGAAGTGACTGTGACAGACGGTCTTTGAAGAAGATTGTGACGAAGAATAAGGACGACAGCTGCGAAAGTAACTGCATAATTGAATGTCGCATTCGCGAACCCTGTCAGGAACAAAACAACACGAAGGTAGCCTCTATAAGCAGAGAGTTGAAGGGAGAGTTGGAATTCCAAAACAACTCATCAGCGCTCCTAGTGCCTGCAACAGGAAAACGTGGCATAAAACCTGTACTATGGAGCAATGGGGTTTTGTTTCACACAGTTTACAATTGCTGGCCTAGTTTACGCCCCAAAAATGAAACAAGGCGTGGATTCTATGATGATTTGGAAATCCATATAGTGTTATTCCATGGGCTCCATGGATACTCTGCAAGGTCGCATTAGGACCAAAGATGATGTGACCATTTAGGACGGTCTGGTCCATTTGGTGGATACCGCCCATCCCATGGTACAATATTTGTTCCCAGTGGTGATGCTGTATTCTAAGATGACATTGTTCCTGTTCACACAGCTCGAATCCCCCATGACTGGCCGGCCGTTGTGGCCGAGCGGTTCTACGCGCTTCAGTCCGGAACCACGCTGCTGCTGCGGTCGCAGGTTCGAATCCTGCCTCGGGCATGGATGTCTGTGATGTCCTTAGGTTAGTTAGGTTTAAGTAGTTCTAAGTCTAGGGGACTGATGACCTCAGTTGTCAAGTCCCATAGTGCTCAGAGACATTTGAACCATTTGAGACCCATGACTGGTTTTGTGAGAACGAGGATGAATTGTCGGATCTCCTCAGGGCCCCTGCAGTCACAATATCTCAACGATATCGAGCCTTTGTGGTCTACTTTCGTGAGAAAGGTACATGGTCGCCATCCCCCTGCATCAATGTTACCTGAACTTACCACTATTTTTCAAGGAGAATGGTATAACATTATCTTGCAACAATACTCTCGACTTTTACACCGAAGAGCCAAATAAACTGGTACGCCTGCCTGGTATTTTGTAGAGCCCCTCGAGCATCCAGATGTGCCGCAAAAGACATGGCATGGACTCGATTAATGTCTGAAGTAGTTCTGGAGCGAGCTGACACCATGAATCCTGTAGGGCCCTCATAAATCCGGAAGAGTACGACTGGGTGGAGGTCTCTTCTGAACAGCACGTTGCAAGGCATCCCAGATATGGTCAATAATGTTCATGTCCGGGGAGTTTGGTGGCCAGCGGAAGTGTTTAAACTCAGAAGAGTGTTCCTGGAGCCACTTTGTAGCAATTTTGGGCGCATGGGGTGTCACATTATCCTGCTGGAATTGCCAAAGTCTGGTGGAGTGCGCAATGGACATTAATGGATGTGGGTGGTCAGACAGAATGCTTACGTACGTATCACCTGTCAGAGTCGTATCTAGACGTATCAGAGGTCCCATATCACTCCAACTGCACACGTTTCACACCATTACAGAACCTCCACCAGATTGATCAGTCCCATGCTGACATGCAGGGTCCATGGATTCATGAGGTTGTCTGCATACCCGTAGACGTTCATCCGCTCTATACAATTTGAAACGAGACTCGTCCGACCAGGTAATATGTTTCCAGTCATCAACAGTCCGATGTCCGTGTTGACGGGCAAAGGCGAGGCGTAAAGCTTTATGTCGTGCATCGGCTCAGAAATATTGAATGGTTCGCATGTTGACACTTGTTGATGGCCTGGCATTGAAATCTGGAGCAGTTTCCGGAACGGTTGCGCTTCTGTCTTTCTGGTCCCGTTCTTGCAGGATCTTTTTCCAGCCGCAGCGATGTCAGAGATTTGATGTTTTACCGGATTCCTGATCTTCACGGTACACTTTCAAACTCACTTAAATCTTGATAACCTGCCATTGTATCAACAGTAACCGATCTAGCAACTGCACCAGACACTTGTTGTCTTATATAGGCGTTGGCGACCGCAGCGCCGTTTTCTGCCAGCCAGTTTACATATCTCTGTATTTGAAAACTCATGCCTACACCAGTATTTTGGCGCTTCAGAGCGTTCATCCATTACGAGACGACTGGAAGCTGTTTTGTTTGCAAACGCTTTTCGTGAGGCGTGTGTAATGTGTAACCGCACACACTGCGTCTAAATGTGCAGGCGATGCAGTCAAGGCCTTGCATGATTTGAAAAGAGGCGAAACTGCGATTTGATGGACCACACTACGAACTTCCAGTCAACTAACCTCCAGTGTCTGTATCGTTCGACCCCCGGAAGTCATGCAGCTTTGTGCCACTGTAGGCAATGGTTTTTTTGCAAACTACCTGACTGTATGCAGTTACCTACGCAATATTCGCTCGTAAAATGGCTGCGTTGGACCTGCGTTCATTGACAGCAGCAATTCCTGTCGAGTTTGGAACCGATTGGCATTGGTAATGGCCGCCGACACTGGCGTTCGGACCCTGTCGGTTTTGATTTCCTTACAGCCACTATTCTTACACTGTATTACATAGCTGCGAATAACATATTCTGTGGCTAAAAAGTAACGAGAGTATTGCTGTAAAACAATGTGTTTCAGAAACACACACATTTTGTTATTGTCACCCTAAATATACTCCCATTCTCTATCGCAACCAACGGTGTTGGAAGTCTTACTCAATCAACTCCTTGATGATGGACGCCTTTCACTGTTCCAGTGGACTGAAATCTGGTTTGTTTTAATGCAGATTTGACGGTGGAGAATAGATGACAGTATCAAGGTGCTGGTTAAGTCGAATAAGGTGGGTGGTCTAACACAAGGGTGCTGCACTTCACTATGTGCCGGTGCGTTGTCTTGACGCAGAACCCATGACATGTTCTTCCACCGCTGATGACCTCGATGTTGAGCGCCCATAAACCCCCCCCCCCCCCCTGTTCTTCCACAATTCGGATTGTTCTTTTTTCTTATTTTCTGACGGAATTGGGCAAGAACCCGAAGGTAGTAATGTTGATTAATAGTTTGAGGATTTTTCGTTCTTGGCGAAATTGGGCCCACCATTGTATGGGTTGGCGCTTAGTTTCTGGATCATAAGTGAAAGACCAAGATTCGCCACATGTTATCACTCTTTCCAAGAAATTAAAATAGTTTCAAGCGATATTCAAAGTTTCAGTACAAACATTTTCACAAGTTTCTTTTTGTTCGATCGTAAGAATTTTCGGCACCAGTTTCGCAGACCCTTCTCTCATGCTAAATTGGTTATGTAAAATTTTCTTACGTCTTCGTTGTCAGTCCCTGCACTTTCCCAGTCAATCGAATACTCAAACGACGGTCGATTCAAATTACGTACTCTTTGCCGCTTGGGATTAGCCTTGCGGTCTAAGGCGCTGCAGTCATGAACTGTGCGGCTGGTCCCGGCGGAGGTTCGAGTCCTCCCTCAAGCATGGGTTTGTGTGTTTGTCCTTAGGATAATTAGGTTAAGTAGTGTGTAAGCGTAGGGACTGATGACCTTAGCAGTTAAGTCCCATAAGATTTCGCACACGTTTGAACATTTTTGAACCTACTCTTTCGAAATTTTTATCCGTTTTTGATGTTGAAGAGCGTCACGGGCGTGAGTAATCTTCAGCGTCTCCTCAGCCATCTTAGAAACCACCCAAAAACTCGCGCACCTAATAATCAGTCTTCGCCATACACTTCTGTCAATGACAAATGTCTTTCAATATCAGTTCGACCTAGTTTCATGTGGAACTTCACGACAATTCGTTGCCCTATTATTACACTTATTAGTTTTGAGACAAAACAAAATAAGAACTCTTACACAAACTAAGGTCACGGTCACACTTATTTTTGTACAGTCACCAGAAATGCTGCATCGACTGAGGAGTTGGAAGGGACAGGGAGTCATACGGTCGTAGCTGCTCATTGGCTAGACAAAAATCCCAATTAATTTTTAACACTCACGATAGGAATTATCTGTGAACTGAGATCCCAACAAAAGAACCTTACGTGGCCAGATCCTAGTAAATTTAATTTCCAATAGTAAGGACATTTCTTGCTTAAATATCAGTAATTCGGAGAATTCTCTGTTCAATATTGCCAAATATAATGTTTATTGTCAATCGATTCCAATCTGTAGATCTTATTTTAAGCTTGCAGTTCCAGTTGTTTGATTTCCTTGAATCGTTACCCTTCCTTTGGACTGCCATTGCCTCTCTGTTTATACAGAAATTATTCTTCGGGGGCACGCCAAGTCATAGCCTCGTGTGTATCCGCATTACAAAATTACTAAAGGAATGATCTATAGGAAACAGTGACGTACAACGAGACTTCGACGAATCTTTCAGCATCATGGCCCTTATCACTACTGTACTATCGATGTTATCTCTTGAAATGAAGCTCTGCCTTGAGTTTAAGTATGTGTTACATATTCTACTGCGTAATGTAAAAACCAAATCAGACTATGATCACAAGTATTTGTTTTTGGCAATAATTATAAAAAAAGTCCAAATTAAATTATTATTGCATAAAGCTAGTAGTTGCTATCATAGACTGTTTTGGTTTTTATATATTGCGTAACTTTGGATCGCTGTTATCTTCAACGTGACCATGTCACACACCTGTTTACTCCACCATTTACCTGAATAGTGTATTGCACACTTTGCCTGCTTCAGTCCCATTTGATGTTACTAGTAGAGTGGCACAACTCCCCGTTGATAATGTTACGTTTAAGCTCCGGAGGATAATTATGTTCGATAAAAGATATTAGTAAATGCTTTCCGTAATCATCAAGTTGTTAATGACTTGACCTGCTAGTACAGTTCGACGCCCAATGCTGTAGCCTTTGGGGCAGTGAAGTGAGCCAAAACCGAATCTAATGCACATGTGGCAGATTAACTGCCGCTGGTCTGCTACACCGAACAGCAGTACCGGAAAGGGCATCCGACAAAAAGAATTAAAATACAATAAATTTGTTAGATTATAAAACAATGGAAGCTATATGACGGTGTAAACGCTAGTAAAGATAGTGAAAGACAAACAGAGAGAGAGAGAGAGAGAGAGAGAGAGAGAGAGAGAGAGAGAGAGAGAGAGAGAAAGAGAGAGAGAGAGCGCTTGTTGCTGATGAATTCGAAAAGGTTGTTCATTCGATTTATTTATTATTGACTTTCTGATACTCTAATAAAGTAGCTGAGTAAGCGACATTCGGGAGAGGCGGATTAAAGTACACATATTAACAAAAGTTTTACATCACCCCTTTGTTTACAAAGTCGCAGCACAGAAAACAAAAATTCGCTCTTAAGGAAGCGTACATATTCAATTACGATGTGTCCCAGTCACAAAAAAAAAAAAACTCTTCAACGATGATTCTGTACAAGCAGCGCAGAATACGTTGTTGTGACTGACATCGAAAAACGGATCGTTTCAATCATCCCAAACACGTTCGGTCGGAATGATGTCCGGGTAAAAAGCAGGACACACCATCCTCGAGATCCTAGCACACTGAAGGATCGTGTTTACGAGAATAGCATGATGAGCACGCGAGTTACCACACGTCAAGATGAAATTGTCACCAAAATGTTGGCGATACAATATTTTTGTTGCAAAACCTCGTCGCTGTATCATAGACTAGTGAGGGTTCCCCTGAAGTACCACGAGAGGTGTACAGCGGCCCTTTATAATGCCACTCCAGAATATCAAATCACCACCTTCCTATTGCACATGTGGAACACTTGGAGGCGCTCGATACTTCCGCGTTGTCTCAAAATAAGTTGTCTGTGGTTGTCAGATTCGAGTTTCGTCCGTGGTGTTGTAAATTTGTTCAATGAAAGATATTAATAAACGGTTTCCGGAATCATCGTTAATGACTTGACCTGGTAGTATAGTCATGGTCACTATGCTCGTCGGAGATTAGCATCATACAATCCTCTCCTAACAGTTTCATGAGACAAATGGCGTTCTGTGGCATCCTCGAACGCAGAATTCAGCTTTGGAGCACTCAGACCACGGTTCCTTTGAATCATAATGCGTAGATATCGAGCATCCTGTGCACCTGTCGAACATGGACGGCTTGCGCGGTGTAAATCGTGAACACTACCTGTCAACACAACATCAATTTGAGTCCGGTGCACATGTCAAGGAACTTCCCTTGCTGACAGGTCTATTGCGTAACATGATGATGCGGACCAGATCACTGGTCAGTAATGTGCTTCGTGGCGTGATGGAACTTCGCTCTACTGTCCCACAGACGTCTCTGTAGCGTCTTTACTGGTGCTTTACTGTCAACTGAAATGCCACAGTCCGTTCGAGTGCGGTGTCCTACCCAACTGCGTGTGTGTTTACAGACAACGTCAGGGCCGGCCGAAGTAGCCGCGCGGTTCTGGCGCTGCAGTCTGGAACCGCGAGACCGCTACGGTCGCAGGTTCGAATCCTGCCTCGGGCATGGATGTGTGTGATGTCCTTAGGTTAGTTAGGTTTAACTAGTTCTAAGTTCTAGGGGACTAATGACCTCAGCAGTTGAGTCCCATAGTGCTCAGAGCCATTTGAACCATTTTGAACAACGTCAGGGGTGACCTTCCTATCTGTACAGAAATGGTCACACTAGAAACACAATCGGCGTGATGCAGAACTTTTGTTCAAGTGGATAGACCTAATCGTAGAGCTGTCCCGTCCTGTCCTGTTTAATGTGAATGTAAAGATGATTAAATTATAAGCCACCACCGGTTATTTTCTCCGACATTTTCGGCTGAGCTAGCACACCGTCTCAAGTGATACCGCAGTTCAAATTTTTCTTCTTTGTCAGTTCAGTGAAGAGGTTTTTTTTTTATTGGCTTTCGGGTCGTATTCATTCAGCCATCTCAGTAATGGGTGGACGATTTGATAGCACATTAGAGATAATTTTATTGTCAGTTTCGATAGTACGAACGAATGGACAGCACAACACCCACATACCGAGCGAAAAAAATTCTCCGACACTTCCGAGAATCGAACCCGGACCTCTCTTCGTTAAGCAATCTGGCGCGCTGACCGCCTAGCTACCAAGGCGGACACAGTAAAGAGTTGAATCTCAATAAAGACATCACGTTTACAGAAATAAGTGAGGAATTATACTTATCTGGCTATAACGACCCGAGACAAACACTCACAAAACGTTAACGAGCGCAGAGGGAAGCGAAGGAGCTCATGTTCGAGGAGCTGAGGTACCAGCATCATGATTGAGGTGGCTGAAGGCACCTAGTTTACTCCATCGTAATCACAGATTGGTTTATAATTATGTGCTACTTCCGACAGAAATGAATTAAAATTCCCCAACTAGTAAGTACCAAGGTCGTAAACACTATACAAATAGCAAGTGACGAATTTCTCCTCTATTCTTCCGTAATTATCGTTACGCATTAATTTCCGTAGCTTACCATCAGTTCGTAGAATCATGTATGTAAGTATGTAAGTGCTAGTGTTGTGAGCTATCACTTAACATCGACGCTGACCAATGCATCTGCACTAAGTAAAAGGGTAACATGATACTGTACATCACGTAACTGTGCGGTTGATTAAATTAATATTGAGAGTTGTAGTCGTTGACGTAAACAGACACGTTTGTCTTAGTCATCACATATGGGTAGAAAACGATTGAGTACTAATTTGTTTTCCACATGATCCTTGTGAAACTCTTAACGACATAGTAACAACAATGATTTCGTGTTGCCCAACAGCCTAGTGTAAAGCTTTCAATCGGACGCACCTTCAGGAACTTCCGTGTCCCTAACTTGTCCCAGTAATCCTTCCGAAGAAATTGCCCCTACAGTTTACCGTGGAATGCTAACTACGTATCATTCATCCTGAAAATTCACCTCATTGAGAGCTGCACGGTAGGGAAAAGGGAGACTTAGAAATTTCCGTGGTCTGGTGGCACGTTTTCCTTCCTAGGCCGCCAGGGCCAGTTCCATAAGCAGAATATGCCCGTGGGGAGGGTAGTGGGAAGCTATAATTTCTTGAGTAGCTCTACACGAATAAACCTCACGTCTTAGTTATATGCTGAACTTGTATGTGCTTCTTTAATGGTGTTGGAGGGCATTGTGAAAGAAGAGTTCTTCTGTTGGATACCTGTAACGATACATATAAAGATACATATTAACGAACATGCTATTTGCTTTTCACATTATTAAAATCACTATACTTCCTTCATTCAGAATTTCTAATAATTTTTCGAGACCTAATCAAAAAGTGACTAGTCTTTTTAATAACTGAAGTACATGTTTGGATCCGAAATAATTTAAAAGTTTTTTTTTAATTTTCTAATGAGACTTTACTTGGAAAAAACTTCATAGCTGACCATAACGTATTTTTTAACTTATTTACGTACACACCGTCGTGACGACTGTGTTTACTGAAATAAGCTAAAATAAATATAGCGATGCGCAGTCTACACGTAGGATCAAATATGTGATAGTACACAGCTTGACGAAATTTTGCATTTAGTACACTCAGTTCCAGCTCGACTGCCTTACAGCGTCCAGACTGGAGGGAAAACAATACTTTTCGATATCACAAAGATACTATGTTTAGTGCAAGTAAGTAGTGTGCCAGTCGGATTTTCATCTAAAGGGCTGGTCAACAAATGCTGGATGTGCTGTCACGGACGTATTGATCGAACAATAATGTGTCATGGAAAGGTATTACGGGGATATAAAAGGATAAAACTGTATCAGTCATTGAAATAAGTTGGCATCTGTTACTTTACGGACAGTTCCAAAATCACACTCTGGTGTAAGGTAGTGACGATTTCTCAGAAAAGAAGGCACAAATCGATAATTGTATGAATATAGTAGCAATGCTGGATTAGGGTACACAATAAGTACACGTAAATATATATGTCTATGAAATTGTTAATAATATGAAGGTTGTAGTAAATATCAAGAAAGTGTGTCCATTGCAGTATAAGACTCATTGTTGACCGTGCTTTATCTTCCACTTATCAGTGTTGAATTAAATTTTCATCAGACGTTGAGTAACTTCCTGTATAAAACTGCGCTGTGCGACGAAATAGTTGTAAAACATCTAAAATATTTGCCTGAAGATTCTCCGTGTGCAATTAATCTACATACGTATTGACTTTGAACAGTGACAAACTTCCATTTCAACATATTATTCAGGAGATACAGTGAGAAGGTGTAATATAATTCGATTAATTTTAAAGCTATAGCAACAGAGGGGAAGAGAAAACATGAAAAATATTTGAAAATTTTTGATGAACGGTTTTGTTATCAGAACGCAATGTCAGGCTACTGCAACAATGCGCAAGTGGCCGAATTAATAGTACAACAGTAGGTGTCTTTGGATGATGTCAGAATAAATGGTCACTTTCCATTCCTGAAAAAGTCTGAATGTTAGGTGCTCTGGATTACTTATGTAAATGAGCCATGTGAGTAAGTACAATGTGGTGAAATCTTCATTGTATCTGTCACCGGCATAAATACAACAACATTGATATTTACAATTCTCCAACATTGCGAATCAATATTAAGTATATTCTATGACTCCAGTTCGATTCATTGAGAAAACTAAGTTTTTTTTTAAAGATTGGTGTACTCCAAAGAGATGTCCATATTTATCGAAAGCACCAACAACAATAAATGTTTAAATATTTACCACTGAAAAAGAATATAAAATAAATCAGTCGTTTTCATCTAGTTGGGTAGTATTCGGGTTTTGTCACCAGGACTTATACATTCTCTTCAGTCAAACATGGCGCAGAGTAGCAGACCCCCTGTTAAAGGTGATAGTTTGACACAAAAAACATGTATTATCAATTCAGAAGCTACTTGTCGAAGAACGAAATAGTTTCATTAGTTATAAATGTAACGACGAAACTTTATTGACAGAACAGGGAGCATTAAACAACGTAATAAGTTACATGCATAAAGCCCTGGTTTCTCGCCAAAGAAGAAAATGTTATATTTAGAGCGCTTGTTACAATGTTGCTAGTTTTCCATCACATTCGAGAGGAGATTATAATTTGTGTAATTTGCAGTTTTGCCTTAGATAAAATTGAAACTTGTTCTTGTGCACGCATGTTTGTCTGCGACCCTTAGCTATTGTCACGTTATTTAGTTATGTCTAAATGCTATTGATAAAGTACTCAAGAGGTTCGCTAAACAACTAGTGACCGTGAATCAAAACAATACAGACAGTAAAACGATTAAGAACTCCAAATAGATCGGTACACTGAATATCTTCCACTAAAGAGTTTAATGTGGAAATCTCAGCTAGCAGCGTATTTTTATTACACTACAAAAATAGGTATTTATCTTAATACTACCTGATTCTGGCAAGATTACCTAGCCACATGTGATTGGTAGAAGATTTTATTTCGTTGCTTCGTCACATACAGCACCTTTCAGTAAGAGTCAAAATCATGTTCACGAATTATGCAGACGTATGACTTGCCTTCAAACTAAACGTGGATCATTAACGCGAACATAAATTTCTAAATATGCTTTTGATGGCTAAATGACAGCACAACTTTCGAGTTGATTTTGCATGTTTCTGTAGCTCTATCACAGAAGTGTGAATGTTTCGCGAAGAAATTTTGTCTTCAAATACTATATACATAACAAATAACGCAAATAAACAACCAAGGAGACCTACAGCTCGAAAGTGTCTTACATTCACATTTGCCAGTTCGATTTAGGCTGTGTGATAACTGCTAATAAGAAATTTTTAAAGATAGCGCTGGTGTCTGCATAATTTCCACAGTGCTTCTGAATACTGAGAGTTAACGGAAAAAAGTGCAAATTTGTAATAGTGGTTTGAATGCAGGTGCATGTCTATCCAAATATCTGATGAAAATTTTGGTGTTTCCTCCTTATAGACAGTTTTAGAAATTATTTAGTCGTGAACGATTGCATGTAACATGGGGAAAATGAGTTCGAAAATTAGAATTTCCAATCGATTAATCCTCCTGCGAACCTACGACCTTACTACTGTGAGATGGATTGCGTGCCTTTACGATTCAAATAAGTCGAATGGTCGTTTCGGTTTATTGGGAGCACGAGTGTTTGGGATCGCTGCAAGGTAGGATTAAAGGAAGACGTTGAAGCAATTGAGACACGGGCTGCTAGATTTGCCACAGGTAAGTTCGAACAAACGCAAGTGCTACGGGGGAGTTTCGGGAACGCAAATGGCAGTATCTGGAGGAAAGGCGACGTTGTTTCCGAGAAGCATTAATGAAAAAATTTAGAGAACCGGCAGTTGAAGCTGACTGCAGAACGATTCTACTATCACCAACATACATTTCGCAAAAGAACCACGAAGATAAGATATGAGAATTTAGCGCTAATACGGAAGCACATACACTCCTGGAAATGGAAAAAAGAACACATTGACACCGGTGTGTCAGACCCACCATACTTGCTCCGGACACTGCGAGAGGGCTGTACAAGCAATGATCACACGCACGGCACAGCGGACACACCAGGAACCGCGGTGTTGGCCGTCGAATGGCGCTAGCTGCGCAGCATTTCTGCACCGCCGCCGTCAGTGTCAGCCAGTTTGCCGTGGCATACGGAGCTCCATCGCAGTCTTTAACACTGGTAGCATGCCGCGACAGTGTGGACGTGAACCGTATGTGCAGTTGACGGACTTTGAGCGAGGGCGTATAGTGGGCATGCGGGAGGCCGGGTGGACGTACCGCCGAATTGCTCAACACGTGGGGCGTGAGGTCTCCACAGTACATCGATGTTGTCGCCAGTGGTCGGCGGAAGGTGCACGTGCCCGTCGACCTGGGACCGGACCGCAGCGACGCACGGATGCACGCCAAGACCGTAGGATCCTACGCAGTGCCGTAGGGGACCGCACCGCCACTTCCCAGCAAATTAGGGACACTGTTGCTCCTGGGGTATCGGCGAGGACCATTCGCAACCGTCTCCATGAAGCTGGGCTACGGTCCCGCACACCGTTAGGCCGTCTTCCGCTCACGCCCCAACATCGTGCAGCCCGCCTCCAGTGGTGTCGCGACAGGCGTGAATGGAGGGACGAATGGAGACGTGTCGTCTTCAGCGATGAGAGTCGCTTCTGCCTTGGTGCCAACGATGGTCGTATGCGTGTTTGGCGCCGTGCAGGTGAGCGCCACAATCAGGACTGCATACGACCGAGGCACACAGGGCCAACACCCGGCATCATGGTGTGGGGAGCGATCTCCTACACTGGCCGTACACCACTGGTGATCGTCGAGGGGACACTGAATAGTGCACGGTACATCCAAACCGTCATCGAACCCATCGTTCTACCATTCCTAGACCGGCAAGGGAACTTGCTGTTCCAACAGGACAATGCACGTATCCCGTGCCACCCAACGTGCTCTAGAAGGTGTAAGTCAACTACCCTGGCCAGCAAGATCTCCGGATCTGTCCCCCATTGAGCATGTTTGGGACTGGATGAAGCGTCGTCTCACGCGGTCTGCACGTCCAGCACGAACGCTGGTCCAACTGAGGCGCCAGGTGGAAATGGCATGGCAAGCCGTTCCACAGGACTACATCCAGCATCTCTACGATCGTCTCCATGGAAGAATAGCAGCCTGCATTGCTGCGAAAGGTGGATATACACTGTACTAGTGCCGACATTGTGCATGCTCTGTTGCCTGTGTCTATGCGCCTGTGGTTCTGTCAGTGTGATCATGTGATGTATCTGACCCCAGGAATGTGTCAATAAAGTTTCCCCTTCCTGGGACAATGAATTCACGGTGTTCTTATTTCCATTTCCAGGAGTGTAGATAGTCGTTTTCCCTCGCCCCATTTGCGAGTGGAACAGGAAAGGAAATGAGTAGTAGTGGTGCAGGGTACGCTCCGCCAGGCACCGTATCGTGACCTGAGGAGTACGTATGTAGATGTAAATACCGCAGTTTCAACTACATCGGTGGGGTGTCTGTGGAGATTCAGGGCTAAAATATTTTCCCTGTTATTCAGTGTGCACAAAGAGCAACTGTCTGTGATATTGTAATTGTATCGGAGTCAGTAAGTCAATTGAAAGACCAGCTGGGGACGGAATGGATAGTGCCTTGAAAAGCGGTTATAAGACGAGTATCAGTAAAAATAAACAAGGGTAATTGAAGGCAGTCGAATTAAATCAGATGATTCTGAGAGAATTAGAGTAGGAAATGAGACAGTAAAGATAATCGATTAGTTTCGTTATTTGAGCAGAAAAACAACTGATGATGGCCAAAGCAGGGATGTTATAATATGAACTGTGCGAATAGCAAGAAATGCGCTTACGAAGAAGATAAACTTGTTAACATCGAGTACTAACGTAAATGTTTGGGAACCTTTCAGAAGATATTGATTTTGAGTTTGGTCTTCTCCTGAAGCGTAACGCGATGATAAACAGTTCAGACAAGAAGTGAATGGAACCCGGTGAAATGAGGTGCTGAAGGAGAATGTCGGAAGCCGGCCGGAGTGGCCGTGCGGTCCTAGGCGCTACAGTCTGGAGCCGCGAGACCGCTACGGTCGCAGGTTCGAATCCTGCCTCGGGCATGGATGTGTGTGATGTCCTTAGGTTAGTTAGGTTTAAGTAGTTCTAAGTTCTAGGGGACTGATGACCTCAGAAGTTGAGTCCCATAGTGCTCAGAGCCATTTGAACCATTTTTTTTTTGGAGAATGTCGGCGGTTAGATGAGCGGATCGGATGACTAATCGGGTAGTGCTAAATCGCATTGGGAGAAAAGGAAATTGGTAGCCCGTGTAGACTAAATCAGGGGATCTGTTAATAGGAAACGTCTTGTGGCATCAGTCCAGTCATCGGACTGAAGCCCACAAGTACACCATCGCATAATCGTAATCATATATCGCCTAAAAACAGATCATGGTTTATATTCAAAGGACACAAAGTTAAATAAAATCTTTAGGGTTCGTGATGAATGTATTTTCTCCCTTGTAAACAATAAATTTAAGCTGTGGACGTGATAAGTCTCTAAGCTAAGTAGAGAGAACAGTGTCGATGTTAAAGTCAGTGTAATGGTAGAGTGAATGCGTCTTACATTTGATGCAGGGACTCAGCTTTGAATTACGCATTGCTATGAAACGGCAATTTACTGTACTTAATATAGCAAGAATTAAATGTGCCATTCCTCCTATTTCTTCAAGTTTCCTTTCTCCTCTCTTCCACCGGACATCACAGAACATGGCCAGTTATATGAACTATGATATTATACAGTCATCCTCGATTTCACACAAAGAAGTAAGATGTAGAACAAAGGATGCCAGATCTCTGCGACGCTACGCTCATATTTGGAACGTGTCATCAACACCATCGGCTAGCATCGCATCGCCTCGACTGGTGCGTAATCGACAGTGGCGGTCGCGCTAGGAGGGTGCGCTATCGATCCGACTCGCGGCCCAAGGGCGCGCCCGGCTGTTCGGGCGTTTCCCCCAGTCACCTGCCATCGCCTCACCCTGCGTCATTACTTACGGCCCGCGTCCTCCTTTGTTTACAGATAGTTGGAATTATAAGCAGCAGCATCGGGGCTACATACTCTGTGACCGACCCCTATTCCATTTCTCTTCCTTACAACATTCTACGAGTCCATTCTGCACTATGCCAATCAAATAACTAAAGGTCTGCAGGCGACAACAATTTCAGTCTTTTAACATTGCCCGTTCTATCTTGAAGTACATGCTCGACCTCATTTCCAGTCGAGAAACGTTTGACGACATACTCGTTTCGATGCTTTATTTTGAAAATTTTGTAACACACTACTTCATAATAATGGAACTGAATGGCTTTTTCTTTTTTCTTTCTTTTTTTATCGTTTACAGATATTATTTCCGGAACATATGGGACGATTGTGCTGCCACTATCTATGGTTTTTATGCAACCCGCAGTGCTTTCAAATACCACGCACAATATTTTTATATTGTTATAGGTTTCTACAATTGTAATCAAAGTCTTATTAAGATCAGATGTGTTTCGCTTTATTCGAAATCGCCTTCAGTAATCTGGCATTTTTGTTGATTACTTCCAGCTTGTTGTTCTTCCATTTATATTTCTGGGTATTCAGCACACAGCACGTTCACTTAAGTAAATATTTACTCTAGTGAAAGTGCTGTGTGCTGGATACCCAAAACACACACGTGTAAGAACAACAAAAAGAAGTAAACAACAACAAAAACTTGATGCTCAGAATAAAGCGATATCCGTCTAGTCTTAATACGACATTCATTATAGTTGCAAACGACGGTACTTAACCTATACAACTTGTATATCTGCAACTGGAAAAAAGTTGCCAAGAAACAAAGAAATCAACATTTATTTTCGTATTCTCTCACTCGCTATGCTCAAATTGTTAGTCGTACAAAAAAAAAAAAAAATGAACAGGGCCTTTTTGTAGGAAATTCATTGTAGTTAAATGTTGTACGGGGATACGTTTCCGCTAGAGGCCATAGTGTTCGAATTATTCAAGAAAAACGAACAGAAGTGACCTTGAAACGCATTTTTCTTGAATTACTCGAAGACTGTGGCCTCGAGTAAAAACGTATCCCAGTACAAAATGTAACTACATTATATTTCCTACAAAAAGGTCCTGTTCATTTTTCTGTAGGCCTAACTGTCTTGGCGGAGCGAGCCAGAGAATTTGAAAATGTAGCTGATGGTTTCCGAAGCCATTGCGAATTGCACTAAACCCACAGATAGTGGCAACTGAATAACCCTGTACAACGTTTGCCGTGTTAACAGATGAAATCAATAAAATGTTTATTCCTTAGTGAATTCCTTACATAGTATGAGGCAGATAAAAGCAGCACGCCTTTTATTTGGTGAACGGTTGAAGACACCGAAACAAGGTTTTCGGGAAATGTTACGTGGAAGAGGCACATGCAATTTTGTTGCACCGGCATTACGATTAACCACTGCATAAACTAAGATATTTAATTAATCTAAAAAAAATGGAACGGTGTATTTTTAATAGCAGTCAAAAACACTTGAAAACACGCTTAATATGACAATGTTTGTTAACACTGCTGTTGGAACGTTTCGCAAACATATCCGGGAAATGCACTAAAATTGAAGGACAGGGCAGCCAGAATAGGATACTAAGATGGAAACAACGTCGAGTGGGGCAGAAGATATTGTTTCAATTTATTGAACCGTTCACGAAGTAGAAAGGAGGCGAGCTGCAGTTTATTACCCTCTACGGCTTCATATATTCAGTACTTCATCTACTTCAATTGCTTTACTTGTCTTACTCTGGTCGTTACCATCATTAATTGCGGATCACTTCAGTTCATCATTGAAGAAGAAAAGAAAGCTATATATACTGCCACATATGTACAGTTACAATAATTCAAGAGGAACTAAAAATGGCCGGCCGGTGTGGCCGAGCAGTTCTAGGCGCTTCAGTCTGGAACCGCGCGACCGCTACTGTCGCAGGTTCGAATCCTGCCTCGGGCATGGATGTGTGTGATGTCCTTAGGTTGGTTAGGTTTAAGTAGTTTTAAGTTCTAGGGGACTGATGACCTCAGATGTTAAGTCCCATAGTGCTCAGAACCATTTGAAACATTTGAACTAAAAATACAGTTCTACCTTATTGCAGCAGATTTGTGTTGTATTGTCAAATTTTCGAATCACAGTTTAAATGCAAGCATGTTTAACGTGGGTCCCTAAATCCTATATCATCAAACTAATGACCACAACCAACACAAAATTCAAACTATGGTGTAGTTTCTCCATGTTTGCTCTCTCTTTTTTACCAGAAATGATATTATGCTTACTGTTCCCAAGCCACTGTCCTTTTAATCAATTATAACCATAGTAATGTACTTGTGTTGGAATCTATAAGCGACGCTGATCGTTTTCCAAGAAATGACCGAAGTATTAATCAGAATTTGCTACAGATTGTCTGTTTTCGCCCTCCTTTCAAAATTTCTCTAATAGTGTCTCTATGTATTTGTAGGAAGTATGTGTGTCGCGTTGAAAATGGCTCTGAGCACTATGGGACTTAACATTTGAGGTCATCAGTCCCCTAGAACTTAGAATTACTTAAACCTAACTAACCTAAGGACATCACACACATCCATACCCGAGGCGGGATTCGAACCTGCGACCGTAACAGTCGCGCGGTTCCAGACTGAATCGCCTAGAACCGCTCGGCCACACTGGTCGGCTGTGTTGCGTTTCTTTTATCTAATGATATATCAGATATTGGGGCAAATGATTTATTCTTTTGATCTCCGTGCGCGATTGCAGTAGCCATCTACCCCTTCATTAGCGAACTTTAATATCAGTTTCATTAGAAAAGGAACAAATAACGGTTTATGAATCTAAAAATACGCAGTACACTGCCTATTTCTCATTATTATCATATAAACGGTGTTACTAAAATATAGTGTTACACATTTGGAAAGGGAAACGTGATGTTATCAATTTTAATAAAAATCTGTAGGTAACCAAATATGTTGCGCTTGTTAGCGACATTATTTTAATCACGCAATGTGTTAGTTCCTGTGTATAAACGGTATGGGTTCCTGTATACAAACGATTCATAACCGACTTTTTGACGGAAAACAGTTACTGAAAATAGTTTTACACACACTGTGAATAAATATATTGGTTCTAACTTTACTATTTCAAAGCAGTTATTTCCATGGTTGTAATACAAAGAAGGGACTGAAGCGTTAAGTGCAGATTAGTTTTATTTCTTTGTAGATAAAGCAGTAGCTCTGGGAGGTATTATGGAAGTTTATTTCTGAAGTTCTTTAGTGGCAAACAGAGAAACCGAAATTAGAATGAGAAGAAGATGATTTAAACGCCAAGGAAAATTAGAATGATCAGAAGATGATTTAAACGCCAAGGAATCTCATCGATGTATAAGTTATTTTGTAGAAAACCATTTAATTGTCTTACAGTTGTGTATTCGGCTTAGTGTTACTCTTTGAATAGCAGTGGGTAGTCATATGGCAAACACTTAAATCGCAGTACTCCCTGGAAAATTTCCACGTAGTATAATACAGTTTCCCAAATGTTAGTGCTACACACATTTTATTGCTGAGTGTAACGACTGACGTTATACGTCTACAAAACTGTGAGTTCCTATGTTCATTACAAGCTGAATCAATTCCCCAAATAACCAGTCGATAGGAAAGGGAAGAAACAGTTTAAAAAATACCGGAAAAAACACCACACTACACAGTCTAAATTATAATGTCTCTTCCTTTCTGTTTTACTATCCTTTAAGAGTGTACGTAATGTGAAAGAATGTTGCTAGAGAATGTGGTGTTGAAAATTTATGATTATTCTCCACCTAGCTGGCTGACTACTAAATGAGATGGGAGATTTTTGATTCTTATCAAATAAGTCTCTTCAGTTACTTCCCGTAACTTTAAAAGAACCTAAAGATCTACGCTTATAAAATGTGGAAAGATCAGGATACCCTTTGCCGGGAATCTTTTGGTTGATCTGTTTTAAAAGACATTGTTACACACTGAAATCCTGTAGTTTCTACGTTACTGATCGCGTCTCGCAGATCCCCTGAGATTATTTGTATCAGCTGTATATAGCACGACTGCACCCTTTTGTATCCGTGTGATGGAGGTTGACATTAACCGAGTCAAATCACTTAAGACAAATTCCGGAACGGTCACTTTGAGAAGAACACGTCGATTTCTTCCCGCTTCCTAAATGACTTGGAATTTTGCTCCGTCTTTATGACAATCCGCCAGCTTGGTGTTAAACCATAAACTCCAGTCTTTCGTTTGTTCTCTGGAAATTAGCCAAATTCTAACCTATACTGCACTTTTGTAGACGTCGCTATGCAGTCATGTTGACCTTTTATTCATCTACGTCCCCTTAACGTCGCTTTCCTGAGGAACTCAAACTCATACCTAACGCACAGTGACAATCACTCATTTGTTACAGAGGCGTGTTAAGTGTTTCGCACGTGGACGCTTCCATTGTACAGTAATATAATTGGAAGATGTGATTCTTAATGATTTCGCTATATTTGTACACATCTGAGATATTACGAGTGCCTCTTTAATCTTAGCAGTTTCACAGAACGAATTTATTTCTCAGTTAGTGCTTCATTCTCCACGGTAAACCGCTCCGGTTGCACGAAGCTATTGGGTTATAGGTTAACGTGTTAGACTTCCGTACTTTCGTTGCTGAAGGTCGAAAGTTTCGTGTTATATGTGGAGTGGGGGAACGTGCTAAACAGTTTCAATGAGGCTGTGCAATATTACTGGCAATTGAAGTACGCAAATTACTGTAACCAGTCATTTCTACCGATCTTCCCGCAAAGTGTTTCGATGTAAACATCATATAAATATATGTAATTTAAGACGTTGTAGGAGACTTGAATGTAGGACTCTTCTGAGCAGCTTAAACCACAGTTTAGATGACGAAGACCAAATTTATTTCATTATACAGATAAATCTTGTGAGTACACTTTGACTGGCGAGGTAATCAGAATAAATGTGTTTTTCGTAAATATTCTTCCTATTACTTTTGTTATGTTGATACTATTGTGTGTGTGTGTGTGTGTGTGTGTGTGTGTGTGTGCATGTGTGTTGAGCGACAGAGAGAGAGAGATAGAGACGGATAGACAGCATGATTCACGAATGAGGGGAGAGAGACGGATAGAGAGCATGAGTCACGAAAGAGGGATGTGAGGAAGAAAAAATACTGATTAACTTTTGAGGGGCAGAGGATGCAAAGTATTCTCTCTTTTTGCCTAAAACACACAAACACACACACACACACACACACACACACACGCACGCACGCACGCACAAACACACGCACGCACACACACACATACACACACACATCCACACACACATGCAGACACACACACGGCAGTGCGCATGGGCGTCAGCACACGAGCCACTATTAGCAATGCCTTTATGTTATCTGCACTAATCAGGTTTTAATTTGTCTTCCTTGCTTATTTATGTTAGTAGAAAGTGTATCTAATGTAAATGTGGATTGACAAGAGACCTGAAGCCATAAAAGGTATTTATATTTATATCACATTGAGATATAGAATGAAAGCATTGGCAAAAACATTGAGCCGTGTACTAAAGTAGTACCATGTCCCTGGCAGAAAGGCCCGCAGGTTTCTGAGCAATGGTACGTGTAAACAAATCCAGGTGATTTTGGATGTATACTTCAACAGATGCAACTGGCTACAATCATTTGTGTTTTTCAATTGATATTCCCAACATTCACGATTAAGACTAAATGCTTCGCATTGCCTGTCGGATAAGTTCCATCTAATTTTTCCATTTTCACTGAACAATATATTAAATACTCAATACATAGCTGGGAAAATTGACAGTCATTTCTCTGAAATCGTTACTCTCCTGTACAAAAGGTCGTGTTTCAGACATCTACTCCCTGAAATCCACAAAGCGCAATAAATAATTTATGGAAATGGCATCGTTTCACTTTCTGTCACGTCATTTTTGGATACATAAACGATCTCTACCATTTCTCGATGAAGACACAACTTTAAGTATTCTAAGTGTCTGATGTCTTAAGATCAAACGAGTTTCAAAACGTGTTTCTACAAGTAGCTAACGGTTACTGGTAGAGTCAGGCAGTTCGCGACAGATTTTTAGAATACACTGGAAGCACGTCAGTAGGTCAATGGAAAATACTCAACTATCCAGATTGCTCAAAAGATACTAGTCGTTGTCCTTCATTTACGATATAACTCAGAAATGGCTAAATTATCGTATTCAACCTTGTGAAGGCACAATCATTATCCAATAATTTTGATAAATTGGCTATATTACAGTCTCAAAACATAAATTGTGACAGTAAAGACAAACTGAGTTGTGGATCACTTATTACCTCACAAAAATCAGTGAAAGTACTAGATGTGTGACAGACATCGTCAGGCCCGTTAGAATGAAACTGTTAAATCATAGATAATGCCGACTGCTTTGCGAACGTACCACGTGTGAGCGGTACATCTACATCTACATCTACATGACTACTCTGCAATTCACTTTTAAGTGCTTGGCAGAGGGTTCATCGAACCACAATCATACTATCTCTCTACCATTCCACTCCCGAACAGCGCGAGGGAAAAACGAACACCTAAACCTTTTTGCTCGAGCTCTGATTTCTCTTATTTTATTTTGACGATCATTCCTACCTATGTAGGTTGGGCTCAACAAAATATTTTCGCATTCGGAAGAGAAAGTTGGTGACTGAAATTTCGTAAATAGATCTCCCCGCGACGAAAAACGTCTTTCCTTTAATGACTTCCATCCCAACTCGCGTATCATATCTGCCACACTCTCTCCCCTATTACGTGATAATACAAAACGAGCTGCCCTTTTTTTGCACCCTTTCGATGTCCTCCGTCAATCCCACCTGGTAAGGATTCCACACCGCGCAGCAATATTCTAACAGAGGACGAACGAGTGTAGTGTAAGCTGTCTCTTTAGTGGACTTGTTGCATCTTCTAAGTGTCCTGCCAATGAAACGCAACCTTTGGCTCACCTTCCCCACAATATTGTCTATGTGGTCTTTCCAACTGAAGATGTTCGTAATTTTAACACCCAGGTACTTAGTTGAATTGACAGCCTTGAGAATTGCATTATTTATCAAGTAATCGAATTCCAACGGATTTCTTTTGGAACTCATGTGGATCACCTCACACTTTTCGTTATTTAGCGTCAACTGCCACCTGACACACCATATGAGACCATAAAAACATTAACAATATTGCAAACTAGGGATGAACCGAATGAGATAACACTTTTTTTAAGCAGACTGGTATCGTGTATATACGTATATATACACTGAAGCGGACGAATGAAGATTTGTACCAAGGGGGGATTCGAAGCTATGTCTTCTGCTCACTAGGCAGATGCCACTACGCTATACTGGCACAGTGGCTTTGTACAACTGCACAGACTACCATAGCACGCCTCTTTTCTCAACCAAAATTCTCATTCACGCGTCAGCCCACTTGGTGTTCTCCTTAAAGCCGAATAGCACAGAGGCTCTCCAACTGTACTGGAAAAAGCACCTCGGCATCGAATTAAATGAAGAATCCTGCCTGAAACCCAGGCATAGGTGCTTTTGAATCAAATTAAACTATGTGCTTACACAGACCTTTCCAAGTTTCAAATATATATGATGCATATATGCAGACTAAAGTGAAAACCCAAGTCTCCTAGTCACGAGGCGAATGTACTAACGGTTGCACCACCCTAGCACATTGGCTTTGGACAACTGCACATACTACCACAGCACACTTCTCTGTTCAGTCCAAATTCCCATTCACGCTTCAGCTCACTTGGTGCTCCCCTTAAACTTGAATAGCATTGCAGAGGCTCTCCAGTTGTCCTGGAATAGCACCTCGGCATCGAATGAACCGGGAGGATCATGCCTCAAATCAAGGCATAAATGGTTTTTAATCAAATGAAACTCTATGCTTCCAGACACCTTTTCGAGTTTCAGATATGTATGATGTATATATGCCGACGAAAGTGACTGCTTGTGAAGTCTTATTAGTGGCAGTAATCTCAATTAGGACAAGGAAGCCACAGACTTAGGAATTTTACGCCCAACTCTCGTCGAACACCAGCCACGTCGAAGAACAGCTGCAGAAGCTGGCCACCAGACTGCATCCTCTTGCAGACGCCCAATCTGCTAAGAGGTGGCGCGCGCGGCACCGCACGTGGGAAACAATACACGGCGCAGGTGGTCGGGAGCGGCGGTCAGCGGCGCGGAATTGGATTAAAACAACAGGAAGCAGAGGAGCTGCCTGCCGGCTTCGGAAAAGAGGCGGCGGAGCGCAGGAGCAGCGAGCAGTAATTTTTGGCTGGATGGGTGTGTGGCGGCGGCGGCGGCCACGACAGCGCGCTTATTAGAAGTGATGGCCAGGAGGCACACGGAGCTGCCTGTAACCTACGGCTGCGTGCTAAGTGTATTAGGCGGCTGTGGTTTGCCACTCTGCGGGATTGTGGCAGCGGTTGCTCGGTACCGCTATATAAAGACGCCGGCCGCGCCGCCGGGCACGTCCAGAAGACGCCGCGCTGCCGCCGTGGACGCCGCGCTCCGTACTGCTGGTTGCCGAAGCGGAAGGGGCTATCGTGAACCTCGCGGTCCGTGGGTAGTCGTGTAAGGACCTGAGCCTCGTCACGCCTCCAGTGTTAGACATCGTTCAAAGGCCGAAGTGCCAACCATTTCCGGAATGCATTAGTACCGATTGCTGAAGAAGCATTCGTCCTCGTTTTATCAGGTCAGTAGTGCGAATGGCGACGACAAGTTACACACGATACAGCAAGTGCTCCCGTTTGCCCCGCTCAACCCTTCAGTTGGGGACGGACTGAAAACCGAACCTAACCATGACCGCAGTCACACCACACAGACTCCGCTGTGGTGCTGTGGTGCTGTATCACCTGTCAGAGTCTGCAAATAGTTGTGGGAGAATCTAGTTCAAGATACACCCTCCGACGTAGATCAGTGCCCCCTGTTCTAATTACCGCAGCGTCGCAGTGCCGATTACGGAAGTGTTCGTTCCCGTGGTTTTACGTCACTAGTGCTAATCCAGATGACAGTTTCCGCCGGATACAGTAAGTGTGACAGTTGGCCCAACATTTCAAGTGGGAATGGATTGAGAACTGGACGTAACCACGGTCTCGTCTACGAAGATCGTTTGCGTCGCTGTGTTGTGTCAACCGTCAGTGTTAGCAGGTAGTTGTGTGTGGATCTAGTCCAAGACACGCATTCCTGCGTCGGTCAGTGCTCTAACTCCAAATTCCAGCTGGTGCAGTACAGATTACTGAAGTGTTGGTTCCGATGTTATCACGTCACTTGTGCTAATCCAGGCGACAGTTTGCACAGGATGCAGTAACAGCGTCCGCTTCCACAACGCTCCAACTGGGAATGGATTCAGAACTGGATCTAATCATGACCTCTGTCATACAACGGAGGTTCTTCTACGAAGATCGTCTGCCTCGCAGTGTTGTGACAACGATTAATGTTTCCAGATAGTCATGGCTGGATATAGCCCAAAAACCCGCCTTCCGGCATCGGTCAGTGCTCCAATTTCCAATTCCAGCTAGTACCGCAACATCGCAGTACAGATTACTGAAGTGTCCGTTCCGGTGTGATCACGCCACCAACGATAATCCAAACGACACGCTGCACCGCATACAGTAAGTGCGTCCGTTTGCACAACGCTCCAACTCTAAAATGGACTTGCTCACGACTTCAGTCAACCCACAGAGGCCCTTTCACGATGAACGTTTGCGCCGCAATGGTGTTATATTACTTGTCTGTCCGCTGATAGTCATGGGAGGTTTAATTCATCTCACGTCTTCCGACTCAGATCTCGGTCAGAGGTCGGAAGTTTCAACCAGTTCCGAGACGTACTAGCACCGCTTGTTGCAGAAGTGTTCACCCGCGTGTTATCAACAGTGATAATCGTGACGAGTTATACTGGACGTAGGAACTGCTGCCGTTTGTCTCGCTCAACGCTCCAGGTGGGGATGGATTGAAATCTTAAGCTAATCATGACCTCAATCAAATCATAGAGGCTCCTCTACGAATAACATGTTCGCTGCTGTGTGATTGTCTCAACTGTGCGTCTGCGTCTGATCATGAAAGACGTAATCGTGGCGACGCCTTCTGTCTCAGACATCGGTCAGTGGTTAAAGTCGTATTCAGTTCCGCGGCGGATTGCTTAAGACGTGTTCGTCTGCATGTCGGCACGTCAATAGTGCTAACATGGCGACGGGTTACACTGAACGCAGCAAGCGCCTCCGTTTCCTCGACGATCGGAGTGGGAATAGACTGCAAACGAGACCCATTCATGACCTCAGTTAGACCACGGAGGCTCTTCTGCGGAGAGAAGTATTCGCTGCTGACTGGTTGTGTCAACTGTGTGTCCATGTGTAGTCGTGGAGAGATGTGACCCTGGCCACGCCTTGTGTGTCAGACATCGGTCAGTGATCGAAGTGTTGACTAATTTCGCGACATGTTACTGCCGATTATCGAAGATCTGTTAGTTGCACGTGGTCACGTAAATAGTGGTAATTGTGGAGACGGATTCCACTGTACACAACGAGGGCTTCTGTTTTCCGTACTCGACACTCCAGGGCGGCATGTGTTCAGAGTTGCACCTATTACTGATAACTCCTTCCATTAAGAAATCAAAGCGTTTCTGTAGGCATGCGACAGCGGAATAGTCTGAAATTGCTTCTGTAACTTAGCGGAAGCCACTACAGAAAACAACAGTCTGCTGTACTGCTGTACTGGCGGTCGTAACTTCGATTACAGAATTCTTTTATTTCGTATTGCTTGCCACCGTACAGATGGGTGACTGCGTAGAAGTTTTCAGGTCTATAGTAGAACACGCCAAACGAAAACATTTGAATCACAGTCAAAACTTTTATTGACTTGTACTAGCGTGTTACAGATGAACTTAAAAATAACAAAGCAGTGGAAACTGTGCTGTAGTGAAGAATAGAAAATAAAATTGTACTCTCTCCATGTAACGACAGCCGCTGTGGCAAATTATTGTCATTCAGTAAAATTGTTTTGGTTGTGGACACCGTTGCTCTCCAGAAGGAGAAAGGACTAAGCGCTGCAACTATGAATGGTTTGTGCATCGACACGATCAACTGGTCGGAAGCTTCACTGACGGAGTGTGTATGCAGAAAAAATGTCTTGATACGCCGCTTTCTAAATCCAATGACCGTTAACCGTGAGCAATAAATGTGTCATTGAAGTCCAAGACGCGTACCACCGTACAACCGTAAGCCGTCTTCATCGAAGCCGTCAAGTATGTTGAAATGTTCTAGGTAATTGTA
Organism: Schistocerca cancellata; assembly: GCF_023864275.1. Taxonomy (NCBI): domain Eukaryota; kingdom Metazoa; phylum Arthropoda; class Insecta; order Orthoptera; family Acrididae; genus Schistocerca; species Schistocerca cancellata. The sequence continues at coordinate 531,046,345 of NC_064631.1, forward strand.
TCAAGTAATTGTAAATAAAAACTTTGCTATTATTTGGCTATCGTTGTAGTAGAGCTCTTCTTCTCTTCGCGGTTATTTACATAACAAATGTAAAGAGAAGGAAATACTGATGGAAGGTTCCTGCAATTGCTGGAATTCCGGAAAAGTTGTTAATGAAAATGACAAGATTTTAAATTCACTTTGTATTATTTATAACAACGCCAAAAAGAAATGTAATGACATTTCTTTTATCGATTAGGTTTCTATTTACTTTCTAACGGGTGCATCAAGTTAAAAGAATGGAAAATAGTTGGTGTGTAATACATTGAGAAGAGAATTTGTTTGTTTTTCAGAGTTCGTTATAAACGCTTAATTAACAATAAGATTCCAGTATCATCAATGTGATCTACTGACCAACATATTCCAACTGATCAAATCTGTTCGACTTAGCAACCATTTTAAACGCCATCTACGTTTTAACATGTATAATTAAATATAGGTTTCTCTACTTTTATCTGCAACAAACCAGCAGCTAACCTATAAACACAAACCACGACTACTGCAGTTTTATCACTCAACGAATTGGAGAACATTTTCAGCAAATTAAGATTTTATAGCGTCGAATACATTCCCCCAATGTCGCTTTCTATGTTTGTGGTATACAGATACTTTAATCTTGGGAAAGTCATTGATATATGAAAATTTGCCACACATCAAAGAAAAACGTGAAATTGTGATCAAAATTATAAATATTTTAATAGGTAACATTTTCTCTGCGTCTATTAGGTTGTATTCGTAATTTACCACACCGCATATGAATAATATCAAGATCTTTATTCCGTTGTGTTATTTTCATAAAAAGTATCACAATCGAAGCGAATGAAGAACTAATACAATTGCGTCAAAGTTTATAATTACTGTTCTATAACTAGTTACTGCGTAAATTCCAATATTGTTCAGTTTCTGAGAAGTGTACCAGTAATCACCGCTTCATTCGAACGTTCGTAACTTCATACATCGTACAATCGTAGCTTTTGTGCCAAAAGTCTGGCCTGAAAGAGCGAGATTCAGCATAACAGATGTCACTATAGTCAAGAAGCGCTGGTTAGAAATGTTATTTACGGACTGATAACGAAGCGTAGCGCTGGCGCATTTAGACCGATGATATATACCCATGCAATTTCATCCGTATTCGAGACGAGTAGGACGTGCGCATGGCTCTCTCTTCTCTGTCGTTGTCATCAGTAAAACAAACATGACACAGAAACCTTACAGGAATTCAACATAGTCAACCACTTTCAAAATATGCACTTACGACAGAACACTCGTGTTTTACTATGGAAAGTTTTCAACGTAGAGAGAACTTTTCCAATTAGGCAGCTGAAGCTCGCTTGTGGAGTTTCCCAGTCAAAAACATCGTAAGCGTGTAGTTAGGTAAAAGAGAGTCCGAGATACACAACAGGCAGGAGACGAGCTGCTAACCACCGAAACACGTATTTCGAGGAGCGTAGTCACGGCAATGTGTCAGCGAGGTAGAGAATTCTCCAGTTCCAAAACGTAAATCATAAAATTATGAAATACAACGTAATCAGTTAGCTTCAGGAAACTATAAAGACAGTTCCAGTCGATGTTCGTAACGACTTTGTTTCCCTAAATTTCTTTCATAAACAGCACATCTAATCTATCACTGTTTACAACGTAGCAGTATCGCTGTTGAAGCAAATTCCCAGCGCAATTGCATCTCATTGTTGTTATTATTAACCTACATTATAAGCAGCTGCTTACACATTTGCTTGTCATGTATCTTCTTGCTCAAGTTTGATTTCTTACTACAAGGATGTCTGTATCTAGGTTAACACATATTTTTAAGCCTCTTATCATTTCCTATAAACGGCCTCTAAGCTATAGGCACAACGATATACAGTCGGAGATATAACAGCTTTGGCTTCAGTTGTGCGCATGAAATAATCAGCATTCGCTACTGCATATCTTAATTTTTAATTTAACGCTCTTAATATATTACGTTAGCCGACCAACAGTTCTCCACAGCGAGTAAAAATTCAAATCAGACAGTTTTATTAAAAATAAAATATACAATCCGAGTCTTGCACCGTGTATTTCAAAAGGAAAAGTGATACAATTTATTTTCATTGTTTTGTTTGGTTTGGCGTATTGTCGATTAATACTAGTTAAGAGCGAAGTTATAAATACGTATTTATATATATATTTCCTCTCTGAGCGGCCCCGTCCCAACGAATGGAAATATTGTCTCGGTAACAACGACTGACTCCATTCAGTCAATAATGTGACATGCAGTAAAAAAATTTGCAAATATTTTTATGTAATTATTCTGAAAAAGCAAACTACATCAATACCGTACACTGTTGAACCTCTTCGTTTCAAATATACCATGAGTTTACTATCTTACCTACGCAAAACATGAACTGAATTCTAAGTAAGATTTACTAATACTCGTATTTTGTCAGCAAAAGTCTAGTCGCTTTTCTTAAGCCTGACGCTAAGCTTTCTATCCCTAATAGGTTTTATATTTGCAACGAAGACATCTGTATTACGAATTAAATGATTAGCGTGTTAACAGTCAATATTTTAAAGACATATTTACTAAGTGTCCCCCGCTCTGCTCAATGTGCGAAATCCAGTCAAAGCTTTAACACGTTGTACTCCAGCTTAAAGTTGTTACGGTTTTAAAAGAAAAATGATTCTATCTCAAGATACGTTGTTACGTTGAATTTTAACAAAGCGCTTCGGACGTTTTGTTTCCGTAAGTCTGGATCAGTTAGGCGAAGTAGATTAGAATATTATAGACACTTTATGACATCATAAGGTCGTTTCATGCTGAAATTCGTAAATTTTTTATCCTAATGTTGTGGACGTAATACAGTGAAAGGCATCGGAGATTACAGCTAAGGAACTAATAATCTCCTGTGTAAACTACCGGTGGCGGTATTTGCAGTGTAACTTCCGTAGATAATTTTTCGCAGTGTGTCTATGGTTGTTTCTTTATCCATGGCGGGTTATAGCATAAATTTAATAGAAACATAGAAATATTGGGTACGATCTTTGCTTTCAGTTATTAGGACCATACATTTCGACATACATAAATCGTCAAGAAAAATGCTGTGGTATAAAGCAAAAACGACTATTATTTAATTAATATCTGACTCTGAAAATACTAATTGTAATATTTTGGACTATACTCGACTGCTCGTCGAGAAATTTAGTGTGATTTTGAACACAAACGAAAATCATTTGATTCGTGTTAACTGACAGAAAATATTGATGTAACATATTTGATTATATTCGACTGCTCCTCAAAAAATATGGCTTGGTGCCAAACACAATGAATATCATTTAATTCATACAACTGACATCGAAAATATTATTGCAGCATTTTTACTACACTTGAGTGTAGTTATTTGAAATGTTGTTTTCCGTTCACCACACGATTGGTAACGTTTTTTTACAGAAATCATTTAGTTATTATTTTGTGCATTATTCTGTGCGGTTGTCAGAAGGGCAGTGTCGGTATAGAAATGGTCATTCACAAAACGAGTGAAATTATTTCTAGCAATAAAACAAAACAGTAAACACTGATTTGTTCTGATATAGTGAATTTAGTTCTGAAGCTATTTCTAGTAGGAGCACATTACCGGTTAATTTTTTAAGTATGTTCAGTATAGCTGTTAATGCGAAAAAATGTTTTTAATGAAATGGTTTCATCATATATTTTAGCATAGGATGACGTAATTGAGTGAAGCTTCTCACTGTGAAATGAGTATGGCGCCATAGCTGCGCGGTGCGGAGAAACAATATTGTTTCTGTTTTCTTGTTATCAGCTGAGCGTCTACTTCGATATGGTATGTATAAACTGACAAACGTTGAATGGCTAAAGCTTGAATGACGTGTCATAATCTACTTCCTCGTTACTTAGGAAGCAGAAGCGCTTGTGTACGAGAGAGATACGTATTATAAAGCTGGTTGTTGTATAACAATAGCGCGGAGTAATAATGTAATGTAGAAATCAATTTCAATCTTAGTTTTACGAATTATCCAACTTACAGCATCATTAACTGTTAAAAAAAGTAAGTTTTTTCCAATTTTTCGCGTGTCTAGCCGCCACTTGAGTACTTTCGAGATTGACTTTACTGTTAGTGATGTTTATGTCAGTGTGATCGTAGGATGCATACGTGTTGCTTTCTGAATAGTAGTGAATAAATTGTGCTTTGAAAAATTTAAATGTTTTTCTTGTTGCAATAGTTAATGGAGAAAAGAATTATATGCATGGTATTTGACCATTATAGTAGGCAGATCTCTTTTCTTAACAAGTAATTTTCCTTCTTCTCACATGCTCTGTCTCTCGGTTACTATTCTTTTCTTAATATTTCAGTTATCCTTTTCTTATTTAGTAATATACTTGAAGTTTCATCTAAATATATTAATAATTATAAATTCCCTTTTTATATCAAGCACATGACGTGTTTTAAGTATCTGGATGACAAGCTGTAAATAGCAAACAGTTTTAACAAATATTCGCCGTAAACTCAAAAGAGTTTCTTGCTTACGTCTATGATTTTGTAGGAAGTTGCGAAAGCTTATTTCTCGCATGTCTATGATGATAGCCGTGGGTTCTTTTATTGTCATAATACACTAGAGACATTCTACTGCCGTGATCTTTGTTAACAGTCACTAACTGTTAAATATGTGCAATAAAGGAAACAGAACGAGAAATCTGGGAATACGAATACGAAGTGACAGCAACATAATATCACGCTCTTTAAGGAGTTTCTTTATGTACACAGAGTTTTCCGTTTCCGTTGATAGTCGGTACCGTGAGCTATCAGGATAGCTTTTACCGGTGTTCTGGTTCACTAAAGCTTTTGTACGACCGGAAGCAGATTTACTCTGTACGTTCGTGTCGTGATTTATCCCCAGGATGTCACCAGCCAAAAATGCTACTGTAGACAACGTGTAGTAGTCACTGGATTAATCTAACGTAGAAGTGTGTAGTTATCTGTCGTACAATAACGTAATGCTGTATCTTTCGTCCTTTTGGCCGTATTCGCGTCACTAATGTTTCACTTCAATATTTGAATTACAGTGGTCCGATTCTCACGGCCAGAATCTATGGTAGTCTAAGCGTGTTATGTAACTGCTTTGCCAAAATCAAATGCTCCTACATAGAAGTTCAAGTTAGTGGCAAATAAATTGTGAACAATTCAAGAAAGAGAGTGCGTAGAGTTGACTGTGGAGTCTGAGACTTGAAACATTTGACTAGCATCACACATGTGCCACATTAAATATTTTCGAAAAGTACCTGAAGGTTGTCAGGACATTGCTAGCAACCAACCATAGATGTAAGCCACTCATTGCACGTAAAATTCCGTGACATAGTAGTTGTTTCAATAGCACAAATGAAACAAATAAAGCAGTGACCGATTCTTTACATGTGGGATTTTATTTTACTGTTGCAGCAGCTCACATATAGTACCGTACTCCAATCACAGAATTAATCCTCCAAAGGCTCCTAATTAAAGACATTGGCATCCGAGCGTAATAGTTAACCTCTGACGCAAATTAGTAATATAGTGACACATGAGTCAAACAACGTGGCAGGTAATAAAAAGTCTGCCCTAGGAACTGTATTTAATTTAGGCATGTCATTTAGGCGAAACCTCTGAGCTCTTAGGTCATCTCATTTATTCCTTTTTTTTTGTCTTCACAACCGCAGTACTGCTGGTATCTCCTCCAGCAATGAGTGGTGTTCAAATTGCTTAATGCTATTTGAAGATGAATGTATTGCACGGAGGATACCGTCAGTAGGACAGAGAACTTCACTGGTCGAAACGAGACTTGAGAAGCTACATAACCCGGGTTTTATTTATTGTGACAAAGGCGGAGAATGCTCCCGGCCTTCTATATGTTCGCCCGTCCCTGCTGTGGTTACTTTTTAATGATTACGCGTCTTTTTCATTCCTCATGATATTTGTTGTATTCATACTCAGGAATTTTACACCTGATCTCATGACGAATCTCTTGCCCGTTCTTGAACTACTCAATGGCTGTTTTCATTCACGGACGCTACGTTCGTGTAGAATACCTAATGGAGCTTTGATCTTCCATAGAAGCATCCGAGGAAGAAACGACTCACTGAAGATTCCTAATTTAGTGTGCCCGTACAAGTTTAACTAACAAAAACAAAAAGTTTCAGTTGAGAAAGATGGATAAGTATGTAATAAACTTCCGTACCAAGCACAGATAAACATTTTCAGCCAACAGGAGGAAAAAATCAATCACATCTTAGTTGCACCGACCATATTTTGGAAGCTGTTCAGGTATATTTTAAAAGTATTTTGCTGCAAGGGGCCCACGTTACCCACTAGCTCGTTAAAGAGCAATTAAATTTCATTTAATTTCTTGTCCCCATTCATCTTCACAACAGTGCAAATGGCGACGGAAAGTGCTGTGTGTTTTGTCCGGAAACAAACTTTTTCCACATACTCAAGATATTTATTATTTTCAACCTCATTGCTCATTTCATTATTCGTCCTCATACTTGCATTTAGTGCCATCCGGTTCCGTATCTTTTTTTTTTCGGCAGTGTTAGTTGTACGCTATCAGTTATATGCAGGAAAATGGATAGGTTTATTTGCGAAGAATTGGCCGACATTTACCTTGTTTGTGGGTTAACTGAACGCAATGGAAGACGCTACGGTGAGCTGTAAGGTATTTTCTCAAGAAAAAGGTAACTTGGTAACAAACAAAATAAATCGTTTTTATATTATTACTACGTTGCCAGTTACAAGAGACAGTGGATATTTATAACAAAATATTCAGGAAATATCCTGAAATTTGTCAGTGAAGTTTGGGTTCTTCCTGCATATGCTCATCTTTCCTTGACGTTTCCTTTCTTTTTTTAACTTTAAGTAGAGCTCTGCATCGAATATATCGACGGATGTTAGGCCCGTTTTCTGAGTTTCTCAATGATTTAACTGTTGCCTCTGTTCATGGGCGTTGTGTTCATGGAGAATATCTGGTTGCATGAAGCTGCAATTTTCCAAAGACACATCCGAGGAGGAAAAACTCACTGAGGACTTCTATTATAGGCACGACACACAAGTTAGGGTAGTAAAAATATTAGTTGAAAAAGACGGCTAATTATTAGTTGAAGCCACGAGTTAATATGAACAGTCTCAGTCATTAAAAATTTTCGTAACACTTTTCATAGGACTACAGCGCAATCAGCAGATGGGTTGAGTCTTTTAGTCAGATATGGGTGTACTCTCAATACACTTTAACTGACATAAATCCGTCTCACGAAACGGGTTTAATTATCCGACAGGCGTAGTGAAAAGTGACAAGTTACAACAGTTTGTAGTTTCAGTTGCTGTTCGTAACTGTCACAATCAAGCTACTCCTAAACCGAAGGATACCTACACGAGAAACATCAACACCAAGCACAAATAAAGTTTCGCCCTCCCAATGAATAAAGATTTAACCTTCAGATATATAATTTCTGTCTCGATCGCAAAGTCTATTAACAGATGTCAGGTTTCAACGTCTTAAGCACCATAATCGGTCATAAAATGCTTGGCTAGGAATGGAATGTCAATGTAAAGAGATTGTCTTAAGCAACAGACTGTGACTGCTGCTGATTTATAGCACGTAAAATAGTCTTTCATATAACAAAAAATAACCTTTTCCTTTATAACTGGTATCGATATCTATGCTCTTTACCTGTGCTAAGCTAGAAATAAAGAAATTTTAAAAACCAGTACACATGATAGCTACAGTCAAAAGTTGTAAAACACAATAAAACTGTATGATAAAGAGTAGTGGACAACAGTGTAGGGTCATCATCAGCATAGAGTATGCTCACGGTAATCCTACACTACGGGTCACTTCTCTTTATCAAATAGTTTTAAAATGTTTTACAGCTTTTGACGCTAGCTATCATTGTTACAAGATTTATAAGTTTCTTTGGTTGTTAGTTTAACAAGGCAGCACATAAATAATGATGACCGTACAGATCTAAACCAGTTACAATTTAAAGGATAATTTTTTGTTGTCTGAAAGACTGCTTTAAATGCTACAAATCAGCAGTCATAGCATTGACATGCTATTCCTAGCCAAGCACTTTATATCCGATGATGGTGCTTGAGGCATTGAAACCGGACATATGTTAATAAAGAGACATTGAGATCGAGACAGAAAAAAAAATTTATTAACAGCATTTCGGTCATGAATTATTCTCAGGTATTTGACGAGGTGGCGTCGTCCAACTGGAAGGGATATTTCGGTGAGGAGACTTGTCATCTTCAGACGGTCCTAATACTGTTTTCCGCTGGAGACGCGTGGAGGTATCACGGAAGCACTAACGAGTGTGTGAAGGGGGAGGGGGGAGGGGAAGAGGAGGAGGGGGAAGGGAGGGGGGGTGCATAGGACTGCACCCAGTGGAAGAAGGATCATGATCAACTGAAGATGGCAACATGTCAGCTTGCCGAAATATCTTGGCGCTTGGACGTCGCCGCTCAGCTGAATACCCGAAAAAATTTCAAAATTTCATATGAAAGAAAATCCTGAAGACGCATGGCATTGCGATCGCTACACTCCAGTGACGATGTGTCCGTTTCAAGATTCATGCGTACCAGTAAAGGGTTATGTATCAGAGTCGTTGGAAATTACTAATAAAATTAATTGTCCTTAACGCTGTTGCTGTTGTCACTATTGAGGGACCATCCCTATGGGGCAGAGTAGAGTCGGTTCGAAGAGCTGAACAAGAAGGCAGGGCGAGAGAGCTTCGACGGGCGAGCAGGGCAGCACGGTACCTTCTAGCGCCTTGTTTCGGGCCAGAAGCGCGAGCAGGACGTCCGGTCCGGGTGGCGGCACGGCGACGGGCGCCATATCGGGAGGCGGTGGGTGCAGCGCTGGAGGCGGGCCCGGGGGCAGCGTCGGCAGCGCCAGGCCCGGGGGCGGCGGCGGCGGAGGCGGCGTCGGGGGCGGCACGCCCGGCGCGCGCGCCACGGGCACGGGCACGGGCACGGCCGGCGGGTGGTGGTGCTGGTGCGGGTGCTGGTGGTGGTGGTGCAGGTGGTGGTGGTGATGGTGGTGCAGCGGCGGCGGCGGCTGCGGAGGCGGCGGCTGCGGCGGCTGCTGCTGCTGCTGCTGCAGGCCCACCGCCGCCGACATGGAGAGGTCGAGCAGGATGCCCGCCGGGGACAACGTGGCGGCGGCTGGCGGAGGCGGCGGCGGAGGCGGCGGAGGCGGCGGGCGCTCACCGGCTGCGCATCGCGGCCGCACCGGCACGGCTGCGGGCGGCGCTACTGGGGGCGGCCGTTCGTGGCGCGCGCCGGCCCGCGCTCCAATTTCCGTAAGTGCATCCGTGATTCGGGCGCGCGGACAATAAAAAGAGACCGGCCGGAGGACGGCTGCTCCTGCCGGCGCGCTGCCGGCTCGCACGCGCTCCGCTACGCTCCGCCACGACGCTACGCGACGCCGCGCCACGCTCTCTCCTCTCCTCTCCTCTCCTCTCCTCTCTCCGCTACCTCCCCCCTCTCCCTCTCTCTCTCTCTCTCTCTCTTTTCTCTTTCCGCTCTCCCCCCTCCCTCACTCTCACTCTACCCCTCCCCACCCCGCCCTGGCCACCCAGCCCTCTTCCGCCATTATTGACCATCAGTCTTGATTAGCAGCGAGATTGCGTCACGTGGTGTGTGACGTCACGGCGGCGCCTGCGCGCCGCTACTCGCAGCCCGCCAATCCCGACGCGGCGTCTCGGCGCCCGGCGTCGACGCGTTCGCTCCCATCCCCAACCTTCACCGCCCTCCCTCTCAGCCCCCATTTCCACATCTGCACGACAAAATTCTTTGCGTCCTTCACTGGTGACTACTTTTGTTTCTCTGTCTTAGAAACTACGTGAGCGTCCTCAAACGGACACTAGCTTAAGCCGAGGAAGAAGTTGCTTTCGGCTTTTAGTGCTGTTTAAACTTGATATTTGTGTTTTGAGAGCGTCTTTCAGAGCAACTTTCAACAGGGTACGCTCCTAACAGCTGAGTCGTTCCTTCCGGTCGCTCTCTCCTTTCCATTCACTCCCGACAACACCAGCGTCAGTGTGTGTCTCAACATAGTTCTGAACGAGTCGCAGGTTTCTCTCGGTATCTTTCTCCCAAATGGATACTCTACTTCTTTGTGGCTGTAAATTTCTTCATACACGACGATTTCTCATCTAATCTGTCGCAAAAGATTAATTTAGCGGTCTAAAGCGCTGCAGTCATGGACTGTGCGGCTAGCCCCGGCGGAGGTTCGAGTCCTCCCTCGGGCATGGGTGTGTGTGGTGTGTTCGTCCTTAAGATAATTTAGCTTCAGTAGTGTGTAAGCTTAGGGACTGATGACCTTAGCAGTTAAGTCCCATAAGATATCACACACATTTGAACGTTAATTTAGCATTCAATATGTCAGACTACTTGCAGGAATGAATGAAACCAACGAGTATTAACGATGGACGTCCTGTCAACGACTGGGTAACTGGAGTCGGAAAGAAAGGGAACATAACATTTTACCTGTTCTCTCCTTCTTCAGTGTCGACTTTTGTCTGTTTCTCTCTGAAAGCACGCAAGAATCGTCAAACTGTCACTAGCTTAAGCAGAAGAGTCGTTACTTACGGCTTAAGTGCTGTTCAAACTTCTTATTTGTGTTCAAAGCACATTTCGTGTCTATGTTTCGTCAGTGTCCACCAGAGCAACTTGTAACGGTGTGTAGTTCTAACAACCTAACCGTTACTTTCAATCGTTGTCTCTCCTTTCCACTCACTGCTGACACTATTCGATTTCAGTTCCAAATAGCCCTTCATGTCTACATGAATACTCTGCGATTTACACTTGAGTGTTTGGCAGAGGCTTAATAGAATGTCGTACGTTCCACTCTCAAATAGCACGATGGAAAAATGAACACATAAATCTCTCCGTGCTAGCTCTGATTTGGTTTATCACCATGATCATTTCTCCCTGTGTATGTGAGAGACAAGAAAATATTTCGGCTTTCCGTGAAGAAAGTTGGTGTTTCTAATTTTGTAAAAATATCTCGCCGCAACAAAAAAAAAAAAAAAAAACGCTGGTGTTGTAGTCACTGTCATCTCTACTCGCTTATTGAGCTCTGATCCTCCTTGAACTTTTTCGATGTCCACCGTCAGTGCATCTGGTAATGAGGGCATAACGCAGTAAACTTCCGGAAAAGGACAGACAGTTTTACAAGAGGACCGCATGAACTTCCCTTCACCGGGTTGACTCATACTGACAGGATGTGTAGAGCACTAGTAAGACTTCAACGTATGTAACCAGGAAGACGCAACTCTCAACCGTTTTCGAGAAAATCGGGTAAGAAAATTTTAAGCCTGCTGATCAACTCTCTAGGGTCGGCGATATTCAACGAGTCATCAGCCGAGCTAGTAAGTGCTACGTTTTATAAGCCAAAGGTCTTTAGATCGAACACACCACCGATACCTTTTTCTCTATTTCGACATAATTCTAAGAGACAGATTTATTATGACTGTGCAAATCATCAATATTTAATGATTCCTCATCTTTATCTTGAAAAAAGGAGATATTTTTCCCTTAAGGATATTGGAAACAAAAAAGGGATACTCGAGAACTTTCAAATTTTATTTATATTATTGTTTCTCCATTAATGACAATGTAATACAAATAACATGAACCACTGCATGAATCAGGTTGACAATGGTCGTAACATCACGAAAACCATAATTATTGAGATGTACGGCACACGCAATGAACGCCGAATTTTTCCATGTGCATGGTTTTCCCAATGTACCTATGACAAAACAAACTGGTTTACATTCAAAGCCGATTCTCGGTAGTCACAAAATTTCGCGGCGTACAAGGGTTATCAAGGTATATCGCAAAATACTGTTGTAGATACCTCGCAAAATACCGCAGTGCGGGAACGGGATTCGATCCAGCGGTCTCTCACCTGCAAAACTAAGCTCTTAGACGCTCGGATGCGGAATTCGTATGTAAGCACGCCTAAAATTTTCAAAGTCGATTTTCTCAAAAGCGCAGGAGAGTTGAGTCATCCTACCTACATGCACTGATCAGCCAGAAAATTATGACCACCTTTCTAATAGCAGGTAAGCCGATAACAGCGGCGAAGCGTCGTGGCACGGATGTAATGAGGCCTTCGTAGGTCGCTGGAGGGAATTGGCACCACATCTGCAAACACGTCACCTAATTCCCGTACATTCCGAGGAAGGGGGCGATGAGCTCTGACACCAAGTTCCATCACATCCCAGATTTGTTCGATCAGGTTCAGATCTGGCATAATGAAGTGTAAGTAGGCTGTTTAGGTTTTTTTATTGGTAACGCCACCTCTGTATGAAAATCACTGGCTGTGCTGTGTGCAGTCTGTGGCTGCTTTGCATTGTTGTAATACTCGCCATTGTAGTGTTAGGCAGCTGGCTGTGAACAGCGCGTAGCGTTGCGCAGTTGGAGGTGAGCCGCCAGCAGTGGTGGATGTGGGGAGAGAGATGGCGGAGTTTTGAAACTTGTAAGACTGGATGTTATGAACTACTATATATATGATGTCTTTTGATGACTATTAAGGTAAATACATTGTTTGTTCTCTATTAAAATCTTTCATTTGCTAACTATGCCTATCAGTAGTTAGTGCCTTCCGTAGTTTGAATCTTTTATTTAGCTGGCAGTAGTGGCGCTCGCTGTATCAATATTCTTCAAAATTTCGACTGACTCTGCTGTGGGTTTGCTCTGTTGTGGACAAATACCTTGTCTGCATGTCAAGAGTCAGCACTGTCTTTCCGTTGGAAGGACAACACTACTTCTTTAAGATTGCATGGAAATCCACTACTTCCGTGTGAATTTTCTTTTACTGCTCAGACTTTGAGAAAAACACTGCAATGTTACTATGATGAATGATCAGGACTGTCTTTATGGACTGTGAGAATATTTTAGCTTTTGACCAACATTGTATCAATAAGTGTGTGCAATTGATATCTTTGTTATTGTAATTATAAAAAAAATTTATCAAGTCATTATTGGCCACTGTCCAAAACAATTTGTAAAATTTTTTGTGGGGAGCATGGGGGCTATGTAAGTAGGCTGTTTAGGTTTTTTTATTGGTAACGCCACCTCTGTATGAAAATCACTGGCTGTGCTGTGTGCAGTCTGTGGCTGCTTTGCATTGTTGTAATACTCGCCATTGTAGTGTTAGGCAGCTGGCTGTGAACAGCGCGTAGCGTTGCGCAGTTGGAGGTGAGCCGCCAGCAGTGGTGGATGTGGGGAGAGAGATGGCGGAGTTTTGAAACTTGTAAGACTGGATGTTATGAACTACTATATATATGATGTCTTTTGATGACTATTAAGGTAAATACATTGTTTGTTCTCTATTAAAATCTTTCATTTGCTAACTATGCCTATCAGTAGTTAGTGCCTTCCGTAGTTTGAATCTTTTATTTAGCTGGCAGTAGTGGCGCTCGCTGTATCAATATTCTTCAAAATTTCGACTGACTCTGCTGTGGGTTTGCTCTGTTGTGGACAAATACCTTGTCTGCATGTCAAGAGTCAGCACTGTCTTTCCGTTGGAAGGACAACACTACTTCTTTAAGATTGCATGGAAATCCACTACTTCCGTGTGAATTTTCTTTTACTGCTCAGACTTTGAGAAAAACACTGCAATGTTACTATGATGAATGATCAGGACTGTCTTTATGGACTGTGAGAATATTTTAGCTTTTGACCAACATTGTATCAATAAGTGTGTGCAATTGATATCTTTGTTATTGTAATTATAAAAAAAATTTATCAAGTCATTATTGGCCACTGTCCAAAACAATTTGTAAAATTTTTTGTGGGGAGCATGGGGGCTATGTAAGTAGGCTGTTTAGGTTTTTTTATTGGTAACGCCACCTCTGTATGAAAATCACTGGCTGTGCTGTGTGCAGTCTGTGGCTGCTTTGCATTGTTGTAATACTCGCCATTGTAGTGTTAGGCAGCTGGCTGTGAACAGCGCGTAGCGTTGCGCAGTTGGAGGTGAGCCGCCAGCAGTGGTGGATGTGGGGAGAGAGATGGCGGAGTTTTGAAATTTGTAAGACTGGATGTTATGAACTACTATATATATGATGTCTTTTGATGACTATTAAGGTAAATACATTGTTTGTTGTCTATTAAAATCTTTCATTTGCTAACTATGCCTATCAGTAGTTAGTGCCTTCCGTAGTTTGAATCTTTTACTTAGCTGGCAGTAGTGGCGCTCGCTGTATTGCAGTAGTTCGAGTAACGAAGATTTTTGTGAGGTAAGTGATTTGTGAAAGGTATAGGTTAATGTTATTCAGGGCCACTCTTTTTTAGGGATTATTGAAAGTCAGATTGCGTTGCGCTAAAAATATTGTGTGTCAGTGTAAGCACAGTCATGTATAATTGTTCAAAGGGGACGTTTCAGAAGAACGGTCTGACAATGTGCCAACGTCCAGTGCCGATGGTCACGTGCCCGTTTCAGTCGTAGTTGCCGATTGCTACATTCATGGATCGTCGGCTGCGGAGGCCCGTCGCTGGCATCTGTGTGTTCAGACACACTTGCACTCTGGCCAGCATTAAAGTCTGATGTATGTTTTGCCACTTGTCCTGTTTTACCAGTCCATCCAGCCTCCGACGTCCAACATCTATAATGAGGGATGGCCACCCAACCCCAAGACGTCTGGACATGGTTTCACCTCGGTTTCGCCACGTGTTAAAGACACTCACCACAGCACTCCTCGAACACCCCACAAGTCGTCCAGTTTCGGAAATGGTTGTGTCGAGCCTCAGCGCCATCACATTCTGCTTCGGGTCAAACTCAGATAGATCGCGCACCTTCCGCATTCTACACACGGACGACTCGCTCACTGATACTGCATGCGCCGTGTATGCGTCTGACTAGCAGTCATTCCTTGCCAGGTGACGCTGCTATCTGCTGGACGGATTTATGTCGATAGTATGTCGGTGGTCATAATGTTCTGGCTGATCAGTATATGCAAAGTCTTACCCGTGTCCTGCAGTCTTTGTCACTATGAATCAAATCGGCGAGGGGAAGTTCGTACAGTCCCCTTGTTAGTGTTGAGAATCTTTTCAGTGGATTTGTTGCATTTACTAAGTATTCTTCTTCCCTACAATTTTTCTACGTAGTTGTTCCAATTTAAGTTTTTCGTAGCTGAAATCCCTTTGTATTTAGTTAAATCGACAACTTCTAAATTTATGTGATTTGTTGTGGAAGCGAAATTTAACGAAATGTTTTGGGTCTTACTGTTGAGTGCATCACACTTCTTCTTGTTCTGGATAAATTGTCACTTTTCACAAAGGCACAGCGAAAGTTGTCGACAGCGCTAGGGGAGCGGTGTATTCAACTAGGGAAGGTCGTTGGCGACGTTAGATAATACTCAACTTCAAAAATGGTTCAAATGGCTCTGAGCACTATGGGACTTAACATCCGAGGTCATCAGTCCCCTAGAACTTCGAACTACTGAAACATAACTAACCTAAGGACATCACACACATTCATGCGCGAGGCAGGATTCGAACCTGCGACCGTAGCGGTCGTGCGGTTCCAGACTGAAGCGCCTAGAACCGCTCGACCACATCGTCCGGCGATACTCAACTGATATGACGTATTCACTCGATGCTGCGAGGACAGTCTAAGATGTACGAATAGCAGTGGATGCCAGTCATTAAGTGGCGTTTGTATTTCACATATGAAGCATCTAAAATACTCCTCAGTCAATGATGTTATTAGGAACTGCGGAAGACTACATACATACACCTTAAAGAGTACAAATCTGGTTACGCTTTAGTAACGTATAACTTCAGTATGTCACATGACAGAGTGAAATCATATTTTATAATAACTACGTGACGCACTGGCTGTTACTGAGTAGATTTAATATTACCCTTTATTTTGATTCACTACTACTCCACTGTTAACTGTATTCAAGTGGTTGTTTCGGATTTGTCACTGTGCAGTTACGTCTGCGTAGTCATTTTCAAGTGATTATACATCATACCCGATCAAATGACAGTACTTAAGCTACAGGCGAACTATTCCTCTAGTCACGCAATGGTAAAAAACGTAGTGGATTTGTCGTACTTCACAGTATGACACCGTTTTTTGGATAGCAGTGATGTAACATACGCCAGAGGAGTGGAAAAACTGTGAGATGTGTTTGCTGTCACCATCGTAGGAATCGTAAGGGTGGCGCCAGAGCTATATACTCATAGTCGGTAATCTTTCCTTCACTCAGCATGCGAATGTAGTAGAACGGAAAAACTCTAATACTCGTACGCGCTATCCTGCGTCGTCCACAGGGCAGAGGCTTGCGTTATATACACTGCATGCAGAACAAAAGTAAAGCTCCCAGAAGGAGAGAAGTAAACGAAATGAAATTTCGCGGATTGAGAGGATATGTGATGTTATATCAGTGATTGCAGTATCGAGTCAAATTTACAAAGAACTTGGCAGAATGAGCCTACCTATCAGCGTGACACAGCACCCCCACTGGCCAGGATGCTTCCACTGATTCGGTTTGGAAGGATATCACAAAACCGTTGTATCCTTTCCTGAGGTAAACGGGTCCACAATTGTTGTAACTTGTCCTTGTATCCTGGATATTGGCAACTGGACGGAGTTTACATCCTAGACGTTCCCACAAATATTCTACAGGGGACAGATACGGGGCCAGACAGATTTCTTTCCTTCCGTCTATGAAGATGCCGCTATGGTGTCATTGTACACTGAAGGGTCAAAGAAACTGGTATGGGTATGCGTATTCAGATACAGAGATATGTAAACAGGCAGAATAAAACGCTGCGATCTGCAACTCCCATTTAAGACATCAAGTGTCTGGCGCAGTTGTTGGATCGGTTACTGCATCTACAATGACAGATTATCAAGATTAATGTTTGTTTGGACGTGATATTATAGTCGGCACTCGAGCGATGGGACACAATATTTCCGAGGTAGCGATGAAGTGGGGATTCTCCCGTACGACCAATTCACGGGTGTACCGTGAATATCAGGAATCTGGTAAAACATTAAATTTCCGACATCGCTGCGGCCGGAGAAAGATCCCGAAGGAACGGGACCAGAGAGACAGAAGTGCAACCTTTCCGGAAACTGCTCCAGACTTCAATGCTGGGCCATCAACAAGTGTCAGCATGCGAACCATTCAACGAAACATCGTCGATATGGGTTTCGGAGCCGAAGGCTCACTCGCCTGCCCTTGATGACTGCACGACACAAAGCTTTACGCCTCGCCTGGGCCCGTCAACTCTGACATTAGACTTTGATAACTGGAAACATGTTGCCTGGTACGATGAGTCTCGTTTCAAATTGTATCGAGCGGATGGACTTGTAAGGGTATGGAGACAGCTTCATGAATCCATGGACCCTACATGTCAGCATCGGACTGTTCAAGCTGGTGGAAGCTCTGTAATGGTGTGGGACGTCTGCATTTGGAGCGATTTGGGACCCCTGATACTCTGACAGGTGACACGTACGTAAGCATCCAGTCTGATCACCTGCATCCATTCACGTCTATTGTCATTCGGACGGACTTGGGCAATTCCAGCAGGACAATGAGACAGCGCACACGTCGAAAATTGCTACAGATTGTCTCGAGGAACACTCTTCCGAGTTTAAACACTTCCGCTGGTCACCAAACTCCCCAGACATGAACGTTATAGAACATATCTCGGATGCCTTGCAACTTGCTATTCTCAAGATATTTCCACGCCTTCGTACTCTGCCGGCCGGGGTGACCGAGCGGTTCTAGGCGCTACAGTCTGGAAACGCGCGACCGCTACGGTCGCAGGTTCGAGTTCTGCCTCGGGCATGGATGTGTGTGATGTCCTTAGGATAGTTAGGTTTAAGTAGTGTTAAGTTCTAGGGGACTGATGACCTCAGAAGTTGAGTCCCATAGTGCTCAGAGCCATTTTAGCCTTCGTACTCTTAAGGGTTTATGGACAGCCCTGCAGGATTCATTGTGTCACTTCCCTCCAGCACTACTTCAGACATTATTCGAGTCCATACCACGTCATGTTGCGGCCCTTCTGCGTGCTCGCTGGGGCCCTGCATGATATTAGGCAGATGTACAAGTTTATTTGGCGCTTTAGTGTATTATGACATGTTTTAAAGCAGAAGATGGCCATTGCTGACCGAAGCCGGTAGTCTAAGGACCTAAAAATTTAGTAATCATGGACGAAAATAGAGAAATACACTCTACACTTTCTGGATCACTGTTCTATTTGGGACCGTGTCGCAACTAGTGGGACATGGGGATCGTGCTGGCCAAGAAAGTACCTCAAAATCGTCCAGACAGTTAATAGAGTCACGTGGCATGTGCGGACGAGCATTGTCCTGTTGAAAAGTGACACCTCGATACTGTATGTACGAGAGGGGATGCAGGATGTCCGTGATGTACCGCTGTGCAGTCTGAGTTCCCTCAGTCACTACCAGTCATTCCAGATGGCTTCCCGCAATATGGCGCCACGAGGAACGCCTCTCCAAATCATTAGAAGAGTGGGAGCTCTCTCCAGGTAGCCGCCATACTCGCTGACGAGGATCATCCGAAATGATCCAGAACCGTGATTCACTGCTGAACACTATTCGACGCCATTCATGACCAGTCCTTACTTCCTAGCGCGGCACCACTACAAAGGCAACCGTGGTGTTGACTGCAGCTTACGCATGGGACGGTAATTCCGTAGTCCGGCTGCTGGTGCCTCAGAAATGGTGCCGGATGACTCATTATGTTGCAGAGAGTCCATTTTTGTTTCCGGATGGTAGACGCAGATGTGTAGGGGTTACAGTGTGCTTTGTGCACAATAAGGCGATCGTTCCTTGAGGTGGTCAGACGTGGTCGAAGAAACCTCGACGAGATTATGTCTGCAGACACGTTCCTAATGCTGTATAACATCGGGTCACTATCACTTTCGGATGCCCCATGTATCTGGGTGTTGCATGATCGACCGGAGACCCACAACGAGGCTCCTTTAGAACTCTTTCAGGGGCTGATAACGCTGTCTCACGCGTTTCCGGCAGTCTTTCACGGTGATACTCAACATCTGACGTTACTCAAGTCCCTTGCACATCCTACCAGACTTGTTAATAACAGCAAACACGAACAACACTGCTGTACTGTGATTCTATTCTACTTGTCAAAGAGAACTGCAATACTAAAAATTTACATTCCCACCTGTGATGTGTACGTGTACGAAGTGACACTGTATCCGACCTTGTCTTCTGGGTGCTTAACCTTTTTTTGACAGTCAGTGTTTCGAGCATTTGTGATGTTGACTATAATTACGTTAACCAGTTTACTGATGCACTGAAATCATTAATCCTACACATAGTGAATAACCTAGTGAGTTACGTTGCATTTGTGGAGAAGTAGGTAAATGCCATGTGACTAGGGCCTCCGACGAGTAGGCCGTTTGCCGGGTGCAAGTCTTTCGATTGGACACCACTACGGCGACTGGGCGTCGATGGAGATGAAGTGATGATGATGATTTGGACAACACAACAACCAGTTCCTGTCCGGAGAAAATCTCCGACCCAGGCGAGAATCGAGCCCGGGCCCTTAGGATTGACATTCTGTCGCGCTGACCACTCAGCTACCGGGGGCGGACTGGAGAAGTAGGTTAATACAAGGACTAAGGTACAGCGGTTTTTCGTGCTCTACTTGTAACCATTCCGCATGAACTAGAGAAACACCCGAAAACTATATTTGTGATACAAGTTTAACCAAGAAATAAACGTTCTAAAACTTGCTGAAATTTGAAAATGAATGTGATTACAGATTCCATGTTACTCTTTAAATACATTTCACTAATGTAATTTCCTAAAAGAAACTGTCAAATAATTTAACTTGGGATTAAGTTTAAGCTTCCCTTCTCAAGCACACAGTTGCCCAACCACTACGGATAGTTACCCTGTGGGATGGGGAATCGTATGTGTAGTCGCGTATTTGTGGTGTTTATGGTTATACTTGGTTACCCTGTTTCTTACACGTAAATTAATTTAGTAACAGAGAAACTACAGCATTCTTATATACAGTTGGTTTTAGGTTTGTCTACAGTCTGGAACCGCGCTACCGCTACGGTCGCAGGTTCGAATCCTGCCTCGGGCATGGATGTGTGTGATGTTCTTAGGTTAGTTAGGTTTAAGTAGTTCTAAGTTCTAGAGGACTGATGACCTCACAAGTTAAGTCCCATAGTGCTCAGAGCCACTTGAACCATTTTTTCAATCCGGCATGTTACGCATCCCAAATACTCGAGCAGTACTCAAGAATAGGTCGCAGCAGCGTAATATACGCGATCTCCTTTACAGGTGAACCACTCTTTCCTAAAATTATCCCTATAAACAGAAGTCAACCATCTGCCTTTCTCACCACAGCTTTCACATGCTCGTTCGATTTCATATCTCTTCGCAACGTTACGCCCTGATATTTAAACGACTGACTGTGTCAATCAGGACACTAGTAATAAAGCATCCGAACATTACAAATTTGTTCTTCGTACTTGTCTTCATTAACTTACATTTTTCTACATTTAGAGATAGCTGTCATTCACCACACCAACTGTAAATTTTGTCTAAGCCGTCTTGCATCTTCCTTCGGTCACTGAACTTCGATACTTTACCGTACGCCACAGCATTATCAGCAACCAATAGCAGATCGCTGCCCAACCTGTCCGCCAAATCAGTTATGTATATAGGGTACAACAGCAGTCCTATCACACTTTCCCGGAGCGCAGCCGACGATACCCATGCCTTTGATAACCACTTGCCATCGAGTACATCCTACAGGATTCTATTGCTTAAGAAGTGTTCGAACCACTCACATATCTGTGAACTTATTCCATATGCTCGTGTTCAGAGCCATTTGAACCATTTTAGGTTCGTCAAAAAGTAATTTTTGTTTAACACACTCTGTTCACCCACTTTGCCATACCCTTAAATATTAAGCAGCTGGACAGACTACAGAAGTTCATCATCACATGTGTAATGAGATATTATCGTATTCTTTCTTGCGCACGTTAATAGAGAGATGCCGCATATTTTACTTCGCTGTAATGAGGAGAGAATCATGAGAAGTGTTAGTTTACTGCAACTGTTTCATCCCGTTTATGCGCCATTAGAAAGGAAAAGTTATATTCAACCTGAGAAAACAGAGTTGGTGAGTAGTTTAGCGGAAATACGCTGGTGTGCCACGCATGCTATACGACTGCGTCCATTTCATTTGTTGGCAGAGCAAGGTCTGGGCGTAGTAAAAACAGCGCGGCAGTTAACGGCCTCCGTGCTGGCAGCAGCCACCGGCGAATTCACTCCGGGTATGGAGTCGCCGCGGCACGCCAGGCCAGCGCTCGAGACTGATGGAGCGGCCGCCAGCGGCGCCAGCGTCGCCATGGCAACGCCCCACCGCCCGCCCCAGTGGCGGGCAGCCGCGAGACGCCGCGTCTACCCCCAGCGGCGCATCCTGCCATTCACAGACGTAACCATAACACTGATCCGCTCCCTGGTTGACCGGAACTTTGTTTGTGGGGAACAGAGCAATACACTCAAATGTATCCACTCTATATATATGTTGTTTGAGGGCTGCGATTGTGTTGTACATTATTTTATGAAGTAATATACCAGCTGTACCGGTATGAAATGAGCGTTTTTGTGAAAATGAAACATTAATTTTGAATTGTAAAGTAAAAACATTTTATTCAAAGTACTGACCATTGCTTTCTATACATTTTGACCACCTTTCTGGCAATTTGTGGACACCACGCCAATAGAAATGTTCGTCTTTTGGAGCAAACGAATCAGACACCCAATTTTCGACTTCTTCGTAGGAATCGAAGTGTTCCTCAGCCAATGCGTGCCCCATTGATGATCTTAAAAGAAATCACCATAAAGCCATTCTAGGTATCAAATTAATTATACCCTTGTTAATTAATAATCTTCGTCTACCTAAACGTTCATAAATAATATTAGATAAACAAAACAATCCAGAAAAACATAAACCATGACCAACCATTAAAGAAAGAGAACCCATACAACCTCACCAATTTATAGTTATCAACCCACCAATAACCATTCTTATATGAGCAACAGAAGAATATGCAATTAAAGACTTTAAATCAACCTGACGAAAACAAATAAATCTAACAATAATACCACCAGATAAACCTAAAGATAATCAAAAATAATTAAACTTTAAACCCAAATAAGAAATAACCTTTATAACACGAAAAATACCATAACCACCTAACTTCAATAAAACACCAGCAAGAATTATTCTACCTGAAATAGGAACCTCTACATGAGCCTTAGGAAGCCATAAATGAACCAAAAATATTGACATCTTAACTAAAAAAGCCAAAATTATAAATACTTACGACATAAAATAATAAGAACCAAAATCAACCAATAAATGGAAATATAAAGTGTTAGAAAAATCATAAACCTTAAATAAAATCAATAATAAAGGTAATCTAGCAACCAAAGTATAAAAAAATTAAATAAACACCAGCCTGTAAACGTTCAGGTTGATAACCTCAACCCAAAATCAAAAGTAAGGGGCCAAGGGGCCAAGTCTGGTGAATACGGCGTGTGGGGTAGAAGCTCCCAGTCAAGTGTTTTGATTGTATACTGAACCAGTTTTGCTTTGTGTGAAGGTGCATTGTCGTGTAAAAAAATTACTTCGCCATGTCTTCTGGCCCATTCTGGTCTTTTTTCGATCAATGCATAGTTCAAATTGATCATTTGTTGTCTGTAGCGATTACTATTCACAGTTTCACCGGGCTTTAGAAGCTCATGATGCACCACACCTTTCTGATCCCACCAAACACAGAGCATTGTCTTCTTTCCGATCTGGTTTTGCAGTCGATGTTGATGGTTGTCCCGGATTAGCCCATGATTTTTCCCGTTTAGGATTCTTAAAATAAATCCATTTTTCATCACCAGTAACAATTCGATGCAAAATTGATTTTCTTTCATGTCTTTGAAGCAAAATTTGACAAATGGTTTAGCGGTTTTCCATCTGTTTTTCATTCAATTTATGTGGCACCCATTTTACCCACTTTTGGATCTTTCCCATAGCTTTCAAATGGTCAGAAATTGTTTGTTATGCAACATTTAGCATTGCTGCCATTTGCTTCTGACTCAAAGTATCATGTTCATCCAGTATTGCTTGCAATTCGGCGTCTTCGAACTTTTTTGGTAGTCTTCCACGTTCTTCATTTCTTACATCAAAATCATTGTTTCTGAACCGCTGAAACCATCTTTTGCATGTTGCGTCTGATAGAGGATGATCACCATATGCCTCGACAAGCATTCGATACGACTCTGCAGCACTTTTTTTTCAAATTAAAACAAAAAATTAATGCTTTCCGCAAATCATCACTTTCTGGTACAAAATTCGACATTTTTAACACGATGTAAACATATGATGTTGTTTGTTCCATGACTTGATGTATACTAAATATCTATGACAGATGTCATACCAACCAAACAAAAAAAATTAAGGCTTGTTCACAACAAATGTTCTCTATCGACACATTTGTATCTTAACGCTCATACCATACCGGTACACCTGGTATACTGCAACAGTCACTTCATTAATATGTTATTAGGACGACGCGTTTCGGCAACGTGCTGCCATCATCAGGTACTTTATAGTAACTGTAACTGCACCTGATGATGGCAACACCCTGTCGAAACTTGTCATGCTAACAAAATATTAGCAACAAGTGACTGTTGCAGTTTATATTATTTCATATATGAAGAACAGATGTGCGCCAGGAAAGTGTGTTGGTAGATTTGTTGTTAGCATTGTGTAGTATAGTCGCAGATAACATTTTCGCATATGAAGCTGTTATTTACAAGGGTCGTTCAATAAACAATGCTCCCACGGTTTTCCTTCTCAAAACGTATTTATTCTTAAGAGTTAGGACTTGGTAACATCAATTAACATTCCTACATAGTCTCCATCACGTTCTATGGCCTTACGTTTGCGTCATGTAATAATACGTATTCCGTTTTGGTAAAAGCACTCGACCTGTGCCGGTAGCCATGTTTTCACTGCATCGATAACGCTCAGCCCATCTTCAAAGTGTGTCCCACGTAGGGAATGCTGAAATGGTCCAAACAGATGGAGGGGCGAGGGCATCAGGCCTGGACTGTATAGCAGATGCCACAATGATGTCCAGCATAGTTCGGCAGTGTGTTCCGGAGTCTGAGACACATGCCTAGTCATGTAGAATCACTCTTTTAGATTCGTGTCGGACCGAACACATCGGAAACGGTTTTTGTATTTGTTCTGAGTCTTCATACATGCTTCCAAATTAATGGTTAGCCATTTCGGCAACACACTTGAGAAAGACACTGTCTCTTTTCCAAAATCAAGTTTATTGAATTTGTCAACCCGGATATACGCGATCTGTTTTAAATTTTTTATTTATATTAGGAACTGAAAACCCATAAAGTCAGTACCGCACACGCTATCTATTTGGATGAATTACTAGTTTCGGCTAACAATCTAGCCATCTTGAGATCATAAAATACTCTTGATTAGTGTTGGTGCCGTTACGGCTTCAAACGTCGTTAACATTTTTCTTCAAATGACAACATACATACCTAACACAGTTCAAAACAGTTTTTCATTGCCCGTGGCCAGTGTAATCGAAAGATGGTCATAAAACAAAGGCGCTATGCCATTAAATGTTGGTTACTGTCGCAATCAGTATTATATCATCTCGTAACAGAGATCATCATACATACGTTGCTGTAACATGGTACGTCTGAATAGTATGGTATCTAATACCCATTAATTACAAAGCTCATGAAACGCAACATTCGGCAAATGCGTAGTATAGACATGTGTGGCCGGTACTATAGCGAAATGGGGACACGAACACCTTTGTTTTGTGACAGTTGTTCAAACACACTGGCCACGAACGATGAAAAGCTGTTTTTAACTACGTAATTGGTGGATGTTGTCAATGGCACCAACATTAATCAAGAAAATTTTATGATCTGAAGACAGCTAGATTGTTAGGCGACTAATAATCAATCCAAATAAAGGAGATTTCATGTACGACCTTGAATCCAAAATACTCTCACGGTAACTGTGGTGTCACCGCCAGACACCACACTTGCTAGGTGGTAGCCTTTAAATCAGCCGCGGTCCGTTAGTATACGTCGGACCCGCGTGTCGCCACTATCAGTGATTGCAGACCGAGCGCCGCCACACGGCAGGTCTAGAGAGACTTCCTAGCACTCTCCCCAGTTGTACAGCCGACTTTGCTAGCGATGGTTCACTGACAAAATATGCTCTCATTTGCCGAGACGATAGTTTAGCATAACCTTCAGCTACGTCATTTGCTACGACCTATCAAGGCGCCATATTCAGTTACTATTGATATTGTGAATCATGTACTGTCAAGAGCGACGTTCATCGTTAATGGATTAAAGTTAAGTATTCCACCAGCTACACCTCTGTTTTTTCTAAATTCTAATTTCCTTGTCCTGTTCCAGACCTCACGCCAACCTGCGTGAGCTAAAACGCGTGCCTTTTGGCCTCCTCTTGTAACACGGTGTTGGCTCTCCTGCCAACCACAACAGTAACTTTCCCCGAGGAGAGACAGATGCCTTGAACTTCTTCTTTGGTGACTGCTGGTGGTGCCACTCCAGTGATTGTGTTGTTATTTATATCTGAGACTGATGGACGCAGATTTTGTCACCTGTAACGGTCAATGAGAGAACATCCTCTCCGTTGGCCTCAAACTGCTCTGTCTGTTCAAATGGAATGATTCCTCGTTGATTGTTGCGGTCTGTTGTGAGCATTCGTGGAACCCATCTGGAGTACATCTCTAATCATACAAGTCTCAGTCATTGCACATGCGTTTGCAGTGCTCACTGATAGCTGTGGAGCCAATAGCCAAATTGTTACGAGTCTGTCTGAGTGAATAATAGCATCGATGGCGGTTAACTACATCGGGATTAGTGGCTGGGGCAGGGCGACCCGAACATGGTCGATCATGGTGGTCAGTTTCTGCACTTCCTCACTCATTAAATCTCTTTACCGATCGTTCAAGAGTACTAGCAACCTCATCATTAGCATATTCTGCACACATAAATTAATAGATGTTCACCATGGTTTGTTTCCCGCAACCAAGAACTGAGTTACAACACGTTACTTGTAACTATTGTCTTGGACAGATGCCAATTTAGTGGCTCATTAAGGCTCTACCATATGTCTAAAATGTTCTAAACTTGGTAGACGTACTGAAGAAACACCAGATTTGTAGCATCTGGAAGGACGTTTTCCTGTCCATATTAACACCTCTAAAAAAGAATAAAAAAGTTAAAAGAAATGAAAAATTGTCTTAAATACTACCAAGATCTGAATACTTTCGCGGCATTTTTCAAAGTGGTGCACAAGTTAGCAACTTACTTTAAATGTTCTGAAACTTAAAGTTGTACAGTTCACAAAACAAAAAAACAAAAAAACAAAAAAAACATGGTATGGTATGACTTCAGTATCAGTGAATCACATTTGGAATAGGTTAGCTCATGCAAATACCTACCTGTAGGAATATGTGAGGAAGGTGGTAGAGAGGTTCACTGGTAGGATACTAAGGAAATGGAATCGGTATAAATTGGAAATTGTTTACAGCATACACGCGCAACCCTTCCTGGAATATTTCAATATTAAGTGGGACCCGTAGCCTACTCTTTTCATCGTGAATCAGATTAAACTTAAGCATATACTAAAATCCTCTACGTGTCACTAAGGACCGCGAAGATAAGATTATAAAAGCAGCAGCGCCCACAGTGGTGCTTAGGCAATCATTCGTCCCGCAGTCCACACGAAATTAGAAGGGCAGCAGCCCTGGTTTGTTGTACTATGGCAATTACCCCATGTCACAAACTTTCTGGTTGTTTACGGAGAACAGGTGTAAATGTAACAACCGAATCTGCACAGGGAAGTTTCTATTGAGTGCTACGTTTACATCTATAGTCCGTGAGTCACCTTAAGGTATGTGGTGGTAGGTTCTTCACATTATTCTCCACTGTTACAGTGACCATGATGACGATGACGAAAAATATAGAGCGTCAAAAGAACGCTCCTCGCCACCCCTACTGGATTTCAAATTAGTCTGAACCATATTTGTTCTCACAAGCGGAATTGCTATGATTATTCTAAAGGAACACAGATTACCAATTTTCTTCAGATTTTCATACATATTTTAGTCATCATTCATCTGATTGGTTTGATGCTGCCCTCCACGATTTCATCTCTTGTGCCACCCTCTTTATCTCAAAGTAGAATTTACACGCATCACCCTCAATTATTTGTTGGCAATATACCAGTCTCTGTCTCACAATACCGATTTTTACCGTGTACAGCTACCTTTGTACCATGGAAATTATTCCCTGTCGTCTTAACCCATGTGCTGTCATCCTGACGTTTCTTCGTGCTAGTGTGTTCGGAACATTACTTTCCTCGCTGATCATCCAGGGGACCACATTTCCTATCTTATCAGCCTATTTAATTTTCGACTTCCTGCTACAGCAACACAATTCAAACGCTTCGATTATCTTCTGTCACGGTTTTCCCTCACTTCTCAATTCACTTCGATATTATGTTGGAAATTTTTTTGTCAAGGCGTATGTTTCATACTAGTAGACTTCTTTTTGGGACGAATGTCCTCTTTTTTTTTCTAGTCTACTTTTCATGTACCCCATGATTCGTCCCTCATGTGTCATTTTATTTTCGTGGTACTGGAATTCCTTAACTTCATCTATTCCTTGGTCACCAATTTAGATGTTAAGTTTATCGCTAATCTCAATTGTGCTACTCCTCATTAGTTCCATCGTTCTTCGGTTTACTTTCCACCCATATTTTGTGATCATGAGACTGTTTATTCCATTCACCAGGTCCTTTTTTTCTTTTTCACTTTCCTTAGAGTACCATTGCCATCAGCGAGTATTATCACTGCTATTCTTTCACCTTGTATTCTGATCTCACTCTTGAACCTGTCTTTTATTCTCATCATTTCTTTCCCTTATATAGATTCAACAGTAGAGACGAGACACTGTAACTCTGTTTCACACGCTGTTTTTTCTTTTTTTTTTCTTGGTTTTCCGTTCTTAGTGTTTCCTGTTGGTTCTGACGCGTATTGTATATTATCCGCTTTTCACTACTTTTTACACCTATTTTCACCATTTTTCTCAAAATTTCAAGCAATTTACAACTTACATCACTCTACATTGTAGAACACTTCTACTAGCTCGTCAAATGCTATGAATTTTTTGTGTGAAATAGAAAATGAGGAGTAAAGAGAAGGGATGGGTGGCAGTGATTGTGGTAAAGCAGTGGCGGAAGTTGAAAACTTGTGCTGCACCAGGCCTCGAACCGGATTTACTGCTTCTCGTGAGCGGTTGCTTTAACTGCTTCGGCCATCCGGATACGGTTCGTAACCGGCCCAAATTTCAAACTTGAGCATGCAGCAATGGTGCGTTCCTTGTCCATTAACCTCTACTCACAAACTATTGATTCCCATAGGAGTTCTGACATGTCCAACAGAGTAGGCACCGCTCAAATACATAAAATTATATAAAGATGTCTTTACTTCGTGAGTCTTGCAACAAGTATATGGTTATATGTCGAAACAGATATGTGAGACGTCGCTGATCAAATTAGTTTGTAAATTATTATGTCGTGTATTAAAAAATAGAATTTGAATGGAAAAACGTCTTGGCGCCACTCTAAGCAATGAAACTTAAAATAATCAACACATTGTTTCCACAGTGAGTGGTTAATATGTGTCTTGCAGAAGAGAGCTACACTGATCTTGGCTTGGGATGCTGCTTAATGGAACGAGAATTACGAGAATAAGAAAGGTAAACTGACTGATATAGAGGACAAACAAGAACTTCACCGAAAAATTTACGTAGGTGATACGTAGACCAGACGAAGAAAAACCATGTTTAGTAAGCATACGTTCTAAAATAACCTTAAGAGCTACGAACGCTTCTTCTCCTTGGATTCTGTGAAACGCGTCTTCTACAGTGAGCTCTTTGATGCCCATAATTTTCGAGGAGGCAGATCAAATGCTAGGGAGCTAGGATCTGGGAGTGGTAAGGTGCTGAGCACGAAGAAAATCAGCTTTAGATACATTTATTTACCAGAGAACAAATTTAAAAGTACAATTTCTGTAATAATACAAGAATTTTGGAAATCAGTGTTCGTTGAATTAGAAAATCACCTCTGAGGCACTTACTGGAACACGGTTTATCTTCCTTCCCTTTTTTTCCCCTTAAAAACCGGTGTTACGAAGACCACAATGCAAATACGGTTTAACCATAAAAGAAACTTTTAAGATAACAGAATATACAATATAACAGGTGCTTCTATACTGACTTTAAAATAAGAAAATGAGCTTTTTTTAAATCAACAAGTATTCACAAGAGCAAGCAAGAAAAAATCCAAAATTACGGGTACTAACGTACGGCAGCAGGACTGAACTCAGCCCTACGCCCTAAACGGTTCAGTACAGATTCTGAAACATACACTCAGAAAAATAAGCTAAATTTACCTAAATAATAAGCGGCAAATAACACAAGGGTCTGACCGCTTCAGAGGAAAAGAGGGCAGACACCAGAGTCCTTTCGACCCACAAGTACCGTAAGAGAATAGAGCTTACATAACTCAATAAATGCAGCATGCACCTGGGCCTTTTAACCTTAAATGACAGTAAAAAGTTAAAGATACTTGAAGAAAATGTAGACACTGTTAGTGCAGGTAGAACTAAATCGACGATCACGAAGTAGACAAAGTTACGGAATTCAGTTACCTTGGAAGCAAAATACTCATGACGAAAGAAGCAAGGAGAACATAAAAAACAGACTAGCGAAGGCAAAGAGTGCATTCCTGACCAAGAGAAGTCTACTGCTATCAAATGTAAACCTCGATCTGAGGAACACAATTTTGAGAATGTACTTTTGGAGCACAGCCGTGAATCTGGACTGCGGGGAAACCTAAGCAGAAGACTTGCAGTGTTACAGAAGGATGTGAAAAATTAAATAGACTAATAAGGTAACAATGGTATTGGCGGGAGCTGTAAAGGGTAAAATCTGTAGAGAAAGACAAAAATTGGAATGCATCCAACAGGAACGTAAAGTGGAAGTGCTACTTTGAGATGGAGAGGTTAGCGCATGAGAGGAATGCGTGGCGGGCCTCATCGAGCCAGTCAGAATACTGATGGCTAAAAAAATAAAAAAAGAGGGACAGGTGAAGCCACACGCAAAACGTCGTAGTTTGTTGTCCGTATTGATGAGCATCGTGGGAGAAATATTTGTGACTTAGAATGCGCGATATGGTTTGTGGTTTACCATCATATTTTTAGGTTAGGTCATTATGAGTGTACGCTCCAAGCAGAGATGTGGTTTTTAGGTTCCCTGCACGTGGAGATGGTTATAGAGTTGGTTCCTTGTTGTGTTGTATTGAGCGAAGTTGTGAAATGAACTTTAACCAATGGTTAGTAAGTGATCGTTGAATGTTATGGAGCACCGTGTTGATTAATGGCCTGATACGAGGGTACTGGGTCTTGCCAGTTGCTGATAGAAAAACACCATGGCATTAGACGAGATATTGTGACCTGCTCTTGAAAGAGAACAGGCAACAAATTTACTTGTTAGGAAGATAGGAAAAAACTTTTAGCCTAGTAAAGATAAAAAAAACAAGTTTTGATATTGACCATAATCGGATTCTTGTAATTTTTGGTGTTATTACGAAACTACAGCGACGGTACTTAGAATTTTTTCTATGTTTTGTAAACTTGTATGGATAGAAAGATAACTGTAATAGAGCGACAGGAAAGTAAATGCGACGGTTGAAAAAATGGGTTATGGTTAAG
Organism: Schistocerca cancellata; assembly: GCF_023864275.1. Classification (NCBI taxonomy): domain Eukaryota; kingdom Metazoa; phylum Arthropoda; class Insecta; order Orthoptera; family Acrididae; genus Schistocerca; species Schistocerca cancellata. The sequence continues at coordinate 531,077,304 of NC_064631.1, forward strand.
AACTTCTATTAAAACAAAATAGTTGACAATACTTAGTAATAATTTTCTTTAAATGAAACAACAATTGACTGTTACCAGTCACTCTTTATTTATCTTCACGACGCGTTTCAAAGATTGAAACCTCCGTCATCAAGTGATTTTACATTTGTTAGTATGACGTGTGTGTGTGTGTGTGTGTGTGTGTGTGTAACGATTTTTTGGAGGAACTTGCCGGGAATTGTCCAGTGGAGAAACAAAACACTATTTCAGAACATGGTTTTGGATTTCTTCTGGCAAAAAAATAAACGGATATCTAACTTTTGTCAAAAGAAACCCAAAACCATGTTCTGAAACAGTATTTTGTTCCGCCACTAGATAGTGCCGCAAGTCCCTCCAAAAAAATCATAATACCCCATGCACACACACACACACACACACACACATACACACACACACACACACGGGCGCGCGCGCGCGCGCACACACACACACACACACACACACACGCACACACACACGTCATATTAACAAATGTAAATCCACCTGATCGTAGCACAACACACACACACACATATGTGATACTAACAAATTCAAATCCACCTGATGATGGAGGTTTAAACCTTCGAAACGTGTCGTGGAGATAAATAAACAGTGACTGGTAACAGTAAATTTAATGTTTCTTTTAATGTCAATAATAGTCACGGTGAAGCCTAACCTAAAATGTTCGCATTTAAAATACTTTACATTCAATCAGCGCAAGCTGTGACTCCGGTTGGCACAGTTTAAAAAAAACACAACCAAGGCTATTAGATGCCATGACAAAAAAAAAAAAATCTAAAAGAAACAGCACAGGTGGCGTTATCGCCAATTATGACAATTTAACAGGTAAATACAACGTCGGAAAACGGCCAAAAATATATACAGTGTAGTCAAGTCACTGTTAATTTCCAACACAAAAATGAGGAAATACCTTATTTGTTCAGACATGAGCCCAGAGGTTGCCTTCCGTAGCCGTGTATAGAAAACATTTTTTTAAAGTTGTTCATGAGTAGCTTGGCAGTTGCACCCGGACTCCTACTGTGGCGACCGTGCAGAAGGCACCCCACCACACTCGCCAAGACTTCGAAATGTGACCCATAGGTATGGGCACTGCTCCCTGCGTCAGTATTCACCAGACCAGTCACGTATCCAATGTTTACCGTCTCAGATCAGCCTCAAGAGGTGAACTGTTCGCGAAAGGTTGCTGCTACACTGCGGAACGATGCCACTTCCATCACGGCACAATAGTAGTCATTGTTTTGCGTACAGTATTTCAGGAACCTTACTGTGATTAAAGATTCTTCTGAAGTTTTAAAGTAGGTGGAAGAGCTGAAATAAAGCGATGTTAACGAAGGATATTGGTGATTAGGGATTTGTTTGAAGATAAGAGATGACTTCTGCTGGAGCACTCAGAAAAGGTATAAAAGGTTCCTCCACCCTGAGTTAGGTAAGTGATCAATGTGAACAAAGACATGGAGAGACGAAAAAAAAGCGAAGCTGTGTATTGTGTTACATTGATTGGACTAAGTTTGCTTCCTGATTGAATATGAGACAGAGTACCGAAATTTTGAATATTCATTAGTATTTTAAAGTGAAAGGTGATGACAGAGATTTTGCGTGATCTTGATTACTTTGCTTGTAGTTTTCTTCACAGTAATGTAGTGGATTATCGTGAAGACTGCTCCAACAAGCAGCCTCATATGTCGTATTATGTTCCTTCATGTTTCCAGCTGACTGAGAAGTAGATCTGTTTAAATGATAATGTTATAATTTTGTATGATTATGCTTAACTAATAATTTCTTTTCTGTTTAGTGTAGCTGATTTTTATGGATGTCAAGCCGTAGAGAATACAAGTTCAGCTGTGTGTGGTGTTACAGTACAGATTACTTTGTTGCTAATGACTGATTTTGTAGATACATACTACGACTTAAAAGTCTTTCTCCGCTACTGCCTGACAGTTGCTGATTAAGACAATGAGTCTTGAGTAAGTGCTCAGACTTCTTTATGTATGACCTGTACTTAGCGACTGTTTTCTTCCCGGCAGGTTAAGAAGTGATTAGATTATTTGATTTACTACGCTGTGTTACATACAAATGTATTACTTATCACTTTTTACGATTCTGAATATGATGTTTGATAATGTGTGATGAGAGAGCCAACAAAGCAACTGAACTGTTGCTGCGTAGATATATAGATATTTGTGGTCCACAATTAATTAGTCTGAGTATGTTTAATTATCTCATATAACTGTGGGTAATGCCCCTTAGTTAGTAGGACTTTTTTATGTGTGTTGTTGAAGTAATGAGTTGTCAGTATATTTGGAAAGGGTGAGAATGTAGTGCCAATTCCATAGAGTTAAGGTGTTACTACCTTTTAATCGATCTTTGTATACAAAGGAAACAAATCGTGACAATCAACTGTGTGACAGCTTTTCTGTCCGTGATATGGGTGAAGAGAGAGAGAGAGAGAGAGAGAGAGAGAGAGAGAGAGAGAGAGAGTGTTCTTTATGCCTATCTGTTGCTATTGCGCCGTTAGTCTCTCAGAGGGAAGTATGCCGTTTACATATCTTTTCTATTCTTTGTTATGTTATCAATAGGTGGACACCAGAATCACTCCCCACATGCTGTTCCCCCATTTAATCTGACTGCGTGACTATGACGAGTGAATGTGAGTTTTCGTGACTGTAGCCAGTAGTTGTCTGCTAATATAGTTTCGTCTTCTTCTCCAGTTTTCCCAACAGCTTTAGGGGAAGTAGAGTGGCCATAAGAGCTAGTACAACGGCACACAAAACAGTTAGGTGGGCAGGTAAGACGGCGTCTGCATCTCTGGTGCCGCCCTCCCCCTCCCATCCCGCTGACCGCAGGATTAGCGGAAGCGGCAGACTGCAGACTGGAAGCTGGAAAGGTTACTGTTCAGTTCGAGCCTGGTGAGTACGGATCGATATGTCGGCAGCCCACAGATGTAGGTATTTGAGTTATTTAGTGCGTGAATTTCAGTCATTTTTATTTCAGTTCCTTTGGCAGTTAGGACTAATCATGGGATTAATTTTACGTGAAAGTTTAATATCGTTCTTGAGTTTTTCTATAAGAATACTTTGTGTGTATGTGAGTTGGGCTCGATGTCTAGGGCAGAACAAAAAGGCATTGGGATCACAGACCGGTAGTTAGTGGATTCATTCTCAGTGTATAGGATAGGGCCATTAAACAAAATTACAAGAGGCGCGAGATTGAATTTTAGATCATTGATGAGTTTTTGGAAATTGAAAGTCGGTGGCTTTGTGCAGCCACATTGCCACATGTTCCGATGGCAGTTTAAGCACTTTCTGTGTTAACCTACAGTAAATGCGTGCATTGTCAGTGCGTGAGTATTGTATGAAATGCGTCTGCAGTTTCTACTTAATTTTTCAATTGTAAATTGATGCTTCTCATTGTGGGAGTTTGTGTTTCTCAACCACGTATGATAAAAGTGTTTTGCATCTTTACAGTTAATCAGTAGATTTATTTCAGTGTGTAGTGTCGAATATATATTTCCAAGGCCAAGTTATTTTGTGATACAAGAATTGAGCACTTCAGAGTAATTTCGTTGTTTGTGGAACTCCATCGCGTTTAATTCGGCCTTTGTTACTTTTCCAACAACTGCTCACACCTTCAACATTCGTGTATCGTTTGTACGCATTACTGTATTTCTGTAAATTTAGTCGGAGCTATAACTGGGGCCTTTCTTTGTATGTGTTGTGCCATGTGCGACTACGTGTTGATGAGCCCATGTTCTGTCTCACGTCTCTAGCTAAGGTCTCTCTGCTGAGAAGTCATTGCGTTTTTTGGGAATTTTGGTAGTAATGACGCGATGTTTGTTTCGGTGTCTTCGTGCGTTCTTGCATGAGCGGGTATAAGAGTGCTAGATTCGTTTTCCTAATGTTTTGCCCTTGGTTTCCCAACCAACCCACATAATTGTTCCACTTGGTGCCTTGATGCATTTCATTGAATCTTCATGTAAAGTAGGGAACCATACTAGTCAATTATTTTGTGAATGCTGCAATTCTTTTTGTGCTTGGTCCACGTTCAATCAAATTGTTTAATAAATCGTTCGGACCATATGTCGAGAAGTAATATACGACTTATATATTACAATCCCATTCCCTTTCCCTCTAGTGTGTTTGTAGAACAATGAACTGGAAACCTCATCAACATATTAGAAGTCCTGCTCTGTCTCCTTGGTTAACATGTTAGATGTACAAGATACTTATCCGTTACGATTTCGTTTTAAATGATTATCAGACGCAAACAGTGAGTGAGCCTACAGTTGAATCTTAAAGGAAAGACACTCTCTCTAAATTAAAATAACTGTTTTAATCTATCCTCCACTAGCACATTTTAATAACAGCAGATACGTTTCAAACATGGACACAATAATGATGTGACTGCCACTGAGCAAAGGTTAAAATTTTGTATTATTTATTTGTTTTGTTTACTAAATTCGATTTTAGTGTAAATATTATTATGACTAGATGGAGCATATGGCTAAAATACTTGGTATATTGCTTATTTTGTTCTGTTTCTCACGTTTACACTTTATCTAAATTTGAAATAACTTTTTTCATCTATTCTCCACTAGCACATTTTAATAACAGCAGATACGTTTCAAA